>NC_136063.1:340186218-340863718 GCF_964261635.1 Lissotriton helveticus | reverse complement strand
AATAGCACCTTACTTTAAAAAAAAAAAGTTAATCTTTGATTACGATGCATGGAGGTCTACTCATTATAAACTCTCCTCATTGTTTTGTTAAAGAAATATTTTTTAAATGACTGTTGAAAATACCACAGTAAAAAACATTATTTTGGTCTCGTTTGCATTTATTTTGCAGTCTTGATACTTTTAACACATATGCATGTATTTATGGATGTATGTCTGGTGTGAGAAATAAAGGGTGCAATTAGAGTGAGTACTTGGTAGAAATAGCAACAAACCTGCTTTTTGTGAAATAATGGCCTAATGGCATTTTGTTGATTGTGACGAAGGGTCCGTGAAGTGAATCCCTGAGTGACCCTGGAGACTTACCCATTGTCTATCCTGTCTCCCACCGACCAGAGCTGATTTGTGGAGATCGCCTGCCTGCCCACCTTCCCCTGCCTAGTCCTCCTGCCGCCGCACCGCAATTACATCAGCGGCCGCAGTTGGGAGGAACTCGGTTTCCCAAGGGGCATTGCTACCGCGCATCGGAGCGCGTCATCATCGAGCGCCTGGCGGCGCTACAAAGCGGGGGCACGCCTGGCCTTCCGAGCATTTTGTTGATTGTGACGAAGGGTCCGTGAAGTGAATCCCTGAGTGACCCTGGAGACTTACCCATTGTCTATCCTGTCTCCCACCGACCAGAGCTGATTTGTGGAGATCGCCTGCCTGCCCACCTTCCCCTGCCGAGTCCTCCTGCCGCCGCACCGCAATTACATCAGCGGCCGCAGTTGGGAGGAACTCGGCTTCCCAGGGGGCATTGCTACCGCGCATTGGAGCGCGTCATCATCGAGCGCCTGGCGGCGCTACAAAGCGGGGGCACGCCTGCAACGCGGGACGCGAGCGGGACGCCCGGACGAAGCCCGGACCAAGGGCGGGCCCGTCCAAGACCATCCAGGACCGGACCGGGCTTGCCCCCTAACAGCTGCTCTACAAATAGTAAGGACTCGCACCTTTATGACTGTTCCATCTATATCCAGCTCGTTATTTGTTAACTTTCTTTTTACATGATAATTAATACTGGATGGACGTTTTATACTAAACATTGGACTATCTGCCTTGGCATCGCCAATTACTCTGTATTATGGCCACACCTTGCAAGGGTGCTCTTAATTCATTCACCCCATTGGGGAGGACTAACACGAAAGGACCCCTTGATGCCTACCTAATAAAGAGGGTTGCAGCTATTGACCAAGAGATTGCTCTCGTTGAAAGACGTCTGTCTTTCGATTCACAGAGAAGCAAACATTCCCCTACAAATACTAGCACTCAACTTATACCCTCTCCCACACATACAGGTACACCAACATATTTAGATGTTCCACTTATATTTCAAGAAATCTCACCCCCACAAATTATTGTAAATAGCCCTTCTTCTAGTGATGTACCTGTGGAACTCTCTTTGGATCTATCATCAATAGAACCTTCATTGTTACAATTACCCACACCAACACCTAAGAGAGTCCCTGATAAGCCTGATAAGCCACCATTGGATAAGCCGTCAACAAGGGCATACTCAAAGAGGAAAAGGGGCTCGCCACTGAAGGGGAGAATCTCGAAAGTACCTAGAATTTCGAGAAAATCTATTCCAAGAAAACCCCCCCCTAACAATAGCAGGAAAGTTCCTGAACGCCCCGAGTCTCTTAAGAATTTATACACTCCAGTACAGGTAGATGGGTCTTTTTCTTGTACCCTTGAAAGTATAGAGCATCTCATGAAAACTCTAGTTATTCCATTGGTAGAAAGAGTAAAAAGATTGGGCAATGAACTGACTAACCTGTCAGCTGCAACAAACGAAAATACCAAACTACTGAGCGAAAACAATAAGCTCTTGATAGATTTAGCACTCAATATGAAAGTTCCTAGCTTAAAGGTCCCCCCATGTACAGTAGGCCAGCAGCCTGACATCATGCCCCCTGTATTTGGTGCAGTTACACTACATCCAACATCGCATCATAATTTGAAGGACACCCCAATTAATAGAGAGGCTAAGGAACCCGCGCCACCTAAAAATGTTAGGCAGGACCTACCTATGACAACTTCGAACACCACAGCGACCAACCCCCCAGAGACAGTGGGACCTATACCCTCAGGAAAAAAAGCTGAGGTAACATCTGCCTTACATAAAAACATTCCTCCTATTAGGGCCAACTTGCCTAGGGAATCAAATAACGATCGAACCCACAAAATAAAGAACACCAATATCCTCAAACATATTGATCTATCCCCTGATTCTGCTCCTTTTGTCATCATACTTACAGGTGTGCCTGAGCTCGTAGAGGGCAGATGGGAAGGTTATTATGAGCTAAAAAATAAAGTTCAATACTGGCTCAGAAATAACAGACCTCTACCATCCCATTTGGATGGGGATATAGTGAATGTAAGGCGTCTGTGGTGGGTGGGGAAGAGGCCAAAAGATATCTCGGGAGATGTGATTGTGATCAATTTTAGAGGTCACAGGGTGGTGACACACATCACAGATTGGTATGACACCCGGGGGGCTAATGGCATTTCCTCTAGGGATCTAAGCTATTTTTACCCTCAACCTATAGTTGCTCCCCGGTATAATGGGACCTCTTTTGATAACCCCTCACACCGCCCATTCGTTCCCTCGTTATTGGATATGCACATTGGACCTGGGAGGCCTCTGTGGAGTATCCCGAGGCCCAGATTGCCTAGACCAAATCATAGTGCCTGGGGGAGACCAGACGATTTTATAACACGCCCCTCATATATACCACACTGGCAAATTCCTTTGGATAACAGATACGATGCTCTGTCAGGACTTGAGGATCTAGACTGACAGGCAACGTATCCTGTTAAGGAGGAGACATTACCCCCGATCAATACACCACAACCAGTATTCTTATGTAACTTACCATCAGAAAAGCCAAACTTGACAGCAAAGGATAGCCCAAGGCCACCTCTAACGGCCTTAAACCTGAAGGAAGGGCTCAGTGTCGCTATTAACTGGGGAAAATATAAAGAGAACTTCTTTGGATCCTAATCCTGCTCCTTATCAATCCCAGCTATCCCTAAATGATGATTATAATTCTGCTACCCCCACGATAACAGTGGACCCACTACACGTATCCCCCTCGCATGCTCTTAATTCAAATGGGAGACCCGGACACAACCGAGATGATCCTAGCAAGGTTTTTCACTCGCTGCTCTCATGGAATGTGGCGGGTCTTGGAAGTAAAACTACCTATAAGCCCTGGTTAGACATTATCCAAAATCACGGCATACTTTGCTTTCAATAGACATGGCTTCTTGAGGAAGCACACCTGTTAGGATACCAGACTTTTCACTCACCGGCTATTCCATCCATACAGGGACACAACAAGGGGGGACTTTGTATTTATGTCTCAACTACTGAGGATGTTAAAATACATAAATTCTTCTCTAGCCAGCACTTTCAAATATTATCATTTAAGTGGGGTCCTACTCATAACATTGTATTAGTGAACTTTTATAATAATATGTCAAGCAGTGAGATGGAGCCCACTATGGCAAAAATGATGAGTTGTATCACTCGACTGGCTGAAGAACTCGTAGGGGAAAAAAGGATTGTGTGGGTGGGGGATTTTAATTGTACCATCTGCTCGTTTACTGAAACAGATTTGTGCGGTCTGTCAGATTACGGGGAGGATGGTCCCACACATTTCTCTCACACTAAGATGGGGTCCCTTCTTAATGACATTGTTTTTAACTTTGATTTTTCCTTTGTCAACCAGATTTGTTCACCACCTGTCCCATTCGAGCCAACCTTCAATGGCCGAGGCTGTAATTCGACAATCGATTTTGCCTTAATTACCCCTGTTACCTCGGGATTTATAACCTCCTGGGAAGTGGGGAAAGATCTATCGAGTGATCACTACCCACTGATTATTGGTGTAAATATCACAGGGCTCCACCGCAAGAAAATGACTGTATGCACCTATCCATATAAGATCAACTTAACTAAAACCAACGGATATGTTGTTAAATGGGAAAAGATCGTGCCCCGTGTGTTCCTCCAAAATGTGCTTACATCATGTGCTGTTGATGTTTCTGCATGTCAGGAAGAACACAATGCCCCAAAGAACGTAATGGCTGCTTTCTCAAAAATACAGCACCACATTAAAAATCTGTTGGTTCAAGTGCCTAAAGGAAACACTAAAAGGCCCCAAGGGTGGTTCAACAGCAAGTGCACTAAGGCACTGAAAGATCTAAAAAGAGCCCTGTCTTTAAAACCTAAAAATCCAGTCCTAATACGTGAGACTAGGAGAGTATATAAATCATCTATTAAAGAAAGAAAGCTGACTTTGAAAAAGGAGGCATGGGAATCATTAATGGAGGCATCAAGGCAGAAGAACAGTTGTCTTTTCTGGAGGGTGGTAAAATCTTTATACCAGTCAAGGGACAACGATAACACTATGGACTTAGCCATAACGGGTGAAACGTGGGTAAGCCACTTTAGACAATTGTATAATCATACAATCCCCGGAGAAGTACAACACCACCAGGGGTATGGCCATCAATAGAAAAGGGAGTACATAATAGTGCCACAGAGCATCCCCCAGTCCATCCATTCCCTATAGAGCTATCATTTACCGTTGAGGAAGTTCATGACGCCATCAGGGAAAGTGCATCAGGCAAAGCCCCAGGACCAGACTGTATGCCGGTGGATGTTTATAAAGCAGAGCCGGACTTCTGGGCTCCCTTGCTCACAAATGTTTTAAATAAGGGAAACCAGAGTGGGTTCATTGATACCTGGACTGATGCTATCGTGGTCCCTATATTTAAAAAAGGTAATAGGGACGACCCTACCTGCTATAGGCCGATATCCCTTTTGGACGGCCTAATGAAGGTGGCTGGAAGAATAATTTTAAAGAGAATGCAACTCTGGGAAGAAGACCATAATGTAGTTTCCCACCTACAGTACGGGTTCAGAAAAGGAATAGGGACAATTGAACAGTGCCTAAATTTGTCCCTCCTTGTCTCCAAGTACACTCACGTCAAACGCGGAGCTCTTTTTATAACTTTCATCGATATCAGCTCCGCGTTTGATTGTGTTGATCATGATTTTCTGTGGGCAACACTGGGTGAATTGGGCATTGACAACCGCATCATTACTTTCATTAAAGAACTCTATAAAGATGCAGGGGCAAGAGTTAGGTATGGTAAACAGGGGGAATGTACGGAGAAATTCCCGATTACTAGAGGGGTGAGACAAGGCTGTATACTGGCCCGCTGCTTTTTACATACTATATTAACTCAATTGGACAGCACCTTTCAACCATACCTAATGATTACCCAACTGTTAAGGGCTCACCGGTTCCAATTTTATTATATGCCGACGATGCGGCTATAATGTCCCAGACTAAAGTTGGTTTACAAAGGGCGGTAAATAAGTTCACGTGTTACATGAGGGATAGAGGCCTCAGAGTCAACATCTCGAAAACATTCACGATGCCCTGTACCTGGAAGATTAATAGAATTCCTTGTATCATATTCCTAGATAACCAAAAAATTGCAACAACAGATACATTCTGTTATCTATCAATCAATCAATCAATCAGAACATTTGTATAGCGCACTACTCACCCGGAGGGTCTCAAGGCGCTGGGGGGGGGGGGTCCGCTACTGCTCGAACAGCCAGGTCTTGAGCTGCTTCCTGAAGGCGAGGTGGTCCTGGGTCAGGCGGAGGTGGGTCGGGAGGGAGTTCCAAGTCTTGGCGGCCAGATAGGAGAAGGCCCTTCCTCCTGTGGTGGCTCTTCGGATGCGGGGGACGGCGGCGAGGGCGTGGCTGGTCGATCGAAGCTGGCGCGTGGGAGCGTAGAAGTTGAGGCGGCTGTTGAGGTATCCTGGTCCTTGGTTGTGTAGGGCTTTGTGTGCGTGGGTGAGGAGCCGGAAGGTGATTCTCTTGTTGACCGGGAGCCAGTGCAGGTCTCTCAGGTGTCCGGAGATGTGGCTGCGGCGGGGGATGTCCAGGATGAGTCATGCTGAGGTGTTCTGGATCCGCTGGAGTCTCTTCTGGAGTTTGGCGGTGGTGCCGGCGTAGAGGGAGTTGCCGTAGTCCAGCCGGCTGGTGACGAGGGCCTGGGTGACCGTCTTCCTGGTTTCGGTGGGGATCCATCGGAAGATCTTGCGTAGCATTCGCAGGATGTTGAAGCACGACGAGGAGACGGCGCTGACTTGTCTGGTCATGGAGAGGGAGGAGTCCAGGATGAAGCCCAGGTTGCGTGCGTGGTCAGTTGGTTTGGGTGCGCTGCCCAGGGCGGGGGCCCACCAGGAGTCGTCCCAGGCGGAGGGTGAGGATCCCAGGATGAGGACTTCCGTCTTGTCCGAGTTCAGTTTCAGGCGGCTGTTCGACATCCATTTGGCTACGTCTGTCATCCCTTCGTGCAGGTTGGCTCTGGCGGTGGCGGGGTCGTTGGTGAGGGAGAGGATCAGCTGGGTGTCGTCTGCGTAGGAGATGATGTTCAGGTTGTGCTGGCGTGCGATGGCTGCGAGGGGGCTCATGTAGACGTTGAAGAGAGTTGGGCTGAGCGAGGAGCCTTGAGGGACGCCGCTGATGACTTCGGTGGCTTCCGATCTGAACGGGGGGAGGCGGACTCTCTGTGTCCTTCCGGCGAGGAAGGAGGTGATCCACTCCAGTGCCTTCTCCTGGATTCCGACGTTGCTGAGGCGCTGTACTAGGGTGCGGTGGCAGACAGTGTCGAAGGCCGCGGAGAGGTCCAGGAGGATGAGGGCCGTAGTTTCTCCGTTGTCGAGCAGGGCTCGGATGTCATCTGTAGCTGCGATCAGGGCGGTCTCGGTGCTGTGGTTGGCCCGGAAGCCAGACTGCGAGAGGTCGAGGGAGCCGTTCGTCTCGAGGAAGGCGGCCAGTTGCTTGTTGACGGTCTTCTCGATGACTTTGGCTGGAAACGGGAGCAGCGAGATGGGGCGGTAGTTCTTGAGGTCGGTAGGGTCTGCTGATGGTTTCTTGAGTAGAGCGCTGAGTTCGGCGTGCTTCCAGCTCTCCGGGAAGGTGGCGATGTCGAAGGAGGTGTTGATGATGTCCCGCAGGTGGGGTGCGATGACAGCGTCGGCCTTGTTGAAGACGTGGTGAGGGCAGGGGTCTGTTGGAGATCCGGAGTGGATGGAGTTCATTGTGCGGATGGTGTCTTCGGTGCTGATCGGGGTCCAGGCGCGGAGGGTGGCGGTGGGGGGCGGTGGTTCGGTCGTGGCGTGCGTTGGTTGAGTGCTGAAGCTGTTGTGTATGTCCGCGATCTTGTTGTGGAAGTAGGAGGCGAGGGAGTTGCAGAGGTCTTGCGAAGGGGTGATGTCGTTGTTTCCGGCGTTGGGGTTGGAGAGCTCTTTCACGATGTTGAAGAGTTCCTTGCAGTTGTGTGCGTTGTTGTCCAGTCGTTCCTTGAATGCGGTTTTCTTGGTGGCGCGGATCAGCTGGTGGTGTTTTCGGGTGGCGAGCTTGAGGGCAGTCATGTTGTCCGGTGTTGGGTCTCTGCGCCAGGTTTTCTCGAGTGCTCTGTAGTTCTTCTTGGAGCTCTTGAGTTCGTCGTTAAACCATCGGGCTTTCTTGCTGCCGGGTCTGCTCGGCTGGGTCTTCAGAGGGGCGAGGTCGTCTGCGCAGTCGCTGATCCATTTCGTGAGGTTGGTGGCCGCTTGGCTGGGGTTCGTTGTGCTGGTGGGAGGGTTCTTGCTCAGGGAAGTAGTGAGCTGGTCTGCAGTGATCTTGTTCCAGCTTCTGCGGGGAGCCTGTTGCTGGAGATGGTGGAGCGTGGTCCTTCTGTAGCTGAAGTGGACGCAGCTGTGGTCCGTCCATTGGAGTCCCGTGGCGTGGCTGAAGGCGATGTCCTTGCTGGAAGAGAAGATCGGGTCGAGTGTGTGTCCGGCGTAGTGGGTGGGGGTGGTCACCAGTTGCTTGAGTCCGAGGTTGGCGAGGTTGTCCAGCAGGGTGGTGGTGTTGCGGTCGTTGTTGTTCTCCAGGTGGAAGTTGAGGTCTCCGAGGAGGATGTAGTCGGTTGAGGGGAGGGCGAGCGGGCTGACTAAGTCGGCGATGTCCTCGCTGAATTGTGCGCGTTGTCCCGGGGGTCTGTAGATGAGGGTGCCTCTAAGGGTGGTCTTGGGGTTGACGTGGATCTGGAAGTGCAGGTGTTCGGCGGGTGCGAGGTTGTCGTCGGTGTTGGTCGTGATGCGGATGGAGTTCCTGTGGATGATGGCGATGCCTCCTCCTGTCTGGTTGATGCGGTCCCTCCGGATGATCTTGTAGCCGTCCGGGATGGGGATGGCGATGTCGGGCGCTGAGGAGGCGTTCATCCAGGTTTCCGTGAGGAAGGCGACGTCTGGGTCTGTGGTGTCGAGCAGGTTCCAAAGCTCGACGGCGTGTCTGTGGACGGAGCGGGTGTTGAGCAGGATGCACTTCAGGTGGGTGCTGCTGGAGTTCGGCTTGGTGGGTGTTGGTGTAGCGTGGGTCCGGTTTCAGGTGAACTTGCAGGAGTGGCAGCTGAAGGGTCCGTGGGTGCGTCTCGGTGTGGCTCGGTAGCAGCGCGGGGTTCGGCCGGTGTTGAGAGCGTTGAGTTCGGTGGAGTCGTAGGTTCGTCTGGTCGGCTTCCGGCGGTGGGGGCCAGGGGTCCTGGCACTGGGCGCGGTCCAGGCGCGGACGGGCGCAGACGGGCTTACCTTTGGCGCACCTTCGGCGCTCATTCGGTGCTCTCGCTGCACGCGTCCGCTGCACGGTCGCTCAGGGGGCGTCATAAGAAGGGGGACGGGAGGGCGGGTCTACTGGGCTGGGCGAGCGTCCGGGCCAATGGGCCAGTGGTGGGCGGGGCCGCAGGGGCCAGCGGCGGGAAAAGTGGCGAGCGGCCGGCTCAGCTGTGGCTGGGCCGCTCGGGGGAGCTGGGGGGGGTGGCGGTGGCGGCAGGCAGGCGGCAGGCAGGCAGGCAGGAGGCTGGAAAGGAGGCTGGCTAGCAGGGCAGCAGGCGAGTGAGGGGGGTGACCCGGCCTCGAGAGGCACAGTGGTCACTCCCGCGGTCACCCAGGCGCTCCCCTTAAGAAGGGGGACGGGAGGGCGGGTCTGCTGGGCTGGGCGAGCGTCCGGGCCAATGGGCCGGTGGTGGGCGGGGCCGCAGGGGCCAGCGGCGGGAAAAGTGGCGAGCGGCCGGCTCAGCTGTGGCTGGGCCGCTCGGGGGTGCTGGGGGGGCGGCGGTGGCGGCAGGCAGGCGGCAGGCAGGCAGGCAGGAGGCTGGCAAGGAGGCTGGCTAGCAGGGCAGCAGGCGAGTGAGGGGGGTGACCCGGCCTCGAGAGGCACAGTGGTCACTCCCGCGGTCACCCAGGCGCTCCCCTTAAGAAGGGGGACGGGAGGGCGGGTCTGCTGGGCTGGGCGAGCGTCCGGGCCAATGGGCCGGTGGTGGGCGGGGCCGCAGGGGCCAGCGGCGGGAAAAGTGGCGAGCGGCCGGCTCAGCTGTGGCTGGGCCGCTCGGGGGTGCTGGGGGGGCGGCGGTGGCGGCAGGCAGGCGGCAGGCGGGCGGCAGGCAGGCAGGCAGGAGGCTGGCAAGGAGGCTGGCTAGCAGGGCAGCAGGCGAGTGAGGGGGGTGACCCGGCCTCGAGAGGCACATCTAGGTGTTTTGTTTGATAGACGGTGTCGCTGGCAGGCAGCAATAGCTGCTAGGAAGCTGGCTTATACCCGCACCATAGGCGCCTTGCATGTTTTTTCCGATAAAACTGGCGGTAAGCCTGTTAAGGAGCTGATCCAGATTTATCGGACTAAATGCGTTTCTACGGCTACCTATGGCGCCGGCATATGGGGAACTGAGAAAGACCACTCCCTACAGAGCTGCGAAAATCAATTCATCTGCCATCTTCTGGGAGAGGCCAAAAGTACCTCCTCGTACATGTCACACATTGAAGTAGGAGTTACATATCTCAATGATATCATAAAGATGTCCCCCATTTTGCTTTGGCATAAAGTGTGGGTTACACACGAAGCCAGTTTCAATAGAGACCTCATCGAAGACTGTTTAGCCCTAGATGGGGCAGCTAATGTTAAATGGTTATCTTATGTGAGATCCACACTTACCGATCTAGGCCATCCAGAGTATTTTGATAACCCTACAACTCTGGATGGGCTATCAAGATCAGCCCTGAAAAAAATGATAACCACCCATCTAGAAACTGCCAGATGGAATAGCGAAAAATTAAGGCGCACAGTATTAAACTACCAGGAAATTACACCAACTGAGGGTTTGCAAACTTACCTCGTTCTGGCACAGAGCCCATATCTCCGAATGCTGTTGACCCGCTTGCGTCTGGGCTTCTTTTTTCGCATGGTCACCCTACCTAATGTTAATGATTGGTCCTCTAACAAACTAATATGCTCTTGTGATAACACTTCGGTGCAGTCTAACATTCATATTATGTTTTTTTGTAAACTATATACGAACCCCAGAAAACAATTCTTGATGCCGTTATTAAAACGATGGGGGTTACGAAAATGTAGACCAGCATATCAAAAAATTTTACAGTTAGAAGGAGATCACATCATTTACGCCGTCTCATGTTTTTTAAAAATGGTAATAATGTATAGAAAATCTTTGTATTAAATTATCTTCTTGTGTTTCATTGCTGTTTGTCACTAATGAAATGCTTGTATTTTATGGTTTTATTATGAATTTCATGAAATGTTTTTAATGATCAAGTAAGCGTCTATTTTGTACTGATTATGCACACGTCATTTTAAATGTTGTATGTATAAATGTCTTTGTAGTGCTTTTATGATTTTACCTGAAAAATCGAATAAAGCTTACTTTGATTTGATTTGACCTAATAAATAGCATAATGGACAGTAGGGTCTCTATTCATGGAAATAGATGTAAAAAAGATATGAGGTGGCAGATTTACAAGCCCCCTGCACCTCCTTGCACCGCCATTGAGTCACTTTTTTTTTACGCAATGGTGGTGCAAACAATACGCCCAATTTACAACGTGACCCATCTAGGGAGATGCGTCATGTTGTAAAGCCCTGCGTCACATTATACCTACATCAGGTATAATGTATGCAGGGTGGGCGTTCCCATGCAAAAAGCCATGTAAAACTGACACAGTGAAATGTACAACATTTCACTGCGTCACTCTACGCCTTCACTGCAACAAAATCCCTATGCCTGCTCTGACCAGGCGTAAGGAATGACGCAGGGCTTTTTGAATGGGACTCACATATCTGTTGTGACGCATTGCTGGAGTTGTGTCACTTTTATGAGCAACTCCAGAAATGTGTTTTGGTAAACAGATGTATCAG
Organism: Lissotriton helveticus; assembly: GCF_964261635.1. Classification (NCBI taxonomy): domain Eukaryota; kingdom Metazoa; phylum Chordata; class Amphibia; order Caudata; family Salamandridae; genus Lissotriton; species Lissotriton helveticus. Next base: position 340,852,404 of record NC_136063.1, on the reverse strand, counting down.
AATTTCTGATGCTTCTGTTAATCCTTGCACCATGGAGCACTGTATTGTAAATACAGCACATCCATGGTGTCACAAGGACATTTGCCGCTGGCGCAAGGAAACTGACGCATCTACGCAGATGCGTCAGTTACTTGTAAATCTGCCCAGAGGAATGTACTCTTTTTCTTTCATTTCAGTGCAGGTTAATGTGTTGTTCTTGTACTATTCTATTGTACACAGCGGGACTGGCTTTAGGGCATTTAGTTCTAAATAAACAATGCAAAAACAATTGGTTTTAAAATGAGCTTTTAAACCATTTGTTTTCTATTGTATTTTTAGTAGTGTCAACAGGTTTCCAGAAACAAAAGCGGCCCCACGGTAGTGAAACCACCTCTCACCCTGCCAGCCAACCGAAAAACCCGGAAGCCAGACAGACCCTGGTTTTCTGCCCTACCACTGCCCCAGTGCTAAATATTTTTCTACATCCTACACAGGACAGACTTCAGTGCTCTTTCAGTATTTGTTATGCTTCCTCTTCTCTGCTCTCCATCATTGCCTCCTGGGATTTGGAGCTTACAGTGTGACTTAGTTACAGGATCATATCTAGCTTAGAAGCCAAACCAATTTCCCACACAGGGTTGGAAGCACAAACACATGCTTAGCTAACCTTTCTGATTTACTCCACCACAATCTCAGCCACAAAATAATATTAGTAGAAAGCTGCTGGTTGTCCCACAACACCAAAACATTTTCCTTTACCCCTACACCCTTCCAACCATATACTAGTCAATCTAGCCTTTTCAGGACTCCTCGATTTTCCCATTTTCTGTGAAAATACGCTTTAAAGTGCACTATTTGGCTTCCATTTTTAAAATAATTTCTCCGGGAGAGAGCCCCCTCCCCCAGACAATCCTCTACAAGGCAACGGTTGCTTGCTCATTCTGTTCTATTTGTTGAACGTATTTATACCGCAACACTTTTAAAGTAAAGAAGCCGCTTGTTAGACATGGGATTTATGGTTGGCTAGGGCTTGCGCCTAAGCCAAGCAGAAACCACCACTCTAGTCAGGGCAAGGGAGTTACACACCGAAGATAACCCCTGCTCACCCTCTTGGTAGCTTGGCACGAGCAGTCAGGCTTATCCCAGAGGCAATGTGTAAAGCGTTTGCGCAACACACACACAGCAGCAACATACTAGACACACCACAAAAGGAACTCCACACAAGGTATATATAAAAAAATATCCTTTGCATTCTCATAAACACATTAGAATAGCAATCACACAATATAGACAGTGCCAACTGGCACTGGCAACATTCAGAGAGGAGTATATACAGGACGTGACCAATCGGGCCATGGTCAGAACCATCAGAACAAGTAAGTAAATGTAAAACACAACCAGTAACTACTGGTACCATAATGACCTAAGCATTATCATATTCGCATTAGACACCATCCTAAAATATCATAACATGACATTAGGCATAAACAGTAGGCATAAAACACATTAGGCCCCAAACCTCAATAGCATAAACACATTAAGCAAATGGCCTTACCGGCATAAACACATTATGCATGAACCTCCTAAACATAAATACTAGAGGCATAAATTATGGTGTGTAAATCACATTTCCTAGCACCACATAAGTCGCAGTAGGCCTGGTGCCCTATCAACCTCACACTGTCCCCCTGGCAAACTGGCCTTTTTACAGGGCTCAAATGCCCTTTGTCCATAATGTCAGGGCTGTCAATGCAGTAGAAACCAAAAGTGTGCAATTGTGCTGGGGCACAGGAGTGTATCTCACTACTATCTTATTCAAAATGCCCCCCAAAAAATGTTGGCCTAAACGTTGCAGGTGCCGCTAATTGCCGTGCAGTGTGTAGCAGAAAAGGCCTGGCACCACTGTGCCCTCTCCTGTCCCACTCAGGTACTTCTATACCAATCTGGGCAAAATGTTTAAGCTGCCCTCTAAAGGTGGAGCAGCTGGGAGTAAACAAAGAGCAGGCACGGGCACCTCGGTGCCCTTTGGACCCCCACTGGGTCCCCAGAAACAAATATGCCCATGTTGCAGCTGCCCGCTATGGCAGCGCAGCTGTGAACATATCCATAAAGGGGGCCTGGCACCGCTGTGCCCTCTGGACCCCCCCCCACAGTCTCTAAAGACAAATATGTCCATTATTGGAGCCGCACACTCTCTTGCGGGACCGCCCAGACCAAGCACTGACACTGTGCCACGAAAGGCACCACAACATTGGAGAAGCCCCTACTCACCGGGCTGCGGAGCAGGACTCCTCTGATCTTCTCCCTCACTGAGGAGGCTATGTATGCTCTCTTTGCCCGGCCCTTCTCTCCTGAGGAGCTCGCGGGGATCACCCTGCAGGCTCCTTCACCCGGTCCCTCTTCGGGGACTTGGTGGGGGAGCCTGCGAGGCTCCAGATGGCTTCTCTGGCTGCGGCGGTGAATTCTCCAAAATGCGGGGTGGGTACGCATAAGTTAAATAAAGCATAAGCTGGGTGGGCACCCGCAAAAAGGCACCATAATGCGGGTTGGGCACCCGCCATTTTAACTAATCATAGAGCAGGATGGTCTCCCGCTAGTGGACATCACGGCAATGCGGGCTGGGCACCCACTTCTTAGGCATCACAGGGTAATCCCTACGCTGGGGATTCCTCAGCAGTGAGTTACAGCCCAACGCTGCAAAGTTCCAGTGCTCCTCTCTCCTGGGGAAATTAAAGCTCAGTGCTCCCCTTCAGGATAATTAAAATAAAAGTGCTCATGAGGAGCTAGAGGCAGCCAAAGTTCTGGATTTAAAGAGAAACAATGGGTCCAAGCCAAAAAGTTCTTCTAGGTCCAGGAGGCATGGCTGGGCCCAGGGAGGCCAGCACACAGGGCCCTCCAGCAGGGAGGTAAGCCCCCATGGCGGTTCCTCCTGGGCCCCAGCAGCAGTAAGCCCAGAGCAAGCCAGGAACAGCACACCAGCATATAAAAAAAACATGGGATCACAGCCCCCACATTCATACCACACACTCTCTTTGTCTGCAGCCCAGGGCTTGGGGGAACCAGATTCAACTGACTCAGGGGGGAATTGGAGCACTTTGTTTTCCAAGCTCCACTTCCCCTTTGTCAGATGGGGGCTAGGTGATCAGCCACACCACAGGTGGCGGCCAGCATTGTCCAGGCTAGGCACAGATCTATTCAGGGCCAGAGGATTACTCCTCCCACTACTCCCAAAGCAGATGTCCCATTCAGCTTAGTGCTGACTCACCCTGCCCCTCCTTGAGCCACACACCTCCCAGCCCCTGTCACTCAAAAGCCAGACATGCAATTCACATCAGGCAGGCGGACACATACCACACAGAAATGGCAACTTCTAAAAGGGGCATTTCTCAAATAGTCATAGTAAATCAGTGAACACCATTGCGCAGCATTCATTATTACAATTTCAAATATACCAAACCTGACCACACTGCTCCTCTCATATCAGGAATTACCACTGAAACACTTATCAGGAAATCCCCAATGGATTCCTATGGGAGGGCAGCCCCACAGTAATGAGAAACCAAAATGGCTGTTTGCTACTACCAGGACATGTCACACACTTAAGGTACATGTCCTATCTTTACCTACAATGCACCCTGCCCATAAGGCTAGCTAGGGCCTCCCTTAGGGGTGACTGACATACAGTAAAAGGAGGGTCACGGACAAGGCACACACTTTAGGTGCCACATCACAGTGGCAGTGACACTGCACGCACAGGCCCTGCAATGGCAGAGGCCTGAGATAGGTGTCAAAGGCTACATTGGTGGGTGGCGCAATCAGAGAACTAAAGAACGGTGATGGATTAAACCCAGACCTTTTGACTGGGTGCGAGTGTTTGATTTTGGTTCAGATGCTCCGTCCATCACCACCCCTTTTTGTACCGCTTTTGGCCGCCATAAGTGTGGCAGGGTATGAGTCCCTTGCTCACTTTGCCACTGGATTCAAGCAAGCTGGGCTGAAGATGGCTGGCATGCCAGAAACCGGTCCTCGGAAGCTTGTCTCCGGTCCAGGGAAGACATGGCTTGGCAGTTCGGGCTGGACTGTTCCCATGAGGCACAGGGTCAGACTGATTTGCATATAGCCATGTCTGAACTGGGGTGGCAGAGTGGGCTAAAGAACGGTGATGGATTAAACTCAGATCTTTTGACTGGGTGTGAATGTTTGATTGATTCAGATGCTCCGTCCATCACCACCCCCTTTTGTACCGCAAACCCACCAGTAGCATTTAATTTACCAGCCCTATGTATATGGGATACCACTTTACAAGGGACTGACAGGTAAATTAAATAGGCCAAACAGGTGTAGACCAATCTTACCACATTTATCACACACACTTTACACTGGACAGCAGTGCTGAAGTGCCCAGAGGCCTAAAACCACCAATACCATGTCAGGAAAAAGGCTAGGAGAAAGGCAAAACGTTTAGGGATAACCCTGCAAAAAGGGCCAAGTCCAACACAACCCCCTTCCAGCCAAAACGCAGGGTAGACCAATCACCACCTTGATGGGCTTCCCTGCCTTGGGCGATAGAACACGGACGCGGGCCCACAACTGCAGGGACACCCACCAGGTCTACGCCACTCTGAACCCACGTGGTTCCCTAAATCAGAAAGAAAACACCACTCTAGTCAGGGCAAGGGAGTTACACACTGAAGATAACCCCTGCTCACTCCCTTGGTAGCTTGGCACAAGCAGTCAGGCTGATCCCAGAGGCAATGTGTAAAGTGTTTGCACAACACACACACAGCAGCAACATACTAGGCACACCACATAAGGAATGCGACACAAGGTTATATATAAAAATAGCCTTTTTATTGTCATAGACACATTAGAATAGTAATCACACAATATACACTGTGCCAACTGGCACTGGCAATATTCACAGGGGATTATATACAGGACCAGGCCAATCGGGCCAAGGTTAGAACCCTCAGAACAGGTAAGTAAATGTAAAACACAACCAGTAACTACTGGTACCATAATGAACTAAGAATTATAATATAAGCATTAGACACCATCCTAAAATATCATTACGTGACATTAGGTATAAGCAATAGGCATAAAACACATTAGGCCCCCAAACCTCATTAGCATAAACACATTACGCAATAGGCCTTACCAGCATAAACATATTATGCATAAACCTCCTAAACATAAATACAAGAGGCATACATCAGGGTGCGTAAATCACATTTCCTAGCACCACATAAATCACAGTAGGGCCTGGCGCCCTATTGACCTCACACTGTCCCCCTGGCCAACTGGCCTTCTCAGAGGGCTCAAATGCCCTATGTCTATAATGTCAGGGCTGCCAATGCAGTAGAAACGAAAAGCGCGCAATTGTGCTGGGACACAGGAGTGTATCTCACTCCTATCTCATTCAAAATGGCACCAAAGAAATGTTGGCCTTTCCTGTCCCACTCAGGGACTTCTACACGAATCTGCGCAAAACGTTGCAGCTGCCCTCTAACAGGCGGGGCAGCTGGGAGTTAACAAAGAGCAGGCACGGGCACCTCGGTGCCCTCTGGACCCCCACTGGGGCCCTAGAAACAAATATGTCCACATTGCAGCAGCCCGCTATGGCGGCGCAGCTGTGACAAAGTCCATAAAGGGGGTTTGGCACCACTGTGCCCTCTGGACCCACCCCACGGGCTCTAAAAACAAATATGGCCATTTTTGGGGTGGCCCGCTCTCTTGCTGCACCGCCCAGACCAAGCACAGACACCATGCCTCAAAAGGCACCACAACACTGGAGAAGCCCCTACTCACCCGGGTTGCGGGGCAGGATCCCTCCGGTCTCCTCCCTTGCTAGGGAGACTTCATCTGCTCTCTTCGCCTGGTCCCACTCTCCTGAGGAGCCCACAAGGCTCTTCCTTCACCCTCCTTCACCCGGTCCCTCTCCGGGGACACGTGACTTGGCAGGGGAGCCCGCAAAGCTCCAGGCAGCTTCTCCGGTGGGCGGAACTTCCTCTCCCTTTTCTGCCGGCCCGAGGCCCTGCCCATAGTCCGGCAGACGCGCTTGACTTCTGGGTTGCTCGGGCTGCAGTGGTGAATTCTCCAAAATGCGGGGTTGGCACCCATGAATAAAATATAGCATAAGCGGGGTGGGCACCCACCAAAAGGCACCATAATGGGGGGTGGGCATCCGCCATTCTAAATAATCATAAAGCGGGGTGGGCTCCCGCTAGTGGACATCATGGCAATGCGGGTAGGCACCCGCTTCTAAAGCATCACAGGGAATCCCTACGCTAGGGATTTCCTCAGCAGCAAGGTGCAGCAAGGTGCAGCAAGGTGCAGCAAGGTGCAGCGCTGCGAAGCTCCAGCGCTCCTCTCTCCAAGGGAAATTAAAGCACAGCTCTCCCCTTGAGGATAATTAAAATAAAAGCGCTCATGAGGCACTAGATGCAGCCAAAGTCCTGGATCTAAAGAGAAACAGGGGGACCAAGACAAAAAGTTCTTCTAGCTCCAGGGGCCATAGCTGGGTCCAGGGAGGCCAGCACACAGGGCCCTCCTGCAGGGAGGTAAGCCTCCATGGTGGTCCCTCCTGGGCCCCAGCAGCAGTAAGCCCCGAGCAAGCCAGGAACAGCACACCAGCATAGAACAAAAAAACATTGGGTCACAGCCTCTAAATTTATACCTCACAATCTCTTTGTCTGCAGCACAGGGCTTGGGGGAACCAGATGCAACTGGTACAGGGGGCAATTGGAGCACTTTGTTTTCCAAGCTCATCTTCCCTTTTGTCAGCTTTCACCAGACCATTTCTCCTGTTAGCAACGCCTAAGACAGAACCAATTACTACCCACGAAAGTGGGGATAGGATGTGGCGTAACAGCCAGAGCTGCATACTTCAGAGCTGGGAAACCAGGTTCGAACCTCGGCCTTGGCTCAACATCCTGTGATTCTGGGCAAATAACTTATATCCCTGTAAATTATGTGTCCTTAACTAGGGCTCATGAAAAGTATTGGTGTTGATGATTAGGTGCTGGTGCCAGAAACCACTGACTCAAATCAAGTGGTGGTCTCCCAACTGCCTTATTACACACCACCACCTCCTTTTGTACCGCCTTATTACACACAAGCCACCATCATGAAAACCAGGGCGGAAAGAAAACAAAGGGGGCTCTGTTGCCTCTTTGCCCTGCGGTGCATTCAGAGCGGAACAACATGTGCCTCTCTATGTGCATGCAACACAATTCCTGGACGGCATGAACTTTACAGGCTATGTCATGCATGAAATGTTTTTGACGTTCCTATTGCGGTGGCCATTTTCAGGGCACCATCGTGGGAATGTAAAAAAACAAAGTTTGCCATACACGGAAAAATCTTGTACTTTTGCGGGCAGGCTGACCAAATGTTTGGTGGTGCGGCACCGCCAAACTCGTAATCAGGTCCAAGTAACTAAAGTCAAATAACAGGCACCTAGTATTTTTTTAGTGTATCATTTTTTTACCTCTTCGTTATCAAAAATGTACATTTGCTGGGCTTATGGAATGCTATATCTCAGGTCCACAGGTATAAACTTCCAACTGGTCTCACTCCTGCCCTATTTTGCTAAAATAGCTGAAAAAGTGGTCAATATGCAACTAACTACGCATATAAATCGACACAGCTTACTGCACCCTACGCAATCGGGTTTCAGGGCCACGTATTCTACAGAGTCTGCACTGCTGCTTTCAACGGAAACTAATAGTTCCTCCTCAGTGCCGCCTTTGACACTGTACCCCACCCATTGCTCCTACAATGTCTCAGGGAAAGCGGGTTTGATAAATTGGCCCCAGAATGGTTGGGGTCCTTTTTACAAGACCAGAGCTTTCAGGTGTCCAAACGTCCGTACTATTTCAAAACCATTGCACTGACCCAAGGGGTCCCACTCCCTTTAATCTTAATATCTCCCCACTGGCAGAGATTATTGAAAAGTATGGTATTAGTGTTGTGTCATATGCTGACGACACCCAACTGGGGCTCTCACTGTCACAGTCTTCTGAAGACGCAGCCACCAATTTCTCTTTGTTTTTACAAGATCTAGCATCCTGGATGACAAGTAACTGTCTAAAATTAAATGGCAGTAAAACGGAGGTCCTAGTAGTGAGAAAAGCTCCCTCTATCTGGTCCTCAGCATGGTGGCCACAGACACTGGGCCCTACGCCTGCCCCTAGCAATCAGGTTAAGAATTTGGGGATGTGGCTTGACTCGAAGGTCTCCTTTGAGAGTCATACAAGTGTCCTAAAAGCGCCAAGATGCTCCCTGGAGTGAACTTGCGCTATACAAAACCCTTTTCATTCATTCATTCATTCATTCATACTAGAATGGTGGCTGGAAAGTGCTTCGGAATCTTGAAAGGGCTACAGAAGACTTTGAATGAGCTTCCCTCCGCAGCTAGGAAAACCCTAGTCTATGTGATAGTAAATTCTCCCCTGGAGTATGGTAATGCTTTATACCTAGGAGCTAGCAACAAATGTCTACACAGACTTCAATGCATTCAGAACACGGCTGCCCGCCTTGTTCTGATGCTGCCCAGGAGATAGTCCTCTAGGAATGCCCTCTCCACTCTTCATTGGCTACCACTGAGGAAAATAATATTTTTTCAAAGCCTTATGTATTACTCATCGTATCCTGCAGGGGAAAGGTCCTAGATACCTACACAATCTTCTTACCCCCTACATTCCGACTCGGCATCTGAGATCATCTGGAACTGGTCGGGACAAGAGTCCCAGAGCAAAAAGAGCGAGAATAGGAGCTAGCTCTTTCAGCTATCTGGCCTCTAAGCATTGAAATGCACTCCCTCTCTTTCCTTGTAATGAACCATTGGAGTTACTCTTTTAGAAGAAACTGAAAACCTGGCTCTTCCGCATATGGGGTTCTTCTGGGCGTTGTTTCCTATCATTGCTCTTTTGACGAGTCTGTGCCGCAGCGCGGGGACACACTAGTGAGTGTAACTATGCGCTTTACAAGCTTGCTTATTATTATTCCTATAAAGTAGGTAACATGGCATCCTCTTTAATGGCTTCTCTCTATGCACACCTATTCCTTGCAATATAAATAATTGATACATGATTTAGTTGTACAAAAAAGAAAACAAAGCCAAGGCAAACTTCTTTGCTAAACTCATTATACCAGAGTTTAGATGGCAGTCAAGTAACATATTTCACATAACGTAGTATTAAAGGTACACATTAACTCAGCTAGTCAGTTGTCATAGTGTATATTTCATTAATTAATCATCAGTTGTGTAATTAGTGAAATGATGGGTCATAGTTTTGGTTCACGTGTCGTTTCCATTATTAATTTTATGTGGATCAAGTAGTGTTTATGGACATTATAAAAGCTGTAAAAATGTGCTTCCTTGGAAATGATTGTCTGCGAAAGTGAGCTAACTAGCTATTATGGCAGTGTGAAAGCTTGAAAAATGAAATGACATGAGAATTATGGAAGCGTACAAAATGGTAGCTGGGGCACTTTAGAAAATGTCAAAATGTGCTAGATCGAGCAATATCAGAACTTAAAACTCGCTGATTTTGTCATCATGGAAGTTTTCAAAATGTTAACTAATATCATGTGAGATTCTGCCTGCAGTCTGTACCTTCCTGTTTTATTTTGAAATATGAATTCTGCTGTAGACAGTGGCCTACTAAAGAGATTACTGCCATAAGTCCTTGTAGAACCGAAGTGCCCTGGTTCTCTTGTGGTGGCGCCTTCTACTGTGGGCCAGGCTGGTGCAGGGGAATAATAACATTAACATGCATTGAAAATGCAATAGGTCATTTATTTTTGGGAGTTTGAGCTCTAGGCATTGTAAATGGCTATGTGTTTTACTTATGTGTAAAAGAGAGGGGGCCGATTCACAGAATTAACTTAAGACAAAACCCTAAACTTACTACCATTTTGGTATTCACAGAAGGCACTTACTCATGTTGGTATTCACAGAAGGCATTTACTCATTTTGGTATTCACAGAAGTCATTTAGGAGTCTTAAAGTTAGGAGTCCTAACTTTAGGACTCCTAAATTCCTTCTGTGAATACCGAAAGTCTTAAACTTAGGATTTTTCTCAGTTTAGGAGTAGTAAAGTTAGGACTCCTAACTTTAGGACTCCTAAATGCATTCTGTGAATACCGAAAGTCTTAAAGTTAGGATTTTTCTCAGTTTAGGAGTAGTAAAGTTAAATAGAAAATCCTACCATGGTACAAGGGTGCCTACAATTTATGCACCGGTGCAGCCAGAAAGGACAGATATGCACTGTATTTTATTACTTTGATGCATTCCTGCCCTTTCCTTTTGATGCGGGGCAGAGCTGCGAGAAAGCTTGCGCCTCTGCCCTGAACCAAAAAGTTGTGAATGTGGCCCTCAGTATTTAACATAACGAAATGTGCATGTTTTACCTTTGCACAGGCCCTTTCCTACTATCAATTTCGCAGGTTGGGCCTGATGGAGCTCATCAGGGAAAAACTGTAACGGTGTGATAATTATCACCCAATTTGTATTTCCAATTCGTCTTTTAGTACCATTGCACAAGGGTCGGATGTCAGGCTGTCTCCCACTAGGAACCACGCTGCAGGAGCGATGATAGTCCCCTCTCTCTCCCCCCGCACAGACTGCAGGCCACGCTGTAATTACAAATGCACTCTACAGCCTGGGCCAGGAGAGAGGGAAGGGTAAAAATAACAACCCCAGGGGGTGAGGGGGGTGAAGAAGGCTGGTAACCCCAGGAATTCTCCCGACAGCTCTCCTAAGCTTCCAGAGCATACAATGAACCTCACAACCTGCAGAGGAAATATAAGCAAATAAGAGCACCTATGAAAACCACTTCGTAAGTCTATCTCTCCATGCACATACAAATACCAGCATTAAACCACAACCTCTTCCCTTGTTCTTACCCAAGTAGTGCGTCAGCCGGGCAGCATAGGAGATCCCGTTCCTCGGTAGCAGTGCAGAAGCCTTCAAAGCTAATCACCCCTCTGGGTTAGTTGTCCTCGCGGGGATTTGTACATTAGGGGAAAAAGTCCGTGGACTGAAAAAACCCCGTTTTCTTTCTCTTCACTGTGCAAAACAAAATCACCGCAACCCCACGTCCCGAAAATCCCGTGGCCACAAAGAAGAAAAAAAACGTTAACGAACAGCCGGTTCGTTACTAAACCCAAAACTTCACACACAAGGACGCCGAGGGTTATTCAACACCAGGAACTAAATGCACCGAATCCAATGCAATGTTCGTGCGCAGCCGCGCACCAGAATTTAATGTCCCAGTTCTTCGAGCAAGTTAAGAGGCACTTGCAAGTTCACAATCCAGAATCCCACAGAAGTCTTTCAGGTCAGAACGAAGCCTCGCTCTAACTCTCACCAAATCCGTCCATGGGAGAAAAAGCACGAACTCAGCCAAAACAATCACAGGTACACGAACCCAAAATGACAACGTGACCGGAAATAAAACCAAGCACTGTTTGCCCGGTTCCACTGCCTTAAATACGATCACATGAGCAGAAAGTGGGAGGGGTGTACCTTACCATATGTGCATAGAGAGAGGACTGGGCGCAGCCCGTGCTAAATCCCAACAGTACCTCCCCGCAAAGGCCTCCCCACAGGACGGGGCTTTGAAGGGTGACGTACATGAAAAAGTCTCACCAATCTAGGGGCATGTACCTCACTTGCTGCCTCCCAGGTGCGATCCTCAGGGGGATATCCCTTCCAGTCTATCAGATACATAAGTTTCCCATTCCTTCTCCTGGAGTCCAAAATAGCACTAACCTCAAACTCCTCTTCCTCTCCTATCATCACAGGGGGAGGAGGGGGCAAAACCTGAGTGGTTTCGACATAGGGTTTCAAAAGGGAGGTGTGAAAGACAGGATGAATCCCATACTCATCAGGTAACCCCAACTTCATAGCTACAGGATTGACTACCTTGAGTACAGGAAAAGGGCCCACAAACCTTGGCTGTAATTTACGTGACCCCCCTAGCCGCAAGTTCTTGGTGGAAAGCCACACCTTATCCCCCACCCGATAGAAAGGAGCAGGGGCCCTATGTTTGTCTGCCTGCCTCTTCATGTCGACCTTTGCCTTCTCTAGATGTTCCAACGCCGTGTTCCAAATCTGAACCAAAGAGAGACCTAAGGCAGTTACAGCCGGTACCTGGCCTGAAGGCTGAATGGGGATCGCTCGAGGGTGAAACCCCATGGAACAAAAGAAAGGGGTCATTCCTACTGCTGAATGCACACTGTTGTTATAGGCAAATTCAGCCAGCGGGAGAGCCATAACCCAACTACAGGCTAATGATGTACCCAAACACCTCAAAAACTGCTCCATGGTCTGATTGGTGCGCTCCGTCTGGCCATCCGACTGAGGATGATAAGCGGAGGACAGACATAGATTCATCTTTAATGCAGCACACAATTCCTTCCAGAAATGTGAGATGAATTGAGCCCCCCTATCGGAAACAATGGCCAGAGGCAATCCATGCAGGCGTACCACTGAAGACAAAAAGATCGTGGCCAATTCCCCCGCAGTAGGCAACTTAGCCAAGGGTATGAAATGTGCCATCTTAATGAAGGAATCGACCACAACTAAAATGGCTGTAAAACCAGACTCCAAAGGCAAGTCCGTCACAAAATCCATACTTATTGTTTGCCAGGGAGCCCTAGGAACCGGGAGAGGATGCAACAATCCTGAAGGCTTAGCATGTGTTGGCTTATTCACTGCACACACAGGACAGGCCTTTACATACGACTGCACATCTCTTGCAACTGACTCCCACCAGAACCACCGCAAACAGAATTCCATGGTCTTGGTGGAACCTGGATGCCCAGCCAGAGAAGAAGAATGACACCATTCCAATACCATATCTCGAAGATCAGGGGGAATAAACAATTTGTCCTCATGATACAGCAACCCAGCTCTTAAGGATATCAAAGGTTGTGCCATCCAAGATGTAAGATCAATCTTTGCCAGTTCTACCCGAACCAATTCATTAAAGTCATCAATGGAAATGCTACCCACTATTCTCTCTGGAGCTATAAAGGAACACCTCACTTTCTCGACTGACAAGTCAGTGTGTTTCACATGGATACGGGACAATGCATCCGATTTTAACTGCTGCACCGCGGGCCTATAAGTAATGATAAAATCATACTCATTGAAGAATGAGACCCATCTCATCTGACGAGGGGTCAAGGCACGTGCTGACCGAAAGAACTCCAAGTTCTTATGGTCAGTGAAGATGGTTATCGGATGCCGAGCACCCCACAAATGGTGGCGCCACTCCTCAAAAGACAATTTAATTGCCAGCAATTCCCGCTCCGCTACGGTATAATTCCTCTCAGCGGGCAGCAAGGTCTTTGAAAAGAAAGCAATCGGATGCATATATCCGTTCTCCACGTCTCTCTGAGACAACACCCCTCCCACAGCGCCCAAAGAAGCATCAGCTTCCACAAAAAAAGGCAATGTAGGGTCAGGATGGACCAAAACAGGTGCCGTTGTGAACCTTTCGATTAACATATTCAAAGATGATTGAGCATGATCGGACCACACAAATGGCACCCCTTTCCTTAATAAAACTGTCATGGGGGCTATGATCTCTGAAAAGTGCGAAATAAACCGCCGATAGAAATTGGCGAATCCAAGTAGGACTTGAATATCTCTCACACAAGTCGGCGATGGCCAAGAAGTGATAGCTTCTATTTTCTTGGGATCCATCATGATCCCCTGTTCGGAAATCACAAATCCCAAAAACTCCACCTTTGGCGAGTGAAAGCTACACTTTTCCAGCCGGACGTATAACTGATGTTCCTTCAAGTGCTGCAAGACCTGACCTACATGGACTACGTGTTCCTCAACAGTGGTGGAGAACACAAGGATATCGTCGATGTAGACTATGACGCTCAAATCCAAATATTCCCTCAACACCTCATTGATAAAAAACTGAAAAGCAGCCGGAGCGTTGCAGAGCCCAAAGGGCATAACGCAATATTCATAAAGGCCGAATTTGGTCCGGAAGGCAGTTTTCCATTCATCGCCTTCACGGACACGAATGAGATGGTAGGCACCCCTGAGGTCTAATTTGGTGAAAACCGTCGCATGCTTCAGTTGATCGAGCAACACAGGTATCAAGGGAAGAGGGTACTTGTTCTTAATCGCACCCTTGTTGAGCGCTCTATAGTCTACACACGCCCTAAGTCCACCCTCCTTCTTCGGAATAAAGAAGATAGCCGATGACACCGGCGAGGAAGAGGGACGAATGAACCCCATCCCCTGCATCTCCTCTAAATATTCCTTCAAATGCTGTTCCTCAGGGCCCGACAAGGCATAAACACGACTACAAGGCAACGTAGCCCCAGGCATCAGGTCTATCCGACAATCAAAAGAGCGGTGCGGAGGAAGTTCCCTAGCCTTCCCTTTATCAAACACATCGCTATAGGCCGAATAAGGATCAGGGACTCCCAATGCTTCCCCCGTTCCGCCGGAACTCGCCGCACACGTCAAGGGGGTTATCCAATCCGTAGCTACCTTGTAACAATTCTGCAAACAATGAACAGAGTCAAGGGTCACTGTTCTCCTTATCCAATCTATCTTGGGGTTATGAGTTTGCAACCATGGTACACCCAAAACTACACCAAAAGAAGGGGCATCAATCAAGTCAAAACCTATCTCCTCCGAATGACCATTATCTCCTATCATACATAGAGGTTCGGTCTGACGTGTGATTGTACCAGATGACAATTCAGTACCGTCGATGGCCCTTACAGGTTCTGGTTGTTCCTTGTAAATCCATGGAACCCCAATTCTCTCAGCCAACTTGATGTCCATAAAGTTCCCCGTAGCACCGGAGTCCAATAGAGCCGACACCGGAGCCCTATGGTTGTTTGATATCACCAAACAGACAGTGATAGTAAAATGTCTGGGGACCCTCTTCACTATGCCGGGTATTTGATACGGAGTACAAGGAACCATAGAATCCACATGCAGGGCGTCCCTGTGCACACAAGCCACCGCCTTACGTGATGGTTCCCTAGAAGGCTTCACTGGACAATCCCTTGCATAATGTCCCGCATGACCACAATATAAACACAGGTTGTTAGATCTACGCCTTTCCTTTTCTACCGAGGTCAGCGGCCCTCTAACTCCACCTATCTCCATCGGTTCAGGGGTCTGTTTCAGGTCCCCCCCAATTCCCCGTGAATCACTCCGAAAAGACAGAGGGCGTGACAGAAAGGGTCTAGTTCTTTCTCCCTTCCTTTCCAGTAACCGGTGGTTCAACTTCACTACCAAATCAATAAACTCAGTACAATCAGAAGGAGGATTGACCACCTGGGAAACCACATCCTTTAGTTCCTCGCATAACCCCTGATAGAAAATGGAGGTACGTTTCTCAGCAGGCCAATGGGTTTCAGAAACTAACCTATTGAAGGTGGAAACATAAGTAAGTAGATCTTGTTTACCTTGCCGTAATTTCAACAGTTCGGCGTCACTGGCCTGCATAAACGCATGTTTGGCAAACAAGGCATGCATCATTTCTTTGAATGCATTATAATTATTCAAAACGGGATCATCGTTCTCCACCAAAGGCACAGCCCAAGTAGCGGCTGTCCCGGCTAAATAAGAGATCACAAATGCCACCTTGGCGGAATCATTAGGGAAAGCTGCGGGTCTGCATAAGAAGTGGAGATGACACTGATTCATGAAAACAGCGAACTTGTTCGAATCACCCGAAAAGCGTTCAGGGACCGCTAAAGGGACAGGAGTAGGGGTGGTAACATTCACTGTCAAGGGAGCGGTGCTAGTACTGGCTCCCCTGTCATACTGAAAAGTGGCCGGTTGTATCACAGATTTTCCTACACCCCAACTCCCCTGTTCACGGGACCTAACCACATCCAACTCCCTACGCAATCCCTGATTCTCATGTTTCACATCCTGCAATTGTGTTTGTAAAGCAGTAATGGCCCCCATTAACTCCTGCATAGTGGGAACCCTCTCTTCCTGCCCGTTATCCTCATTCCTTTCCACATCCATCCTCGCTCGGGCAGCGCAACTATTCGTAGGCTTGGTTTTTTGTCAGGCTGTCTCCCACTAGGAACCACGCTGCAGGAGCGATGATAGTCCCCTCTCTCTCTACCCCCGCACAGACTGCAGGCCACGCTGTAATTACAAATGCACTCTACAGCCTGGGCCAGGAGAGAGGGAAGGGTAAAAATAACAACCCCAGGGGGTGAGGGGGGTGAAGAAGGCTGGTAACCCCAGGAATTCTCCCGACAGCTCTCCTAAGCTTCCAGAGCAAACAATGAACCTCACAACCTGCAGAGGAAATATAAGCAAATAAGAGCACCTATGAAAACCACTTCGTAAGTCTATCTCTCCATGCACATACAAATACCAGCATTAAACCACAACCTCTTCCCTTGTTCTTACCCAAGTAGTGCGTCAGCCGGGCAGCATAGGAGATCCCGTTCCTCGGTAGCAGTGCAGAAGCCTTCAAAGCTAATCACCCCTCTGGGTTAGTTGTCCTCGCGGGGATTTGTACATTAGGGGAAAAAGTCCGTGGACTGAAAAAACCCCGTTTTCTTTCTCTTCACTGTGCAAAACAAAATCACCGCAACCCCACGTCCCGAAAATCCCGTGGCCACAAAGAAGAAAAAAAACGTTAACGAACAGCCGGTTCGTTACTAAACCCAAAACTTCACACACAAGGACGCCGAGGGTTATTCAACACCAGGAACTAAATGCACCGAATCCAATGCAATGTTCGTGCGCAGCCGCGCACCAGAATTTAATGTCCCAGTTCTTCGAGCAAGTTAAGAGGCACTTGCAAGTTCACAATCCAGAATCCCACAGAAGTCTTTCAGGTCAGAACGAAGCCTCGCTCTAACTCTCACCAAATCCGTCCATGGGAGAAAAAGCACGAACTCAGCCAAAACAATCACAGGTACACGAACCCAAAATGACAACGTGACCGGAAATAAAACCAAGCACTGTTTGCCCGGTTCCACTGCCTTAAATACGATCACATGAGCAGAAAGTGGGAGGGGTGTACCTTACCATATGTGCATAGAGAGAGGACTGGGCGCAGCCCGTGCTAAATCCCAACATCGGAATTTAGGCCGTCATGAGCTGTTAAAAAGTCTTTCATTTCAAACTACTCATTGAATAGTAATTAATAGTTATTTTCCTTTTGTGATTTGTTTCTATTTGTTCCAATAATCAATATTCATAAAGTGAGGAGACTAAGACATGAGTCGATGGCAAATAAATGACACTTCATGGAGGCACCATAAATGATTTCCCTTTTCTCTGTATTTCTCTGTATTAAACTTCATGGTGAAATGAAGTGTTTCAATAGCAGGTCTGAGCCCAGTATGGCTCTAGGCAATGCTTTTCTATACTTAACAATTTCAAAAAGAGAAACGGCCAGGGAATATTTTGTTTAACCATGACAGGGTTAGGATACAAGAGGTGCCATACATTTCATGGTGCTGAATGGCTGATTCAATTTCATAGTCTTGTAATGGAATTCTGTAAGATTGTGCAGTGTTATAAAATATAACAAAATGACTTCCTACACAGTAAGCCCGTGTCTATTGGTTTATGACACCACTACTGCGAACTTTGGGAAATAAAGCTTAGTCCTTGATCAGGAAATCTTTTAAACCTGATTTGTAAAAGACAGTATACAATGTGAGAACTGGAAACAGAGACTAAAGAAGTGTTGCGATGCATTTGCTGATAGTGGCAAATTAGATTTCTACATGCCCGTTTCATAAATGTTTCAAACAAATATTTCATAAATGTAAAATGCAGTATTTTGCTGGTAGTGCTTCATTCCGAGTCATGCGTGATGATATGCACAATCTTGATAGGTGAAAAGGATTATGTCATATTGTTTAATGTAATGAAAAACTTTGCTTTTGAAAGTTTGAAAGAAAAGTGTACAGCAAACTCAATGAAATGATAAAAATAAATGTCAGATAACTTACAGCTTCAAGCACAATCTGCGCTGTAAAATATTTATTTAGTTCGGCTTTTCACTCTGAGCTCCACTCATTGGATACAGACAGCCAACTTGTTTTTCAACCATGAAACATAGGTCAGTCAAAGATTCAAGCGAAGTGTATTCAATAACCAAACACTTGCGGGTGACAATCATAGCCACAGTTGACAAGTTATTCATTCAGTTCAGCGCATATACTACTTACAGCACATGTTTTTATTTTTTCAAATGCAACTAAAATATATTCAGTAAACATACAAAGTATAGCAATTGAAAAATCTCTGATTTTAATGTGGCCTTCTTGCAGTTTTCAAGCTTTTGTAATTTTTCTGCAAAAGTCTTTATGAAAAGCTAACGAACTCCCAAACATGTTTACAATGGAAGCTGACACCATTATTATAAATTCAAATACGTTTTACAGAATGTATTACAAAAAGGTAGCATTGTTGTGGTGTTTCTGGGTAATACAAAACAGCTAGTGTTTGCTTGACCATTGTTTAGTTGCCTGAATTAAAAGCATTGTTTTTTTCTTAAAAGTGTGTATGGAATACGAATGAAACCTTTTTGACTTCTTGTTCCCAAGTTGAGTAAGGGCCATATTTATAAGTCCATTTGTGTTGCTCTTGCATCACGCAACGTGGTGCAAGAGCTGCAGAACGCAAATATGACATGCATGAAGTTACGCACGGCCACTTTGTGTGGCCCTATTTGGCTTCCTAAACCTAGAGTAAAACAGTGCAGCGCAAATCACTGCTTTGCATTACTTTGCCTTGGGAAGGCTTTCCATGGATGTAGTGTTCCCACACAACTTCCATGGTTTTTGACACATTCCCAGATTTACCAAAAGTAGCAGACCTAGGAATGCACCAAAAAGATACACCTTTTCAGGGGAGGCGTAACAAGAAGAATTATCCTTATTTCTCCTTGTTACTTTCTCTTTCTATGTGTGCTGAATTCTGTAGCACACATAGGAAGAGGACTGTGCCTCTCAGGAATGTTTACCTTTCTGCACAAAAACAATTATGCATGCAATGCAGGCACCCTTGCACCATGATTCAAGGCTGCCTGTGTTGGCGTTAGGCAACCCATTGTGCACCAGCGCTGGGGAAAGGACAGGAAAGCTCCACATTGGAATGAATATGGTGCATTATGGCCTTTCCACGTAATGCAGCGCAACAAGGTGACTTGCTGAACTGCTTTGCGTTACAATCCCATAAATATGTTCTCAAGTAATACATATTTGGTTTTCCAGTTCAACAATTTTCTCTAGTCTTAAGGATTCTTGTAATGGAAAATCTATAGTTCATTGGTTTATAAAAAACATTGTCCCAATGGTCTCATGGCACTTTCCATATATATTTGCAACCAAAATTAAGTTATATTGCTCATTGAATTTTGTAAGAAATGTATACCTGCACAAACGTCCAGGTCATTCTTAAAACTACAGAAATGCATTATTGGCTTTAGCATTTGATTACTTTTGTTAAGCTAAAACTAGCCAGATTGCATTCAGTACGTTCTATTCTTTGAAGTGTAAAATTCAGATTTAAACTTGCAACTTGAGAATGTAGCTTAGCATACTATCCATCCCTAGAGTCTGTACTCTATACACACCACTGAGTGCTTACCATTGTCTTTTAAAGGGTTCTGACTCAGGCACTGCCCGTGAGGGGCGGCCCACCGGGCGGTGACATGGGGTGGGGGAGGGCAAGGTGGGGGGTTGTAAAATGCGGGAAACGGAAGATTTCAGGAAAGTACCAGTAAAAAAAAGGAATGTTGTTGCGCGCGCTGCATCACATTTGGCGATGCAGCGAGCGCAACAAAATTTGTTTTATTTTATTTTTTCAGTACTTTCCTGAAATCTTCAGTTTCCCGCATTTTACAACCACCACCCCACGTCAACACGCGGTGGCACGCCTGTCACGGGCCGTGCCTGTTCTGACTACAAGTTGGCCTGAGTTTTATGCCTGTCCTTGTCAATTCTCTGTGGCCTGGTGTTTTGCAACCTACAATTGCAGAGTGCAGGGACACTTTGTCTGATTTCACCCTTGAATCTGAGATAGGGACAACAGACACAGCTTAGTCCCCTTCCACTACCTTCCTCCCCTTCCACCACCTTCCTCTCGCACAAGGAAGCAGAGACTGCTCTCCCCACCCAAAGTTGAGTCTGTTATGACACATGAAATTACCGACTTCTCATTTGAAACCCTGCAACCCGCATTGCCCCATCAGCTTCCATTAATTGCGAGCTCAGATCAGGTGGTACTTGAATATAAAAAAAGACCAAAGAATTGGGAAGAACTTTGCAGAGAGTGTTTATTGGTCGGGGTACTAACTTGTAATTGTGGCATGTAGAGGAAGAATTAAAAGCTGATCCTGGTAAATTCAGCTCACCTGCACCATGTACCTACCTTTGTGAAAAACTCTAACACACCCAGAGCAAACTTTAAATCTACAGAAATATATTCTTCAAGCACTGACAGTAATCACTTCAATAATTAACTTGAAATGACAATTGTTCTTATTATTCAGTTATCTTCAAGCCCATATATGAATAGGCATAACCGTTGCCTCATAAGCAGGTCATCAAGCTTTTATAGCTCTGTTAGGCATAAAAAAATGTATGTGAAAATCTAGACACGTTTTGATTCACAACAAAATGGGATATGAAAATTCACTAACACATTCTATAAACGTAATTTGCATTCAGGTGTTCATCCTTTTTCCAATCAAAACCATTGCCTTCTCCTGACCTACATTTATGGTGCAATATTTAGGTGAGATCGCTTTTTTACTCTATATGTACTGAAGAAGGACAAGATTGATTGACTGGATTGCGGGCTTGAAAATTCACCCAGTTTTCATTGGCAAATGAAACATTTAGGCAGGAACATAATAATGCAGCCAGAATGCATCCCCTACTGTAAATAATTAAGGGGTAATAGCCTTCTCAGCTGATTCTGATCCAAGCGCTTCAACACCTTAGTCCATATCAATGATAATTTTGATTGTCAGCACTAGCAATCTTGTTGGTGCCCCTCCCTTCATCATCTTTTTCCATAGAGTTGATCAATTAACTATGTCAAAGGCTGACATAAAGTCAGCACAAGTTAAGTACACCAGTCCCCACTTCTTTATTTGATATTTATTGGCTACAATATCTGCCAACACCACATTGTCCAGACCATATTGGTGTTTTCAAGAACCCGACCTTTCTCTATTGGAATATTTGAGTTCTCCTTGGTCCAACAATCAGAACGATTCATTAGGTCCTTACAAAATTGTTTCCCATTAATACTCAGTAAAGTAATCAATCTCTGCTCCAAAGAACTCTTTTTGTGGATAGTGATTGCAATGCTCTCCTTGCACGAATAAGGACCTTTATAATTGAGAATGCATTCATTATAACCCACACAGAGCTGGAATAACCTGCAATTTGGTTTATTACCGTTTTTGGGATGCCATTGTGTTCATTTGCTGATGGAGTCAGTAGTCTTTCTCTTGAGCTCTGTTATATTATCTTGTGGAGTACATATTAACTTATATATATTAGTAATATTAATTGTTTGAATAATAGTCTTTTCTTTTTGCTATAAAGCAGACTGTGAGCTTAATTTTTAGGGCATTTTTTGTTGCAGAACAGTCTCCAACATTCTTTGAACTTACCATTCCTTAGCAATTCCATCACAGTACCATGTATGATCAGGTTAGATTATTTTTGTTTGTAACTTCTGTTTTTTAAATCTTTTTCTCAGTTTTGTGATTTCCATTGTCTTTGCATCATTGCGTAAAAGGGAAGTATTTGTTTAAAAGTAACAGATTTAGATATATCTTGTTCTTTATTTCAAATGAGACGGGGTGTTATGTTATGTTGTTGTATGTAAGTTATGATATGAGTATTTGTATGGTGCACAACTCACCCAGGAGGGTATCCTGGCACTCAGCTGTATAGACCGAGCCAGGGTCAGGCCTAGCTGAAGAGCCAGATCTTCTGTTTCTTGTGGAATTCAGGTAATGAGAAGGTGACTCTGATGTGAAGGGGCAGGTCCATGCATGCTTTAGGACCAGCTGAATCTGGCTCTGTATATGCTGGGCTTGTATGCGAGTAGGGGTTTAGCTGAGCAGAGGTGTCTGGTAGACTTGTGGAAATGGTACTCGTGGTGTTAGAAATGCGACTGACAGCAAAAATGTGTGCTTTTCATTGGAAAGTTTCACGTCTAAATCATAGACACAGGAATCATGGAGAATTATAAGTTAGGCCTCCTCCGCTAACAGCAATGCAAGATGAATTAAGCAGAATAATAGGAATTTGGTCATGATAACTAGAAATTATGGGACTCATTTATGAAAAGTACACATCGCTGCGAGAAAACAGGGATGCGTCACTTTTCATTGCGCCCTCTTTGCGACACCAATGATGCATCATATTTACAATATGACGCATCATGTTGTAAGGAGTTACAGATACGTCAGTATTTCTGACGCATCTGTAGGCGCAAAAATGACGCATTGCTGGAGTGTGTCACAAAAGTGATGCAACTTCAGCAATGAGCCATTACACATGGGTAAGTCCCATGTAAAATGTGCCTGCGTCAGAATGACGCCTGCCATGAGGCAGGCGTAAGATATTGACCCATTTATGTCCTAGAAGTGGCGCAGTGCAATCTTATAGATTTCACTGCGTCACTCCTACGACCCTTTCTTGTGTCAATATGCCCTCCTTGCATACATTATACCTGGCGCAGGTATAATGTGGCGCAGGAGTTTACAAAGTGAGGCATATACCTAGATAAGTAACTTTGTAAATATGGTGCAACAAGGCACATTTTTTACTTCGCTGGTGGGTCACAAAAAGTAAAAGAGATGCAAGGGCACATAAATAAGCCCCTATATCTTTGGGTTCTGCTTATCCAGATCTGAATGAATAAATATTCTGGAGGATAGTTAAGAGGGATGACAGCACTATAGAAATGTTATGGTGCAATCTAATCCAATACCATACAATGACTACCTGAGAGACATTATCTAATGCAACATTCTTAATTACTCAAACTTCTTTCGTGGAAACGACAGGCCCTTGTTTCCATTCCACGGTTGAACTTGGGGTGGCAATGGGGTTTAAGGCTGTTAGAAGAGAGAGGGTACTGTTATGCCTGCCAGCATCAAAACCTAGCAAGACTGACTGCAGATATTATTTTCAAGAAGATCAATCAACCTGTTTTTTTCCAGAGGAGAAATGGATGATATTTAAGCCCCAGAAAAGTATAACAGGTAAATTCTCTAAAGTAGACAGTAAAGCAGATCACAGCATGCATTTTCAAAACAAGCGTCATCAAGAGCCCGCCTGCTGCCATGCAAGGAAATGTCACTGTGTAATCAGCATAGGTCATTACTGACAGACCCATGGACCACAATGAGAGAGGCTATAAGTTGACTGCCTAGATAGCCGCAAGTAAGTCAGAATGATGCCAGCCAAACAATAGCTACACCTCATTTCAACCCTGCTGTAGGTCACTAGTAGTATGTCATTATCAAGGCTGTGATTGGAATCTAAGCAGGTAAATCCAAGCCTCGTTGAAGCCTAAGTTACTTTGTTGTTATCAAATGACCACATGCATTTACAATAAAGCCCTGTAGGTGCAGGGGAGAGGGATATTTGAAAATAGGGAGTTTCGAAATTCAAGTATTTTACGGTACTATAATTACATATAAATTCCTACAAATTAGACAAAATTACGTGGAATTATAGACAGGCATCTCACGGGTATCAGTGCTGCTGACGTCCGCTGAACGTTCGGAGCACTACCTGGCTGGTGCTGCGAACGTAACGGTTGACGCTGCCCCGCCCACTCCCTAGAACACCCGCACTGCGCCGAAATAACGGACGCAGTAAAAGGGTTAAAACTGCACACAACTAAATGCCATGCGATGCACGTGGGCAGCCATTTTGATGAGGGTTTGACTCCAGCCTGATCTTGAGTTCCTCATGTTCTCTAAACCCTCCTAGGAGGGGCATGTCCCTTGAGCTTCCTGCCCCTGAATGCAACTTAGCACTCTCAACTTCCCTTATGCCACAAATAACGTAATTCGATGATGGTGCAAAAGGCCGCAGCTTTTACTTACATACAGTCATAAACAAACATGCCATTTCAACTTCAATCAATCATGTCATTTCTGCCGCCTTGCTTAAACCTTAGCAGCACAACCTTTTTTGACAGTGCCCTGAGGGATTTCCCCATAGCACGTCTAGCCCTTTTGCAGCCTCTATGCTACACCTTGCTGCTAAGCGTTGTGGGCGGCCCTCATGCCTGGCCTGGACTGCAAGTGCCATGTCCTTCCTCTGCAGACCCATGCTGACCCATCGCCTGCTCCCTGCGCCCCTGCCTGTAAGGTTTGGGTTTGGATTTGACTGGCTCCTCTTTGGAAATGTAGCTAAGACTGCTGTCCCTCAGTGCTAATGAAGGCAAATGGTAGGGGTTTGTCACGGCCCCTCAATGGTCCAGGTTCACCTCCGCGACCCTTATGCTAACTTTTGTTAGCAAAGCTTCTCCATCTGTCTCATTTCTGTCCATCTCGCCCATACTCTGAACTTCCTTCTTACTGTTTGTCTCTTTTTCCACCCTTGTGCTTATTTTTGGTGTTTTCTTTGTGTGTTGGTTTGTTTACAGAAAGGGGCATGGCTGGCAAGGGACACTCCTTGGCTGTGGGCACGTGCAGCACAGGATGCACCTCCCTAATGGTTTGCACTGACCAAGCGGTAGGTCATGCAGCATTGGGTCTTTGTTGTCAGCTGCAAGCAGGGTCTGTTGAACCTGCTCAGGAACGAGGTGGCCACACTGACAAGCATGTGATGGTTAAAAAATGTTAAAGTTATTTTTATGTCTTTGCAGGAGACAATATAGTTTTGGGTTTAAGTGAGTTACATATGCATATAATTTATTCATGTCAAATCTCCTTTGCATCAGAGATGGAAGATGTGGGGAAACCAGTGTGAAAAGTATAAAAAACGCAATATTGGTGATTGCACTAACTTTATACAGCTCTGAAAGAAGCCTTGTTACAGAGTCTGTTAATCTTGCACTCCTTCCAGTGTTTCCTTTTAAATTGTCTTCCGTTTCCGCAGCCTAATTCCTTCTCTCTCCTCACTATTGCACAATCACTTTCACTCCTCTATTACGCTTCTCTCCTGCCTCCTTCTTCCTTAAATCATTGGTTTCCTAGCCATTTCTCTCTATGAGGGAAACTTTATTTCATTGTGGTGAATATTTAACTATGTGATTTGTAAAATGTAGAAGTAAATCTTCTAAAATAACAATTTAGTTAGCAACAATTTTAAATTACTGCTGAGGGGAAAAAAACGACAGATGTAGCATTCTGACTGTGTTTTAGCCCTTGAGAGAAGGGTCCTAGAGTTATCTCCCTTGGACTCAAAGTGCAAAAAAATATATGCTTCTTAGTTCCATGGACTCGTACTCTCGATGGAATACCAAGGGGTGTACTGAGGGAGTATACAGGAAAAAAAACAACACACGAAGCATCCATTCTGATTGGCTGGTACCATGGGCTGTGAGACCAAGCACATTGATTGGCCGGCCACAACATGAAGACAACTGTTGGGGCCACCATTTTAGGACTCAAGGACTCTGTCCCTGTGTTCTGACAATTAAAAAAAACAATCACATAAGGGGGTCGAGAACGGGTACCCTGACACCCCGGCCCTTGCAAGGTGGTCCTAAAATGACATTCCCTAGGGTCAAAATGTAATATAATATATAAACCCACAACAAAAAGTTGGATGGGTATCCATTGGTGTTGCATGAAAGTGGGTACTTGGCCAGCAATGGGGTGATAGTTGCCTGCAGGGCTGGGTGCAGGGCCTCACCACAGACCAGGACTGCGCTCAACTGCACACCACACATCACTGAAGACCATGCTGGGCAGAGGTTGTTTGCCCATAGGAGGTGGGTGCCCAACCCCATGACGCTCACGGACAATGGCTGAAGTCTGTCACTGGCAGGGGTTGGGCACCTGTAAGAGGGGATTGGATAGTTAGGTAAAGTAATACATTGGTACTTGGCAGAAACAAAACCCTAGATAATCACTGAAAGAACACTAGTTAAAGTGGTGTTATAGTTAGACATGGTTATACCTTATGTTACATGTATTAAAATTTAGAAATTCACTGAAAACTTACATGATAGTTAAGTGAAAATGACAGTTAAAATACTCTATTGAAATAAAAAAAACACTGCCATGTAGCAGTTATAGTTAACTGAAGTAACTATAATGTTTGCATGTGTTTTGCACTGCTTATGTCCTCACATATTATGTAACTCATCACATTTTATATGATATCATTAACTACCTCACTGATGACGTTTGAAATGACATTAATAACATCTCTGTGAATAGCTAGTGTGCAAGTTAAAGCTAGACTTGGTTTGACCTTACCTTCAGGCTAAACCAAATGTTTGCCTTCAACCCACCCTCCTTCAATCAAAGTTGGAAAACTGATGATGCATTGCCTTTGCCTCTCTTCATCATGTCTTGATGTTAACTGAGAGCAGCCACCCTCCCATTAGTCAGTAGTAATAATATATCTATAATACCCCTCCCTTCCTGACCACCACCAATAAGGAACAAAACTACTTACAACAACCACTGGCATACAGGAGATATGTTCATATTATGAATACTTCAAAGTCTTGTCCAATCTGAACCACACTACTCCCTTATTTCAGGTCTTACCAGCAACTCCCTCAAACCTTTCTGTTGAAGTTGGTAAATATTGCTGGACCTAACATGCCTACATAGTGAATAATTCACATAAAAAAGGTTCTTTCTATTCAGAATGCAGGAGGCGAATGAGCAAAGAAGGGCTTTAATTCTGCAACATGAAACAATAAGAATAATTGAGTGAGTGGAAAATCCAACAAAAAGACCAACATAATTAGCACAATGTAAAGTGGTGGTCTTTTATTAAAGTAAGTGTAATGAACATTCAGGTTAGAAGTTTAGCCAACTTGGGTAGAATCATCTTGTATATTAATTGTTTGTTGGGTCAAGATTGAGAAAAAAAAGTGCACTCCATCCATCCTTGGCCTAATACTGTGATATATTTTATTCACAATGTGGTCTCTTTCTTTCCAGGTTAAGAGTACACTAGAGGGTTAATTCAGCAAATTTGCATTTTTTGGTAACCTCCTACTGGAACAGTTAAGCATTGCCTCATCAAGTGTGATATTTGCTGATGGTGAATGGATAACAGAACAATAGATTGCAAAACTTGAGAGAACAGGGATAGGGATTTAATGAATGAATGGGTAGGGAAATTAGGGAAAGCCGAGAGAGCAAAACACTGCATTCATCAACTCTATCAGCATGTCACATGTATCATGGAAGGCAGGTGACAATTAAGTTAACTAATTTTAATGGTCTTTAGCAGCCTAGAGACTCCTAAGTTAGTTATTAGTTATCTAGGCTGGAATGCAAAAAAGGGAGGATCCACACCGTTAAAAAAACATTTTTGACAAAAGAGTAAAGAAAAATTATACTGAATACACTTATACAACTGCATTCTTCTGGCATTGGCCGTCTTGGAAGCAGGGCTGAACCACACAGCAGGAGCATCATGGAGGTTTCTTAAAGAAGAGAATGTCTGTAGTATGAAAATAATGTAATAATGGAAAACCAATGTAAGCATGGTGCATAAGGTTTCAGAATGTGTAGGACATGTTGGCCTACCATTCGGTAAGAGCCAATCTCATACTTATCTCAGACAACCAGAAAAATTGCTAAGTGTACTCTGATCATTCAAGCAATAACATGTTAGCTGTGCCAGGCAGTTCCACAACCACTTTATTAGGATTACCATTTGTCTGCATTATTTTAATTAATTCACCTTTTTTCAGACCACAGGAATAGGCCTATTCTTTGAGGCCTTTGGTCTTGCTTAGCAGTTGGGAGACAATGGAAATTCTTCTGGATGTTATTGATGATACTTTGAGTCTAGTCTAGGTAAGCTGAGTGGTCTCAGAAGAACCAAGAGAGGGATTTTTTTTTTACTACACAGGCAGTACCATGACCTGCCTTTACTCTGCAGTCACTACCATGACTGTGATGCTACCACGCGGTCCTTTACCAATCAGGTCTTTTCAACAACTTGCTTTTGGGGGCGCATTGTTGGAGTGGTGTTGGATTTTAATTCCTAAACCTTCCCTGTAGATAGACTGACTGGAGTAAGAATAGTCATTTATACAATTCCAAAGTGCAGAGTCCCTCTAAGGCAAGTTGTTGTAATGACTTGCGTGGTAAAAGGAACGCGTGATAATGTCGTAGTTGGGGTAGTGATTGCAGAGTAAAGGCCTGGGTGGGAAATGTCTGCTGGGTTCCGTCATACATCTACCAAGAGATAATTTGTCACGAGATGAATAGCTTGAACAGTGCTCGCCTTTATTGATTTAAATACCAATTACAGGACTTGATGGTGCAGCCCAGTTCCAGCTTAGAAGCTTCATATGCTCCTCCTAGTGTAAAGAAGTCCTAACCTGAGATAAAAGTTTTCTTATCAAGTCAGTATCTGAAGAACTGTTACTACAGTAGGTGTGCTATTGTGATGGAAACAGGTGATGTTGGTAATAGATGACACTGAGCATATTAAAATGATGCACTCTGTACTTCCTCACATCCATTCTCCACATGGAGAATCACTGACTGGTTCATCATCTTCCTTATCACAAGGCTTTCAGAAACATTCTTTTTGCCTGTTCTGTTTTGGCGGGTCTCGGAAAAGGTCCAATCCATGTCAGGATCATTGCAAGAGGGCTTGGAGAAGATGGCGGAGTACTCTATGTTTACCTTGCAGGTGATTATGAAGACGATGTGCCATATGTTAGAGCAGTCCCAGCAGCATGATCAACTTCAATCAATTATTCAATTTATAAAGCACGCTACTTACCCATGATGGTCTCAAGGTGCTGAGGGGAGGGGGTGCCGCTACTGCTCAAAGAACCGGGTCTTGAGGAGCCTTCTGAAGGTGAGCAGGTCTTGGGTCTGCCATAGGTGGGTAGGGAGGGTGTTCCAGGTTTTGGTGATGAGGAAGGAGAAGGATCTACCGCCGGAGGTGGTTCGTTGGATGCGGGGGACAGCGGTCAGGGCGAGGCTGGCGGAGTGGAGCTGGCGGGTGGAGGTGTAGAAGCCGAGTCTGCTGTTGAGGTACGTTGGTCCGGTGTTGTGAAGTGCTTTGTGTGCGTGGGTGAGTAGCTTAAAGGTGATTCTCTCGTCGATGGGGGGCCAGTGTAGGTCTCTCAGGTGGGGGGTGATGTGGCTGCGACGGGGAACATCGAGGATCAGTCGGGCGGAGGTGTTTTGGCTGCGTTGTAGTCATTGCAGGTGTTTGGCCGGGATACCTGCGTAGAGTGCGTTGCCATAGTCCAGCCTGCTGCTGACGAGGCCTGTCTCACCGTTCTTCTTTTTTCGGTGGGGATCCACTTGTTGATCCTGCGGAGCATGTGGAGAGTGTTGTACCAGGAGGAGGAGATGGCGTTGTCTTGCTTTGACATGGAGAGGGAGGAGTCGAGGCTGATTCCTAGGTTCCGTGCATGGTCGGTGGGTGTCGGTGCTGTTCCCAGCGTGGTCGGCCACCAGGAGTCGTCCCAGGCCGAGGGGGTGGATCCGAGGATGAGGACCTCTGTCTTGTCCGAGTTGAACTTCAGTCGGCTGCTCCTCATCCATTCGGCGATGGCCTTCATTCTCTTGTGGAGGTTGGTTTTGGCGGTGTGCGGGTCCTTGGTGAGGGAGAGGATGAGCTGGGTGTCGTCGGCATAGGAGATGATGTTGAGGTCGTGCTGGCGGGCTAGGGGCCATGTAGACGTTGAACAGCGTCGGGCTGAGGGATGAGCCCTGCGGTACGCCTCAGATGATGTCGGTGTCTTCGGAGCAGGTGGGGGGGGGAACCGGACATTCTGCCTGAAAGGAAGGATGTGGTCCAGTCCAGGGCCTTCTCTTGGATTCCAGATTCTTCGAGGCGTGTCTTTAGTGTGCAGTGGCACACTGTGTCGAAGGCAGCTGACCGGTCCAGGAGGATGAGGGCTGATGTCTAGTTGGATCCTGATGTCGTCTGTGGCAGCGATGAGGGCTGTCTCGGTGCTGTGGTTTTTTCGGAATCCAGACTGGGACAGGTCTAGAATGTTGTTGACCTCGAGGTAGCGGGTCAGTTGTGTGTTGACGATTTTCTCAATGACCTTCGCCGGGAACGGGAGCAGGGAGATGGGCCAGAAATTCTTGAGGTCCTTGGGGTCCGCCTTGGGCTTCTTGAGAAGGGCGTTGATCTCGGCGTGCTTCCAGCTTTCCGGGAATGTGGCTGTCTCGAAGGAGATGTTAATTACCTTCTGTAGTTGGGGTGCGATGCTTGCATCTGCTTTGTTGAATATGTGGTGTGGGCAGGGGTGTGACAGAGATCCTGAGTGGATTTAGTTCATGATCTTGCGTGTTTCGTCGTCGTTGACGTTGGTTCAGGAGATCAGGCCGTTGAGGCGGGTGGTGTTCGTAGGGGGGTGGAGTCTGGCGTTGTCAGGGCAGTCGTGGTGTTGAAACTGTCGTGGATGTCTGCGAATTTGCGGTTGAAGAAAATGGCCAGCGAGTCGCACAGTTCTTGCGAGGGCAGGATGTCGTTGGCGTTGGCACTGGGGTTGGAGAGTTCCTTCACGCTGAAGGGCTCTTCCTAATTTCCTCCTTATTCGAGAACATCAGGTGTAGGAGACTGTGGTTGCTGTTGCATTTCCTGTGAAAAAATTCAGTGTGCTGCTGGGACACATTGGTTTCAGACTCACTGCTCTCATTCATGATTGCTGTCAGTGTAGCTCTGAGAGACATCCTATTCAGGGTAGTGCCGTTGTTGCTCCAGAGATAATCTCCTTACAGCTTCCTCATGAGCAGAAAGAGTGTAGTAAGTATGCTGCATTTCCGGTAAAAGGATGATGCAAGTGGTATTGATATAGACTTTTGTTCTCCTTATCTGTCACGTTCTTAGCAAGAATACCTTCTTTGGGGGCATCCTATTTACTTCTTGGATTAATTTCTCTGGTTTTGTATGAGTAAAACCTGAGCCTAACTATAACTTTCCTGTAACCTTTGTTTTTTTTCTGTGAATTTCTATGGTTTTGTAAGTAATAATGGTGTTTTCAGAGTGGCGAAGAAAGGGGGCGGGGCCTCTGACCAGCTCTCATGAATCCCACTGTGTAGGACTTGCAAAAGGTACCAGGACGTCTTCCTGGCCCCCAAGGCCCCCAGCATCCAGGATGACTTCATTCCCCACCCTGTAGTGTGCGAGGAAAAGTCTTTGCAGAGTGGTGGAGAAAGGAGGCGTGGTATCCAACAACCTCTTCCTAATCCTGCTGTGTGGGATTTACTGGAGGTAACAGGAGGCGTAGTTGGCTCCCAAGACCATCATTGGGGGCCAACTACCCCTCCTGTTACCTCCAGTAAGTCCCATACAGCAGGATTGCTGAGAGATTGGCCGAGGCCACACACCCTTTTTTCACCACTCTGCAAATGCACCTCCTGGTGCACTACTAGTAGGGGGATGAATTCCCCTTGACTGTAGAGGGTCCTTGGGGAACAACAACCCGTCCTGTTACCTCTAGTAAGCCCCATACAACAGGCCTGCTGAAAGGTTGTCGGATGCCATGCCCCCTTTCATCACCACTCCACAAATGTGCCTACTGGTGCACTACTAGAAGGGGAATGAAGACCCTTTGACTCCAGAGCATCCTTGGGGGCCAACTACCCATCCTGTTACATCCAGTATGCCCCACACAGTGGGTTTGCTGAGAGGTTTTTGTCAGCAAAGAGAAAAGCTAAACAAATGCCCCATACAGCCCAAGAAAACAATTACCCTTGCTGTTAGACCTAGCAGCCTTCATGTGGTTCTCCTCTAAATGTTGGCTTCAATCCTCCTGAATTTCTTTTTGCTGGCTTTAGGACTCTGCATTCTTCACCACTGCTGAATCCTGCTCTCTCTTTGGTTTACACCCAATTGGCACAGGTAATTTACTTTAAGTCCCTGGTACTACAGCTGGGTCTGGTGGCTCAGTGGAATAATGCATCTTTTGCAGGTGCCTGTGTTCTACCTCATGGTCACAGGTTCAAATCCCGGTGGGTCCACTCAGCTTTTCATCCATCTGAGGTCGATAAAATGAGTACCATTGAGTTGGGTAACAATGAACATCTGTTATTCAGCGCCACGAGACCTCTGGGTGAACGTGCGCTTTACAAATGCACGTTATGTGATGTTAGGGAGGCCTTCAAACATGTCTCAGGCATGCTTTTGCAGCCTATATGTGCAGTTTTTAAACTGGCTTTTTGACTGAAAATAAACCTTGAGCTACTGGTGGCCACGCGGTGATAACCACTAACATGGCCGGACCATCTTGTATGTCATTGTCTGCTCCTAAGAGTCTGAGATACTATCTTGCTATTTACACATGTTATAGGTTACTGACTTTGGGAAAGGGCATTCAGACATGAGTTATGTATCATATCTTTAGCTATTGTTCAACTTTAATGATTTTATTGTGTACTTTTATGATTTTATATCTATAAACCAAATATAGAAATGAATGAATGGATGACATAGAAGTCACCCCTATGGTATGCCCTTTTAAGTGCAGAAGATAGGGTGCAGTGTATTCAAAAAGTAGAACACATACTTTTAAGTTTTACATGTACTGATAGTGAAAAACTCCTAAAATCATTTTTAACTACTGCAAGGCCGACTTCTCTATTAGGAGAACAGTGGAATTACCTCATTACATTTAATAGGCTGTAATTTTTGATTGGGAGCAGGTAGACACGTCAAGAATTGTAATTCAAAGCCCTGTTTAATGGTAAGGTCAGATTTTTTGTCAAAATCTTGTAAAACTTTAGTAAGTTGGCATTTTCTTGTCCTAACAATTTGGTGCCTGCTGCCTGCCCCTTGTAGCATATTAAGGTGTGTCTGGCAGTTGGTCTATGCATACTACCAGCAGACAGTGAGATAAAGGGAGAAGAGGTGTTGGCAGGATGGGCCACACTGAGTTAACAAGGGGAGGAGCTGTCACCTACCCTACTTACAAATCACAAAGGCACTGCCTGAGAACTCTCACAAAGGGATTGTCATTAGTCTGTTGTGATCCCAGATAAGCTGGGGCCAGCACAGGTAGGAAAGAATGCCTGACACCTCAGGGGCTATGGAAACCTCTAGAAGCTTCCTCCACTTCAAAGTGGGCACCAGGCATACATATTGGACCTCAGCCTCCAAATCTTCAATATACTATTTGATCTGCCAGGGGGAAAAACTGCTGTGCTGCTGAAAGGATTGCCACTCTCCTGAATTGATACTCTGAAGGATTGCTGCTCTTCTATGGTGACCTGCTACCCTCTTGTCTGAGTGACAAGTACTCTTCTCTGCTGCATGGACTTTCTCAATGCAAAGATTTCGCACTGCAGCCCACAGCCCTATCAAAACCTCCTCTACACAATGCATTCTCAATGAAGGCCCTCACATCACAAGCCTCTTGTAAGCGGTAGACTCGACTACGATGCAGGAATCTGCATCGGTTGCCCCACAGCTTCTTCAGAACCTGTTGGTGTGTAATGTATGCTCAGCACAGCACTTTGTATCACAAGCCCCCTTGTCAATGGCCTACTCGATGAGGATGCAGAACCTCACATCACAGCCATACAGATCCTCAGAACCAACACTGCCCTTACAAAATGGGAAAGTGGTACCTGGCCTCCCTCAAACAACAATCATTTTGGAAAGTTCTGATTTGAACTCAATTCATTTTTACAAAATTTTAAAACTTATGAAGGTGTGGATGCAGCAGAGATTGAAGACAACATGAGATCACTCTTTTTTGTCTGCAATCTCTACTCCATCCACACCTTTGTAATTTTACTTTCCATGCAAAAATCCAAATCCAAAATTACCAAGTTCTGAACAAAGCAGAGGGCAAGTCCTCAGGACAAGAAGAGGAAGTTGGCACTGTATGTCAGTAGCCTCACATTTTGTGCGGCAGTTTACCCTGTATAAAAGTGTTTTACTCTAAAAAAAAAAAAAGTATCCAAATGGTCTGCTTGGGAAAAGAAATCTATTTGAAATGTATTTTCGGATTGATTTTCAGAGCCTACATTTAAGAGAAGTGTTGCTTTTATTGCATCTGGATTTATCGTGCTTGTTCACACGTTTTTGCATCAGAATTTTTACTTGAACACACTGTGTAATCATGG
The DNA here is from genome assembly GCF_964261635.1 of Lissotriton helveticus. Taxonomy (NCBI): domain Eukaryota; kingdom Metazoa; phylum Chordata; class Amphibia; order Caudata; family Salamandridae; genus Lissotriton; species Lissotriton helveticus. Next base: position 340,818,151 of record NC_136063.1, on the reverse strand, counting down.
TGTAATGTCCGGCATTATGTAAAGTTTTCATTAAACAAAATACCAGACATTCCCCTAATGTTCACAATCATAATGAAAATTATGCATGTGCCTGGATGGAGAAACACTGGAGTGCAAGCCCCTTTTACCACTTGTAAATAAAAGCTTTACATATTCAAGATTTTAATACACTTTACAACTAGGTATTTATGAAGTCAAATACATACATTAATTGGATATTTAACACACTGCATTGAGAATATGGGACAGCTTTAACAACATTCCGAATCTGGACAGTCCAGGATCAAATGAGCTAAAAGTAAAAGAGCATGAGGTAAGTAGCAGCAACACAATGACTCCTGACCAGCAAAGCTACCCAGCTTGAGAAAGTAAAAAAGGTGCCACCTGGAAGGGAGCAAGGTGAGAACTGGAATGCGTAGCAAGTGAGTGCTCCAAAATGCACAGTTGTCAGACAAAGACTGATTGAGAATGCAGAATTTAAATACTGATCTACCTATCATGCCCTAAAATAGAAACTTGGATGCTATATTGCTTTGGTCTCACACCTAATCCAAGTACCAAGAACATCTACCCTCTCGGAATGGGTAGACACCAACACGTGCATTCCTGACTACCCAGCCTCTGTCAATCCGGTGGCTGCAAGTTCCTTGTTGATCATATATTTCTGCCCGTCCTGTAGATACTCAACCCTCTAAGTAATGACAGTATCCTTACCATCATAACACCCACTGTTGTTTTGTGTGAAAACTATGATGGAAGACCTTTACAAGGTGAGGGACATTTATAAATGAAGCAGGTTCCAATGATCTACCTACTGGTACCTACTTCACTCCCATTAGGAGATACTGCAGCTGACCTCATATGCTATGAGAAGTGAGGGTACATCAAATGTCATTATCAGGTTATTTATGTTTAATTGTTGGTTGAGATTGCAGGGTAGAACACAGTGGCCAGGAAAGGGATGGCCTTAACAAGGAGACTGTGTGTATGTGCCAATGCATGGTTTATAACAGGTGTACTTCTACTGCACTGATAAAGACATCATAATAATCTGAACAGTCTCTTGGGTAACGCCCCCGGATGCTAATGGTATTCCATTTACTGGTGCATTAGTTCAGCCTGTTCTTTCTTTAGCAGTTCAGTTCCATCTTGGAGTATGCATGTGTAATCCACAAAATTATCCATGGCACCGCTCAGGAAAAGGCCCATTTTTGCAAGGTGACCCCCATTTTGTGCTAGATTATTTTGCTGTTTTTTCACTCTGAACTTTGGGACTTTGTTGTCCAGTGCCCGGTGTGTGTGCTCTGACTCCGAAATCATGTTGAATTTCTATATACCAAAATGGCAACTAGAAATCCCCAGATTATAGTATCAAGTATACTCAGGGTCTGTAAGTTAAATATCATTATGTGAAGGTAGTACATAGTGTGCCATCACTGAAGTGACAATGCAAAACATGTCTGTAGGCCTACTGCCGGTTGTACAGGTTCAACCTGTCAAAATAACCCAATAAGTCACCCCTAAGTTAGCCTTATAAGCCCATAAGGCAAGGTGTTGCCGCTCGCAGTGAGGATTCCTGCTCGCATTTGTTTCCTGACGCTACAGGAGTAGCTCACCGCCTAATCTTGCTCCAGCCCCTGGGGAAGAGGACCCACACCATCTGCGTGGCCGCAGAGGAGGCGCGAGGCGCGGCTCCGGGACTGCGAGGCTCAGCGTTAGTCACATCAGCTGTTGCCTCTTCCCGTGGAGCCGCGCCCCCTCCCAGTGCCCCGCCCCCATCAGGACTGCTCTTAACCTCTCGCGGCCCCGCTGCGCGGGTGCCGCTCGCAGTGAGGATTCCTGCTCGCATTTGTTTCCTGACGCTACAGGAGTAGCTCACCGCCTAATCTTGCTCCAGCCCCTGGGGAAGAGGACCCACACCATCTGCGTGGCCGCAGAGGAGGCGCGAGGCGCGGCTCCGGGACTGCGAGGCTCAGCGTTAGTCACATCAGCTGTTGCCTCTTCCCGTGGAGCCGCGCCCCCTCCCAGTGCCCCGCCCCCATCAGGACTGCTCTTAACCTCTCGCGGCCCCGCTGCGCGGGTGCCGCTCGCAGTGAGGATTCCTGCTCGCATTTGTTTCCTGACGCTACAGGAGTAGCTCACCGCCTAATCTTGCTCCAGCCCCTGGGGAAGAGGACCCACACCATCTGCGTGGCCGCAGAGGAGGCGCGAGGCGCGGCTCCGGGACTGCGAGGCTCAGCGTTAGTCACATCAGCTGTTGCCTCTTCCCGTGGAGCCGCGCCCCCTCCCAGTGCCCCGCCCCCATCAGGACTGCTCTTAACCTCTCGCGGCCCCGCTGCGCGGGTGCCGCTCGCAGTGAGGATTCCTGCTCGCATTTGTTTCCTGACGCTACAGGAGTAGCTCACCGCCTAATCTTGCTCCAGCCCCTGGGGAAGAGGACCCACACCATCTGCGTGGCCGCAGAGGAGGCGCGAGGCGCGGCTCCGGGACTGCGAGGCTCAGCGTTAGTCACATCAGCTGTTGCCTCTTCCCGTGGAGCCGCGCCCCCTCCCAGTGCCCCGCCCCCATCAGGACTGCTCTTAACCTCTCGCGGCCCCGCTGCGCGGGTGCCGCTCGCAGTGAGGATTCCTGCTCGCATTTGTTTCCTGACGCTACAGGAGTAGCTCACCGCCTAATCTTGCTCCAGCCCCTGGGGAAGAGGACCCACACCATCTGCGTGGCCGCAGAGGAGGCGCGAGGCGCGGCTCCGGGACTGCGAGGCTCAGCGTTAGTCACATCAGCTGTTGCCTCTTCCCGTGGAGCCGCGCCCCCTCCCAGTGCCTCGCCCCCTTTCAACCCGCAGTCTTCATAACCAGGACCACAAACGCGCATCGCGGGACGCGCGCGGGTCGGAGCCCGGGGCGAAGCCCGGGCCAAGGGCGGGCCCGTTGTTGCCCGTTAGTGCCCGGTAGAGACCGGACCGGGCCACTCCTCTTTCATCTTTGAACCCGCATTCAGGTAATCACCATGCCAGCAAAAACAAGAAGTTCCACCAAGCCCAAATCCAAACACGCTCAAGAAGTAGCTCAAGTAACAGGCCCCATCGATTTATTCATCACACGGGTCAACGAGACAATAAATCAGAGTATAGCCCTGATGGAAAAGAGAGTATCACTTGATCTTATGAGTGCTAATGCGAAGCGCTCCTCTCTAGGCGCTATTGCAAATGTCACCAGCCCGATTCAACTAAACACGCAAAATTGTTCTCTTCCGGTGTCTCTGTCAGTACCAGACATAAACTTAGTTCCGTCGGTAGTAAACCTTTCTGTTACACAGTCCGAATCAGACCTCTCCATCATGTTTGATGATTTGGAAACAACCCCTGACCTAGCTATCTGTCATACACAAGGGGATGCCCAATCATCCGGTAACCAGTTTCAACAAGGGGAAAGGGAAGGAGCAATTCTTCACATGCATTCAGCAACCATCGAAGAAGTTCCAACTAATGCTCCTCGTCTAGAACAGGCGTTAACTCTCGGTAACCCTACAGTGTCTCCTACCTTACCATTATCCTTAGTAACTAATCAGCCTCATAAGGCAGTTTCCAATGATCATTTAGAAAATCAATGCAAAACCTGTAGAGTCACCTCACAAGTTCTCACTACAATAAAAGATTTGTTATTCCAACACCTAAAGCCCATTCAATTGAGTATTAGGAATCTCGAAGCTCAGCTTACCATCATCTCGGCTACCATCCTAGACTCAAACACCCGTATAGTAACAAAGGGTCAGCATAACATGTCACAGCCACCTAAAAAACAGCCACAAGCAAACACACAGAAAACAGTTAATCACACAAACCTTCCGACATTAGCACAGAAAAAATATCCACAAAACACTTCATTACTTACATCTGTTACCAAAACGCATCAACTCCAGAAAGAGAAACCTCCGGCTATAATACCTAAGCAAACAGTAAACGCAGATTCAGACATGATAGATACCCCAGATCCAGCGACAAACACTGATAGTAATAGCGCCAGCTCAGGAAAAAGGTCCGAAGTCCCCCTACCTAAATCACTGCCCCCTCAAACGACCCCGAAAACCATACCCAAAAAACCTACAGTAGTCAGACGTCCTGCTCACTTGCCTCCGGAAGCCACTCCTTACACAATAGTTCTCACAGGTGTACCAGAGCTAACAGATGACACGACCGAAACTGCATGGTCTCTTAAAAACAAAGCCATGCAGTGGTTAAGCATCAATAGGCCTCTCGAATCACATTTATCTGGAGGGATCACAACAGCCCGTAGGGTAGTCTGGATTGGTAAAACAACAAAGACAACCCGCGGAGACTGCATTATTGTAACGTGCAGAGACCCCTCAACAGTGGAGTACATCTGTGCCTGGCCCCAGCTTGATAAAAAAGGGGGGATTGACGCTCGTCATCTCTCCTTCTTTTATCCGCCAGCAAAACACCAACGTAACCCCATACCCTGGTCATGGCACGAGACGCCCAAAGAACCATGGAACCAGGAGCCATGGTACCAAGTGCCATGGAGACACTCGGAACACTCATATGACTATGTAGGAAGGGGTGGACCGAGAGAAATGCCCAGAGAACGTCAGAGGCCCTACTGGCAAGAAAGACCCTTCCAAACATATGAAGGATGGCAGGGCTTCCCAACACAAAACCGTTTCGATTCCCTGGAAATGGTCGATTGACCATTCAAGGACACAGTTAGACATCCTAAAATCGATGTCACATTGCAATTTCTGAATTTTAATCACTACTCAACATTCCAAGAGTCATCGCTAGGGAGCTATGAAATCATATCGCAGGAACATCACAATATTTCCCTTACCAAAACTGGAAAACCTCCCCATATCAGTCAGGGATTACCTAATGTCTCACAAGAGGCCCTAACTACCATCTGCTCAACAGAACCTGTCAATAACACGGGACTCTGTCTACAGCAACTGGTAGCTTTTAATAAGAACCCAAAAAAAACTTCACACACCGTCACGGAACCCTCAACCCTGACTTTGGCCATTGCTTATTGGAATGTCGCAGGCCTCATTACAAAAATAACCTCATCTATGTGGCTTGACACAGCAAAAAGCCACCAAATTCTGTGCCTACAAGAGACTTGGTGCATAACTCCCCTGCATATAGCGGGCTATAAAACCTTTTTCACTCAAGCAGTACCTAGTAGGATGGGCAGACCAAAAGGCGGGCTTACGACCTTTATTTCAAATACCCTATCACTTACAGTGAAATTGTTAAAGGAAACACCTTTCTTTCAAATCTTACAAATCACTCAGTTAACAACAATGAAAGGTGACCTATACATATATATTAACTACTATAACAATTCAGGTAATGTGGAATGCTGCTCACACCTAGATGAACTAGTTGCATACTTACTCTTATTTCAAAAAACACACAATAAAGTAACAATTTATTTCATCTGGGGTGGAGACTTTAATCTCACGCTGTGTCCAAAGCATAAAAATGGGAACTGTGGGCTTCATAACGAACATGGAAACCCCATCCCTCACTTTGAGCACACGCCAGGGGGCAATAAGCTAAATGAAATCCTCTATACCCTGGACCTTGACTTTGTTAACGAACTAGTCAACCCGGAGCAGGCCTTCGCACCCACCTTTCATGGGCGAGGCTTCATGTCAACCATCGACTATATTTTAGCTTCAAACTCTTGTAGAGGGCAAATAAGTGATTATAAAATTGGGACCAACCCAATCAGCGACCACTATCCACACAGTATGGAAATCAACATGAAACAAGCTGGGGTACCCTCTTTAAAGGCCAGTTCTTTAGACCAACAATCGCTTGCCATGAAGAAGCTGAATGGGTATGCAATTAAATGGACAAAGATCGATCCGGAGGAGATGACGCAGAGGCTCCTTGCAAAAACACAACCCTGGCTAGCCAACTGCCTGTCCCCCGAGGCATCCCCAGTATCAATAGTCACCTCTTTCCAAAACATCCAGGAAGTAATAAGGGATGAGCTATTCATTAACTCAAAAAACAAGCGAAAACTCCCTACCTCGAGATGGTTCGACACCGCATGCCGGAAGGCACTTACGTCTCTCAAAGAATCCTTACGACAGCAACCGAGAGACCCTCAAAAAATCTCCAAATTAAGGAAAATTTACAACAGTGCCCGGAAAAACCGTAAAAAACAGATAAAGCACGATCTATGGCTTCGACTACATGATAGCGCACTAAGGAAAGACAGTATTGTTTTTTGGCAGACCATAAGATCACCTCTCCTGGCCAACATCAGTGACCCTGACCATCTTGATGTGGCAATAACCGAGGATGCCTGGGTCTCCCATTTTTCTAAAATCTTCGGTATATCATCGGATGCCACACCAACAACCCAAGCACAGGAAGTTGAACGAGAAAAGACCAACATCTATCCAATCAACCTACGCTTTACCCTAAACGAGGTAAGAAAGGCGATCAAGGCTTCGAAACCAGGCAAGGCCCCTGGCCCAGACGGGGTCCCTATGGATCTGTTCCTACATGATGTCGACTATTGGTCGAAAATAATCACATGCGTCATGGCTGCAGTCGTTTCAATCGGTCTCTTCCCCTCGTGGTCAACATCGACACTATTGCCCATCTTTAAAAAAGGGGACCGAAATGACCCAGCGTGCTATAGGCCGATCTCCCTTCTGGACTCCATGGGCAAGATTGCAGGCCGAATACTCCTGGACCGATTACAATCTTGGGCCCGGGAGAAAAATGTCATCACAGACCTGCAATATGGCTTCCAGAAGGGGCTCGGAACGGTCGAACAGGCCCTAAATCTTGTCCTTCTGGCAGGAAAGTACGCACGCGCTAAAGGAGGTAACATCTTCCTGGTCTATGTAGACCTAAGCGCGGCGTTCGACTGCGTACAGCACCCAAAGCTATGGCAGATTCTAGAACTTCTTGGAGTGGACCCACCTATATTAGCCTTTTTAAGAGAGTTATATACTAACGCAGAAGGCCGAGTCCGATTTGGCATTGGCGGTGAACTATCACGACCCTTTAAAATCTCAAGAGGTGTAAGACAGGGATGTGTACTGGCTCCCTTCCTGTTCAACCTATACACAAATGGGCTTGAACAGGCCATGCTGGAAGGGAGCCAGGACCTCCCACAGATCGAACATCGCCCGATACCTATTCTCTTGTATGCCGACGACTCGGTCATTCTGGCACGGACTCCAAATCAACTCCAACGGCAACTAAACAAATATGTGACCTTTATGGATTCCCTAGGACTTAAAGTCAACATTAAAAAAACCTTTACAATGAACATCGGTCCAAGGCAAAGAGTCTTCAAGCCCATACTTATCAACAACAGCGTACTTGAAAAAACATCGGTGTATCCGTATCTGGGCATTCTAGTGGATGACACAATGACTTGGCGCAAGGCAGTGGAAGCCAGAAACCTTAACTTCCGCCGTGCCATATCAGCACTAATTACCTTTTCAAGGAAATTGGGCAAACCGGCTCCTGCGGAATTGATAACTATATATCACGCGAAATGCCACAGTGTGGCTACATATGGAGCAGGTATCTGGGGCTATGGATGTATTGACCAACTCCAGGTCTCTGAAAATGCTTTTATTAAATACGTCCTAGCCCTACCTCAAAGCTCCCCGACCCTAGCCTCACACCGGGAACTTGGTATGGAGTACATTACTGACACCATACGATGCCAGCCTATTCTACTCTGGCAGCGCATATGGTGTAACCCTGAAAGTCATATCACCCGGTCCCTCATCACAGACTGTCTTGGCCTAGCGTACTGGCGGAAAATTCCGTGGCTCGTCTACATTCACAAATTCTTCGTAGATATGGACTGTGAGCACTATTTTCTAGAACCACCCTCTATCGAAGACATCTCGAAGAGTCAGCTGAAGCAGACATGTATGAGCCATCTAAGGGAACTTCGTAATCAAGCAGAGATTACCAAAACACAAAACGAAAAAATTCGTATTCTCCAGTCAGGGAAACTCATTCAGCCCTACCTGACATACTTTCTATCGAATCATGAAAAATTCTTAATCACAAGATTCCGGTTTGACCTTTTTTATCGTTTGGTCTCATTTCCGGAAACGAATAACTGGTCCCGGAATTTAATGAGGTGTCCTTGTGAGGGAGTTTCTGAACAATCCACGATCCATGTCGCTCTTTTTTGCAAATACTACAGTCTAGCAAGAAAAACATGGATTCTTCCTATTTTACGATCCAGCGGAATAAGACATTCACACCTAGCACTTTCCCACTTACAATCTCCGAAATCCCCACATGAAGCGAAACTGATAGCTATTTTTCTTAAAACAGTAATATCAATCCGTCGAAAATCCTTTAGCTAAAACCTGTATATTCTCACTTTTACAGAAACAGCATTATCATTATTTTGAAACTCCTTTTCTCATAGTGATTTAAGTTTTGAGATTCTATGTATGACGCTTATAATGATTTTAATTTCATGTTTAAAAATCACCTTTTCTTCTTTTAAAAAAATGTACTTTTATGATTATATATATCTATAATCGAATAAAGTTGATGAAATGAAATGAAATGTATTTAAGAGTAGGTTATGTAAAAGTTTAAAGTAACACTTCTGCAGTAAAAAAGCCTAAAAAGCTATTTTCACTGCAGCAGGCTTAGCTGTTTTATAGGAAAAGACTGAGGGTTAATGTTAACATTAAATAAAGTAATCTCCGCTTAGGACTGAGATAAAAAGTAACTTTTTAGACTTTTTCAAAACAGTTATTTCAAATCCAGTTCATTTAGTAAAGTCGGGTATGTAACATATAGTGTAAAAAAGGTACTTTTAGGGAGGGTTTGCACATTCTGCTGGACACACCTCTAGTATGGGCACAGGAGCTCTACACAAGAAAGGAAAAGCTCTGCCCACTTGGTTTTAGGTAGACAGTGTGTCCTAGGTTACTTTCTAGAAGGCTCTCAGAGGTATGATAGATCAAAACACTAAGATAGCAAAGTGCTGATTCTTGACAGGTTAGAAGGATGCCTTTCACATAGTATATGGGGTACTTAGTGTTAATGTTAAAGGGGAAGAGGTCAAGCTTATTCCAATTTACCTGAAACATTGGCTAATTTGGCTAGCAAGTGTTTACTAGTGAAAAGTATTGCCTGCATATTATTAAGAAAAAGTAACCGATCATCTGTGTTAAGGGAGACAGAGTGTGTATCATCTCACCTTGGATTTCCCCATTTTTTGGCCTCAGGCTCACAGACGATGAGCTAAGTGCTCCAGTGCTAAAGAAAACACTAGCTGGCATCCCTGGCGGGTGCCCCTCTGTATCACTATGGTATCTGATATATCTTAACTCTGACCATAGGATTAGTATATTATAATGTAACTAAGTGGATGACGTGGGATCCCAGTCCACACCTGGTAAGCACTTCAAATAAGAAGGCATCTTCCAAACAGACCCCTCTGATGGATACCTTGAAGGCGTCCCATTCTATTAATGAATAGGGGGCAGAACCAGTGTTTATATCAAAGTACTCTGTAATACTGTCATCTATAAAATCTCAGAATAGGGGAGCTTCTAACGTGGATGCTTGCAACCTCCAGATGGGTATTAGGGATGGGGGGCACTCTCCCAATGCAGCTGCACATGGACACTGTTGAGATCAGAGAGTGTGCAGTCAAGGTAGCCCACATATGTGTGATACAAGAGACAATCCTACGGGTACAAACAAATCGATCAATACAGACATGGAGCTCATGTGCATGAAATTGAAATAAGTACCCCTTGTGCTAGTGTTATGGTGGCATCATATGTCGTGCAATTCCCAATTTTGCAACCCTGTGCTGAGTGTATGTGTAGTAGAAGCAGCTACAGTCCAGGGCAAGGGTGAGCTGGAGTAGGCCAACTCCACATCAAGAACACTCCTAAAGTCCCCACCCAATAACCAAGATATGCCACTCCAATGCACTAGTGTTGTTGATAGTGTTTTAAGGAACTAGGGGCCAGATATAGGACCATTTAATTTTGCTAGTCACAAATTGCAACGTTTTGCGGCTCGCAATTTGTGACTCGCAAAATAAAATACAAAACCGGGTCTGAGACACTGTTTGTGATTCTTAAATGGGTTGCAAGGGACAAGCCTCATTAACATTAATGAGGCAGTTAGCAATTTGTGACCAATTGGAAATGGCCAGTGCTCACAGGGATGGTGGCTTGCTGGGGTCAGCAGACCCTCATGTCTCTATTATTTCAATAAAGCCGTTTTTTTAAATGCAGCCCATTTTACTTAAAGGAAAATGTAATGTGTTTCAAAAAGAAAAGTGAAAAGTTTCTGTTTAATTTTTAAAGAGCCGGTATTGATTTATAGGACCACTGCCTGCTCTTATAAAATATCTGTGCCAAAGTGGAAAGGGTCCCTTTTGTGACTGGTCTACCATCAATTTTCCATTGGCGGTAAAATATGAATGTTTTGCGACCACATTTCAGTCACAAAACATTTGTTCACCCCACTGAGAATCGCTATTAGGAAGGAATGCCCTTGGCACGCCTCTTCCTAATGGCGAGTCTCAAACCCTAATTTGAGAGTGTGTAATGGGTTACCGACTTGAAAAATACGGTTTGTACATGCCACAGACCTATTTAACGTTCGCAAACGGAACAATTTCTCTTTTGCCACCACTAAAAAGGGCTGTATGTCTGGCCCAAATACTTCTCCACATTGGGGGCATAAATTGCTCCAAGGAGCACATACCTGCCATCTAAATAGCCCTTTACGAGGAGGCATTGTACATCTGGGTCTATGACCATGTGCCTGGCAATAAAAGACACCTCACTCAAATTCATATAAATTTTCCCTGGGCATAGGTAGAGTAATTGAAGGAGAAATATTGCCCTCACCATCTCCTCTGTAATCTGGAAGCTTCCCACTCAGTGATGTGTGATTCTTGCAAATATGCTATGTGTGTTTGCCTCTATAGTAAGTAGAATGTGCATCATATTATCGGGAGAGAGGGTGGATAATTTGCACATTCAATATGACAATGTGACCGGCTGCCATAGTGTGGGGTCAAATGCTGTTGCACGTGCTAAGTGGGCGACACTGGCCCCATCTGTTGGCATAGCAAGAGAGTGAGTGCAGATCACAACAGAAAAAAACCAAAATACAACATAAAAGCAATGAACAAATAATACCAGTGAAAGTGGGGGTATAACAGGTACCTTCCCAAAACAGCAAAACTAAAGGACCGATAAAAATGGGCTAGTCTAAGGGTATTGAGAGTTTGAACAGCAGCCCCTTTCCATATAAAGCAGGAAGTGAATCGGACCAGATGACCATCATGATCACCACATGTTGTGGGCAAAGGATAAAAAGGTGTCTAGAAACAGATCAGTAAGCCAACATTGCGGACCAAAATGCAATCACAGGGGGAAGTAGTCAGGAGATCAGTCCCCCAATGTCATGAGGGTGGAGAAGATTTCTGGAACAAAAGAAGATATAAGTAAAGGGAGGAGACAAGGGGGATGGGGAAGAGCAAAGAGGAGGAGGAGGAGGGGGTAGGAGGCTGGAGTGGGGTGGATTGAGGTGGGGAGGAGGGAAGGAGAGGGGACACACATTGATAGTTCCATATATTAAGGCATGGATAGTTCGGTATATTAAGGCACAGGTAATCCACTGACACCCTCCCCAGCCACAACAGATATGGAAGAGTCTATTGGTCGCAAAGAATGTCTTACAAGAAAGTGAGCATTCAGTAGCAGTGAAAAGCTAATCAGTAATAGTAAGTGCATAAACCCAATCAAGTAACATATGAAAAGATATTGTCTGAAATTTGCAGAGTCACCGTAAGCATCCCATCAGTGTTCAGGGGAAAAGTGCATGGTGTGACAGTCTCGTCATCTCCTGAAGTTTTGGATCTAGCTTTGTCTACACTGACGTGTGGTAGGGGTTCTAGATACCCCACCCCCACCTGCAGTGCCATACTGCACTGCTTGATGACTTCTTCAAGACTCAGGGAACTATGCACCCAGGTAGATGCCTACGTCGCGTGTCGCACATATTTCTTGCTCTTTCCTCTGTGGAGGATGTTTGACTTGGCAGAACCATGCAGAGCCTTACTCTGCTATTCCACGAATTCTGATTCAGGAGCGTGCCTCTGCAGGGTTGGTGAAGAAGGACGGTATGCTGTCACTCTGGACGTTAAGGTGAGCTGGGAAGAGGAGTGAATTTTTTACATTGTGTTCCCTCAGTTTACGTTTTACTACAAGAAAGGTGTAACATTTCACTGCTCCGTCAGTGTATAGTCTTAGCATATCAGTATCTTAACCTTTTCAAAGGTTATAATTTCTGTCTTTGGTCTTCATTGAGGAAAACATCTCTGTCCCGAAAGTGCATAGGTCATGACACCATCAGACAGGGTGGAACACCTGAAGGGGGCTTCTGTGTCTGAACTGTGTGGGCACATTCCACCGAGAAGAAAAGCAAGAGCATGAGCATTTCACAGGTACAGTGCCTCTTATATAGCCATCAAGATATGCATCTGCCTCACAGCCCTCAACCACTTGCAGAGACCCACCAATCGGATATTGTTTCACCGTGATCTACCCTCAGTATTATACACATGGTCTTCTAGGATGTGTATCTTTCTCATGCAGTATGTGGAGGTGGGATTGCATTTCCTTAGCTATCAGTTGAAGAGTTGCAAGTGATTGTTCCATTGAATGCACCCTGATGGTTAATTTCTGATGACCATCTCTCAGCAGCATAAGATCCATGGCAACTATGTCAATCTTTGATTGTAGGGACACTCGCGATCATTCTATTGCTGGAAGTTCCACATCCAGTTTGTCAGTGACTATTGTCGATTCAGAGGAGCCACCCTTAGGTTGGGTAGTTATCTGAGAGCCTGGTGGAGGCATCGATGGGCATGAGCACACAGAGGTGGCAGGAGATCTCAGAGGCACCATTGTAGAAGCCATCCTACAGGGTACCTAGCAGAGGTAGTTGCGTGTTCCAAGAGTGGAGCTGCCTGTGAGTGCCAGATTGGTCTGCAACTCATTGCAGCATGAGCAGTGGAATTGAAAGTTGATCAGTATGTAGCAACATGTGATTAGGAACTAATAGGCTGCTATGTCGATTAAAGTGTGATGGCTACGGTCAAGGTTCCAAAGCGTGGGCCTTTGGTCCACTCCCCAGAGGATTCAGGCACTCCCTTTTCTCTTGACACCCAAGCAAGGCCTTGAGAGGTCGCATTCTTGGAAAAGATATTCCACAATGTCACTCCAGTAGATTTGCACACTGAGGCTGACCCAGGTGGGAATCCCTGGGTTAGAGAGCAGACTGGGATAAATGAGCTACTGTAGGTAGTGTACAAGGGAGGAAAGCCATTCCGGTAGAGGGTCGTGGGTCAACTCGGGGTACAATTAGGATTGTCTGCTTCATCAGTAATCCCCCCATAGTGGAGATAATACAGTACTCAATTGTGACAGCACACATCAGCAGGTGCATAGAGGTCTGTGTGCTGTCCCATCAACTTGGGTACACACCTGGTAATATGTAGATATGTCAGCCTCTGTCTCACAGCCCCCAGCACCAGACACTGTTCATCATCATGCTGGCTTATTCAACAGCCTGGAAAGTCACAGAAAGTATTGATGTACAAGGCAGCCCCAAACTACGCCAATATGGGGTATTCCTCTGTGGTAGTTCCCTTTCTCGCCTGGACCCCAAGAGCAAAGCCCCACGCAGCACCAAGAAGGTACCTCCAATCTTGGTTTCTGCAAGAGGGCAAGTTAAAGGAGGAGAGACACAACAGCTGGCAAACAACCTGGGAGCAACAATGACATCTAGTTTGGAGGCCTTGTCCCTCATGAAGGTCGAAAAAACGGGAGGGGGGAACTGCAGCCAATCAGACCAGAATACCAATTCTTGGAGGGGGAGTGCTGGCCCCCCAAATACTCTGCATCAGTCATTAGGCCAGCAGTTGGTGCATAACTGTACCACTGGGCACAACTGGGCAGCAGCGAGGGCCCCTGACCATGCATGCCACAGCACAGCACTCTGAGCAGTCTGCTGGCTTTTAATATCTCACCCTGGCACCCACCCAAAGGCTCACAGAAATTTGCCCAGGTAGATCCCAAGCAATGCACCCTAGTGGGATAGGTAACTTGGGGTCCTGATGGCCTGAAGCAGCAGTATATTTAATTGAATGACTAAATCACAGCACTGGGCTCACTCAGTCCACGTCGTCCATCTTGGCCTCCTCAGCCATGTCCGCCAACACGAATAGTGCTGGTATTACTTGTGATGTCTTACCATCCACTCCATTTATTAATCTACTAAATTGAGTGGAGGATAGGCTGTGAGTAGTCCTTTGGGCAAGAAAAGAATCATTTCTGCAAAAAACGTGATTGGCAATTTCAGAAAGTCTCTTATATGAAACACTAGGTCCTAGCTTGCTACTTAAAGTAGAGAGTTTATGTTTTCATGCCACTGTGGGCACCATTAAATAAAATACAAGCATCGATCACTTGTTGAAAATTCTATGTGCTTTTCATGCTCCTTTGCCTCAGAAGTTTTCTTCTAACTGTGTCCACCTGCACTGGGTCTCCCATTCAACAGACAGTAACTAGATGGCTAGATAGACTGATAGATAGATAGATAGATAGATAGATAGATAGATAGATAGATAGATAGATAGATAGATAGATAGATAGATAGATAGATAGATAGATAGATAGATAGATAGATAGATAGATAGATAGATAGATAGATAGATAGATAGATAGATAGATAGATAGATAGATAGATAGATAGATAGATAGATAGATAGATAGATAGATAGATAGATAGATAGAGATATGTATAGCTATATAGAGTTTGCCAGTAGTCAGTCATAGTTAGGGCCTAGTTTCCATAGGAACAGTATTTTTCTTTGCCAGTCCCTTTGGTGCCATTTGCAGAACTTCATGAGATTTTCAAAATTATAACACCATTCACTTCAGCTACATTCTTGTATGTTTCATGGTGATTCATCAAGTGAGGCCTGAGATGAAAGGTAGGGTCCCAAAACATGTTTCCTCCAAGCTATTTTCCATAGGGAGTTTGGACACAACTACGGCCTGAACTGCTGGACAGAATTGCACAAAATTTGCCAGAAAGGTAGCTTTTGGTACAGAAAGCATGTGTTTTATTAATTGGTGTTAAACAGTTCAATTGTTCTTGAAATTTTAAAGCAAAAATACATTTGCATATCTAGGGGCGTGGACACTCTG
Source organism: Lissotriton helveticus (assembly GCF_964261635.1). Classification (NCBI taxonomy): domain Eukaryota; kingdom Metazoa; phylum Chordata; class Amphibia; order Caudata; family Salamandridae; genus Lissotriton; species Lissotriton helveticus. Next base: position 340,802,875 of record NC_136063.1, on the reverse strand, counting down.
TGCATCCAGAACAGGGTTCTGCGAATTCACGTGCCAAAACAAGGTCCTGATTGGCTGCCCACAACTTGACGGAAAAGTTGCAGCAGCTTTTTTATATATGGGGAAACAGTCCTAGCGACTGAAAGGTCAGCATGTGAACTAAATGAAAGGGTCAAGTTAGAGCTTTTCTGACCCCATGTGTGTGATGTAGATGTGGGAAAAGCATGTATAATGGGCAGAAAAAAGCCAGAAAACGTTTTTTTTGCCACATGTGGTAAGTGCAGCTTCACCGCAGGGCTCAGCGTGGCCTCTGTGTTAATCCACACGGGATCTGCGGAGCTTGCTGCAAATCAAAAATATATCTATATACTGACACACCCACACTGACACCCATACAGACACTCTTACACCCACTGCGACACCCAAAACGGATACTCTCAAACCAATTCACGCACCCAGACAGATGCTCTTATACCCACTTTGAGACCTAGACACTCTCACATCCACTCTGATACCAGTACACTTTGATACCCACTCACACACCATGATGCTCTCTAACCCATTGTGACACCCAGACAGACACTCTCACACATACACTCTCCCACCCATTCTGATGCCCATACAAAGACTCTCACATCAACTCACACACAGACAGATACTCTGCACCAACTCACATACTCAGACACTCTCTCACCCACTCTGACGCACATACACACACTATTACACCCTTTGACACACCCAGACACTCTCACACCCTCTCTGAAGCCCACACACTCTGACACCCACTCACACACAGGCAGAGACACTCACACACCCACTCACATACCCAGAAATACACTCTCACTTTGACTCCCATACAAAACACTCACACTCACATACACACAGACACTCTTGCACCCATTGTGAGACCCAGGCAGATAGACTCCTACTCACATACTGAAAGAGACAGCCAGACACCCACTCACAGACCCACTCAGATACTCACACCCCCACTCATATACCCAGACACACACTTGCACACCTACCCACATACACAGAGATCCACTTATACCCCTAAAGTTAGAGTGATGAACCACTCACATATCAAAAAAGATATTTGGTAGTGGTACTGGTGCGTATTGTATAAGGGCTTTTGGTTTGTGAATCCGCAAGAGATCCGCATTAAATAAAAAAGATTGGAGTTGAAAATCAAAAAAAACTTGTCTTTAGTGAAAGGGTTGGATGTGAAAAGAGCCTTTGTGTTTATAATGCGTACGTGATAACTGCACACAATACAGGATACAGTCTTTCAAGTTCATGAGGAACACCCTATTGCCTTTCTATGTCAAGGAAATGCTATCATTTCAATATATACTCTCCATGTCAAAGCCTAAATTGTTGTTGTAGATGCATGCCATATTGCGATCTCTGAGGAATGCAGAAACAGTTTTATTTTTAATTATTTATTTATTTATTTATTTTTTTGTGTCCTCATTTTGCTCTTGGAAAACCACATAGGAGCACTAGGAGAGGGACATGAACTATACTGTCTCAGGTAGACTGGTAGTGCCATTAACCAACTAAGATTGGCACTCAGTAATGTTCAAACTCTCCAAAAGGTGCGCCGCTAGGTGTTAACTATTGAAGAGCAATTTTGCTGCTATTCAACACCCATTGTAGATCGGGGAAGCCATGACTTTGGGTGAGTCGAGAGAGGAGAGCAGACCAAGCAGCGTTAATCATCGGACAGTGGGGGAAAAAAAAAAAAAAAAAAAAAACACGGTCAAAAGAAAGTCACCTAAACCCAATTTAAGAGGTGCCAAAAGCCCCGTTTCTCGGGGTTACCAGATCTTGCTAGGTCGATTTTAGACGTTTGCAGGACTGATATACGCCAGTCCAGATGGGTGGGAGGCAGTGCTTCTTTCCATTTCCTGCAGATTTCTCTCCCTGCCAACAGGATACAGTAAAACAAATGTTTTTTGGCAGGACCATGTATTTCCGGTGATGTTCCGAAAATTACTAGCATTGCGTTGATTGAGATTCGATACCCTAAAGATGTTGACAACATAGTACTGATAGAGTCCCAATAAGATGACAAAAATGGGCATTCGAAGAACATGTGTAGGTCAGAGGCTGCAAGCAACTCACACTTAGGGCAGGCCACGATGGAGTCAGTCGAAAACTTTGACAACCTCTGTGGAGAATAGTACGCCCTATGTAGCGTAAAAAGATGGTTCCTACGCAACCACGCTGGCTTGACTGTGTCCCACAGGATCTTAAAGGAGGAGTACCAGATATCCTCAAGATCTTTTCCCATAAATGAAGAGTTCCACAGTGTTTCAGGTAGGGTGAAATCCCCATCCACCTCTTCTAGTAATAAATTGTACCAGAACGAGATCTCCTTAGTTACAGGAGGTTTATCCATCATCAGGGTCAATATTCTACTATCCCCTCCCATTTGAAATCTACCCCTAACAGAACTCTGTGCATGGGTCCAGCTCACTATCTGTAGATATTTAAATCTAGATAGCCTCAACCCCACTCTAGCTGATAAATAGTCCCAAGGTAGCAAAACACCGTCTAGGTAAAGGTCCCCCCAGACCTCCAGACCAGCCTCTCTCAAGGGTGTTGCCAAGCTATCAAGAAGCCACGCCGGACAACCCGGAGAGTCCCACAGCGGAGACCTACTTGCATAATACCCCACCTTGATGGCACCTCTTAATTTAACCCATGTCCTTGTAAAACCCAACAAAATCTTCAATTTAACCTTTTTAAAAAACTTAGGATCCCCAAATTTAAGCAAAAAACCTTGCTGGCCTACTCCCTCTCCTCTAAGTAGTGCGGCAAACATAATGCCTACCCCTACGTTGGTCGGCATTTTAAGCAACATCCTGGCGTGGGAAAATTGAAAAGCCCAGGCATAAAGTTGTAAGTCAGGTGCTGCCAGGCCCCCCTTTTCCCTACGACGCCTGATCTTTTTCCATGCTATCCGTGGTATATGGTCATTCCAGATAAAAGAACTAATATGGCCTTGACGTTTTGTTAAAATGGAGGGTTCAAAGTATAACGGGACGGTATTGAACAAAAAGGTGATTTTGGGTAAAATAGACATTTTAACCAGGTTAGCTCTACCCAATATGGAAAGGGGGAGCCATGACCAATACCTCATAAGCCTTTTACACTCCCTCGCAACAATATCAAAGTTCACTTGTACGATCTTATCTATGTCTTTTACGATAGTGAGACCCAGATAGCGCATAGACTGACTTAGCTGAGCCCCTGCCACTGGCTCAGCCTCATTCCACAGCATCATCTCGGTTTTGGATGCATTAATTTGATATCCAGATATCTCACCGTAGTTATGTGCCAGTGCGATGACCTCGGGAAGTGCTGTATGCAGATCTGAAGAGAAGATAGGAATGTCATCGGCGTACAGGGCTACTTTCCTCTCCCATCTCCATAGATAAAAGGCTTGATGTTAACAGCGTCCCTCAGCCGTTGGGCAAAGGGTTCGATATATAAATAAAATAGGAGAGGGGAGAGGGGGCAGCCCTGCCTGGTTCCCCGAGTGATGTTAAAAGGGGCTGACAATTCCCCATTGACCAATAAAGAAGCTGTGGGGTTCCCATACAGTAGACTCACTGCTCTGAGGAAACTCTCCCCTATGTTGAACTTCCCCAAGACCCCCGACAGGAATGCCCAATTCACCCTGTCGAAGGCCTTAGTGGCATCCAACGTGATCACAGCTAGGGGCAGAGAGTCCGCTGTAGCCATATCTATGGCTCCCAATAGGTCGTAAGTCAGCTCAAAGAGCTGGCGACCCTTCACAAAGCCTCGTTGGTCCTGATGTAGAATACAGGGTGCCACCTCCGCCAGTCTTCTGGCAAGGACAGATGTAAAAAGCTTATAATCTGCATTTAAAATGGAGATCGGTCTGTACGAGCCACAGCTATCAGCTGGTTTACCAGGCTTCAATATCAAAGTAATTGAAGCATCATTCCATGAATCTGGTGGAAATGACCCCTCCTGGAAGATCTGATTGAGTAACTGGGTTAAGGAGGGGACTATTGTTGGTGATAGGGCCTGGTAGACCTCGGATGGGAGGCCATCGGGACCTGATGCCTTGCCCTTATTACTATCTATGATAGCTCTAATGACCTCTTCATTCGTAATGGGTCTGTCTAAGGTAGTTTTCTGGTCAGATGAAAGAGAAGAGAGAGATACTCCGATCAGCCAATCATCTACTTGTCTTGCCTCTATAGTTTTGTCCTCATGATAGATGTCCTTAAAAAAATCACGAAAGGCATTTCTGATGTCACTATCTAGTGATTGGGCCATTCCTTCAACTTTGATATGATCTATGTTATTTCTGACTCGATCTGTCTTTACCTTCCACGCCAGGAGCTTACCTGCACTTTCTCCATATTCAAAATGGGCCATCTTACTGGCATCCCATCGCTGAAGAACTCGTGCATTTAGGGTTTAGCCCAGTTCCCTTTTTAATGTGATTAGCTTATTTTGCCAATCTTCATAAATATCTGATGGTGCTGTGGGATGTAACTGGATATTCTCCTGCACCCTAGCTAAATCGGCTTCCAGCGAGGTGACCGTGTCCCTATAGATCTTCCTTCTATACGAGACCTTGTTGGTGATTAGGCCTCGCAGAAATGCCTTAAATGCATCCCAGACACAACCTGGGGAAGCGGACCCTATATTGTTGTCGAAAAAACTTTGTGCTTCTGATTTTAAAAAGGAAATGTCTTCTGGAGCATCAAGGAAGGAGTGGTCAAACGACCATGTTCTAGATGTATTTTTTGACAGGTCAACCAATTCCGAGCATAGAGCTGCATGATCAGATGGATGGAAAGGAAGAAAATAAACACTTTGCACATATTTAACTAATTCCTGACTGACCAGCGCTAAATCTATCCTTGACTGGTGATGATGCTTATAATTACGAAATGAAATGCCCTGTTTTAGCCCAGATTTAAGTCTCCATATATCCACGTATCCAAACTCCTTCATTTTTTCGATTAGAAAGGCCCTAGTTTTAGATGGAAGTGTCGGTCTATTCGATGGGGATTTATCCAAATTAGGGTCCAAGACCACATTGAAATCTCCGGCCAGAATAATCGGTTCCGGATAAAGAAGGAGATGGGAAAACAGTAAGTTAAGAGCTGATGGATCATCCTGATTAGGCCCATAGTATCCCACTAAGGTGACCAGGGCCCCGGCTATAACTACCGAAACAATAAGCCATCTGCCCCCAGGGTCTGCGAGTTTATCAACCAGCCTTGCTTTCAAAGATTTTTTTAAGATAATCGCCACTCCTCTGGTGTTAGAGTTTTGTGTAGTGGATACGCAGAAATCAACCCACCTATTTTTTTTAACTAGAGAAAGAATTTTGTTTTCTGTGAGGTGGGTTTCTTGAAGTATAAGGACCTGAGCGTCAAAATCGCGAAGGTACTGCATAATCTTCCACTTTCTTGGACTGGTATGCAGGCCATTGATGTTCCATGAAAGAACTTTAAACTTATCCATGGGAGCAGTTTCCTCTGTGCCACCACCCAGTACCAACACTCAAGGCAAAGAAACATCTACCAACAATACCGACGTTTACCTCCAAGCCTATACCTCTCCATAACCAAGAAAATAACACCGAGCAAAAGATGAGGACTTTTTTTAGGATTTTAACTTGCACCCCCCCCTCCGTGCCCCCCCCAAACCTCCCTCCACCCCCTGGGGGAAACCCTTGCTCTATCTATCTGGAAGTACCAGAAGATAGCACCCCTACTGAGTTCCTGTCCTAACTAATTGTTACCTTTTCCTTGTGCGTGAGTGAAAAATAGAAAAGCAAAGAAAGCAAAAAAATAAAACAGCAGAAAAAGAGATAAGTGACCCTTCACAAAGATAAAGAAACAAAACATTTGGGCATATTACCAACAACTAGCAATAATTATTGCTATGTTGGCTTAGCGGCAATAATTTTATCACGGTGTTGCGGCGATTTTTATCGCTTAGGAGCCTTGCTATTATCAAGGTTTATCTCCTAAGCGATAAAAATCGTCCGAAATGCATGAATATCGCTGTAAAGTCAGCGATATTCATGCATTACCGAGCTAATGCTCTTAGCCATGTTATCCACCTCCCATTGGATAACATGGCTAAGAACTGCTCAGGGCAGGTGTTAGCTTTTGGAGATATTCGTGCTTAACGCGAATATCTCCAAAAGTTGGTAATAGGAGATAGCGATGTTAGCGACTGTTTCCAGTCGCTAACATCTTGGCACGCACACTTTGCATGTCATTAGTGATAAATATCTCTGACATGCAAAGCGGGGCCCAAGATGGTCGATATCTCCTACTAGCTGTCGCTAACTGGTGTTAGCGACAGCTAGGTAATAGGGAGATAATTTTATCTCCGCTTTCTTGGCTTTTAAAGCCAAAAAAGCGTAGATAAATCCCTTGATAATATGCCCCATTGTTTTTATAGTTTTATGTCAATCATTAGACTATTTACGGATTTCCCTAATCCGATAGAAAGTCCCTTTAAGGCTAATCCTCTAATAGCAACATCTCTTCCCCTTCACTAAGTTATACTTTACTGTTTTAACTGGAGGTCCCCTTGTTTTTATCCTTATCTCTCCCCAAAGAGATTAACAGCTCATCTGCTGCCTGCACCGATCGTATATTGTGCATTGTATTATTGCACATAACCTTTAAAGCCGCTGGGAAGACTAGCTGGGCTACCGCACCTAGGCTCCTAAAGGCATCTAACCTCCTTCCCAACTCCCACTGTTTGTCAAGCGTGGCTCTTGAGAGGTCTGATCTAATCTGGAAGTTAAATCCCTTCCCACTCAATGACTTCTGTTTTAGGGCCAAACTCAAGATGGACTCTTTTAGGGTGTACGTGTGGAAGTCACAAGTATTTTCCTCGGCTTTGTTCTTTGGGGATTCCTCCTAAAGGGGTCTCTATGGACAGGTTGTATGTCCAGAGACAACTCCTCTGCCGATTGATCCAATCTCAAGGATTCTTTTAACAATTGGGTGATATATTGTTTAATGTCTGACCCCTCGCTACCTTCTGGGATATTAAGAATGCAGAGGTTGATACGGCGCGCATTATTCTCCAAGGACTCCAACCTCTCCGCCAGCATCAGATCCTCTTTTTTAAGCTTGACAATATCCATCTTAGCTTCATCCAGGTGTAGAGATATACCTGTCACTGTATCCTCTAATCTTTCCGTTCTTGTAGCAAGGCTGCCTACTTTGCTGTCTAATGACTCGCAAAAATTCCGAATTTCAGATTGGATAACTGCCGAAGCCTCAACGCCTTTCTTGATATCCATTGATAGAGAAGAAAACATTGCCTGAAGATATGAAGCTAGAGATGGATCTACCCCACTACCTGAGTGTGAGTGTGCGTCAACGGCGCCGGAGGCCGTGGCCCCCCGTAGGTCCTCCTGTAGTGCACCAGTATTAAACAACAACTTAGGTGACAGTGACCCTAGGTTAGGAGCTAACGATGATGAGGCTGCAGCCAGATGATTTGGAGGGGGCGAGAGCGTCGGCGAAGGAGTTAGAGGCTCTGTGGTATATGTAGAGGAGCTTAGATTTTCTTCATGGATAGCTGGCGAGCAAGCGGTCGGTGGCTCCTTAGAGTATATCCCATCTGTTGGTTTTTATATCGGAGTATTAGAGAGGAGAGTAATCGACGATCCGCGAGGATTCATAGTCTGAGCTAAAGGACCATCCACATTATCTTCGCTTTCAGCCTCAAACCCGGCTTGTAATCCTGGATCTACCACACTTGCCTCTTGAAAATCATCTGTGGCATCTACTATATTTTCCTCTGCATTTATGTCCTCATCTACCACCACAGACAAGTCCTGCGAGGTATTTACTGTGTTTACTGTGTTTACTGTGGTAGAGAGAAGCCCTATAACGGGAACAGACACTGAGGTAAAGATATTTAGGTCTGTGTCTGTGGCTGATGCAGCAGACTCATGGTGTGCCAACGACATCATCGTATAAGAGGTGACTTCAGGTAATTGTTGTTCTGCAAGACGCAAGATCTGCGGGACGACCTTAAAATAGGACCGCAAAGACGGCGTTATCTTAGACTCTACGTTACTGGCTGCTTTAGCGTTTTTGGTACTTTTAGAGTTCTTTGCCGCTTTACAAGTAAAAGCGCGTTTCGCTTTAACTTCACCAGTCAGATATGAGGAGACTTTATTTTTGGAGGGGTCCACCTGTGCTATCTGTCTTGAAGCTGCTATTGCCTCTGAACTTAATTCTGCCTCAACCCCCGCACCCAAGTCAATGGCCTCCCCAGCAGTTTTGGCTTTCCTACTAACAGCACCTCTCCCCCTCCTTCTGACTTTAGGTTTTATAGTTGGGGTGCTCACTTTAGTACTTCTTTCCGAGGGGGGCAACGGACTGGGGGTAGGGCTATTATTAGGGGCCTCCAGATTAGCAGGCACAGATATTACACTATTTGATGCAGCCTCTACACTTGGACTTACAGCCCATGAATCTTTCTCCTCCTCCACCTGCCCCCCACACCACCTACCAAATACCAAGGAGACACCGGAACTGGAGCGTGGTCCCAGGAAAAGGCTGTGGATCTTCCTCCCACGCGGAGCTCCAGCACTGCTAAGGTCCAAAGCTGTAACCCGAAAACAGCCTGCCTCGTTGCCGTGCAAGAGAGCTGGTAGTCGAGCCGCTTCTCTGCTATAATCTGCTCGAGGTTAGGAGGCGAGATAAGCTCGGCTGCAGTACTCCCGGCTGCCGGATTGCCGGCTGAATCCCTGCCTAGACCAGCCCCTTCTGGGATGGCTCCGAAGCCGACAAAACACACTCCACCTCCGCACACCAGGCGCAATACGCCGAGGCACTCAGACGCCGAATTTTTATATTTTTATATGAATGCCTGAATCCGTCCGTCCTCCGATCTGCCACCCGCCCGCAGAAGCTTGCTCTCTCATTCACTGCTCACTCGTTGCTCGCGCGGCCAACCATTTGGACAGGAACTCAGGTCAGAGCACCGCGGCAGCTCAACTAGCTGCCGCCATGTTTCCCCGAGTTTGACCCAGAAACAGAAACAGTTTTATTGACATGTCTCCTGGCTTTGTCTATTTGTGAACAAAATTTGTTTGAATTATTCCATTTCAGCCTTTGGCAAATGTTAGAGAACACCAAGACACTGTGAGCGAAAAGTGCCATTAATTGACCAAAGGTATCCTTTATTAGGATTTCCAGGCCTACACCAGTAAGTGCGCTTTCAACCAAAGGCAGCAATTGATACCACTTTAATTCTCTCTGGCCAACTCAAATAATGTCAACATTATTCAAACCCAATTCCTCATCAATGCCCCTCTTTCTAAGTACACTGCTAGCCCAAAACACAAATCAATGGCCCACAATCCACACTCTAACTATCTGAAGGCAAGGGGGAGTAGCACACTGGCGAAGGCTGAAACGGAATGAGGGTTTTCAAAATGAAAGGTATTTAAAGTGGATGGCAGCATCTAATTTTAAAAAGAACATATTTCATTGAATGGTGTAAATATGCAGGTAGCTAACATTAGTTAGATTAGTTAGTCAGATTTTTAGCAAAAAGTAAGTAGATTTGTGATTAGTTCTGGAAAAAATATATTTCAGATATGCTTATATTTCCAAACTGTCAACCAAAACTGCTACAGTTGAACTTGAAGCTGTTACGCTGCTCACTGCAAGTGTTGGGAACTTTTGACCAACTGGTACAAGAAAGTGCTCCAAGGGGTGTTGCTATGGAAGCTGAGATAACACAGTATGGGTGGGAGGGTTCTGAAGAGACTGTACTTCAAACATAACAGTAGTGTGGTTCAAACTCACTCCTTATTATAGAGGAGATATTTTCTAAATCAGTAATATAGTATACAGTAAAATATAGAAGCACATTCAAAGTAGTACAATGTTAAATGGTCTAATGGACTCCAGTATAGATTTGTGAATCTGACAAGAAGTTACGCAGGGTGCCACACTGATTTTGGCTTTCTTTAGAAGACAGTTAGACAGGGTTTACAATGCTGACTACTCAGAAGTGGTATACTAAAGATTAAATATGAAAGAGATTTTGTGATTTTTTTCTGACTGAGTAATTTTGAAAGCAAATTGGAAAATGTTGCCATTCATTAATTGTTCCCTTGTATGAGAGTGGTAAACCGTTCTTGTGCTAGGTTTCCGCACATTTTCAGTGAAAAGAGATTGTAACAGATACTAAGAAACTAAAATACAGACCAACAAACACATTCAACATGTATGTGAATTAAGGTGTAGATTGTATACAAATTTGTCAGCAAAGGCATGTGCTCATATAAAGTGGATGAAAGTGAGTAGGATGTTTACAAAAAGTAAAAGGGAATATAAATGGAGGAAACAATAAGGAAAAGTACAGGGATCACCAAATGAGGATTAGAAATGGATACAGAGTAACAACAACTAGCCATACACAAATGCAGACACTGATACAACCACTCATACACTAATGCGTCCAATAATACACCCAGGCATTCCATCAGTTATACGTTGAAACACACAGGCGTACACTAATGCGTACAGTGAGACACCCACACACACACTGATGCTTGCAATGACGCACCCAGGGACACACTGATGCATACACTGACACACCTAGGCACACACTACTCTATACACTAACAAACCCAGGCACACACTGATGCAAAGGCTGACACTCCCAGTCAGACACTGATGTATAATACATTTGTGTATCTTTTAGGTGGTGCAGATTGTTTCTCCTCCTCTATAACAACCTGTGGATCTTCCTCCTGCTGAGAGGTTGAAGCTTTTGCCATTTTCCCAAAAACTGAACACCACTCTATCTGGATGCTTTTTTAACATAGTTTAGTAGAGAAATAACTGTTTTTGAGTGTGGCTTGCTTGTATATGGATGGGGTCCAAAAGCACCTAACCAAAAGGCATGTATTGCCTGTGTCATCCAGCGTATTCACAATTCTTGCCTGTGGATTTGTTATTCTGTGTAAGTCGTAAAATGATAACGTTTAAAAAAATCTAATATAAATTACCTAGAGTTTTATTTTTTTCTACATCGCGTATATTTGAAAATAATCTGTATTTACAAAAACAAAAATAAAATTCAGAATAATTTGTACAATACTTAATCTTAAAAAATAACTCAAGTTTCAAGTTTATTTTATTTGTTTGATTAATTAAAATCTTACAAAAATCAGCTAAAACATCAACAATTTAAAAATTATAAAACAATCCATACGTTTGGTTAATTTCCTAAAACTTTGTTATTTACCATACACATTAGGTAATATAAGAATCAATCATTTGTAGTTATTTCAAAGACGTAATTCTATAAAATACATATTCACTCAGTCCGTAAGTTAATCAAGCGAGAGCCTCCAACTTATTTGTACAGCACAAAGGAATTTGACGAATGCTGAATTGATTGGTAGATCTTCTAGATTTAAACTTGCAATCAGGGCTTGTCTACATGTCCTTACACCACGTATGTTAAACAGTCTCTTAAGTATAGTTTTTCTTTCAATTTCCAGATCCGGACGAAGACACAATAAGTGTAGAATGTTTTCTTGTCCTAATTTACATAGCCTGCATAATGTGTTATCTTTTCATCTTTTCCATGGTGCAAAGTGACATAATCCTGGAAAACAGCCAAATCTAGCATTAATAAAGATTTGTTTATTTTTCTTGGACCATGATTTTTCCAGGTAGTTTTGAACCTTTTTTTCCTGAATCCGTTAACTATCGGCCATGCGTGATTACGTTTAACAAAAATATCTTTACCCTTATCAGGGACTCCATAAATTAACAGAAATAACTAAATATTACCTATAGATGTTACTTTGGAAATAGATTTTGAAAAACCGAAGAGATTCACTGAAAAAAACAAAGGCTATAGGGACTTTTTAGTAAGGATATATAATTTATAAAACCTTAGAAATTCACTATAAAAAACAAAGGTTACAGGGAATTTATAGTCAGACATAGAATTTTAAAATAATTAGAAATTCACAAAAAAGGTTACAGGGACATTATAGTTAGGGTCAGATTTCACTCATACAAAACCAGTAAAATTCAGCAGTTCTAGTTACCTAAGCTAACTATTACCTACACCCAACAATGCACTGCTTATGACCCCATATATTACATCACTTATGACATGATCAGTGGACATCACTGATGACATCTCAAATGACAACATTGATAACATCACTAATGACATTATCCACAGAATCACTCACATACCCACACAACTGCTCATATACAAAGTCACACCCCTTTACAGCCACCCAGACACTCACATATCCAATAACAGAGTACTCACATACCCACTCACTCACACACACAGCCACTCACACAGCCACTCACTTACCCATACACCTACTCACACAGCCACTAACACCCATAAAGTCCACACGCCCCCTCACCCATACAGCCACTCACACACTCAGTAACTCACCCAAGTATCCTTTCAATAGAGCCATTCACATATCCACATAACCACTTACATACCCATCCACATATCCATACAAGCACTCACATGTCTACTCACCCATATAGCCACTCATGTAGACCTTTTCCAATACAGCCACTCCCCACCCACTCAATTAACCAAACACATGCTCAAATAGCCGCTCACTCACCTAAACAGCCACTTACAAAGCCACTGACCCATACAGCCACTCAAACACCCATTTATTCACCAGTACAGCTACTCACACAGCCACTCACTCACCCATACAGCTACTAACATAAACACTTATACACTCATACAGCTCCTCAAACACCCACTTATTCACCCATACAGCCACTCACACACCCAAAGAATCACTCACACACAGATACACACAATCACTAAGCCACTCACATAATTAATGAGTGGTGTAATATATGAGTTCATGCTGAATTTCACTGGCTTTGTATGAGTGATGATGTGTGTGTAACCTTTGGTTTTCCAGTGAATTTCTAAGGTTCTTTCAAATTGTGTTTTCTAACTATAATATCCTTGTAACCTTTGCTTTTTTCTCACTGACTCTCTAAGATTTTTTAAATCGTTTTTTCTAACTATAACTTCCCTAAAACTGTAGTTTATTTAGTAAATATATATTCTATATATTTATAAATCTATATCCATATCTAAATGTCTGTCTTTCTATCTATCTATCTATCTATCTATCTATCTATCTATCTATCTATCTATCTATCTATCTATCTATCTATCTATCTATCTATCTATCTATCTATCTATCTATCTATCTATCTATCTGTATATGCACTAAAAACAAAAAAGGTTATGGGGATGTTATAGTTAGGAAATATAATTTTTAAAACCTTGGAGTTTCACTGAAAACCTAAAGGTTACCTGGACGTTATAGTGAGGCTCACCTTTCACATGTACAAAACCATAGAAGGTCAGCATTTGGAGTGGAGAAGTGTGGCTCACTGGTTAGAGGAGGCAGACCTGGAAGCAGCAGAGGACAGCCCAGGACCAGGGTTCAATTCCCAGCTCGGCGGGGTCTTGAGTCCTAACATGTCCATGGACTCGACAATTTTCGCTCCGACGCCTACTCGATTCACGGGTTCACACTCTGCGACTCTGGGCAATAGCTTGCTTAATCTCCACAACGGCCCCTCGCGGCGGGATGCCTGGCTTTCACCTTGCGGATACCCTGCCAGGGTTATCTCACAGGGGAATACCAGGACGGGTTCCCTAAGCAAGCGCTTAGAGACCGCTTGGTGATTTGCGCTATATAAAATTCCTGTACATTTACAGCATTTATACCCATGCAATGCACTGCTTATGACCTCACATATTAAATCACTCATGACATGGTCAGTTATATCACCAATGACATCACTGATGATATCTTGAATGGCATTACTGATAACATCATCCATAGAACCACACTCACACACAAGAAAACCCAAGAGGGTAGGGTAAGAATACCCTAACCCCCTAGGACTGGTGGTGGGATTTCACAGGGATCCCGCCAGGGGCCAAAAATGTTTTTATATTTTACTGCGTATTCGCTGAAGACTCGTGGCAAATTAAAAAAAATTGTGGTCTCCTAAACACACACACTTTGTAGGCCTGGCCGCAGGGGATGGGGTGTTCCAGGCCGAGATCTGCCTGCCCCTTCCCATTTTAAAAGGTGCTGGGCCCCAGGGGATGGGGCCTGAGGGTAAACACAGCCTGGCAAAGGGGGCTGCACCCACAGTCTTTTTCCGTGCCCTTGGTGGACACCAGGGCACCAACTCTTTGTTCGCCAGGCCCTGGGGGATGGGGTGCCCTGGGCTAAAGGTGGCCTGGGGAGGGGGCCTGAGGTTGGCTGCCTTTAGGGGGTTGGCCAACCTTGTGGTCGCCCCCCGCTGCACACAGCTAGAGGCTAGACGTGGCATGGGTTTGGCTGCATGAGGAGAGTTGGATGCAAGCCAGGCCCTGTGATCAACCCTCAACCTAAGGCTGTATGTGGAGTGGGATGGGGTTGGCTGCATATGGTGTTGGACGCAGGGCTTGGCTGCTGCAGATTTTAGCATGACTATGGCCCAAACGGCTGAAAAGATTCACATCAAAATTTATAGAAAGCTAGATCTTGGACCATAGAGAGTGATTTTTTTATTTGGTGTAAATCTCTTCAGCAGCTTTGGAGTTATTTAAAAAAACTTATTTATGTATATTTAGTGATGCATATCCGCAGCATTGTCTGCGGATCAACACATCAACAGCAGTGTCATGAATGGCTGGCCAGAACCTGAGAAAAAGATTTAGCCACCGTTTTGATAATTGGTATATGGTTCCGGTGGGGGTTGGGATAAGGTAGATAAAGGATGGAAGGGGCCAGAATGTAGTCATCCTGACCGCATCGGAACTGATGGAGGGGTCTGGGAGGGACACCTCATGGGAGGAAATTGTGGAGAAATGTTTTTTTGTGTGCGTGAAAAGATCTGTGGATTCACTGTATTGCTCAGCGCAGCCCCCTTACAAATCTGCAGTGCATCCGTAGATCCAGACCTCAATTAAGAAAATACACATGTACCCACTTACACAATCTCTCACATACCCATGCACCCTCTCACACACTCACAGACACATACAGTCATTCAAAGATATACTCACAGGGCCTGAGAACCACTCATTGACCCACACAGGCCCTCACATAACCACATACACAGCCATGTACATACCCATCCAGCCACTTACACACCCACTCACAGACCCACACAGCCACTTACACACCCACTCACACAACCATACAGCAAGTCCATGATACACCCACTCACACACCCACATAGCCTCCTACACATCACTCAGATACCCACACAGCCACTTACAGACTAATTCATACATCCACGAACGGCACACTCACATGTCCACTTATAGACCCACACAACCACTCACAAACACATATACCCATTCAGGGACCCTGAAAACCACACACCTGCTCAAAAACTGATACAGATGCTCAGTCACTCATCTCTACGGCCACTTACACACCCATATAGTCACTGGTACATCCACTCAGAGATCCAGAGAAACACTCATACACTCACTAAAAGATCCACGCAGGCACTCACACACCCACTCATGTACACTCCCACACATCCATTTACAGGCCCAGAGAACCACTCATACATCCACAAACAGACCCACAGCAGCATTCACACACCCACTCAGACACCCATGTACACACTCATACTGCTAGTGAGACACTTATTCACAGACACACACAGCCACTTGCACACCCAGGGGCTCACTGGCTGTCTGCTATGGAGGGTTGGCCACAGGGCCTTGTTGCCGACCAGACCTTGTTGAAATCCCTCACTGCACACAACAGAAGGCTGTGCCCAGCATGGGGCAGGGCCTTGTGGCCAATCCCCCACTGGGCGTGGCCACGTGCTGTACACAGCACAGGGTTTGCCGCATGCAGTGGGCTTGTCATAGGGCCCGGCAATTTGCCAGGCCATGTGGCAAACCTCCTGCCGCTTACAATCAAAGGCCATGCTCAGTGGTGGATAGATTAATGCATGGTAATTTAATACTACTTTATGCTAAAAATAACTAGAAATTCACAAAAAAATGCACAGGTTATAGGGGCAGTTGATAGTTATAAATGGAATTTAAAATCCTTATACATTCTGATAAAGCCAAGGTTATGGAGACGTTATAGTTAGGTTCATATTTTGCACATATAAAACCACCGACATTCAGCAACTATAGCTATATTTATCTCAATAAACTATAACTCATGCCACAAGGTAACTATTACTTGTGCAGTAACCATGCACTGCTTTTTATCCCACATATTACATCAGTCATCATTTCTTCTATGACATCATTGATAATATTATTGCAACATTTGCAATAAAATTATTGATGAGATGTTAGATTTTGGGGTCTCTAGTTGGCACAGGTAGGGACCCTTGCCTCTAGTCAGGGTAAGGGGGTAAACTCCTAAAATAACCCCTGCTCACTCCCTTGGTAGCTTGGCGTGAGCAATTAGGCTTATCTCAGAGGCAGTGTGTAAAGCATTTGTGACCACATACAGTAACCCAATGACAACACTACAAATGGACACCACACATGGTTTATATAAAAAATAAGTATTCTTTATATAGACTTAACACAAGACCATTAAACGACAAAAATCCACAATACTATACTTAAGATGGTAGTTTTAGCTTAGTTCAGTTCAGTTCTTAAGATGCGACACTTTGCGTCAATGTACCTTACGATGCGTTGTGCTTCCACAACAAGTAATGTTGCAGCGATGGAAATGCGGCAAAGTTCTGGTGCAAAGAAATAAAGACGTGAAGATCTTCCAGATGCGGCACACTTCTCGGAGGATGCGAGAAGTCTCGGTTCGATGCATCAGCTGCAGCGGTGACACCCTTTTTCAGCGATGCGACAGCAACAGCCTTGGCTCATCTCCGATGTTGCAAGAGGCTTCCGCACAATGCGTCAACTACAGCGGTGACATCCAAGATGCGACGGCAGCAGCTCCAACGGCGGCGTGCTTCTCCGGCAATGCAAGGGGCTTTTCTCGATACGGTGCAATACGACAGCTACAGCGATGACATCCATGATGCGACGGCAGCAACAGTGACATGCTTCTCCTTCGTTGCGAGACTCTTCTCCTGATGCGGTGCAATACAACAGCTACAGCGCTGACATTCACGATGCGACGGCAGCAGAAGCGATGGAGACACGCTTCCTCTTTGTTGCAAGAAGCTTCTCTCGATGCGGTGCAAAATGACAGCTCCAGCGGCGACACTCTCCTTCGGAGTTGTGACGGAAGCAGCAGCGACGGCGACACGCTTCTTCTTCTTGAGTTGCGCTTCCAGCTCCTTGAGACACACAGTCCCTCAGAAGGCCCAAAACAGCACCAGGCACTTCCAAAGAACTCTGGAGAGCTGGGGTTTGAAGTCAGTTGTCCCTGAGACTTCAGCAGGAGGCAAGCTCTGTTTCAAGCCCTTGGAGATCTTTCACAAGTTGAAAATAAAGCACACAAAGTTCTTTCTCCTTTCTTTGGCAGTCAGGCAACCAATGGAGGTCAATCCTCCAAGCAGCACTTCAGCTTAGGGATAGTCTCTCCTCAGTTTCTTCAGGTTCCTCTCCTCAGCAAAGGTTTCTTCTTAATAATACTGAAGCTTATAGAGCGCAACAGCTACCCCAAACAGGGGTGTTCCGGTGCTGAGACATCCAGTGAAATTGCGTCTGAGAGGGTAGCTGACTTAACAGCCCAATATTAATCTGCACTAAAGAGCCATGTCTTCAAGGCCTTTCTGAAACATGTTTCTGAAACTGCCTGCTAGAGGGAACCTGGTAGAGCATTCCACAGTGAAGCAGTTCTGACCGTGAACGCTCCACCACCCACGCGTGATTTCGCAAAACATGGGGTACGCGGCAATTTATTAGAATAAGATTGCAGCGCACGATTTTGCTTATAGAGACACAGTCTTTCCTTCAGATAACCAGGGCATTTACCGTTAAGAGCCCGATAGGCCAATGTCATAGCCTTGAATATAATTATTTTCTCCACTGAAAGCCAGTGGAGCTTCTGTAGATGCTGAGAGTCATGGTGTCGAAATGGTATCCGACAAACCAGTCTCGCCAACCATTGTGTATCATCTGAAGGCGGTAAATGGCGTATTTAGGAAGGCCAAGATATAGGCCATATGCCTAATCTAGCCTAGATGTAACTGTGGCATGTACTACTGATTTGAGGCGGTCTTCCTGTAAAAAGTGCAAAATTTTTCTGAGATTTTTTTATTTACGAAAACAAATTGCAGAGACCCGCTGTATTTGGGCTGTAAAGGACAGGTCAGACTCTCATCTCACCCCTAAATTTCAAATACACTTGGCAGGGGAAGGTGGTAGTCCCATTTCTGACGGCCACCATAAATCTGAATCTGGCACAGGGCCCTGACCAAAGAACAAGACTTCTGTCTTGACAGCGTTAAGCTTTAATTTATCTGAGTTCATCCACAGTTCTATGTCACGCAAGCAACCCTTACAATTCTTAAAAGCATCTGCCCTCTGCTCCTTAAACGAAAAAACCAACTGGGTGTTGTCAGCGTAAGAGATCGCTTTCACTCTCCAGTTGGCAATCAGCGAAAACAGAGGGCTAGGTAAAGGTTAAAAAGTAAAGGGCTCAAGGCTGAGCACTGGGGGACACCGCACCAGAGCTGTTTTGGTTTGGATTCAAATGGTTTAAGAGCAACTCTCTGAGTACGCCCACTCAAATAAGATGTCAGCCAGGTCAGCACTTTCCCACCCAAGCCCACACCTTGTAGTCTTTGGTCCAGAATGGTGTCGTCGACAGTGTTGAATGCAGCGGACAGATTCAGGAGCACCAGTATTGCTGATGCTCCTGAATCCAGCGACCACCTTACCGATTCTGCAACCTCAAGAAGAGCAGTCTCCGTACTGAATCCTGCCCAAATACCAGATTGTGTGTCATGCAGAGCGTCGTTCTGCTCAATAAAAGTGGTCAGTTGGCGCTGAACCAGCTTCTCCAGCATTTTTCCTGGGGCGGGGAGCAGAGAGATGGGTCTAAGGTTACTAAGATCACCATTCGGCTTCTTTCTCAGAGGGAGAAGTGTTGCATGTTTCCATTTATCAGGAAACATGCCAGTTTCCAGAGAAGAGTTCCCTATTTGAAGTAGCCCGCCCATCAGGGAAAGGGATCAAATTTTCCACAGTTTGGGAGGACATGGATCATTTGGGGCGCCTGAGCAGCATTTTTGGATTACGGCTAGAGCATCCTGAGGTGATATTGGTTTGAAGTTGGTAAGCCTAGGTGCCTCTTCATCAGCCAAGGATATATCTGTTTTCACAGTTGCCTCAGAGGTCCGAAAGGAGTCATAGACCTTTAGAATGTTATTCTCAAAATGACTAGCAATTTTTTCGCACAAGGCTAGAGATGGTGTCACTTCAGTCTCTATCGCCTTGGGTTTTAAAAAGGTTTGGACTACTTAAAAAACCTTGCTACTGGAATGGTCTGCGTTCTGAATGTGAGAAGCAATATAGTCCCGCCAGTTCTTCTTGTAGTCCGAAAGTGATCTAATTTCTTGGGATCAGGGTCCCAATATTTATACCCAAAAATCCTTTGTTCTCTGAGGGCAGAGGGGCCTTTGCCCAGTCCAAACCAGTTCTGGAGCACTCTGTTTACATGACTCATTCTTTCCTTTCACAGTGCAAAGCAGAAACATCAGACGCCCCACAGGAGGTGGAGCCAGCATTGTGGAGGGAAAGCACAGCATTGGAGCACTTTGTTGGCTGGATTCCTTCTCTTCTTTCAGTGAGCAGGGGAGAGACATCAGCCACACCCCAGGAGGTGGAGCTAGCATTGTGGAAGGCAGGCACAGCCCTATTAACCACTTGGATGCTAAGCTCCCTGATGTTCTTCCATGTAATTTCCATTGAAATCAATGGAAACTCCATGACGAGTTACCCTTGTCATTAGCAGCCAAGTGGTTAAGTTTGCAGGTGCTACTCCTCCCACCCATCTAGATGCAGATCTCTTTATTCACCACTGGGCTAACTCATTCTGTCTCCTGGAATCCCCTAGCCCTGTCACTCAAACTCCAGACAAGGAATACACAACCTAGCAGAGGCAGGCTTTGGGTAGTTAGACAAGAAAATACCTACTTTCTAAAAGTGGTGTTTTCAAACACAGAATGTTAAAACCAACTCCACTAAAAGATGTATTTTATCATTCTCCAAGCTGAATGAACTCGAATTTCTACCATGTTCTCGGAGTCAGTTAGGATTATAAAATGTAATAATCT
This sequence comes from Lissotriton helveticus, assembly GCF_964261635.1. NCBI lineage: Eukaryota > Metazoa > Chordata > Amphibia > Caudata > Salamandridae > Lissotriton > Lissotriton helveticus. The sequence continues at coordinate 340,782,575 of NC_136063.1, read as the reverse complement.
ACCTGCCCATTCTGACCTATGGAGAACAGGTAGCCTTGCAATAGTGAAAAACGAAAATGGCTGTAATTCACTATTAGGACATGCCACACACACCAGGGCCTATCCTACCTTATACTTACAATGCACCCTGCCCTTGGGCCTTTCATAGGGATGTCTGTTATGAAGAAAAGGGAAGGTTCAGGGACTGGCAAGTGGGTGCACTTGTCCAGTCAGCATGACAGTTCCGGACTGCACACAGGTTCTGCAATGGCAGACCTTAGACACATTTTACAAGGCTGCTTCTGTGGGTGGCACAACCAGTGCTGCAAGCCCACTAACAGCATTTGGTTTACAAGCCCTGGGCACTCCTGGTGCACTGTACTAGGGTCTGATAAGTAAATCAAATCAGTCAATTATGAAATCATCAATTCATTCATCGACATACAGTAGGGAGAGCATATGCACTTTAGCACTGATCAGCAGTGGTAAAGTGCCCAGAGTCATAAAACCAACAAAAACAGGTCAGACAAAATATAGGAGGAGGGCAAAAAGTTCAGGGATGACCCTGCAAAAAGGGCCAAGTCCAACATGAGAAAACTGTGCATGGTGGGGATTCGAGGTAGAGTTATCTTAGGTCATGAGTTATAGTTTTTTAAGAAAACTATAACTACTGAATATACACACAAATAAGAGAGAAACAGACAGACTGCAACTGTTGATCAGAAAGTGCATATAGGCACCGCAGTGAATGAACATAACAACATAACATTACTTATTTTTAGAAAAACAAAGTCTTCGGAGATTTCCCTAATGAATAGTGAACAATTGTTTACTCTAAAGTATGATGGAGAGGATTTTAATGCTTGACCACTAACTATCTGACAGCCCACCCTTCACTCTAGGTCTGATTTTCCCAATGGACGGTCAAAGTATGATCTCAGGATGACCAAAGTGGACGACTTGTATGTGTATACGTTCTTCTTTGGGCAGAAAGGGAATCTCTTGTGAACTGCTTGATGTCTAGATGGTCTGAGACGAGAGATGTAAACAAGAATCTCTTTTCTACAGGTTGCCAGTGGAGATTCCATCCATAGGCTGACAGGTGAACTAGAATTTATAAGGACTGTCTTGTACTCCATAGGATTAACCTGCTACTAGGGGCCTGCCTTTTTGTTTGAAAGAGAGAGGACCATTGCTTTGAGCACGGGACTAGCAGAGTGACTTGAAAGGCTAGTTGGCTTGCTTCCCGTGTGAGCTGATTTTGGTTTACAGGGCCAATACAATCTCCAGAGACCTTGCACCTTGCAGCTGGCCTCTATTGGAGTGAGTCCTAATCCCTCAAGTTGAGCTCCCCAATTCTTAGACCCGGGGAATTGGTGTTACTGGTGCTGTTCCTGCCTAACTCTAAATGTTGAAATGAGTAAACTTTTGACTGAAAAGTGGCAGAAGAACCAACAGAAGATCGAGAGCTACCTACCAGCTGATCCACCAATGATGTATCACTGACTTTGGCGGTATCTTCGGCTAGATTAATTTCAACAGCAGCAAAAATCTGTTCAGTGGGACCTCTGAGTAGATCTGGGTGGTGAACTTTGCTCCGTTCACGGAGTTTTCTGCACTCTGCACTCCGCAGAGTTTGCGGAGTGCAGAAAACTCTGCTTTGCGATGTGCAGCATAGATTTTTCCCCCGAGAACAGTAAGTTCACAATCGGGAGCGGTTGGTTCGCGAGCGTGAGCTGCTGCTCTGGTAGAATTTCCACCTGAGCGGCAGGAATACCAGCACAAACTGCAGTTTGCACTGTACTCCGCCACTCGTGGAACTTCATCGAGTTTTTTTGTCACTTTGCAGAGTTCCACATATCAAAACTCTGCAAACTACGCAAAGGCCTGCCTCTGAGCAACGGTATCTAGCCTCATGCAGCCCTCTTGGGATAGGACTTGCATCTTTGTCACGCTAGAGGATTTAAATTTCCAAAAAGCTGTCTAAGCCCAAAGATACAATCTTCACCGGGCTCCACTGCGATAGGCTCCCCATTTACGAAGACAACCTCCTGTGCCTGGGAACCCAGCTTCTTCCTCTTGGAGCTTTTTGCCACCATTGTCGAAGGCTTCACCGAGACTTCATCCTGCAACTTCATGAACACAGCATGCTATCTCGCCCCTCTGAACTCCATCTTCTCCTTGACTTTTCTTCAAAACTTCTTCTAAGTGTGAAGCTAAGCCAAGACTGGGTCTAATCCACATGTTGTATGCAAACGCTGCTCTATCGCAGTCTGACTTAACTTTTGACTTTGCCCCAAGCTCACATGACCAGATACCCTTGGTTGTCACTTTAATTTTTTAGGCACTGGATTTCACTAACTACTTAAAAATTCATAACTCTGGTTCTACTGATTGGATTTAGCTTTGGATTAATTTTCTTTATTAAACTATTCTCTACTTTCTAAATTAGTTTGGGTTTTTTTGTGTGCATTTTCTCTTTATTGCTGTTTGAGTAATGCATAACATAATGCCTCTAAGTGGAGCCTGACTGATTTTGTGCCAAGCTACCCGAGAGTTAAACACAAGTTAATTTTGTTACTTGTGTCGTTTTCCCTGACAAGGATTGTGGTTGTTGTTAAAGTGGGGCTTCACCCCACCCACAAAATAACCCAATTTCTTATATTGATTTTCTGCTTTCCATCTACCTCATGTTCAGCTATGGGTCACTGCAAAGCTATACCAAAAAGATTTATTTGCGCTCGCGAGGTCACGAAAATGGAAGGTTGGTCTTAAAGACAATCATTTGAGCATTCTATTTTCAACCAGAAAAACCCCAGAATAGGCCAAGCTAACCTTTAATCTTTGGGTACAATTCTGGATATAACAGATTAATCGAAGCAAGGCACACCCTCCAACAATTATTTCTGATACCCTAAAATGTAAGATGTTATGTAAGATAGTGATAAAGGTAGCTGATAGAGCGACCCTTGACCCTGTTTTCCAGGCAGGTCGCACCCCACGCCGCGCAGCTCCGGACTGCGCCCTTGCTCCTGTGACCAGCCGTTGCTTCTGAGGGTGTTCGAGGCCCGCCTCCACCCGCAGGATACCACCTGTGCCTCATCCCTGGTGGCCAGTGGTAGGCCTTAGGTTTGCTTGTGCCCGCTCATTTTTCTGACTGTGACCACTGTTTCTGCACTGTGTAATATTGCTTTGTGCCCTTATTTTACTGTTTTTGGGTATTGCCTGTATTTGCTTCTGCCTTGTTCCCTGCGTTTGCCTGTGATTGTTCCCACTCCGTGCCCGCTCCCCGCCAAACCCGCACCCCGCCGCTGCATCCCCTGCAGTGCTGCCCCCTTTGGCCCTCTCCCCCCACCCAGCTGCTCCTCCCTCCCACCTCCCCTTCTTATGGCGGCCGCTGTGCGTCCGCACCGTTAGCGCGCCAAAGGCAAGCCCATCTACGCCCGTCTGCGCCTGCACCACCGCACCCAACAGATGCCACGCCGCTGCTGGGGCAAGGCCACCGAAGACCAACTGACTACCACCCTCGCCCTGAGACCACCCCCTGACCCCACCAACCCCGACACCGCCGCCCTCAATCTGAAACAATGGATCAACAAATGCGCTGACACCCTCGCTCCACTCAGGACCCCCGCCACTAACCACTCCAGCAAGAAAACTACATGGTTCACCGAAGACCTCCAAGCCTCCAAGCGCACATGCTGAAAACTGGAAAAGAACTGGCTTCGTGAATGAACACCAAACAGCTAAACGTCCCACAAGAACGTATCCCGCAGACACCACCAGCTCATCAGGACCGCCAAGAGGACCGCTTTCAAGGATCGCCTAAACAACAACGCACACAACAGCAAAGAGCTCTTCAACATCGTGAAAGAACTCTCCAACCCCGGCTCCAACACTAACAACATTCTCCCCTCTCAAGACCTGTGCGACTCACTGGCCAACTTCTTCCACTGCAAGATCGCCGACAACCACAACAGCTTCAACGCCACGACCCCCACTTCCAACGCCGAGCCCACCAACCCTGCAACCACCATGCGCACCAGCCTCCTGACCACCTGGTCCAACGTCAGCGACGAAGACACCATCAAGACCATGAACTCCATCCACTCCGGAGCCCTATCTGACCCATGTCCACATCACATTTTCAACAGAGCCAGCACAGCCATCGCCCCCCGTCTCAGGAAAACGATCAACATCTCCTTCGAGACAGCAAACTTCCCGGAAAGCTGGAAAGATGCCGAGATCAACGCCTTACTGAAGAAACCAAAGGCGGACCCCAAGGACTTCAAGAACTTCCGGCCCATCTCCCTGCTCCCGTTCCCAGCGAAAGTCATAGAGAAAATTGTCAACAGACAACTGACCTGATACCTCGAAGACAACAACATCCTGTACCCATCCCAGTCAGGCTTCCGCAGCAACCACAGCACCGAAACCGCCCTCATCTCCGCCACCGATGACAAAGGAGAAACAGCCACCCTCATCCTCCTGGACCTCTCAGCCGCCTTCAACACGGTCTGCCACTGCACCCTAACGGCACACCTCCACGACACCGGAAACCAAGAGGAGGCCCTGGCCTGGACCACATCCTTCCTCTCCGGCAGAACACAGAGCATCCACCTCCCGCCCTTCTGTTCCAACACCACCGAGATCATCTGCGGTGTACCGCAAGGATCCTCTCTCAGCCCTACGCTGTTCAATATTTACATGGCTCCACTCACCCACGTCGCCCGCCAGAACAGCCTCAACATAATCTCCTACGCCAACGACACCCAACTGATCATCTCCCTCACCGAAGACCCTCTCACCGCCAAAGCCAACCTCCACAGGGAAATGAAGGCCGTCGCCGAATGGATGAAGGACAGCAGGCTGAAGCAGAATTCTGACAAGACGGAGGTCCTCATCCTCGGATCCACCCCCTCAGCCTGGGACGACTCCTGGTGGCTCACCTCACTGGGAACAGCCCCAGCACCCACCAACCACGCACGCAACCTGGGGGTCATCCTCGACTCCACCCTCACCATGACCAAGCAGGTCAACGCCGTTTCCGCATCCTGCTTCAACACCCTCTGAATGCTCCACAGGATCTTCAAGTGGATCCCCTCCGAAACGAGAAAAAACGTCACCCAGGCCCTCGTCACCAGCAGGCTGGACTACGGAAACGCCCTCTACGCGGGAACAACAACCAAGCTCCTGAGACGGCTGCAACGCATCCAGAACGCCTCAGCATGACTGGTCCTCAACATCCCCCGACACAGCCACATCATCCTCCACCTGAGAGACCTACACTGGCTCCCCATCAACAAGAGGATAACCTTCAAACTCCGCATCCACGCACACAAAGCCCTACACAACGCTGGACCAGCATACCTCAACGAACGACTCAGCTTCTACACCCCCACCCACAGCCTCCGCTCACTAGCCACGCCCTCGCCACGGTACCATGCTTCTGGAAAACGACCGCTGGCCGCAGATCCTTCTCCTACCTCGCCACCAAGACCTGGAATACCCTCCCCACCAACCTTCGACAAACCGAAGACCTGCTGACCTTCAGAAGACTTCTCAAGACCTGGCTCTTCGATCAGTAGTGGCATCCCCCCTTCCCCAGTACCTTGAGACCATCAAGGGTATGTAGTGCGCTTTACAAATTCATTGATTGATTGATTGATTGATTGGTAGATAGCTGATACATCTTTGCCTGATCCGTGATCTGGCTCATCTCATTCACATCTGTGAATAGTTTGGACTCAGTAATATTCATTGGCCTTAATCCAAATTAGTTTTTACGGGGTTATACCCAAGTAAAAACCAACCCGGCCTAGGTCATCAATGCAGTACGTTTAAACAATTGGTCGGTATAGTCAGGTATTTAAAAAGAATTCAAGGAAACAAAAAAACAGTTCACCACTGATAAAGCAAAGGCCAATTCGGAATCAAAGATTTAATTCACAAATGTAACACCAGCATTCAATGTGATTATTAATCAAAGCATTAATGGGCCTCAGTTTGTTAATTTTCAAACAATGGTAGCATTAAATCTGTTCACAGTGCTCTCATAGTGTAGGGAAAAGCGGAAAGCATGGGGGAGTGGTAGTGAGTAGGTGGGTGAGGGACAGGGTAAAGGTGTTTGTGACATAAATACAATTCACAATATATACAGATTGTCCTTTCCAGCCTATTACAGGTCAAAAAAGTTCATATTTACACATTGCTAATATGTTTCATCACAAATGATTAATTTTGTTCTGTGAGCATGTAAGTGTTCAGATAGGACGGTCTACGTTTCGACCCCAATAAGATGGAGGGTGAGTGATGTCCTCACGTCGGGGTCTTTATCAGTACGGATGATCACCTAAGAATGATAATGTGGGTTCAGCATCATAATGAATTAGAGGAGTGGTGAACATGTCAGGCAGGTGAAGTAAATTACACCTACTTGCGTAAGGAAGGATGGCCAACGTGCGCTCCTAAATGGGCTCTCCAAGGGCTCCAGGTGATCTGAGTGAGAGACATGCTGGATAAGTATACATGTCAAGAGGAACAAATCCCCAAGAAGGAGGGAAGGGTAGAAAGGTGGAGTACTCACTTCTAGCAAGGAACGGGGAATCAATCTCCAGGTAATGGTGGAACTAATCAAAAACTCTAAAGGGAGAAAGGAGTAATCAGGGTCACTTATGGGTGGATCTGAGACTGTGGATAGTCAAAGAAACAATTTCACCATGGGTTGGTGAGTGGAGTGGTGCTGGTGGGTAAAGGAACTATTACCCCCTGTCACCAAACAGATCTCTTAGGAAACATGGACTCATGCAGTGAACACTGAGGGAGTGGGGATTATGGAACATTGATTCCGAAGTTAGGTAGAGAATGTATTAATCGGTATTGGAAAAATTGCTCTCCAGCCATAAAGGTGGTATGAATCTGATAAGCGGCCTGTGGTTACGACGGCTGTCCCCTCTGGGGTGTGTCTGACTGTGAATGCCAGTGCGGGCGGTGGTTATAACGAGTGCCCGGTCTATGGTGTGCCAATATGGAAAATGGATAATGCAGAAAGTATTTGCTCGGTTTGGGAAAACGTGCTCTCCAGCCGTAAAAGTGGTGTGAATCAGATAAACAACCCGCGGGTACGCCGGCTGTCCCCTCTGTGGTGTGTCCGACTGTGAGTGCCAGTGCGGGTGGTGGTTTTGCCGAGTGCCCGGTCTATGGTGTGCATCTTCATGTCGCTCCCCGCTGAGGTTTAAAAATAGGGGTGCCGTAACATTCCTGACATACACTTAGTTTAAGGCGGCTGTGGCTGGAAACCTCTGCCGCGATACTACCACTTTGGAGTGAATTAATCTACGAGGGCGCTGTGTACTAAGCAACACAGGCAAAATGCCTAGCAACAAAGTTGCTCACCTCCAGTACTTAATTTGTAAAAAAAGAAGTGTAGGTGCTGAAAATTTTGCCAAGGAGACACCAGCTCGCTTTTTCCTCCGGGGAGCCCCACTCTCAACACTCTCACTGCCTCAGTCTCTATCTTCTAACCTTGATCTGTTGTCTGTCCCCTAGGTCTTTGCTCTAAGAGTCTATCCTCTCACCTCTCTAATTGTTTTCAATCATCTTTGTCACACCTGGTGTGTTACCTAACTCCCTGTTTTTTTATTTGATTTGATTTGCCATCTTTTCATTCTAGCCCTGCTCTTTTTCCTCTTCACTTTTATCTATGATCTGCTCTCTCTCCCCTCAATCTTAGCTCTTTACTATCACTCTTCTAGCAATGATTAACTGTGTCTCCGTTTTATCATTTGTCTGCTTTTTTTCCTGGCCTGTCCTCTACATCCTTCCATTCTATCTTCTCTCTTCTTAATGCTCTCTTCTTCACATCATGGCTGCTTTCTCTTTGTATCTGATTTGCTCTCCTTTTCTTCTACTTAGCTCTGTCTTATCTCTCACCTCTCCTGTTGTTTCTTTCTCCTCTTCACACCTGTTCTCTCTCACATCTATAACACTGCTGCTGCCTGTGACCCCTGTCATCAGCCTGTACATGTCCCTGCTATTTTGAACTCTGCGTTTTCCTGTTGTCATTCCTAAAGAAGTGGAAGATGGCATGTTATACTTTCTTATCTACACCGAGTGCAAAAACAAAATGTACACTAAATGAAAATACTTTTTTTGCATATATTAATCAGTGTGGCATGACTGGGCTTATTGCAGAACAGACGGCTGGCCGAGCACAGCAGGTGATGTCACTGCTAGTGCTCCCTGTAATTAGTAAGTCCAGGGATGGTGACGGCATCGGCATCCACTGCTCAGCTTGCTGTGACCCTGCCTGCTACAGCACAGTCAATGTCCATAGCCGTAATGCTGCCAATGCCGGTAAGTATGGCGGTGGTGCCTACTGGACTCACGCACGCTCAGCAATTACCATGCTGCAGTGCAACGCACAGATTCTACAGGTGACGCCATGGCACACAAAAGTTGTGTTGGTCCACACCTGCATCTAGCACGTTGAGGATAGCAGCAATGCAGGGCTGCAGGAGCAAGTGGAAAGTCCACACTTACTTTTGTTTGTTCTTCCTCAAGAGCCCTCACTCCCACGTTCAAATGTGCTCTCGCAGATTCCTTGCCTCAATTCCGTAATGAGCCAGCCCCCAGCTACAATTATCCACTGCTCGGGATGATGTATTTCTTATAATGATATATGAAATGTTTAATAACATCTTTTTATCTCGCCTACAATATGCTTAACATGCCTAACCACATCTTCTGTCTCCTCATGTGACTGTCATTGTGTTGTTACATTCGGTATTTTTCCTCATGATTTACAGGACATGTTTACCAACAATCCACTGTTTATTCATGGCATATGCGGTTGTCTCTAGAAAATATTTGTTTATAAATATTTGAATTATAATAAGGCTATCAAACATACTTGTCTTTGATTAACAACTAATGCACCACGCTATATATATATATATATTGGTAAGCTAATACATTTGATACATATGGTCTTGCTGTCATCTGTTTATAACAAAATTCTCTCGCGTACCTATCTGACAATGTCAATGAACTACGGGACACATGCTGAAGGTCACGTTATAGTAATACACTTAATTCGTTTTTAGTTCAAACACGGACCTCCTGATTTTGCAGGCGCAATTCATTTATGTGAAAACCAGACACACGATCCAGGCGGAATTTAGAATAATATATACATTTCTTAACCGCGGGCACACATCAAGCGAGGATAACCGATATTCGATCGTCTACACTGTCATTAGAACCTGAGACACGCCCCACCTCCAGCGATTGGACAGTGTCGAGGCGAGCCCCCGGGAACCATTGAGCTGCTGCACCTCGCAGTGCACTCACGCTGTGACTTTCCCTTCTTCTAGCGTGAGAAGCACAGGTCTCGCTCCTTGATCGAGCGAACGAGTTACACGAAGGAGGTGAGCCACCTTGTTGCTAGGTATTTTGCCTTTGTTGCTTGTGGTGTGGCTCACTGGTTAGAGGCGGCAGACCCGAAAGCAGAGAACGGCCCGGGACCAGGGTTCAATTCCCGATGCGGCAGGGTCGTGGACCAGGGTCAGCGGACTCGATAATTCGCACCTCGGTGCCTACTCTAACCAGGGATCACACTCGGCAACTCTGGGCATTAGCTTGCCTCATCTCTACAAAGGCCCCCCACATTCACCGGGGATGCCTGGTTTCACCTTGGAGATGCCCAGTTAGGGACCATCTCACAGGGATAGCCAGGACGGGTTCCCCAGCGGTCTACAGCGCCAGGACGCCTCAGGGCAGCAGTGCGCTTTACAAGACCACATACATTACATTACATTACATTACATTAGTACGCAGCGCCCTCGTAGATTAATTCACTCCAAAGTAGTAGTATCGCGGAAGAGGTTTCCAGCCACAGCCGCTTTAAACTAAGTGTATGTCAGGAATGTTACAGCACCCCTATTTTTAAACTTCGGTTTGGAGCGACATGAAGATGCACACCATAGACCGGGCACTCGGCAGAACCACCGCCTGCACTGGCACTCACAGTCGGACACACCGCAGAGGGGACAGCTGGCGTACCCGCGGGTTGTTTATCCGATTCACACCACTTTTACGGCTGGAGAGCACGTTTTCCCTAACCGAGCGAATTATTTTCTGCATTATTAATTTTCCATATTGGCAAACCATAGGCCGGGCACACGTCATAACCACCAACCGCACTGGCATTCACAGTCAGACACACCCCAGAGGGGACAGCCGGCGTAACTGCGGGCCGTTTATCAGATTCACACAACATTTATGGCTAGAGAGCATTTTTTCCAACACCGAGTAATACATTCTCTGCCTAACTTCGCAATCAATGTTCCATAATGGCACGCCTTATGCGCCCCTGACCCCACTCCCTCACTTACCACTGTATGAGTCCATGTTTCCTAAGAGATCTGTTTGGTGACAAGGGTTATTAGTTCCTTTACCCACCAGCACCACTCCATTCAACAACCCATGGTGAAATTGTTTCTTTGACTATCCACAGTCTCAGATCCACCCATAAGTGACCCTGATTATTCCCTTCTCCCTTTAGAGTTTTGGATTGGTTCCACTATTACCGGGAGATTGATTCCCCGTTCCTTGCTAGAAGTGAGTACGCCACCTTTCTACACTTCCCTCCTTCTTGGGGAATTGTTCTTCTTGACATGTATACTTATCCAGCATGTCTCTCACTCAGATCACCTGGAGCCCTTGGAGAGCCCATTTAGGATCGCACGTTGGCCGTCCTTCCTTACACAAGTAGGTGTAATTTACTTCACCTGCCTGACATGTTCACCATTCCTCTAATTCATTATGATACTGAACCCACATTATCATTCTTAGGTGCTCATCCGTCCTGATGAAGACCCCGACGTGAGGACATCACTCACCCTCTATCATATTGGGGTCGAAACGTAGACCGTCCTATCTGAACACTTACATGCTCACAGAACAAAATTAATCATTTGTGATAAAACATATGAGCAATGTGTAAATAGGGACTTTTTTGACCTGTAATAGGCTGGAAAGGACAATTTGTATATATTGTGTATTGTATTTATGTCACAAACACCTTTACCCTGTCCCTCACCCACCTACTCACTACCACTCCCCCATTCTTTCCACTTTTCCCTACACTATGAGAGCACTGTGAACAGATTTAATGGCACCATTGTTTGAAAATTAACAAACTGAGGCCCATTAATGCTTTGATTAACAATCGCATTTAATGCTGGTGTTACATTTGTGAATTAAATCTTTGATTCTGAATTGGCCTTTGCTTTATCAGTGGTGAACTGTTTTTCTGTTTCCTTGAATTATTTTTAAATACCTGACTACCCCGACCAAGTGTTTAAACGTACAGCTTAATCCAAATGAGGCTGCTTCTTGTCGTTTATGTGTTAATAGATATGAACACAAAATTGTGTTCATATTTCTCCAAAATTTTGATCAGTACCTGCATTAAAGAAACTGTCCTATTTCTAAAACAGTTGGGTCATCCATAGATTTCCTTAAAATGTGTAAATGACTTCCTGTTTCCAACAAAGCGGCTGTTAGAATATGGGGTCTCTGGTTGGCACAGGTATGCACTTGTGACAAGCAGGGACTCTCTCCTCTAGTCAGGGCAAAGGATTACTCCTAGAAATAACCCCTGCTCACCCTCTAGGCGGTGTGGCGCGAGCAGACAAGGCTAATCCCCGGAGCATATATGGTTAAGCATTTGTAGTGACATACACCGTAACTTATCAACCCACCACACAGAGACACAAGGCTGTTTTGATGTGAAAATATACTCTTTATATTTAAACGTTCAAGCAGACTTTAGATTACAGGCTTAATGATTTAGGATGGTTCCAGTTACTTTCAAAACGATGCCACAGTATTTAAAGCAAGATGTAGACTTTGGTTGCAATGTTCAAACAGACTGTGCGCTTCGTAGCGCTCTTGTACGCTCCGTATTTGTTCCACAAGTAATGCCCAGCTGGGTCTCACGCGCCTCGCGTTGCGATGCGTACGGCGCGGCTGGCATGCACAAGGGGGTACGAGTTGTAGCTCTCCAGTGCGACCCGTACCTCAATGACAAAAGGCGGCTTTCAAAGGGACACGCGCCTCGCGGACACTCGTAGTCCTGGGCGCAGCGTACGCTACAGACGTACCAGGGGCGTGTTTACAAATGAGGCGGTGCGGGTCGGAGGATGAAGCAAGACCTGCACAGCGTACAGTTCACGGCTAGCAGTTCACAGTACCTTCTTAGTTGTTTGATGCGGACGGGAGAGGAGATCCGACGTCCCATGCAGTGGTGCCTTCCTCCTTCGATCCGAGCTACGGCTCGATGGCTCAGCAGGCTCTTTACCGGGAGGGCAGTGTTGCGTTGTGGGGCAGGTTTGTGACCTCGGCGTACGCTTCGATCTTAAAGGGGGGAAGCAGCGGACGGTGAAGCAGGGTGTGGTGCGATCCCAACATCCACACTGCGCGCCGCAGCTGCTCAGATGCAGCAGCAGGGCGCGATCAGCAGGACGCCACACGGAGAGTGAACACAGGCAGGCGTCAGTCTTTACGATGCAAGCTACGGCTCGGGGGTCACTGGGTCGCGGCGCTCGTACCGGAGGGGTCCTTTGGTTTGCGTTGCGAGCTACGGCTTGGAGGGGCACAGTCACGGCGCTCGGGTCAGGCGGGGCTGTCCTTTACTTTGCGAGCTGCGGCTCGGCGGGCAGAAGTCACGGTGCTTGGCAGGACAGAGGGTTGCACAGCTCTTCAGAGTACGCGATGGCGGGGCACAGTACACTCAACCTTCCGTAGGCATCGCTGCAGGGACAGGCAACACCAGCAGCAGTTTCTTCTTCAAGGGGATAGCGCCCAATGTTCCTGGGGCGCAGTTCAGGGGGCAGGTTCACACGCAAGCCCTTGGAGATCTGCTTCAGAGATAGCACAAGTTGAAATAAATAAAGTCCTTCTCAGTCTTTTCTCCTCTCCTTCTTGCAGCAAGGCACCCACCACAGGCTAGCCTCTCAGGCTAGAGACAGAAGTTTTCCATGCAGCTTTCCCATGTCCTTCTCTTCGGGCAGAGTTTCTTCTTGGTACAAACAGGATCTAATGTTTAGGAGCAGGGCTCCTACTTTTATACACAGTTTCTTTTGTCTTGGCAGGCCAGGGGGCCTGAGCCTGGTTCAACCCAGTTTTGGAGCACCTTGTTGACATGAAGCTGCCTTCTTCTTTCAGGGTGCAGGGCAGAGACATCAGACGCTCTGCAGGAGATGGAGCCAGCATTGTGGTGGCAGAGCACAGCCCTATTCAGAGCCAAGAGGCACTCCTCCCACCTATTCTGGGGGTAATCCCTCTATTCACCACCTGGCAGCCCAGACTGTCTCCTGGATTTCCCCAGCCCTGTCACTCACACAAACCAGACAGCAGATACACATCCTAGCAGAGGCGGGCTGAAATAGTCAGCAAGCAAATGCTAACTTTCTAAAAGTAGCATTTGCAAACACAGGATATTAAAATAAACTTTACTAAAATGAGTATTTTATTATTCTGAGTTCAGGTATACTGAACTTGACTTTCTACCATGTTTCCTGAGCCTGTTGGGATTATAGAGTGTAATAATTCCAGCATCCCATTCTGGCCTATGAGAACAGGTAGCCTTACAATAGTGCAAAACGAAAATGGCTGTAATTCACTATTAGGACATGCCACACACATCAGGGCTTGTCCTACCTTATGCTTACAATGCACCCTGCCCTTGGGCCTACCACAGGGATGACTAATATGAAGTTAAGGGAAGGTTTAGGGACTGGCAAGTAGGTGTACTTGCGCAGTCAGCATGACAGTACCAGACTGCACGCAGGTTCTGCAATGGCATACCTAGACACATTTTACCAGGCCGCTTCTGTGGGTGGCACAACCAGTGCTGCAGGCCCACCAGCAGCATTCGTATTTACAGGCCCTGGCACTCCTGGTGCACTTTACTGGGGACTGACAGTAAACCAAATAAGCCAATCATGGAAACCAATCAATGTATACACTTTTCATTGGGAGCACTTGCACTGTGGCACTGATTGGCCGTGTCACAGTGCTCTGAGCAGCTAACACCAGCAAAACACATGAGGCACATCATCAAAAAGTGGAAGGGAGACTCACGCCAAGGTGCCAGTTCTAACAGCGGTACTAGGGTTGGAAATAATGAAGTGTTACAGCGTTTGGAAAGAATTTGTCCAAATGTGCTAGAAATTTGGTGTAGGTTTCTAGCAGGATGTGGCTGTCGGACATCCTAAGTTAACCCACACTAGAAGATCTTTTATGGCATCCTGTGTAAGGGGTTACAATTCCATAACTGCCTCCTCCTTAGTCTTGGACATCCTCCCTGTTGTGCCATGAAATCTCCTGCATTATCAGGATTATGTAGTGTGGCACATTTCATGTGCATTTTATTAGACAAAAATACAACTGGCTACCATGTATTTCTTGTGCATTATAGATAATCACTTTTAAACAGGTGGAGTTAATCAAAGAATAATACCCCTAAAAATCTCCCACATAGAATTAGTGGATTGATGCATCAGCCCAGTAGAAACTCCGCAACTGATTAAATCAGCTTACTGTATGCATGGAGAGCCTTTGTGAATACTTCTTTATTCTCTGAACTATAATCCCTAAGCCATACTTTTTCCAGTGTCTTAAAGTCCTTGGCATCGTCTGAATCCAGGATGCTGAGACCATATGTTGGGTTTGATGTATTGTCATTATAGGTCCTAATTCATTTAGGGTTTTAGTACTCCATTAATTCACCAAGCTATGAAATGCCTCAACACAAGCCTCATTAAAATTGAACCTGCCTGCCAATGTGCAGTTAACAGTATGTCTGGACCATTTTTATTCCAGGAATGTGTCTTTCATTTTAATTAGCCTATCACCATCAATGAAGCCGTGAAATCCCCCCAAAAACATTAAATAGTGGTCAGTTAACAGAAGAGTAACATTTTGGGATGGTCATATAATCATACCTGCTGAAAAAATTAAATCAAGAAAATGGGCTTGATAATGAGTACGTAGGTCCCAAGACTGCCGTACCCATGGTGGTAGTCTGAGTGCCGCCTCCTCGTCGATCTGACTGCATGATTATGAAGTAGGCAGTCAGACCGCTAAAAGCTAGAAAGAAGACTCCTGCTACTGACAGAATCATGGATCCTGATGGGGTACAAGTGCAGAAAGCGGCAGCTTGTGGTGGCGATGAAGATGTCATTATTGCATTTCAGATCATGCCCTGCCTTCCCGACAATCTGTTCATGACTGACGTTGACCCCACCATGAACAGGTCAGTGGAAAGGCAGGGAAAGGGACCCCGACAGGGCTCCAGGGCGATTTAGCCCACGAGGTGTGTACATGGTACCACATGATGTGCCCCGCTCTGCTTACACTGTTGTGCGTGCACTGTGTGCATTGCTCAATATGGGGCATGACACACAGTGCACGGACATGCAAGCGATGCTGCCACAGCAGCAGCGTATGCTTCAGCATCTTCATGAGCTGAAGCATGCTACCAGCTTTGCACCGCCGACACAATACCACCAGTTTGCTGGTGTTATCGTAATACAGCGGTCGGGATGCTGCCGGCTTGGCAGTTTAGTACTGACCATCGAACTATGTGTTGCCTCCAAGATGAATTAGCAAACAAATGTTTTTAAATTCACTTGTGCCCTCGTGCAATGGACAATTAGACCAAAAGTTAGGTTTGCTGAGGTTAGGATAAAAACTCAATAAACTGAGTCATCAATTTAGAATCAGTCCCTGGAAGCGTTAATGCAACAACTAGGTATATGAACATGTAGGCGACAGAAGCTCTGCAGACTTCAATTCCTCTAGTGTAAGTGACTGTATAATACAAGTTCCATAAATTTAACTGCTACTCCACTTCCTGGTTCTGTTGATCTGGTTCAATCTAATGACCTTAAATTGAGAAGGAACTGGCAATGCAAAGTTAGGATTAAGTGACTCTTGGACCCAGGTTTCAGTTAAAATAAGAAATGTCGCTCTGAACTGAAGCTCAGATTTACTAACATTCGGCGCAATGCAACACAGCAAGACTACTTACTATTGTGTGTCAAATAGAGAAAGCAGGAATGCGCCAAATTTACTAAGATATGGTGCATTCCTGCTCTCTCTCTCTGCACTGGCGCACTGAGGGCTGCCTAGGGCCAAAGCAGATAACCTTGCACCATGGTGCAAGGGTGCCTACATTACAGGAAGGACTGTTTTCCCTTACTGCACAAAAACAATCCAGGGAGGCATTTTCATCTTTCTATGTGTGCTGCAGGGCACTGCAAACCCTGAGTAAATATAGGCCTAAGTATGAACTATGAGACCTCATCATAACATTTTTGGAGAGACCTTGCATTTGATAAAAATGGGTTAACAGACAGTTCCTTGTTCTTAGAGTACATGAGGCACACCTTGTCAGTGTTCAAATAGGCAGCTTGTCTGTCTCTGGTCCCTAAGCGGTTGCTGATGAGCGCAGACATGCTAGCCTTTGTCACACCTTTGGCGTACAAGCAGCTTATACGCTGTGCATTCCTGTTGCATACATGCATTACAGTTCAATTTAAATATGGTAGGCTGGTGTCTTTGTACATTTACATTATTACTTCAAGAGACAATATTGCTAATCTGAATTGCTTTTAAACACAGAATGCAGGTTGGGCCATACACTTTTAAAATGATCAACAGGCACGCTGACACACCTTCTGTGGGACTGTAGACATATACGGGGCTATTGGAAATCGATCCTAGACGAGGTGGACACCCATTTTGAGACGGAGATCCCACGATTCCCGGCCTATGTCCTACTGGGGCTTCCCAATGCCCTCACCTTCCCGTTGAGGTCTCGCAGGGGTCGATTGATTGCGATAGCGCTGGGCTCCGCAGTACAGGCTCTACTGGCCTTCTGGCGCACCACGCAGGTCCCCACCTTACAGAACTGGTTGTGGAGGCTCTGGTCTGTCCTGGGCATGGAGAAACTATCCCTGGTGAGGGCGGGGGAAGGGGCTAAATACGCAGAGCTATGGCAGCCCTTTCTGTCCCTGCTGGCCACCGAATTCCGACTGTGTAGAGATTATGAGATGGTACGAATGGTTTGGGAGGCCGGATCCGGAATGAGGGTGGGGGGTGGGAAGGTTGGGGGGTGTTTCTTGGGGGGTGTGGGAGGGAGTTAAGGATGTTTCTTACTTTGGCTCTAGCAGCACCGGGTGAACTCTGCTGGCTCAGCTTACAACTGCTGTGGGCCATCGGACAAGAGGCGGCTATCATTTGGTGGAGTTCTGCAGATATTACTCTGGTTTTGGGCATTTTATCATCTGCACTGTACCGTGATATTCCTCTGTTTAATGTACGAGCCTTTATTTCTGCAATAAAAATATTTAATACTAAAATGATCAACAGTATTTAAAAAAATACCCCAAGTTGGTACACATCTAAATTCCCTACAGACAAGGTGATGCGTGCAAAAAATCTGCTAGCAGAACGTTATTTTTAACTGTGTAATAAAATCCAGTATTACCATTGAGGGGTACTTGTGAGATCACAAAAACACAAGGCCAATGGCATAGTACTTTTCAAAGGCAACAGAACCCCTGGGTCCAAACACAGTACAGGGGATAAGCAATCATTTTTGTAGGGACAGAACTTAGACCTTTCAGATGTAAGTGTCAGCTCCCCCCTCCCATCCTGCTCAGGATGGCCCATCTGCATGCAGATGACCACTCACGTGCACCTATCCTTCCTTTGTGTGTGACTGTATAGAGGTAATGCAGGAAGCCAGCAGTCACTCACCCCAGACGTGTATTCCCTAAGGCAGCATAAGGCGAAAGTAAGTAACAAAGTGAAAGAGGAAAGTAAGACAGGTGTCCTAGACACCGGGTGCACTACTCGTATTCACTAAAATAGTTTAGACTATTTACATCAGATTGGTGAACAAGTTTCAACACTGTTCAACACTGTGTGACCATAAGTTAGTTTCCTCTTTAACGTTCTAAAAGTGGGATTTGCTAAACTGGAATTTAAAATCCTCCTCACAATAAGTTTTATTAATTTTTTATTGTTTTTTATTGGCATTTGCAATTCAAATGTTACATCTGGATGTGTGAGCCATTGCTTACATTTAACGCCCACATATTAACTGCACCTGACCCACACAATCCTTTATTTGTAATATTATACAGATAACGTCATAGTGAGTTAACTCCCCCACCACCCTCCTCCCTCCGTATCCCCTCTGGTCTGTATCAGTGTACATGGTTACATGGAAAATTTCTGTATTTTACCTAGCATCAGGGTTACCAAGTATGGCCTAGGCATTATTAGCATTATGTTCCTCCCTGAGGGAGGCTTCTCCCTCTGGGGTGGCTTGAGGCTCGGGTGTCTTTTCATCTTTTAGTTCTGCTAGCATAGAGGCCCATGCCAGGAGATTGTCTCCAATTGTATCATCCTTCTGCACTAATTTCATGTGCCACAGATTCTGCAGTCGCCCATTCACATACATATCTGAGCCATTCCTCAGGTTGCTGAGGTTTGGGGTACATCCATGCAATGACCGACATGTCTACTGTCCAGGACAAGCCACAGAAGAACAAACCGTCTACTAAGCTGCTTGTGTTGTGGCGTTGGTAAAAGTCCTTATAAAACTTTCTTGATGTCCCTAGGGATAGTCCAGCCCGTAGCTCTTTGCAGGTGTGTGAGTATTTTGTCCCAGTGGGGGAGCAGTAGTGGACAAGACCGAATCATGTTAAGAAAATCCGCCTTATCCTCATTATATCTTGGGCATTCATCCTTACGGGTAAATTATGTGTAATGGGCATAGGTTGAGGTATACATGGAGTACTGTAATATATTGAAGGAGCTTAAACCGTGCATTAACACTGACCTTCTATATCATGGACTTTGCTGCATTCACTCTCCTCAAGTGCTCCGTCCACCACCATATCCCATTTTTACTGTATCTTAAAAGCTTTGCTCGATAACTTCACCATAAGTTGTGATATTAAATTGTGGGTATAGTGACACTAAACTTGAAAAGTCTATCTCTTCACATTTGGGAGTTCTCCTTAAAAGATGTAATAAGGTAATCCCAAGGTTATTCTATGAGAGGGATTGCCTTGCAGTAGTGAAAAACGATATAGGGAGTCTTCTTTACCTAGGCATGTAAAGTTAAAAAGTACATGTCCGCGCTTTTAAAAGCACTGCACCCTGCCCTGTGGGTTATACAGAGCCTACCTTAGGGGGGACTTACATGTAAAAAAGGGAAGGTTTAGGCTTGGCAAGAGGGTTTACTTGCCCGGTTGACATTGCAGTGTGAAACTGCACACACAGACTGCAGTGGTAGGCTTGATAACTGGTTATGGGGCTACTTATGTGGGTGGCACAATCAGTGCTGCAGGCCCACTAGTCGTATTTAATTTACAAGCCCTGGGCATATGCAGTGCACTTTACTAGGGATCCATAGGTAAATTAAATATATCAGTTGGGGATTAACCAATATTTCTATGTTTAGGGGAGAGAGCACATGCACATTAGCACCGGTTACTCATGTTAAAGGGTGCAAAGTCCTAAATCCAGCAAAAACGAGGTCAGAAAAATGGAGGGAGGGAGGCAGGCAAAAGCTGGGGGAAGACCACTCTAAAGCTGTCAGGTCTAACAGGTGCTATTTATCGCACCTAATAAATTATGAACCCTGGGGTATTGGTATATTGCTAAATAGCACCTATATATTATTCAGGCCCAATGGGTATTGTCAGCATGGGATATCGAGCAATTTTACAACCGGTCGGCACTTGAGGATTGGAAGCACACAAAATGTTTTTATGTGCGTGAAAATTATGAAAATGAAACTCCACGAGATTTTTCTATTGGGATGTGTAAAACTTTTACATCAGTGTGGAATTTGCACAAGTTGTAACAATGGAAGACTACTTTGAACAGAAACTGTCTGGCTGAATCTGGTTCTCCTCAAATAATCTCCTGCAGGAATCTCTATTGACTTCTGCATGTGTTTAATCATCGCCCACAATAACAAGAAATACCACATCATTTCCCGCAATTTTGAAATTTTTTAAATTAACAAATTGTAATTCTACATATTCCTATTCAGGTTGTCACATCGAAAGTATGCATCATGCATTCTTTTTCTATATCTTGATTATTTCATTTTCGACGATAGCAGAGCGCCTGGAAAAAACGTTAGCTTTAAAAGTTGCATGTACCTTGTCCAATACACTCACCCAATCCAGGCCATTTGAGTGGCTAGGTAAAATTCCAATCTATATTTAGAATGTCCTTACCAAAAAGTGAATACAAAACTAGTTTGTACACAGCAAAGAGATTTTTAATTTTTTATTTAAGTGGGGGCCGGACAAAGGCACAACTAATTGTATTTTGTAACTTAGTAGCTATATAAATATTGTGTACTAAGGTCTCTGAAGTAGGCGCTTTGTTTGAAGGATACATTTGCCAGAAGGAGACAAGTGGTAAATCATAAGGGCTTCATCTGCTTTTAAAAAGGATACTTGGGGCATATCTTTGCTTTGTGACTGGACCTGTTGATTGTTATAGAGGGAGGAGAAACACGGGTGATAATCTGCTGGAGGCTTCATTTACTTTTAGAAAGAATATTTGGGTCTTGGGCTTGGGTTTTTACAGTAATTGAGCTTTTTCGTACCACCACTTTTTCCCTCAGGCATTGGCTCTTTTTCCGACCGCCATCTTGGTCAGCCTGCGAGTTTCATGTGCAGGCAAGACCTCACCTATTTCAGACATACTACTGCGCGGTTGGGTAGCTTGCGATCGGTGCAATTTTAAAAAGCATATTTCTGATTTGTTAATTTTTATAGGTGGGGAGGAACATGGGTGATACTTTTGCTGGGGGCTTCATCTTCTCTAGAAAGGATATTTGGGGCTTGGAATGATTTTATAGAGTGTTTTGACTGTATTGGGCTTCTTCGTACCACCATCTTTGTCATCCTGCTCGTTTTTTGTGCAGGGAAGCACAGCGCATATTTCAGGCGTACAGCTGTAAGGTGGGGGTACTTGTGATTGGTGTAAATTTAAAAAACGTGTTTGTTTTGTGACCTTATCTGTCAAAAGTGGGGAGAGAAACAAGGATGGTAATTGTGTTGCGGATATAATCAGCTTCTAAAAGGGATATTTCGCGCCTGGACTGATTTTATTTGAGTGTTTTTACTGTTATTCTCTTTTGGCGGAACGCTGTTTTCCCTCAGGCATTGACTCTTTTCCCGACCATAGACTTGGTCAGCCTGTTAGTCTAACGTGAAGGAAAAATCTCCCCTATTTAAGGTGTACTGCTTAGTGGCTGTGCAGTAGACTGACAGTGCCACCATCAGCTCCCCTAACCCTACCATGGAGCGGATGGATTCTGGCAACCACTGAACATGACAACCCTGACCCCTCGAAATCGTGGTAACAGATCAGAATCTTTTGCTCAGTCACCTCTTGCTCTTTTGTGCTTAGAGAAATATACAGAAAATGCACACTGGGACGTTTTCAATATATTCATTGAACCAAAGTTGTTTTTGTATAAAATACAGGTGCTGCGATAATCAGTAGAGGGAAGCAGATGAAAGTGATTACAGGCACCAAAAAGTAAAAATGTAAATACAGTATTTGTAAAGCGTGAACAGTTACCCGAAGGCATCCCGGCGCTGGGTGACGTTGGGAAGATTAAGCAAGCTATTGCCCGAGTCACATGGTGCTGGGCTGACCTGCCGCCGATGCCAGGGATTGAACTGTGAGCCCCAGATTCCAGCGTGAGTCGCCCTGGCCGCAGCGTCATACCTCTTCCTCAGTAGATACAGTTCTACCATGGTGCTAAAACAGTGTATATATGCAGGCATATAAAACAAGATAATAATCAGATGTACTCCTACTATGCAAACCCTACTCTGTGTGTGCCTACAGTGTTTATAGGTGTAAAGCCAAGAATCCCCCCAAGGGATGATCCAAACCCATTACCTGGTGGGATAGAATGTAGGACCCCATCTTGGTCACAAACTGGAGACCCCTCACAGGGATGTCGGACTACTGCATGGTGAAGTCTTAGCATGCAGGGACCCTCGGTGTCAGCTGAAGTGCTTCCCTTGCTAATCCTATGAGATGCTGATTATTTATAATAACAAGAATCCTTTTGATGTAGATATGAATTACTAATGTTATGCATATGTAGATAGCCCTGCTGCCCCATGGAGGAAGATAGATAGTCATTTGTACATTTGTGCGTAAGGGTCTTGTACTGGTGTTCGAGACATCGTGATAAAGTTATGCGAAGCCAGATGTCTAAACTGAAGTAGTTTCAGAGAAACTAATCCAACATTGTCACACATGCAAATATGTGCAAAAGGTCACAGCAGTAATGTTGTTTTGCAAAAGAGGACAAGGTTAGAAAATTAGCAACTTTGCTACATTGGCCTAACCAGGGCACATAACCGCAAATTAACCCAAAAGCTTATCATTCCACCATTTATTTACTGTCTACAAAAACTGTGCCATACAAGATACATAAATACAAATTAAACTTTGTGTTCAAATCTGCATAACTTTGATAAAGCTACAACAGTAAATGTGTATTTTTCTAATTACATTTTACCCAAAAATATACAAACACCATAGCCACTCCTTTAATTAATGTCATTACCCTTGCACGCTACAGCAGATAATATCATCTTTTTTTCCAGAATGCACTGCAGGTTTTTAATTTGACTAATAATTACTTGTTGTAATTGATGGCTAATTCTTTCTTTTGTGCTGCATTACCGTATGTCAGTTTTCATGTTGATCTTAAGTTTTCAATAAAGGTTGTTGGAAAAAATGCACAGGAGCATTCCTGCCACCTGTAGTGTCTTGCGAGTTAGCAACAACGAAAACCTTTTGGCTCCTGATAGACTCTGTAGAGCTGTGGCGTACCTGTTAGAGTGAACAGTGAAGGATGATTTAGAATGTTGAGTGTGCAGTTCCATGAAGAAGAATAAATATGTGTGATACTAAGCTATTTGTGTGGCATAGTCATTGGGGGGTACTCAAGCTTGGGAAGACGCCACAAATGGTGACCAGATAGGGGATAAGTAACCCGAAGATCAACATTGCTTTCCCGGAGAGTTTGCTGTGCTCCAATCACATTGCTCGTATGTGCCGTGGATGTAGTCGTAGAAGTACAGAATCAACACTTAATGCTTGTAGAGACAAAGTGTTACTCCTGCTGCTGTGAAGCAGTTGAAGATAACAAAATCATTGCAGAAAATCTACACCTCATTGACCGAGAACCTGCTGGTCAATCCATACATAAAAGTATGTTACACAACAATGGTGTAACTCAATGATCCACCAGACCTGGGTCAAATATGGTACAAGAGTTGGTCAAAGCAGACAGAAATCTTTATTCAAATCACATTACCCAAAATAAACACATTATTCAAATGGGTCTGAACTTTTAGCAAGTTTATCTTAAAGTCAGCACAATGAAATCGAACTGTACAATTGCCAAAGGGTGCTCCTACAGAAAGTGAATGTAATAAGGTGCTTAGAGGAGTGCTTTAGGAAGGGTTTGAAGGGTGAAATTGGGAAATTCACAGTATTTACATTCATTTTACATAAACCTATCTAGCATTCAGTTGTCGACAACTGAGGAGAACCACACAATCATGAAGAGATACAGAAAATCAATTGCTGTCATCTATATGCGGATACATATGAAGTACAGGTTCACAAATGAGGGACAGTCAACATTTTGACCCAAATGGTATTTGGAGGAACAGTGAGTACTTTTAGCGGGGTCTTCATCAGGGCAGGAGGAGCCACCTATGGGTTATTTAAAGCAGAGGCATCAAATTACAAAGGCTGAAGGATAAGACTTCACAGTACGTTAGTTGACAATAAACGTTCACCATATTTCCACTGCAGAAGTGTCAGCAGGATTAGTGTAATGGGTGGACCCGTAGGATCCTATGTCAGAGAAACAACAGTTTTCTTGAGTGGGTTGTAAATTAAAGTTTTAAAAGTAGCCTAGAAACTGAGTCAGTCAGGTGAAATCTGAAAACAGGACAAAAACAAAGGACATGATTAGCTCTTGAGAGCTAGACATAAAAGATTACAAGAGTCGAGGATTTTATCTGCAAATTGGGCGGACTGGCGGTATTACCTCTGTGCACGTGCGCTCCTGAAGTGTTTTGCTCATTACCAATCGGACTGCGTCTAAAAATAGCCTGTGGGAAAAGTCAACATGCAAGCTGCTGTGCTCTCATCTGGAGCACAGTCGCGGAATGTTTGCGTGTGCAGTCATCGTGGAACAGCGTGGATATAAAATACTCACAATCAAATTGAATTAAATTGAGGTTATTATTTAGTATCAGTGGTCCATCTTGCTAGAGGGTACAAACCTTTCTAGAGACATCGGAAAACAAAAAGGTGATTTTGGGAGATTTACGATACAACATACCACAAAGATGAGATGATGATTTACACACTAGCTAAACACTGCCACGTTACAGTGGCTTTCTGTTCACTGAATAGTTGTGTCATATGAAATCAAACGCAATACATCACTGTGGCACCATATGTACAAACGCATCTGGAACACAATACTTTGAATATAAAGTGGAATTGGTATTGCACGACATGAGTAGAAACATAATGAAAATAAAGGTACAGTGAAGAAGAAATAAAGGAGGATTGCGATGTCACCAACTGAAAATAATTATACATAGTTAGATGTGAGACAAAATAGATGCAATGCTATAACACATATGACAATATTTATAAACATGCAGAATTGTATTTGTAGTCATGTCTGATTTGTTTAGTTGACAGTTTAATGTTTATACAGAAACATCAATGGTAAACATGATGGGATTCAGCCATTGTCAAGGCAGGACATATGCCTAGCGGTCTCATCTAATTCATTCAGACCATTCTGGATAGTATCCAGGTTATGCATCCATTTACACTCACATACATCAAGGATGGCGGTTATGTCTCCCCCTTTAGGGCCGAGTTTTACCTTTTCAAGAACTAACCATTTGAGACTCTATGGTGGATGGTTGAGTGCTTAAAAGTGTTAGACTAGTGGAGCACCTTGGATGTTGCATCGCACTCTGCTACAATGTTGTAATATATACATCTTAACTTACTGGTGCGTCTGACAATTGTACAATAAATTACATGGACAGATGATAGCATAGATAACATTGGTTTTTCAGCTGTAGAATGTGTTGTTTGTAAATTAATTGTCTGGTCTCAGTGATGATGTTGCAAGCCTTACAGCTGCTACAGTTGTAATGTCCTATGATCTCTGGTAAGTGCCACAATGAACAAATTGAGGGTTGTATGGGGGTTTCGAAAAGGCAACAGACTACGTGGTCTCTGACACTTTTGCTCTTTTTAGAATCAATCATTTTATTATGCAGAAAGGACATCTCAGAACACAGCCCAGCTGCCTACATCAACTTGCCGGCAGGGCAGTTACACAGGTCAAAGACACAGCATCTGGGTCTACATCCCGGAGGTCGACCCCGCGTAAATGGAGAAACTCCACCGCCCCACCTGAGTTATAGCCACCGCTTTTATAAGGAAAAATCAGAAAGAAACAGGAAAAACAAGCCCTCCCCCTCCCTAGCCCTGTACCCGTCTGGAACCTCCCTCCCCCCCACCTCCTGAACCCACCCCGCTCCGCATCAGCTCCTCTACACCTCAATTACCCCCACGGATCCACCCACTCAGCCTGACTGCATGCAATGGTCTTTCAAGTGACCGGTGTGGCCCCCCCCCGCATTCCAGGGGTATAAGTTGTAAGATTTGCAAGTACTTCGGGCATGTCACTTCCCGCAGGTATTTCGACAGGAGCAGTAAAAACGGACTTCGAGCCCTTTCCATCTATACCCAAGGATAGTCGCTCCATTGCAAGGGTATGCCACAACCGTTGGATCCAATCTCGAGAATCAGGTATTGCTGGGGAACCCCACTGAGCCAAAAGAACCTGTCGCGCAGCTAGCAAAGCCAATGCGATCTGTCTGCCCCTAAGGGAGCGCAAAGGGAAAGATTTAGAATGTGGTAACCCCAGCAGCGTGTGTTCAGGTACCCGAGGAAGCATAATCTGAAAGGCAGCATCTACCTCATCAAGGACTGTGGCCCAATAGCGTTCCAGTTTCGGGCAGCGCCATAACAAGTGGATCAAGGTCCCGGACATCCCACAACCCTTCCAGCAGAGGCCTGACTTCGCTTTGTCCCACATTTTAATGCGCGCAGGCTTGTAGTACCAATAGGTCGCTGTTTTGTATGCCGATTCATTCTCGGCAGTGTTAGATGTCGTGTGGTGCGCTCTATAGAACACATGCTCCTATTCTTTGGTCAACAGAGGATGCCCTAACTCCACTTCCCAGCAGACTTGCGCTTTTGTACGTTGCTTCCGCGAGCAGCGTAGAATCATCGCATAAAGCTCCGAAATGAGACTCCGGTCATCTTTCTTACATACCAGCCAACGTTCGAAGGTCGTTAGCGGCCGCGACATGAGTGCTACATTGGCTGGTTGGGTCACCCAGTGCGCCACTTGTGCGTGGTAGAACCCGTCCTCCTTGTGCAACTGAAAGTATTCCGAACGCGGAGTAGGAAACGGAATCACCCCATCTAGATCAAAGAGCGAATCCACCCGCTTACAGCCCTCCTCTCGCCAGCGAGAATGCATGGGTGGTTTACTCAACTCAAGGACATCTGAGATCAATTTCCAATGATTGTTCACAATGCATCTAAAATCAATAGGTCCAATAGGTGGTGACACATATCATTTTGGTCAAAGGGTCACTGGTACGTAGTATGTTAATAAGGTTTCCCTCGAGTTAAACCAAGCCCTCTTGAATGCTTCTTTCAGTAGTTTTTTAGGGTATCCACTCTCTAGTAGTCAAAGAACTAATCCTTCAGATTCTTCAAAGTAGTCTATTTTGCCCGAGCATTACCTCGGTATCCTTAGAAATTACCCAAACAGCAAGTTATATCTCTGCCTTCTAGGGTGATGGCCTCTATATCTTAAAAGTGTGTTTTTTCTGTTTTTTTTCTAAAGAGGGTGGCATAAAGGAGATTGTTCTCTGCCTTGATGGAGATATCCAGGAAATTGACCGTAGTAGAACTGAAATGTATGGTAAACTCAATGTCCGTAGACCTATCATTTAACCATGTATGGAAGGGCTTGAGTTCTGTGTCATCGCCCGTCCAGATGCCACCATAGCGACACCTTTAGTTTGCAGGAAGAAGTTTCCCTGAAAGAAGAATTAATTCTTCATAATGGCTATCTCGAGTAATTTAATAATAAAATCCTTAGGGACCTGGACAGGTTGATATCTTTTATCAGGTACTGTTCTTATCACTTCCTGTGCGGACATCTGTGAGATACTTGTGTATAGAGATACGATGTCTAAAGTTACCAGAAGTTGGTGCGTAGGTTTGAAAGATAGATTGTCCACCAATCTTATAATTTCCATGGTGTCTCACAGGTATGATTTTGTGGACTCAGCACAAGGTTTCAAAAAAAAAATCTGTGTATTTGCACAGTGGTTCAAAGAGTGATCCACAAGCCAATACTATGGAGTGACCCGGTAAGTCTTCTAAATTCTTGTGAACTTTGAGGAGGGTATAGATGGTAGGTAAATTAAGTTGTTTTTTGTTGAGGTATTTGAGTTCTAAGTCCGACAGGAACCCCTGTTTCCGGCCTGCATTAGTGATATTCATAAACAACATACTTATTTCTTTGGTCAGGTCCGAATTCAATTTGGTGTAGCTGGCTCCCTCCCCGAGTTGGGTGTAAATTTCAGATTTGTAATCGCAGGTGTTCTGAATCACAATCGCTCCACCTTTATTGGCTAATTTGATTACAATATTCAGATTTCCTTTGAACGTTTCACATTCCATTTTAGACATATTGTAACTGATATAACGTTTGTTAGAGCAAACATTCATAACAATTCTCAGCACCACATTCTTGGATGCCAGTGTCTTGTGAGACATTGAATGTGTTGTTGGTGGGAAGGTTGGGGGCACCCTTAAGCCTTTGTTGGAGACAGATGAACGTGAAGCTAATTTATTGAAGAAATACCTTAGCCTGATTTTCCGGAAATATCAATGTAGTTCAGTTTTGTATGTTGAAAAGGTTGGGTAGGGACGTTGGAACGAAGGAGACTTCTTTACTTAGCACATTTTGTTCATCCCTTGAAAGTTCATAGTTGGAGAGATTAATAATTGGGTTTTCATTCATTCCTACCAGCGGTAATACTGCCTCCTGGTCTGTATTTCCTTGTGACTTTCCGATGGGAGGCGGACCTGTTTCTGTCCCTGTGTTCTTCCTCCAACCCAGTCTTGTCCTCTCTGTTGACCTTAGTTCCAAGTATTGCCTCTGCTCCTGGGGGATCGCCACTGGCCATCCACTAAAAACGTTGGGCCCTGTGGTGGTGTCCGGTATCTGTTGTCTTGGTTGTAGTAGCCTGAGATTGTGCGTGGTTGTTCAGTGTTGTTGCCTGTGCTGTTGGAGCTTGAAGAGTCTGAGAAAGAAGTGAATCTTCAGTAGCCTCTGAACCCACCTCTGCCTCTGTTGGAATAACGACCCTGAGTATCCTGTTGGTAATTGTCTTCCTCTAAGTATGGGTAAGTATTCTTTTGTCGTAGAATCTGAAATCCTTTGACAGTTTGTCCAGTTTATGTGCCTGTGTGCTGGTGTCGAAGTCACATATACTTTTTTCCAAATGTTCAAGGGCCTCCGTGGCATTGGTCAGTGCTGTGTCTTCAGCGATCTCATGTCAGGTTGGACTTAGAACACGAATACCTCCACCAAAATCAAAATGGTGCACATATCCCTGCACTACTTGGTAGGCACCTTGAGGTGCCTGACACATGGTGCAGGGATGTGTGCCCCCCAGGGCACGTGTCTGAGGGCCAGGAGGAAAAGGGGGCACCCTATGGGCCACAAAAGTCCCTTTCTGGCTGCCTTTTCATGGCGGGTTAGCTGCCATGAAATGGTGGGAGGAAAGGGTCATCATAATCCGTACGGCAGTGCCTAGCAGGCACCGTCACCTTTGTAGTGATATTATTTCCCTGAGATGCACTGGCGGACTTAAGGAACCCGTCGGATGCGTGGCGGTCAGCCTTTTCCGACCGCCGTTCTAATGTGGCAGGCGGGAAACTTGCTCAGGATGGCCATCCTAATCAGGCCCTAAATAATTTTATTCTAATTACTTCCTACCAGATACCCCAACAAAACTTACAACCCACACCTTAAACTTGAATGTGAAAAAAATTAATTATTTACACTACTATCATAAATATTGATCAATAAACTAATTATCATAAATAAAAAATTATTTTGACTTATGATTAATTTACATCCCACAATTTACCCCCACAAAACGCAACACACTCCAAAAATGTTACTTAACAAAAAATTAATTACAAATTTAACATAATTAAATATCAGTTTAATAATTAATATAGATTAAAAAAATGATTATACCTTTAATAAAATTAATTTACTTCTCATCCTATACCCCTACAAAACACAACCAAAATTTAAGATAAAATGTTATTCCTCGATTAATATAATTAATGAATTATTATTAATTAAAAAACAAAATATTACCTACTTACAATTAATTTACTTCTCACTCTGTACCCTATTAACCCTACAATCTGCACCTAAACGTTTAATACAAATAAGATATAACACAATTAACATCATTATTATTAATTAACAACTAATTATTAATTAGTTAGAATTAATTTACTTCCAATCCTGCACCCCTATAAACACCACAAACCACATCTCAAATATAAAAACAATTACTAACACCATTACCATAATTAATTATCACTTAAATAAATAATGTTAATTAAAAAACTTGTATTCATTTATTACATTTCAATCAATCAATCAGGGAATTGTGAAGGGCTCTACTCACCTGTGAGGATCTCAAAGCACTGGGGGGGCAGCTTCGGGTCAGCTGAAAAGCCAGGTATTTAGGCTCTTTCTGAAGGTGTGCAGAGCAGGGAAGCGTCTTATGTTGACCGGGAGCTAGTTCCAGGCCTTGGCCGTGATGTAGGAGAAGGCTCTTCCACCCTCTCTGGTTCTGCAGATGGGTAGGGTTTCTGCTAGGATGAGGTCGGCAGAGCAAAAGTTTGGGTACGTGGAAGGAGACTCTTTCATTGAGGTGTTTGGGTCGAGTGTTGTAGAGAAATTTGTAAGTGTGGGTGAGTAGCTTGAAGGTTACTCTCCTCTCGACAGGGAGCCAGTGGAATCGGGATTGGGAAGAGTCAATGATGGCGTTCTCTTCAATAAAGTTCATCACCTGGGCGTTGATGATATTCTCAGTGACTTTGGCTGCTAAGGGAAGGAGAAGGATGGGTTGGTAATTTTTCTCTTCCATCGGGTCTGCAGAGTGTTTCTTGAGGAGGGGCTTGGCTTCTGCGCATTTTCGGTCGTCTAGGAAATGGCCAGTTTCAAAGGTGGCGTTTATGGTGCGTAGTAGCTCATGCTCTATGGCGGTTGCAGCTCTGTGGAAGATGTGTGTCTTGCAGGGGTCTGTGGGGGCACCTGAGTGAGTGCTCTTCATGGTCGTGGAGGTATCTTCGGTGGTGACCGGGCAGTGATAGTGGGTTGGCTGTCGTTGCTGGAGGAAAAGGTGGTTTCTGGAGTTTGGTATGATGATATTTTAACTTTGATAGTTTGTCTGAACACCATACTATGTCATTAGAAGTAAGCTAACTTATGCAAATTGTGTTAGCCAATTCAACATACACTTTGTAATGGGGAGGAACACTGGCACTGAGGTCTGGTTAGTGGGCCCATACATTTTCAGTGTCAAAAAACCAGCAGCATCAGTCGACAACTTTAGTGGTGATCATGCAAAAAGAGACATTTTTTTACAGTTATAATTTATAAATATTCTGCAATCTGTTCACCTGCTCTTCGCGGTCCACACCCACTCTCCACATATGCTTGGCGCAAATGCAACATAACTAAATCCACTCTCCATCTGAATGGTTTTCGCGCAGAATATTCACTCCTCACATCTGCTCCCCTAACTGCACATTTGCTCACTTCCCTTTATGTCCACTTTCTACATTCACACATCCTCGCCATGGTATACAATTGTTCTCTAAATATGCTACCTTACACGTACATCCACTCTCCATCTTCTGCATGCGCTCAACACCCTGTACCATTACTCTCCACATTGTCTCCCTAACCAGTATTTATACTTTGGAAACAGCCTTTTTGTTCTCCATTCCTGTATGTTCTCTGAACACAGTCCACATACATTCCCAAATGCATTTTCCACACCACCTCACCATAGTACATTTGGTCCCAACTCTGCACATCCACTCTGTCCGCTTTATATCTGGTGCTGTTCCCTCTTCACATGAACTCTGCACCATTCATATAAGTGCTTCTCATCTTGTGTCTACCTCTCAATATCCCATCAATATCCACTCTCCCACCTATACATGTGATGTCTACATCCATTTTCTGTGTGATATAACCACTCTCCACAATCTGCAGGTGCTCTCCATGCCCTCTCCACAGGCTAGCTAATCTCTACATCTAATCTCCACATTCGATGTGCACTTTCAACCCTCTATTTCTGCTCTCTACATGCCATTTCAACTTTGACATTCTTTTCCCAAGCTGTACATCCACTTTGTACATTGACTCTGCACTTGTGTTCTCCTCCTACAACATGTGTTAGCCACCTTATACAGACACTCTTCACACCCTCTCTTAAAGCTGTACATGCACATTCCACCTTCCAATTCTACAGCCCAGCCTTTATATCTTCCTGCTGTTCTGTAGATGTGTGGTTCTGTCGGGTGGACCTGTAATTATTTCAACATACAATACATGTAATCCATCAGTTTGTACTCTCAACACACACAAGTACAAAAACCAAAACTATAGATTAATGCTCAATTTTTTATCAGAATTACTCCATTCTGTAACGAGCTAACAGTTTATATCAAAAAATGAAATCAAATTATACATCAAGTACAATTTAGTGACATTTGTGCATAATGAAACAGTGAATAAGTGCACAATATATACAATGACCAAGAATTATTTTATCTAAAATCATATGTACATGAGAGGCCAGAGTTCAATTTATAACCACAGTTTCATCTTTGTTATAGGAACCGGGTCATTCTGGACCAAAAGATTACGTCGATGTTTTGACCCTTCTGCGCCCCTTTAGGTGGTCCCGGCGGGTCTTTTTCAAGACGATAGAGCAGGAATTAAATGTGCCCGATCCTGACAGGCATCGGGGTGCTATGCCTAAAGCGCAAATGAGCAGCACATCTGGTGGAGTTAATTCGGTGTTACGATGTAGTAGTTAAGCGTCAGAATGTTCTCTGTCTCGGTACTCCGTCGTCCACCTGACAGAACCACTTTTTCCTTGAATTAATTATATTACCCAGGTTCTGAGGGACACAGGGTCACCCCATTCTTTTGAACTGTTCTGTAGATGTGGCCACCTCCAGATGTGTTACTTCCACATAGTTATGCTCTCCTTCCACTAGATGCACACTCCGCCATCCACATGCCGTTCACACTGTGCTTACACTCCGTGTTCCACATCTACTCTCAGTATCTGCTAACTACCTCTCCATTTCTGCAGTGCATGCTCTTCGTTCACCCTGTACATCTGCTCTCCATGGTCCAAATCCTCTCTACAATACCCCTCAACACATTGTCTATCTGTTCTACACTATACCTCCTCTGTTCATGCTCTAAAACTACCCTCCACAAGCAGTCTACAGCCTCCACAAGTCTGTTCTTCATCTCAGTGCTCTATTCGCCCCATTCATCAACTTTTAATGCTATGCCTCTCATCTTCACCTTTGACATCTACTCACCATCTTCTGCATCCGGTCTCTATTGGCCACCTGACTTCCACTCTCCACATACACTCTTCAATCTATACATACACTTTTCAAATTACACTTGTGGTCTCCACCCTGTTCCTCTCACTCTCCACAGAACACATCTGGTCTACATGTATATTTTAACACTGCCTCACACTCGAAATTTGCTTTCCTCCCTGCACATCTACATTCCTCATTTCACATGTTCTCTCTGGCAGGTGTACATCTGCTGTGCTCTTCACATGAACTCTTCACCATTTATATCTATAATTCACATCTTTTGCGTACCCTATATGTGTGTTCTGCACATCCATGCCATTGTTTATACTGTTGGGATTATCGCACAGGGGGCATTACCTGGGGAGAACTGTGTTTCCGTTTCCGGCCCTTTTCTACCGTGGCTAGTGCCAATTGTGCAGAGGGCATTCTCTTCTGGTCACCAGTTTCTCCCTAACTTCTGGGCAGGCAGGCACTTCCAGGTGATGCGCGGGCACACCACCGGTGGTCCATGCCTGGACTGCGCCCAGCACCAGAACCCCTGCGCATTTTCACCCAGAAGCAAGGCCCATCATTAAATACTCAACGGAAAGATTTACTTGTCCTTAATAAGGCAGACAAAAACTGCCCTCTAATAGATCTACACAGTGGGCCCAAGCAGTGCCACTAGTGCAAAATGCACCTGAGCTTCACTAAAGTAAAGGTTGGAGTCCCACAGTACAAACAATCACAACAAGAAACCACAAAGGTATTCCAGGGTAGGCTGATTAACGCACAGTCACTACCAAACACAACACAGTATTTGCAGAAAGGGTGGGCTCATATAAACCCGACCGGGCATTTGTTACAGAAACCTAGTAGGATGAATCCTCCGACCCGGATTTTGCCTTAGCAATTCCAGCAGGGTATTCTATGGTTAGAGCTGACAGAGCACAGAAGCGAGGAGAGGACTAGCAATTATTTTTTGAGGCAATCTGCAAATCTCATGATCCACAGCTGGGAGTTCCCCAGACTGTGAAACACTGTCCTTTTTAGATCACGATAAGTGAAAAGTATACACAGAGGGGGGCGTGGCTAACTGCCGATCATGGCAGACACAGAATAAAAGAGCCCCGGAGCCTGGGCACAGTCATCCTGTAAAATCTCCATGTGCCAAGCCCATTGTGCCATGTCGAATGAGCAGAGCTGAGTGCAGAGAATGCAACCCATTCTGGAGCCGTGAACCATAGTACTTGCTGCACAAAGCAAATGTGGCCCTCGTGATGGCTGCCTGAGACAGGGAAAGTGAGGCTGAGACATTCGCAATGCCGAACATTTCCAATGCGCTGTGACTTGAGAAGCCATCCGGGGGCTGTGCCCATCCATACGGAGGCCCCTTCTGTCCCTGAACTTACCGACGAAGGGACCGGGGTGGCGCAGGGGGTCCTGAGTGCCGCCGACTCTGGTAAAGTGCGGGGGAGGACGCACCCACCAGCTTGAGCAGCAGCAATCGAATTGCGGCCTAGGCGATGGCTGCCGATGATGGAGTGCATGAGGCCGGGACAACGCAGCATTGTGATAACCCAGTGAGTCCCAAGCTGCACACCGGGGAGCTATAAAGAAGAGGTGCCTACTCTCTGTGGAAGCCCCTGCTGTCCTCAGCTCCACCGTAGGGAGGACCAGGGACGTGCTGCAGGCCCTGAGCCCAGACGGTCTCCTTCGCCTGTGGGGGTGATCGTGACCATTTACGTGAACGGCCCTGGGCACAGCGGGACTGGCAGGCTGAATTCTTCTTTCTGCCCTTGCCCCACTGAGGAGCTGATGGGGACATGCCTAATGGACACTGAAGGCATTGGAAAGTCCCAGAAGCAGCTATGGATAGTGTGTGGCCCGTGCTGTGAGCAATACTTACAGCCTTGTGTACAGACTAGTGGTGCCTGAGTCCTGCGTGACATTCGAATGGAGTCCTCTTTGCAGATGCATATGAGTGATGCTCCCAGACACAGCGTCCACAGCTTTCTTCCTTGGGAGGGTGGGGTGGGGGGGAGCAAAGCAGACCGACACCATGAATGTGTGGAAAAGGCCGCTTTATTGGAACAGGTGCGCATTACACATTAACAAACCTTGGCAAAAGCCTTCCAAAACTAAACCTCACTAAATACGTCACATCCCTGACCCCGCCCCTGCCCCCTCCCCTAAATTTTTGTGACCCGCCCCACCC
The DNA here is from genome assembly GCF_964261635.1 of Lissotriton helveticus. NCBI lineage: Eukaryota > Metazoa > Chordata > Amphibia > Caudata > Salamandridae > Lissotriton > Lissotriton helveticus. The sequence continues at coordinate 340,747,447 of NC_136063.1, read as the reverse complement.
ATACAATACAACATTATCAACATTACAAAACATTACATCATCAAATCAACCATTAAAACCCATCAAAGCAAGCCCTCCGTTAACCAACTCCCATGCCTGCCCCGTAACATCTGTCAGTCTCCCAAAACGTATAACCTAACCAAAAATGACCATCCTATCCTATTCCTGTCGATAACACCAATTGCCCATCAATCAACAAAAATCTGCCCAAACTGCCCAAAAACCAAATATACCCCGCACGGCACCTGCTCCAAGCGACGATTACAAAAAGAACTAAACCCCTGCTCCACTGTTCCAAAAAATGCAAACCAAAGAAATACGAATAAAAACTAAACTAAGTAAAGAAGGAAAAGGCGAAAAGGGGGGGAAAAACCCGCGAAAAAGTAATACGAAATTTTTATTGAGGGAGGGAGGGAGGGAAAAATGTTCTACCTAAACTCCCAGCCACCAGGTCACCAAACCTAAAATGGTGGCTGGGAGCAGGAGCCCAAAGCATTTATGCCTAGTCTCCTTTTGGGCTACTACCAAAAATAAGCCCAAAAACTAAAATGGCGGATTGAAAACCCTCCACACTACCACTCCCAAATCGCCCGGGGGGGGACCTTCCTACGGTCGGCTGCCCCCCCAAGCCCCCTTTGGGAGGGAGGGGTGAGGGGGGAGCAAAGCAGACCGACACCATGAATGTGTGGAAAAGGCCGCTTTATTGGAACAGGTGCGCATTACACATTAACAAACCTTGGCAAAAGCCTTCCAAAACTAAACCTCACTAAATACGTCACATCCCTGACCCCCCCCCTCCCCTAAATTTTCTTGACCCCACCCATACAATACAACATTATCAACATTACAAAACATTACATCATCATATCAACCATTAAAACCCATCAAAGCAAGCTCCGTTAACCAACTCCCATGCCTGCCCCGTAACATCTGTCAGTCCCCCAAAACGTATAACTTAACCAAAAATGACCATCCTATCCTATTCCTGTTGATAACACCAATTTCCCATCAATCAACAAAAATCTGCCCAAACTGCCCAAAAACCAAATAGACCCCGCCACCCAGAAAGGCAGGGGAGTGTAACTGCCCCCCTTTCTGCCCCCCCCCCCCCAGTAGGGAAACAATTCTCAAAAAACTTTTAAGTAGAAACTCTCAAACATCGACACAAAGCCTCTCTAACCTCCAACAAATACAGATCCATCCCCATCCTGGATAAGTGGACTCCATCAGCACAAAAGAACTCAACTGACTCAAATCGAATATCTCTGTGAGACACTCTACCAAAACCCAAATGGCGACAAAACCTGGAAATTTCTGCATTCACCTTCTTCCTGGCCCTATCAATGGCTCTAGGGTTCAACGCCCCTCTCCAAATCCGTTGAGGAAGCAACTCTGTCCATAAGACATGGCAACCGGACCACTTCTCCTTAAGTAAAGATAAATCTTTCTTCATGGCTCGCAGCAAAACAACTCCTTTAACTCCACAAAGGTCATTCTCGCCTATATGAATCAATAAAACATCCGGGCAAACACCCCTCAACATTGCCTTATTTAAGCACGGAATGAGTTCCCTCCACAGCATACCCCCCTTACCCTTCCACACAATATCAAACATTTGATCATTAAAACCCAACATTTTCCCAAAGTAACTCTGTGCCGCTTGAACCTGGGCCCATTTGATGAAGTAATGCCCCACTATCCAAACAGTCAACACTTTGTGGAGGGGCCCAGCAACAGAACCTGAAAAGAGAAAAATAAGATGAAACTCAAGGCAAACAGGATGACGCATGCGCCTCCCCGCATTGACCCTCACATATCGCCGAAAGCAATCCGATGACTAGCGCCCCAGCTGCATGATTTGGCCTGGAGACCACCCTCTATTGTGCGCTTCAGTCGCTGCCCCAATCCTAAACGAGTGCGTTCCATATTGCTCCCCATCCAAACCAATTTGCCACAAAGCTTTACGCAAACCCATGCGAAGTTGATATGCCGTAACAGGCGAACCATTGATATGCTTAAAAACAAGCTCAGTGTCCAACCCCCCCTGACAAGCTCCTTCAGCGGCGAGCCAAAAGCAAAGGACAAGTCACCTTAGAAATCCGTGCTATCAACCAAACTCCCCTACCCTTCATCCTCTGATCCGTCTTAGAACTAGACAGCCAAACATGCACACCTTTGTCAGAGAGAAAAACGTCCTGCCAAACCAGTCCCTTTTTGGATTTGGAACCCAAAAGCTCTGAGACTCTAAAAGCCCCAAAAAACATAAACAACATCAAAGCAGAAAACAAACAAGCTTCAAAATAATCTTTGCAAATTAAACTACGAACAAACGGGCAAGAGTCTGCCATGATAAAGGAGCCCGTGTCAACTGCAAACCACCCCTTTCTCGAGCCCAACCTTCCAACATTCTTCTCCCAATCTCACCCGCCGAGGGGGAATAACCCCAAAACAATTTTCCCATAAAGGAAATACCTGCTAACTTCCCTGCAATTGTCACTCGAGAAAGGCCTCTCTCTATAAGATCCAAAATGAACTGTACCACATCTTCAGAGCGATGCCAATCTTCATCTCGTCTACAAGCCCCAGATGCCAAAAATTCTTTTCATGCCAGAGAATATGCTGCACGCGTGGATAAAGGCAAGGAACCTACCACCAGTTGTAAAACCCTGCGTTTCCTACATACCAAAGATGTTCCGGCATTGGGGTCGGTGTCCTGTCCGCCTCCTTGGCCAGTCCACAGAATCTCCCCCACTGTGAACGAGACAAAGCATCAGCAATGTCATTGTCCACACCAGGTATGTGCAGCGCACGAAATTAAATGTCATGCTTAAGTCAGCCTAGCACAAAAACCCTCATCAGCTTCAACACCTGTTCATCTCTGGCGGACTGTCTATTGACGATTTCGACCACAGCCATGTTGTCTACTCTGAAAAGAACCTTCTTGTGCGCCAATTCCTCCCCCCAAAGGGTGAAAGCCACCAACAAGGGAAACAGCTCAAGAAAAGTAATGCTTCTCCCCCATTCCTCCATTCCTGTGGCCACCATTCCGCACACCATCTGCCTTTCCAGTAAAGACCAAGACCATCACTGCCTGCTGCATCTGAAAACATCTGTACATCCCACTGCACATCCTCCTCCATGACCAGTGGCACACCATTGAATGATTCCAGAAAAAAGGTCCACATCCGCAAATCCTCTTTAACTCCAGCTGACAAGCGCACACGATGGTGAGGCAAATGCTGTCCAGCCAAAGCTCTTCCCAATCTCCTTCAAAAGTCCTCCCTGCTCTAACCACCCTACAGGCAAAATTAAGATGGCCCAGCAAGATCTGAACGTCCTTCACCTTTTGTTTTGAAAGCATAGTAGCCAGTAGATCCAACATTTTCAGTTTCTTGTCCTCAGGCAAGCGAGCCCGCATTGCCACTGAATCAATCTCCACACCCAAAAAGGATAAAACTGTAGCAGGGCCCATTGTTTTCTCAGGCGCCAGAGGCACCCCCAAATCCTCCATAAGCTCATGAAAAGTGTCCAGAGCTGTCTGGCACTCCGCGGAGCCCGGAGAACCAACAAAGAAGAAGTCATCTAGATAATGGGTCACTAACACATGTCCTGAGTGTTGTGTGAAATGCCACTGCAAAAAGGTGCTGAAACATTCGAATAGAGCACATGACATGGAACAACCCATTGGCAAGGCTTTGTCCACATACCAAGGACCCTCAAATTGAATGCCCAAAAGGTTCCAATCATCACAATGCACTGGCAGCAGCATGAATGCAGACTTAATATCACACTTAGCCATTTCTGAAGTTGCGCCCGCGGTCACTACAAGTGACATGGCCACGTCAACTGAGGAATATGATACCGAGGCAGCCTCCTCATCAATAAAATCATTCACTGAGGACCCCTCAGGCCATGACAAGTGCTGAATTAATCTGTATTGCCCTTGCTCTTTTTTGGGCACCACTCCAATAGGTGATATGATCAGATTTTGGATCGGCCAGTCGTCAAAAGGGCCTGCCATCCTTCCTTCTCGCACCTCTTTGCACAGTTTTTCCCGCACCACTTCTCTGTGTTCAGACGCTGACTTCAAATTATCAGAACACCGTCTTTGCCTAGGCCCCTGATAACCCAAATAAAAGCCCTGCTGAAAACCATCCAAAAGTTTCTGTTTTATCCCAGCATCCACATAACTTTGAAGAGCCCGCCCTAGCTTCTCCCATATAACTGGCGTAGGAGCCCTTTGGCCCAGATCCTTGCGCCCCTCTACCTCCCCTACTCCCTTGGAACTGCTGCGTGGTGCCAGATGTACCTGCCCCTGAATGAAACCCCTGCTGACTACCTGGTGGCTTTGGCCCCCAACACTTAACAAGGGGGTGGCGCCTGCCGCAATTGGAGCATTCATGTCTGTACTTGCAATACTCCCTGGTACAAAGCCCCTTGTTAAAATCCCAGCAAGCTCCAGTTCCTGCTTGTGTAGCTGATCCGCTTCCCACCCCACCCCGGGTGGGCTTTCCCTGAAAGGGACGATAAATTAACGGCAAACCACTAGCCGTAAAAATAGTTTTGCCGCTCGCAGCTGCACCCATCGTATACTGCCAGAGATCCGTATCTAACGCCCCCCACTTTGCTTCAGGATCCCATGCCATCCGTGCCCTAAACTCTTCATCATACTGGGCCCATGCATAACCTCCCCCCGTAAGCTGAGCTTTCGAATCACATCCAAATATTTAAATATAGATACGCTGCGCTCCGGAAACTTTTCGCAATAAACACTTGCATATATCAAAAACGCTGCCGTCCAGTTTTCAATAGTCAATGGTACTTTAGGGCACTTTGCCAACTCATACTCTTCCTCCTTAGAACATTCTTTTGACCTAACCTCCCTGTGAAGGAGTTTCAATATCTCCACATACTCACCCTTCCAAATGCGCTCTTTTGTGGGCAGCATTAAATGAGTGCCCAAAGGTTTAGTTACCTCCATATAAGGCAGTTTCTTGATTTTCAACTCTTTGCTATCCAGCGGCTCTTTAACACCCGCGGTAGCCTCAGTGTTTGTACCACTTACCACCTTAGCCCCAGCTGTCCCAAGACTGTCATCAGTGCCTACACCTGTATCTTTCACATACCGTCCCTTGAGCAATCTCCCCTCACCCACCCCCCAGCCCCCTCCACCGCTGTCCCCACAGATACCATCTTTGGTTTGGCCTGTGTCACTGATTTCTCACCTGGCTCAAGAGAAACTGCTCTCGCAGACTCCGCCCTTGGAGCTGAAACTTCCGGCATTGACCTTCCTCGAGGAGCCCTCACTGTTAGACCGCGCTCTTGTCTCTCCCTTGACGGTCGTGCCACTGTAGGAACTTGCAAAATACTATGTGACAAATGAGAGGGCTCCCCCCTCTCAACATCTCGCAATTCCCCTTCCTCAGGGCTATCCTCATCATAATCCAACAACACCGGCTCCATCAGCTGAAGCCCAGCAGTATCAAAATCAAAACATCGGGTCTTACCCAACCCTTTAGTAGCAACACCACACTTGAATTGATTAGAATGTCCTCCTGGTGGGGGAGCCGACTGTACCCGCCGGTACCCCCCCCCCCGAGCGCTGACTCTGTAGCTCCATAGCCGACGGTAAAGTGTAATCATGAGCACAAAATCTTTTCCGCTCGCGGATTTTGCGGATTTTCGGTAAATTCGCAATCTGCGATCTCCCGCAAATTTACCGGATCCGGGGGGCAAAAGTTCAAGCCTTCAAGCTTGAAGTTGTTGTAACTATTTTAGGATGGCGCCGGCAAGCTGCCAGCGCCATCCTAAAATAGTTACTAAGTTAGCTTCAACAGGAAGCACTAATAAATAAAATAAAGCAGGTGCTCGAGCACCTGCTTTATTTTATCTATTAGTGCTTCCTGATGAAGCTAATTTAGTAACTATTTTAGGATGGCGCTGGCAGCTTGCCGGCGCCATCCTAAAATAGTTACAGGATGATGGACAGCTCACTCAAGGGACCCCTGCGCACATCGGTGTGATTGCATAGTAACACACACATGGTCGCTGGAACTATTTGAAGCTCAAATTCAGTGACTCATTCATTAGCCCAAAAACAATCGTGAGCGTCGTCGAGGCTGGGCAGGTGTGCCTTCTTCACAAATCTACCGTCGAAAATCAGCTGTGATGCTGGATAGAGGCCTTTGTATCCTTGACTTTCACGAGCGCAATCCTCGTGCTGACAGCTCACTCAAGGGACCCCGGCGCACATCGGTGCGATTGCATAGTAACACACACACGGTCGCTGGAACTAGTTGAAGCTCAAATTCAGTGACTCATTCATCAGCCCAAAAACAATCGTGAGCGTCGTCGAGGCTGGGCAGGTGTGCCTTCTTCCCAAATCTACCGTCGAAAATCAGCTGTGATGCTGGATAGAGGCCTTTGTATCCTTGACTTTCACGAGCGCAATCCTCGTGCTGTTCCTGTGACCAGGAGCTTCTTTCTCTTCATCTGCTGCTCTGATCGGTCTCTGACCATTTATACACACAAGAGGCACTTGAATTCGCACAAAAGATCCCCCCCCCTCGAGTGGGGCAGAGGGCAGAAGACCACAAAAACGAGTTGGGCAGAGGGCAAAAACGAGTGGGGCAGAGGGCAGAAGACCACAAAAACAAGTTGGGCAGAGGGCAGAAGAGCACAAAAACGAGTTGGACAGAAGGCAGAAACGAGTGGGGCAGTGGGCAGAAGAGCATAAAAACGAGTGGGAAAGAGGGAAGAAACGAGTGGGGCAGAGGGCAGAAGACCACAAAAACGAGTTGGGCAGAGGGCAGAAGAGCACAAAAACGAGTGGGACTGAGGGCAGAAACGAGTGGGGCAGAGGGCAGAAGACCACAAAAACGAGTTGGGCAGAGGGCAGAAGAGCACAAAAACGAGTGGGACAGAGGGCAGAAACGAGTGGGGCAGAGGGCAGAAGACCACAAAAACGAGTTGGGCAGAGGGCAGAAGACCACAAAAACGAGTGGGGCAGAGGGCAAAAGGGCACAAACACGAGTGGGGCAGAGGGCAGAAAGGCACAAAAACGAGTGGTACAGAGGGCAGAAGGACATAAAAAACGAGAGGGTGGCAGTGATGAACCAGAGGGTCTCACCCCAAAAAAAACGCGAACACGCAAAGCGCCCCGCGAACATGCCAAAATGCCCCGCGAACACGCAAAGCGCCCCGCGAACACGCAAAAATATAAAAATCCGCAAATTCGCACAAATTCGCGAATTTTGCGGATTGCGAATTCGCAAATCTGCAAATTCGCAAATCGCGAATTCGCAAAATTCGCCCATGCTTAGTAAAGTGGACCACCTAGACCTGCTATTCATTGGGGCCAGCGAGGTCGGACCAGACCTTAGTGTGCTGACCATGACGGGCTCCCTCGGTGGTACGGAAAGCGCTGCGCTAGCCTCTACTCTCACTTAACTTCGGCGAAAGTGGGCTGAACCACGCCCTACCGAGTCTGGACCGCCGCACCGCTCCGATGCCTGAAAAGAAAAAGTTTGGACTGGTGTGCTGGGGTCCCTAATAAAAGCATCCGCCCTAATCCTTGGCCACTGAGACACAGCTGAACCAGCCGACCGCTTATGCAACCTATCCAGCGACAAAACCCTGCCTGTACTCCTCACTGGTGGACCCCTCACAGGGGAATCACCCACCACCTCCTCATCATCACTCCAATCCAACCTCTCTGCCACTACTGCCGAAGACGAACCTCTAACCACAACCCTCTTTGACACCTCCCTCAACTCACCCTCCCCTTGCAATCTACCTTTATCCACACACACGCTCCCAAAGCGCCCCCCAATCAGAAGGCCGGAGATCCAAACCCCGGCCCCTCACACCCTCTGTCCAAGAAAATGCATTATCCGAAGTCCCCTCCACTTGAACACTAACTACATTCCCCAAGTCCCTACCATACTGTGGAAAGCCAGAAGGAACAAAATGACCCACAGCATCCTTCGGTACATTTAACCAAGCCTCAGCTGACAAACCTACAGCCGACCCCCCAGCTCCTGACTGCGCATCCACCACATCCGAAAAAACCCCTTTACTGACACCCGCTCCCCCACCTGAGCCCACTCCCCTTCACCCCTTGAGCTTCCCAAAACAGACAAAACCTCCTCATGCTCCGAAGGTGGCCAAGAAAACAATAAAGGGCTACCTAAAAACCTTTCACCTCCATAAGCACCTTCTACGAACTCCATCTCTGCACCCACACAGGCATATTGACCAAAAGAGGATTCCGCCTCACCACAACCTCTCGATTCCAAAACACCATCAGAGAGCACCCCCCCAACCTGACGCTCTGAATTCACTGGCCCGTGAGCTCCCCTCGAAAAGGAATGAACCTCACCGCCCGCTTCCCATTCGCCCCTCCCCTCTCCCAATGCAATGGAGCCTCTGCGCGACACACGCGGTAAAGCGCCTGCTCCCTGCCCTCCCTCGCGCTCAAGCGCCGTGAGAGAAACGGAGCGCTTCTTGCCTTTCTTTCGACTGCCGCGACCCTCAGCGGCCGCAGGGGAAGTCACAACACTACCAGGACGCTCCAACAAATGTGTGCCCTTAGACGTGTGCTCTGCTAAAGGCGAAAGCAACGCTACCTCCGCCCCCACACGCAAAGCGGCGGGCAAAGCACCAGCAGCGACAGCCCCCCCTACACGCGCTTTATCAGACGGGGCGGTTTCCGAGTACGGGAACAGCCCCGCTCACTTACCCCTTGCGCCCGACGCTTCCGAGGGGAAGAACAAGCCGTCACAGCCGCGGCAACGCCCGCAGAGGCCTGGCGCGAAGGACGCGCCGGCCCCCCGCCGAATACAAGATCCATCCTGCCAGCCTCCGACAAAAGACGTAGCGCCTCCAACACACGATGATCCTCCATAGCTACAGTGAGTTGAAATAATAAATACACTAACACTAGTACGAAACTAGCACTAAATGTAATCACTAAAATCTTCACAAAATTTTTCTACCTAAGCTCCCAGCCACCAGGTCACCAAACCTAAAATGGTGGCTGGGAGCAGGAGCCCAAAGCATTTATGCTTGGGCTCCTTTTTGGCTACTACCAAAAATAAGCCCAAAAACTAAAAGGGCGGATCGCCTGCATTGAAAACCCCCCCACTACCCCTCCCAAATCGCCCGGGGGGGGACCTCCCTACGGTCGGCTGCCCCCCCCAGCCCCTCCACTCCCAGTTCTCTATGATTAAGGATTACGGCATAGCTGGGGTGAATGCGCACTTCACTGGGGGGAAGTTGCAAACACAGGATGGATAGACCATTGCACATGCATCTGTACACTACTGTTGATACTCGATTGTTGCCCCCCTTTGCTCCTTTAGAGCATGAGCTGAACTGATGGGGCAAACGTATATGCGGAATTTAAAAAGGGCCGTTTGAGCTGGACCTGTGAGTGAGAGTGTGGAGGCATAGAAGAAATCTCAACACAGTGTGCTTGAGGTACTGGCTGGCTCGTGCTGTACAGCAGATGGCACAAAGACGTGGAGGTGAACACCGCCGCTGACTAAACTGTGGTACGTGCTTGTACAGCAGCAAGCAATTCAGGAAGAAAAAAATAGAAAACGAGAAATGAATGACATAAAAATGGAGGAGGTTCAAGAGAAACTGTACGAAGATACCAGAAAGATAGAAGAGACTAGAGTATAACATTTCATACTAATCAAAGAATTTGAAACATGTTGAGATAAAATTTTCTACATTTTGGGAGGTATTTGGTGATAAATCACCAAAGGAGGGAGTTGATGGAGCGAGGTTTAAAGCAAAATTTTGTATACACCTCGTGAAGTCACTTTCTCATAACAGTAATATGAACTAATTGTGTGGTTTGGAAAAAACTAACCAACATAGAATGGAATGCACACACAAAATACAAGTGGGATACTAAATTGCTTATGTTGCAACCATAATTTATTAACTGAGTGACAATGTGATGTCTGGAAATAACGCAAAAGCTATAAGTTAACCAAAAGTGGCATATATGTGCTTACTGTTTGTCTATTTGTGGCAAAAACATGAAGACAGGTGATCAAATAACTAACAGGGGGACCTTAGTAAGGTGGGAGGTAAACAGAAGTTCTAGAAATTATTTCCGGAGGAGCGCTGCATCACAGCAGCCTGCCACGAGGCCCTGTACTCAAGCAAGAAGGTGAGTCCCATCAAGACCCTGGGAGCACTGAAACAAACAAGTATAGTAGAGTGATTGCATGTTAGCTGAAAAGTGCACTATCTAGCGAGCATGGACAACACTTATATACTGGCACGCTTAAACAAGCACTCACTGTGCAGCAACACTGGGACACTGTGAGATCTTTATCTGGGTAATCACCTGAGTGGCAGTATTATTATACCTACCATTTCCGGCACGAAGTCTGCTACCAAGCGAACACCGCCTAGAATACGAAGACTCCACTACACCAGGTGATAATAGACTGCTGAGGGTTTTCACTGTGAGACATGGGCCGCCCAATGCACACTACAAGAGGTGGCTGCCACAAACTACTGATGACCAGGAACTCAACACAAACCCACAGTCAGTTACCTGTATACCGCCTATGAATGAAATGGACTTGATTTTATGCGAGGTTAGGGAATCCAGAAGAGCAATAGAACAACAAATTGGTACCCTCACACCCGGCTTCACTTTGGTTAAGGCAGATCACGCTAAACTAGCAACTACAGTGAAAGATAACAGGTTAGCCCTGGAAGAAATACTGCCTCAACACGAAGAACATGCATCACTAATTCAGACGCTACAGAGTCAAGTCACAGGCCTTCTAGATAGGGTTGAAGATGCAGAGGGTAGAGCTAAACGGAATAATATACGCATGATTGGGCTCCCGGAATGAAGCGAGGGGACAGATGCCACCACCTTTATGGAACAGTGGTTCCAAACACATGTAGCCCTGATGGATTATCGGACTTCTTCTGTATTGAAAGAGCCCAAAGAATCCCTCCTGGAAGACCGAAGGTGGGAGCACCTCCAAGACCACTAATCGTCAGGATCCTAAATTAGAGAGAGCGAGATACCCTCCTTCAGAAGGCACAACAGCGGTCTTAGATCCAATTCAAAAACAGCCAGATATAACTGTATCCTGACTATACACTGATAATCCAACTCCGGAGTTCCTCCTTTCAGGCAGTTAAAAAGAAATTACGAGACTTGAACCTAAAATATGCACTGGTATTTCCTGCACGCCTGAAAATAATTTATGACCCAAAAACTTATTTCTATGAAAGTCTGGAAGATGCAGAGGAGCCGACTCCATTGTCTGGACATGCCCCCCGGAAGCCGCTGAACAGTCCCAAGCAATCACATGGCCGGCGAGCATGCAAGGACTACCAGTAACATACCACTTCAGGCCCCACTCAGGAACAGGGACAAAGAAGCAAAAACATAGCTCTGGCGGCTGCAACCACATTCAGAAATAAGACCTACCAACGGGACTCGGAATCCTCAGAGGACAGAACAATGATATCCGACTCGGAGAACAGCCTAGCAACATTCCCCATGGTCTGCTGGGTCTGTGAAACATAGAAAGGACTATCCAGCACACACAAGTGACACAGAAACACAATTGCATAGGCACGATGGAGAAGTGTGGCTCACCGGTTAGAAGCGGCAGACTCTGAAGCAGAGGTCGGCCCGGAACCAGGGTTCAATTCCCGACGCGGCAGGGTCTTGGGTCAATGTCCGCCGACTTGATAATTCTCGCTTAGGTGCCTACGCTAACCATGGGTCCCACTCTGCAACTCTGGGCAATAGCTTGCTTAATCTCCACAACGGCCCCAGCAACGCCGGGGATGCCTGGCCTCACCTTGGGGTGCCCTCTCACAGGGAAAGCCAGGACGGGTTCCCCAGCGGTATACAGCGCCAGGACACCACGTAACGAGGTAACAGTGCGCTTTACAAGTATACATACATTACATTACATTACACATGACAACTCATGGAAAAGCATATCCTTTTTTCTTACGTGAATACTATGGCAGGATACTGACAAATGTATTAGCCCAGGCTCAGATGAGCTACTGAATGTGAATATTCTTACATGATTGGTGTGAAAGCCAGTCCCCTATTTGCGGATGCTACAGTTCACTATAACATAGTTAAATTGTTTTATGTTTTTGTTTTTGGTTCGGTTTTGCTTAGTTCCCAAGCAGGGCCTTGTATTAATGTTACAATGAGAGTTTAGAGGGTCTGACAAGCAACAACTGATATGTCCTATTTGCATTCATTATCCCCTGACCTGGACACACACACTGCAGTTAACATGCAATGCACAAGCTTGACAAGTATAACTTAATTACATGGAATGTCCGGGGTTGGGCTCAGTGCAGAAATGGCACAGAGTGCATGCGTAATTGCTGCAGCGAAAACGCAAATAGTCACACTTGATAGAAACGGATGCCGCAAAAATGCCGAAAAAAAGGAGGGGTCAGATATTTTCTACTAACTCATCGATGTTCGCTAGGGGTGTGACATTTTGAAATAGATATTGGGTCCTGTTTGTAGTATTAGATAAGAGGATAGATGCACAGGGTAGGTAAGTCTTTCTACATGGTACACTAGATGGAGAACCTGTTATACTGGGGAATATATACGCTCCAAATTTTGATCAGAAGAAATATTTCTTAGGACTAAACACAATACTGGCAGGTTGGGAAGCATATCCATGGATTGTGGGGGGAGATTGTAATGCGGTAATAGACATTGGGCTTGACCGATCAAACCTGCCCCTCCATGGCACTGTGGCAAGTAAACAGGCAGCGACGCTATGCTGCTGAATGGATGGTTGGTCCCTATGCGCAGTATGGAGACTAAAAAAATCAGTTGAACAAAGAATTTAAATTTTATTCCCGGTACAACAGTTGCATACCAGAAAAGACAGACCCTATGTTCCCTTTCCATAAAAGATCAGGTAACCCATGCCACATATTTAGCAAATTTAGGTGAGAAAAAATCTCAACTAGTTGCGCACTGTTCACTATGTGTTATCCAACACTTATCAATGTAAACACAAAACTAAGCAAAAAACTTCAGTTATTTTAATTCATAACATCATGCTTTTATAATCATCTGAACGTTTTTACAAAATATAATAATAAATCAATTGAACATATGATTTTCTGATTCTCAATTCTGTACATGAAACATTTTCGTTTTTAAATCATCACAACGCAAAAATATGTGATACTTGATTTTCACATTTTCAAATTATGCCCAATGCATTTCGGCACAAACGGTGTGCCTTCATCAGGGGCTGATCTGTAATAAAGGTGGAAACAATAAGACAAGTAAGTGTATTGTGTGTGATGTGTACCATGGGGGTGTATATTCACTAATGAAATGTCATCATACCTCTAGTGGACGTAAGTCTCTCAAATTACACTGTAGAAATAAAACGACAAGACCAAAGAAAATGCCAGTATTAAAGTAACCTGTGCCAAATAAAATCAATGACGCTCATAGCGCAAACAATAATGATGCTAGTCCAACAAACACAAAAATATGCTTACCTAGATGGAAATAAAATGTCTTGCCCTGTAAATACAAGTAACAACCAGAACATTTATGCTTATTATTCACATGCTGTTCGTGACATGGAGTCTTAATAATAAAAACCTGGGGTCCTACCTGCTCTGCGTTGTATATTCCAATCTAAAAAATGTATAATAGAATATGGTTGACAAAATATCCAAAGCGGACTCCAAATGTCCATGAACAATCCGTTAAATTTCAAATCACCCACCTCATACGCGCTAAGTTCTGACCTAAAACAAAAACAAGTAATTTTTAGCTCCATGATATTGCACTATACTTGACCTACAACAATAAGACTAGTGTGACAATCAGTCTCACGTTCAACCAAAATTTAATTTACCTTCTTACAATATCGCCTGCGTTTTAAACAGTAGTTCCCAGCCTCGTATTCCGTTCTAATCCAAACTGCCTTGAAACAAGACGTCCCACGCCATTGCTTGAATCCACCTCGTTTGTAGTATGTCTTGGTCATCAACACTAAAAACGGACTCTCACAGCCAGGACGCCAATAATCCAGGGTAACAAAGTCGCCATTTTAAACAAGAATAGAACATTATGGTCTGAATGCTGACTCCCAATAAAAGAAACGCCATGCAATGTATACTATTCAAACGCTATGTAAGGTTTCCGTTGTTAACGAAGAACACACTGTAATGCCGTCACATTCCTGAACTCTGTCCTGACTTACATATATTTCCAAAAACGACACTGAAAACGGACTAGTAGCTCCGCGATCAACAATTTGTGAGCCTTTTAAACCTAAACAACACTCAGGGCGAACTCCCAACTGCGACTATAACTTGTGTGGAAAAATCTCAACTGTGTTTCTACACTAAATAAGAACGATGTGGTATGAGAAACTGTGAGATGTTATCAGACTAGAAACGGCAGTAAGAGTTATAAAACGCAGCTCCAAAGTATAAATACTCAAAATAAATCATGTGAATAAAGAAGTATTGCAAGTTCAATGCATGCTATAACATCTTAATGATAATCCTGGATTAATTCATTCCGATACGGTAATGAGGGATGGAGGGTAAATGGAAATACAATTCAGTTAATGTCTTTTAACGTTCACTGTGCATGTAATAAATGGACTTTCATGCTCAAATGACCCACTTTGTCATTGCTTAATTCCAATACTGTCGATATGGGGAAAACCATATTTACTCATTTTCCAAAACTATATGTACAATAGAGCATTATAAATTCACTTGTCAATGCTATTATTCAGTGCATAGTAATATGCAATTATCATCCTTAATATAAACATATAGTCACTTCGCTAATCATTGGTGAGTATTTTGGCTATGTACATACAAGTGCAAATAATGCATTAGATAAGAAAGATTTACATCACAATATGATTGGAACTTATAAAATGTCACTACAGTAGCTATGCATTTCTGGAGTAAGCCATTGAAAATATTGCGTGAAAAACCTCAACATAATACAAATAACATATGATATAATAAAATGTAATGAACTCAAGTAGAACTGATGTATAGAAATGTCCAATGTATAGAACCCTATAGATAACATGAGAGGTCATATCTATCATTTAATCCCTTAGGCTGCATTGTCTGTAAAAATTTAATCCAATACAGCTCACGTTGCAAAAGACGGAGTCTGTTGTCAGTGCCTGATTTAATCTCTACCTTCTCAATGATAAAGCATCGTAATTGAGAGATTGTGTGACTGGACTCTTTCCAGTGGGTGGCTAGTGGAGATGATAAATTCTGATTCCGTATCCGACTCTTGTGCTCATTTAATCGTGTTTTGAGCTTGCGCTCTGTCTTCCCTACATATAACTTGCCACATGGGCACTTAATGCCATAGACTACATTAAGGGTGTTACAATCACTACTGTGTCTGAGTTTGATTGTTTGGCCAGTTGTTGGGTGTGAGAAAGTATTTCCAATGATTATATTATTACAGTTCACACAGTTCAAGCAGCGAGTGGTTCCTTTATGATCTCCATGTTGGTCATCTTTTCTCCCTTTCAGGATTTGCCGTATATTGGGTCCTCTTTTATATGCGTGCATTGGTGGTTGTGCAAATATCCCGTTGAACTCTGTTTCTGTGGAAAGTAGTTCCCAGCGTTGGTTTACAATCCGTTTAATCTTTGATGAGATTGTGGTGAACTTGGTCACAAATACCATTCTGTCCTGGCTAGTTTTGACTTTTGGTTGTAACAAAGTGTCTCTATTCATTTCTGCCACTCGCTCTCTGCTCCGTTGTATAATAGTATCAGGATATCCACGACTTTGGTATCTTTGAGCAAACTTCTCAATGTTAGTTTCACTTGTGGTAGTCAGTGAACAAATCCTTTTAATGCGAATGAATTGAGACAAAGGTAAATTCTCAATCAATCTTCGTGGATGAAAGCTAGCGTAATGTAAAGCACTATTACGATCCGTGTCCTTGACAAACAAATCGGTCTGAAATCCTGTGGGTTTTTTCTGAATCCTCACATCAAGAAAATCCATTGTGTTAGGATCAATTTTATAAGTAAATTGAATCCTGGGGTTTACGGAATTCAAGTACTTAATTGTATCCAGTAATGATTGTTCAGTACCTCGCCAAATTAGAAAGATGTCGTCTATGAAACGACAGTACATCTTGATTTGTGTCCACGCTGCTGTGTCAAACACATGTTCAGCCTCAAATTGCGCCATAAAAATATTCGCATATGCAGGAGCCCCTGCAAAGCCCATAGATGTACCGGTCATTTGAGCATAAAACCTTCTGTCCCATTCAAAATAGCTGTTGTGCAAACAGAATTTCAGTAACTGTAAAAGAAAAACTTTCTCCGTGGGTAGATCCTCCATTTGTAGAAGAGCCCATTCTACTGAATCTAATCCATCTGAGTGTGGAATCGAGGTATAAAGAGAAACTACGTCAATAGTACATAGGATCCAGTTCTCATCTATTTCACCTCCAACTTCTGAAATTTTCGATAGAAAATCACTCGTATCTCGAATGTAGGATCTCCAGTTTTGAACGAATTGCTGCAAAAAGAAATCCAAAAATTTCCCGAGGGGGTCAAAAAGAGACCCGCATCCCGAGACGATAGGTCTGCAGGGTGGATTCGTCAGGTGTTTATGCACCTTAGGGAGCATGTAGAGCTTTGGACAGCGTGGATTGGTAGTCGTCAAAAAACTTTGGATCTTCTCATCTATCCATTCTTGTTCTCGTGCTTCCACTAAAAGATTTTTAAGCATTGACTGCAATGTTAACGTAGGATCTCTGTCCAAAATCTGATAGGTACCAGTGTCTGAGACATGCTCCTCAACCTTAGACGTATAAAAGTGCTTATCCATCACCACCATTGCTCCTCCTTTGTCTGCAGGTTGTATCTGGATGTTGCTATTCATTGCCAAATTATGCAGAGTACGTTCTTCTGATCTTGTGAGGTTACCACGTGTACGTGACTTATAATCCAGACCTCGTATATCTTTTTTCACCATTGTCTCGAAAGTGTCAAGCATTTTATGAGAAATAGGTGGTTGGAATGTACTTTTTGGTTTGAACCGTAAACTGTATTCAGACTGCCTTGTATCTGTTGTTGGTACAATATTGTGAAAAAAATGTTTGAGTCTCAATGTCCTCATGAAGCGGTAAAAAGCTGCTTCCAACTCCATTTCATTCGCTCTAACCGTCGGAACAAAAGATAAACCTTTGTTAAGGACCCTTATTTGTTGTTGATTCAGAGTGATTGAGGATATATTAATTATCAGACAACTGTCCTCCCGCTCCTTAACGATTTTCCTGTGGCCTCCTCGTCTGGTTTTCCGCTTGATGTTAAAACTTCGCGGCGGTCCGTCGGTTGTAGCCCTTGATTCTGGGTTTGTGACAAAAAAGCCACATTGCCACTAGTAGTCGGTTGGTGTGTACCTTCGGTCACTGTTAATGCTGTTTGATCAGTCAGTTGAACTGGTCCACGAGTGATTGATGTCTCTTTGTCTGTGACTAGACTCTCTTCAGAAGAGTGTGCCGGTATTTGTGGTTTCTTTGGATGGTATTGTCGTCTGGCGTAAATTTCTGCCCAGGTATACACCTCATTCAATTTATAATCAATGGTGTCTCTTTTATACTTTCTCAATTTACCCTCCTGAAGTTCTCTGCTATATTTCTCTAATTTCTGTTTCAGCCCGTCAATGCTTATCTGCCATGAATCATTTTCCATCCTGGACTCAAGTTCAGTTTTCAAAATAGAAATTTCCTCTTCAAGATCTCGTATAGTCTTGGCAAGTTCCTCTACTATCAGGAGAATTAAATCAAGAGAGCATTTGTTGAGGATATTATACCACTTCTCCATAAATTTCGCGTTCAAGTTAAACCTGAACAGCATAGGCTTGATTGATAATCGCAATCCGCGGGGAATTCGTTGAGCCTTATGATATTGCACCAGTGTGGATGCGTGCATTTTCTGGTTTAGTTGTCGTCTTGTGAGGTATTCTAGTTGCCTTAATTGTTGACTGATGGAACCCCCATGGGCATCCATTGTCCTGACTTCCTGTATCATGGCATAGATCTTATCAGCCTGTTCTGCAGTGTAAGCCAACGTGCTGGCCCTATTGTGCGTCATTCCTGTAATGTTATCAAACTGCATGGTTGGTGTTGGGTGCCTCCCCACTAATGACTGGTAGCTGAATAAAGTTTAATGGGTGTGTGAGGAGCACTCCGTTGTAAACAATGTATTCAACCTGTATAAATGGTGCTGCAACTAATCAGGTGTGTCACGCCTGTGACTGAATGCTAGTTTAGGTGAGAAAAAATCTCAACTAGTTGCGCACTGTTCACTATGTGTTATCCAACACTTATCAATGTAAACACAAAACTAAGCAAAAAACTTCAGTTATTTTAATTCATAACATCATGCTTTTATAATCATCTGAACGTTTTTACAAAATATAATAATAAATCAATTGAACATATGATTTTCTGATTCTCAATTCTGTACATGAAACATTTTCGTTTTTAAATCATCACAACGCAAAAATATGTGATACTTGATTTTCACATTTTCAAATTATGCCCAATGCATTTCGGCACAAACGGTGTGCCTTCATCAGGGGCTGATCTGTAATAAAGGTGGAAACAATAAGACAAGTAAGTGTATTGTGTGTGATGTGTACCATGGGGGTGTATATTCACTAATGAAATGTCATCATACCTCTAGTGGACGTAAGTCTCTCAAATTACACTGTAGAAATAAAACGACAAGACCAAAGAAAATGCCAGTATTAAAGTAACCTGTGCCAAATAAAATCAATGACGCTCATAGCGCAAACAATAATGATGCTAGTCCAACAAACACAAAAATATGCTTACCTAGATGGAAATAAAATGTCTTGCCCTGTAAATACAAGTAACAACCAGAACATTTATGCTTATTATTCACATGCTGTTCGTGACATGGAGTCTTAATAATAAAAACCTGGGGTCCTACCTGCTCTGCGTTGTATATTCCAATCTAAAAAATGTATAATAGAATATGGTTGACAAAATATCCAAAGCGGACTCCAAATGTCCATGAACAATCCGTTAAATTTCAAATCACCCACCTCATACGCGCTAAGTTCTGACCTAAAACAAAAACAAGTAATTTTTAGCTCCATGATATTGCACTATACTTGACCTACAACAATAAGACTAGTGTGACAATCAGTCTCACGTTCAACCAAAATTTAATTTACCTTCTTACAATATCGCCTGCGTTTTAAACAGTAGTTCCCAGCCTCGTATTCCGTTCTAATCCAAACTGCCTTGAAACAAGACGTCCCACGCCATTGCTTGAATCCACCTCGTTTGTAGTATGTCTTGGTCATCAACACTAAAAACGGACTCTCACAGCCAGGACGCCAATAATCCAGGGTAACAAAGTCGCCATTTTAAACAAGAATAGAACATTATGGTCTGAATGCTGACTCCCAATAAAAGAAACGCCATGCAATGTATACTATTCAAACGCTATGTAAGGTTTCCGTTGTTAACGAAGAACACACTGTAATGCCGTCACATTCCTGAACTCTGTCCTGACTTACATATATTTCCAAAAACGACACTGAAAACGGACTAGTAGCTCCGCGATCAACAATTTGTGAGCCTTTTAAACCTAAACAACACTCAGGGCGAACTCCCAACTGCGACTATAACTTGTGTGGAAAAATCTCAACTGTGTTTCTACACTAAATAAGAACGATGTGGTATGAGAAACTGTGAGATGTTATCAGACTAGAAACGGCAGTAAGAGTTATAAAACGCAGCTCCAAAGTATAAATACTCAAAATAAATCATGTGAATAAAGAAGTATTGCAAGTTCAATGCATGCTATAACATCTTAATGATAATCCTGGATTAATCCATTCCGATACGGTAATGAGGGATGGAGGGTAAATGGAAATACAATTCAGTTAATGTCTTTTTACGTTCACTGTGCATGTAATAAATGGACTTTCATGCTCAAATGACCCACTTTGTCATTGCTTAATTCCAATACTGTCGATATGGGGAAAACCATATTTACTCATTTTCCAAAACTATATGTACAATAGAGCATTATAAATTCACTTGTCAATGCTATTATTCAGTGCATAGTAATATGCAATTATCATCCTTAATATAAACATATAGTCACTTCGCTAATCATTGGTGAGTATTTTGGCTATGTACATACAAGTGCAAATAATGCATTAGATAAGAAAGATTTACATCACAATATGATTGGAACTTATAAAATGTCACTACAGTAGCTATGCATTTCTGGAGTAAGCCATTGAAAATATTGCGTGAAAAACCTCAACATAATACAAATAACATATGATATAATAAAATGTAATGAACTCAAGTAGAACTGATGTATAGAAATGTCCAATGTATAGAACCCTATAGATAACATGAGAGGTCATATCTATCATTTAATCCCTTAGGCTGCATTGTCTGTAAAAATTTAATCCAATACAGCTCACGTTGCAAAAGACGGAGTCTGTTGTCAGTGCCTGATTTAATCTCTACCTTCTCAATGATAAAGCATCGTAATTGAGAGATTGTGTGACTGGACTCTTTCCAGTGGGTGGCTAGTGGAGATGATAAATTCTGATTCCGTATCCGACTCTTGTGCTCATTTAATCGTGTTTTGAGCTTGCGCTCTGTCTTCCCTACATATAACTTGCCACATGGGCACTTAATGCCATAGACTACATTAAGGGTGTTACAATCACTACTGTGTCTGAGTTTGATTGTTTGGCCAGTTGTTGGGTGTGAGAAAGTATTTCCAATGATTATATTATTACAGTTCACACAGTTCAAGCAGCGAGTGGTTCCTTTATGATCTCCATGTTGGTCATCTTTTCTCCCTTTCAGGATTTGCCGTATATTGGGTCCTCTTTTATATGCGTGCATTGGTGGTTGTGCAAATATCCCGTTGAACTCTGTTTCTGTGGAAAGTAGTTCCCAGCGTTGGTTTACAATCCGTTTAATCTTTGATGAGATTGTGGTGAACTTGGTCACAAATACCATTCTGTCCTGGCTAGTTTTGACTTTTGGTTGTAACAAAGTGTCTCTATTCATTTCTGCCACTCGCTCTCTGCTCCGTTGTATAATAGTATCAGGATATCCACGACTTTGGTATCTTTGAGCAAACTTCTCAATGTTAGTTTCACTTGTGGTAGTCAGTGAACAAATCCTTTTAATGCGAATGAATTGAGACAAAGGTAAATTCTCAATCAATCTTCGTGGATGAAAGCTAGCGTAATGTAAAGCACTATTACGTTCCGTGCCCTTGACAAACAAATCGGTCTGAAATCCTGTGGGTTTTTTCTGAATCCTCACATCAAGAAAATCCATTGTGTTAGGATCAATTTTATAAGTAAATTGAATCCTGGGGTTTACGGAATTCAAGTACTTAATTGTATCCAGTAATGATTGTTCAGTACCTCGCCAAATTAGAAAGATGTCGTCTATGAAACGACAGTACATCTTGATTTGTGTCCACGCTGCTGTGTCAAACACATGTTCAGCCTCAAATTGCGCCATAAAAATATTCGCATATGCAGGAGCCCCTGCAAAGCCCATAGATGTACCGGTCATTTGAGCATAAAACCTTCTGTCCCATTCAAAATAGCTGTTGTGCAAACAGAATTTCAGTAACTGTAAAAGAAAAACTTTCTCCGTGGGTAGATCCTCCATTTGTAGAAGAGCCCATTCTACTGAATCTAATCCATCTGAGTGTGGAATCGAGGTATAAAGAGAACAAGAATGGATAGATGAGAAGATCCAAAGTTTTTTGACGACTACCAATCCACGCTGTCCAAAGCTCTACATGCTCCCTAAGGTGCATAAACACCTGACGAATCCACCCTGCAGACCTATCGTCTCGGGATGCGGGTCTCTTTTTGACCCCCTCGGGAAATTTTTGGATTTCTTTTTGCAGCAATTCGTTCAAAACTGGAGATCCTACATTCGAGATACGAGTGATTTTCTATCGAAAATTTCAGAAGTTGGAGGTGAAATAGATGAGAACTGGATCCTATGTACTATTGACGTAGTTTCTCTTTATACCTCGATTCCACACTCAGATGGATTAGATTCAGTAGAATGGGCTCTTCTACAAATGGAGGATCTACCCACGGAGAAAGTTTTTCTTTTACAGTTACTGAAATTCTGTTTGCACAACAGCTATTTTGAATGGGACAGAAGGTTTTATGCTCAAATGACCGGTACATCTATGGGCTTTGCAGGGGCTCCTGCATATGCGAATATTTTTATGGCGCAATTTGAGGCTGAACATGTGTTTGACACAGCAGCGTGGACACAAATCAAGATGTACTGTCGTTTCATAGACGACATCTTTCTAATTTGGCGAGGTACTGAACAATCATTACTGGATACAATTAAGTACTTGAATTCCGTAAACCCCAGGATTCAATTTACTTATAAAATTGATCCTAACACAATGGATTTTCTTGATGTGAGGATTCAGAAAAAACCCACAGGATTTCAGACCGATTTGTTTGTCAAGGACACGGATCGTAATAGTGCTTTACATTACGCTAGCTTTCATCCACGAAGATTGATTGAGAATTTACCTTTGTCTCAATTCATTCGCATTAAAAGGATTTGTTCACTGACTACCACAAGTGAAACTAACATTGAGAAGTTTGCTCAAAGATACCAAAGTCGTGGATATCCTGATACTATTATACAACGGAGCAGAGAGCGAGTGGCAGAAATGAATAGAGACACTTTGTTACAACCAAAAGTCAAAACTAGCCAGGACAGAATGGTATTTGTGACCAAGTTCACCACAATCTCATCAAAGATTAAACGGATTGTAAACCAACGCTGGGAACTACTTTCCACAGAAACAGAGTTCAACGGGATATTTGCACAACCACCAATGCACGCATATAAAAGAGGACCCAATATACGGCAAATCCTGAAAGGGAGAAAAGATGACCAACATGGAGATCATAAAGGAACCACTCGCTGCTTGAACTGTGTGAACTGTAATAATATAATCATTGGAAATACTTTCTCACACCCAACAACTGGCCAAACAATCAAACTCAGACACAGTAGTGATTGTAACACCCTTAATGTAGTCTATGGCATTAAGTGCCCATGTGGCAAGTTATATGTAGGGAAGACAGAGCGCAAGCTCAAAACACGATTAAATGAGCACAAGAGTCGGATACGGAATCAGAATTTATCATCTCCACTAGCCACCCACTGGAAAGAGTCCAGTCACACAATCTCTCAATTACGATGCTTTATCATTGAGAAGGTAGAGATTAAATCAGGCACTGACAACAGACTCCGTCTTTTGCAACGTGAGCTGTATTGGATTAAATTTTTACAGACAATGCAGCCTAAGGGATTAAATGATAGATATGACCTCTCATGTTATCTATAGGGTTCTATACATTGGACATTTCTATACATCAGTTCTACTTGAGTTCATTACATTTTATTATATCATATGTTATTTGTATTATGTTGAGGTTTTTCACGCAATATTTTCAATGGCTTACTCCAGAAATGCATAGCTACTGTAGTGACATTTTATAAGTTCCAATCATATTGTGATGTAAATCTTTCTTATCTAATGCATTATTTGCACTTGTATGTACATAGCCAAAATACTCACCAATGATTAGCGAAGTGACTATATGTTTATATTAAGGATGATAATTGCATATTACTATGCACTGAATAATAGCATTGACAAGTGAATTTATAATGCTCTATTGTACATATAGTTTTGGAAAATGAGTAAATATGGTTTTCCCCATATCGACAGTATTGGAATTAAGCAATGACAAAGTGGGTCATTTGAGCATGAAAGTCCATTTATTACATGCACAGTGAACGTAAAAAGACATTAACTGAATTGTATTTCCATTTACCCTCCATCCCTCATTACCGTATCGGAATGGATTAATCCAGGATTATCATTAAGATGTTATAGCATGCATTGAACTTGCAATACTTCTTTATTCACATGATTTATTTTGAGTATTTATACTTTGGAGCTGCGTTTTATAACTCTTACTGCCGTTTCTAGTCTGATAACATCTCACAGTTTCTCATACCACATCGTTCTTATTTAGTGTAGAAACACAGTTGAGATTTTTCCACACAAGTTATAGTCGCAGTTGGGAGTTCGCCCTGAGTGTTGTTTAGGTTTAAAAGGCTCACAAATTGTTGATCGCGGAGCTACTAGTCCGTTTTCAGTGTCGTTTTTGGAAATATATGTAAGTCAGGACAGAGTTCAGGAATGTGACGGCATTACAGTGTGTTCTTCGTTAACAACGGAAACCTTACATAGCGTTTGAATAGTATACATTGCATGGCGTTTCTTTTATTGGGAGTCAGCATTCAGACCATAATGTTCTATTCTTGTTTAAAATGGCGACTTTGTTACCCTGGATTATTGGCGTCCTGGCTGTGAGAGTCCGTTTTTAGTGTTGATGACCAAGACATACTACAAACGAGGTGGATTCAAGCAATGGCGTGGGACGTCTTGTTTCAAGGCAGTTTGGATTAGAACGGAATACGAGGCTGGGAACTACTGTTTAAAACGCAGGCGATATTGTAAGAAGGTAAATTAAATTTTGGTTGAACGTGAGACTGATTGTCACACTAGTCTTATTGTTGTAGGTCAAGTATAGTGCAATATCATGGAGCTAAAAATTACTTGTTTTTGTTTTAGGTCAGAACTTAGCGCGTATGAGGTGGGTGATTTGAAATTTAACGGATTGTTCATGGACATTTGGAGTCCGCTTTGGATATTTTGTCAACCATATTCTATTATACATTTTTTAGATTGGAATATACAACGCAGAGCAGGTAGGACCCCAGGTTTTTATTATTAAGACTCCATGTCACGAACAGCATGTGAATAATAAGCATAAATGTTCTGGTTGTTACTTGTATTTACAGGGCAAGACATTTTATTTCCATCTAGGTAAGCATATTTTTGTGTTTGTTGGACTAGCATCATTATTGTTTGCGCTATGAGCGTCATTGATTTTATTTGGCACAGGTTACTTTAATACTGGCATTTTCTTTGGTCTTGTCGTTTTATTTCTACAG
The DNA here is from genome assembly GCF_964261635.1 of Lissotriton helveticus. Lineage (NCBI taxonomy): Eukaryota > Metazoa > Chordata > Amphibia > Caudata > Salamandridae > Lissotriton > Lissotriton helveticus. Next base: position 340,722,264 of record NC_136063.1, on the reverse strand, counting down.
TGTAATTTGAGAGACTTACGTCCACTAGAGGTATGATGACATTTCATTAGTGAATATACACCCCCATGGTACACATCACACACAATACACTTACTTGTCTTATTGTTTCCACCTTTATTACAGATCAGCCCCTGATGAAGGCACACCGTTTGTGCCGAAATGCATTGGGCATAATTTGAAAATGTGAAAATCAAGTATCACATATTTTTGCGTTGTGATGATTTAAAAACGAAAATGTTTCATGTACAGAATTGAGAATCAGAAAATCATATGTTCAATTGATTTATTATTATATTTTGTAAAAACGTTCAGATGATTATAAAAGCATGATGTTATGAATTAAAATAACTGAAGTTTTTTGCTTAGTTTTGTGTTTACATTGATAAGTGTTGGATAACACATAGTGAACAGTGCGCAACTAGTTGAGATTTTTTCTCACCTAAACTAGCATTCAGTCACAGGCGTGACACACCTGATTAGTTGCAGCACCATTTATACAGGTTGAATACATTGTTTACAACGGAGTGCTCCTCACACACCCATTAAACTTTATACATATTTAGCAAAGACATTATCAGACCTTGACGGACTGGAGATCACCCCTAACTGGGGAAGAATACCCACCTCGGTGCCTATGTGGAAGCTTTGGCCCCAATTACTGGAGGACACAGTGTTTCGCAGTACGCTGTCAACTACACCTACACATTACTTCCCCTAAAAATAGAAATAGTGCGTCCACAATGCTAGTTGAATGGGATGTGTTAAAGGCAATATTCAGAGGTACTGCAGTCAGCGCCACAGTAGGAGCAAGGCAAGAGGTACATAAGAGTCAGAAGACAGTGGAGGATAGTATGAAGGGGCTTGAGCAAGAAGCTCCCGCTAAACAGGCTCCATTACAGGAGGCACGTATCCAACATGCAGAGCTATTAGAAACCCTTAGTATAATCGATTACAGGGTCCTCACCCAGATAAAACACTCTGAAGCAGACAAATCCGGGACCCTATTCACAAAAATTCTAAGGGAAGATCCACCGGCCACCATCATCAGCCAAATTAACACACCTGGGGGTAAAGCGGTATGTACGCAACACAATATTAATGAGGCCTTTAGTACATATTGTGAAGCATTGTATAGTAATCCACCAACGCTGGACACTGCCCAAATAGACACATTCCTAGCAAACTTACCTTACCCATGAGTCCCAGCGGATATGAAGGATGCTTTGGCAGGGCCCATCACCAGGGCAGAAAAAAAGGCAGCTATTGACCGGCTTCCTCGTAACAAAGCACAGGGTGTGGATGGTTTACCTGTGGAATTCTTTGAAACTTACTCGGATATATTACTGCCTCAATTGGAGGAACTATACAACAAGTTGCTTGAATTAGGCCACCTCCACATCATTAAATATAAGGAAGTTACATCATATAATGGCAACTAATCTAGAACAATACCAAAATTCTGGTTGTATTGCACTGGACTTTAAGGCGGGCGTTTGACACGCTATCTTGGGATTATATGTTTAAAGCTATTGCACAATTTGGGTTGCCCCCCAACTATCTTCGATGGATACGCCTGCTGTACGAGGCCCCGACAGCAAGGGTTAGGTCTGGTAAACACATCTCATGGGAATACCGAGTACACGAGGGACGCAACAGGGTTTCCCCCTGTCCCCACTATTGTTCGTACTGGCACTATAACCATTGACTTATCGACAGAGACAAGAAGCTGTTCAATGTGGAATATCAATAGGCAATCCACCCATTTCATATCCGCGTATGTTTATGACATAACTATGTATGCGAGGAATCTTCCTGGAGGGCTAGACCCGGTAATGGGAATTTTTGCATGTTTTGAACAGATATCTGGCTTAGCCATAAATGAATCAAAATCAAAAGCCTTCTTCTTCCAAGACCAACTATGCCCTGACAGAATAGGCTGCTTTCCGTACCTGTAGCACAACACACATTTAAGTATTTGGGCATCAACATATATCACTCCCATACGGACATGTTGGGGAGTAACCTCAATAAGGATATCAAGGGAATACGCACACAAGTAGCTTTTTGGATTGCATTGCATCTCTCAGCAATGGGCCAAGTGGCAGTGTCTAAGATGGTGGTACTCCCACAGCTCCTTTATTATTTTACTAATTTAATGATTATAGTGCCTCCAATTATTTTTTAACACACTAACCACCATACTATCGGATCTTATTTGGGGAGGGGGCCTTCGTAGGGTAAGTCTCAAGTCATTACAAATAGACACAAAGAGAGGAGGCCTGGGCGCTCCAGATTTCCAAGCCTACTATTATGTTGGCCAATTACAGTGGCTGTCCTACTGGAAGGCAGGTAGCAACTTACAAGAGATCAGTTTCATTATAAGAAATCTTGAACAGGGACTGCTACACACACCATTATTACCCAAGTGTAAAATCCCTTCAACAATACCGCCTTTACTACAAACCACACTGACATGCTGGAAGAAAGCATTGAAATACACATTTAGCTGAGCCACCTATGCAGGCAACATCACTTTAGTCGGGATCCCACAATTGAGCAGTAGACTCACGAAACACAAACTCAGAGCATGGCTGGATGCAGGGGTGGGGACGGTAGGGGCACTCTTAAACGGAGAAGTTCTAATGGACCACAACAATTTCGTACGTGAAACTGGGGCACCAAGCACTCTTTATAAGATACACGCTGAGATACTACAATATGTTAAGAATCACTGGTCCCCTCACCGGGAAGAACCCGAGACGCGTGAATTAGTTAATTCACTATACTATATGGGGCAGGTCACCTTATAAAATGGCTATATATGAGCATCAAGGCTCATGTTAAGCTGCCCCTTGATGCCCTTCGGGCTCAATGGGTGGCAGATGTAGGGTGGGACCTCTCGGATAGGGAGTGGGTGGATGTGTTGGAACATATCAAAGAAGGTGTCCTGTAATGCCAAGTTTAAGTTCATACAAAACACGGTCCTACACAGAGCTTATCTCACACCACATCGATTACAGAGGATATATCCAAACACACCATATCAATGTTCTAGATGCAAAATGGCAGAGGCGGACCTAATACATATGCTGTGGACATGCATGTGTCTTTGAGAGCTCTGCAGAGGGGTCAAACGAATACTAGAAGAGACTACGGGGCTAATTAGTATAGTGGGCGGACATACCAGTGGGAAATGGGACCACCCGCTAAGGGTGCGGCGGTCCCACACATTCCATTAGGATGCGCCCGCCACACTGGCGGGCGCATCCCGCATTTCTGACATTGTGGTGGGCGGTGCGGAAAGCACCGCCTGCCGCAAGGCCAAAAATGCATGTTGTGCTTTTCAATGGATAACGTGACAGGCACCGCATGGTGCCTGCCACGTTGTACAGTGAAATGCACATGGTACCCACATGTGCACTCCCCACCCCCCAGAGTACCTGGGTGCCCACAACGGGCCACCACATGAAATCCCCATTGCCGCCACGGAAAGTCATGTTCCCGCCCATATCTTAATATGGCTGGCTGTGTCTAAGAGACACCGCCACCATATTGATCCCTTTTCCGCCCGGTCGACTTGTGGACTGGGTGGAAAAGCAGCGGACGGTCTTTCCGTCTGCTGCGGACCCCCCCAGCCATAGTAATATGGCGGGGGGTCTTTGCAGAAAGGATTGCGGGCATATCGCACTCGCCGGGCCGGCGGTGGCTACTGCCGGCCCACTGGGGGTGTTCTGCCCGCCATCCTAATGGGGCCCTACGCATCTTTACACAGACGGTCGGGAACTAGAGTGCTTGTTGGGCCACCGTAAGCGTAGGGCCTCACAGAAGGTTCAGCTTTGCTTCCTAGATCTGGCGCTTATAGTGGCCAAGAGATCCATCATTATGTGTGGAAATCAGCTAAGCCCCCTGCAATATACACATGGCACAGCAAACTAACAAGATGGGGTGGGGCCAAAAGCGCTGGCCTGCGCAGATAGGAGGCCCGTGGGCGAAGAAAAAAACGGATATCATGGGAATGGGACCCAATGCTATAATCCCTTAAAAGCACTAACCCTGATGACATTTCAGATACTCCGAACACACAGTAGGAACTGTTGCTGAGGTGCTCTATGTGGTTCTCATATAGTAGACAGGGAGAGGGACGGCGCACAATCTTGCGCAAAGGAATGAGAACTCAATGCTGGGACGCAATGGGAACTTATGTTGTGAAAGAGAATGCCAAAGCCAGGGGGTTTTGACTGTTACAAGTTAAAAGTTTGTGATTATTGTAAAATGCATAACGGTGTCACATCACATATATTGAGAGCAGTATTGCTACACAATAGAACATGTAAAAGATTATGATTATGTTACAAGCAATGCCAACTTGAATAATATAAATGTATAAAGGTTTAAACATGTTGGAATATAACAGGAATTTGTAGAAAATCAATAAGGTGATTTTTGTAAAAATTATACACTTAAGGAACATCTACTATATATGCCTCCAAGGGCAGGAACCACCTTTGTGAATGCTATTAGACTTTTTTTTAGAATACAGCATAGGTGTATCTGATTTCACTATATTAGGAGACTTCAACTATCACTCAGAAAAACAGGAAGACTATGACACAGCCTTGCTGGGCGATACCATAGCTAGTTTTTCCCTGACACAGATCATCAAACACAATACTGATGTCGCAGGGCACACCCTAGATGTTATTTTCTTGTCAAATCCATCCATTAAGGTGTCGGAAGTGTTACCCATCCCATGGCCAGACCACAAAGCTTTAATGTTTATATTGACTACAGATCTGCACATCCTGGGACTGCATAACCCTCTGGTCTCAGTCAGAGTTCAGGAGTGGCGGGCGTGGCTTAGCCAGCTGCGGGATGGCCGCACCTTGAGTGGGCTCTGCCTGCCAAGCCTAAAATCTGCAAGTTTCCTCCGGGCTGGCGTGGAACTGACCCTCTGCGCCCACTGATCCAGATTCTCCACACCGGGGAGGGCCTTTCTTCTACTGCCTGTGGTCAGAATCTGCTGTGGTGGCACTGAGAAATTAACCGGGGCGCCTAGCAACTGCGAGCTGGACACTGCCGAGCCCTCTCCAGCTGTCAGGTGAGGGGTAGCAGTGCCCGAGGTGATGCAATGCGGGGGAGGGGCACGTGTGCTGTACCGTGGGGCCAGCTGGACTAACGCCCTGCTGGTGAGCGTCACCCAGTGCTCCTGCTGTTCTGTGCCCTCCTGCTCTAGCCCTGCGCCCCTTGACATGAGCGGCACGCCCTCTGTGTCTCCCTGCAGCTTTCTGCCCCCAGCTCATGGGGTACCAGTCATGGCCGCCCAACCATCTGAACTCTTACACCGGGGCCCTCTGTAGTATAGTGGACCCCCGCTCCTGGATCATTTGCCCACTGGAGCCTCCGGCCTGGATGGAAGCGCTGCCCTGGCGAGCACAACCGGCACAGCCTATGGGCACACTCCTCTGCTTTGCTGTGCTCTCCTGCTTGCCACTGTTGGCCCACCCACACTGGAGACCTGCTGTGGAAGTTGGGATTGCTCTCACTCGCCGTCAGCACCCTCACTGCATCAAAGGCACCATCTCATCCTAACCTGCAGCCCGCTCCGCCTCACTATCGTCTGCAGCCCCTGCGGTCCACGTGGCACTACCTAAGCGCTCTGACTATTGGGGCGGCCTGCCCACTGGGAGAGCCGCTCCCGGCTGGCCTCACAACTCTGCTTTTTGGCCCTCACATGTTACTGCCTACTGCTTTCCAAAGGCCGGAAGGGCCCCGGCCGGCTGAGGTGCACTACCCATGGGGAAGACGGACCCCAGGCAGCCCAAGCTGGCGTTTGACCAGCGCAGAGAGACTCGCAAGGATGGAGCCACCCTGGAAATTGGGGAGGCCGCCATAAAGACCGAGGCCGGCACGTCGCAGGACGATGACCCGAAAACGATCATGTTGGATGTCAAGGCCATCGTCTCTGGCATTGGGACCCAGCTAGACAAACTTTCTGCCCGGCTGGACACTGTTAAAGCCGGGGTGGACTCTCATTACTCTCACATTGCCCACATTGAGTCCAGGGTTTCTGATATTGAGGATGCCACGACCGGGGAAAGTCACAAATTGCTCCAAATGAACAAGGTGCTGAATCTCATCAAGAACAAAAATGAGGATTTGGAGATGCCTTCCCGTCAGAGCAACATTTGCGTTACGGGCGTGCCCGAATCCTTAAACATAACTAAGATGGAGGACTTTGTCAAACAACTGATGCATGATTTATTTGGTGATGTCCTGTCCCCAGTCTTCATTGTCGTGAGGGCGCACCGCTCTCTTGGGCAGCATCCACCCCGGGCGCGTCTGCCCACCCAATCATTGCCGAACTGCTTAACTTTTACGACTGCGATGCGGTTCTCCATGCTACTTGCGAGATGGGGGAGGTACGCCATCAAGGGAACTGTCTCGCCTTCTATCCGGACATCAGGCTGGTGGTGCAGGCCGCCAGGCGAAAGTTCCTCCCGGCCAAGCGGCTGCTTCTGAAACACGAGGTCTCCAATTCTCTTGCCTACCCCGCCAAGCTTTGTGTCAAAGACGGCTCTCACACACACATTTGCACTGAGCCTTCTGCTGCCATGGCATATGTGAAGAAATTGGAGAAGCGACAGCGCCTGCCATCTCCCAGCTCCCAACAGGTCGACGGTGTTTGTTCCGATGTTGCTGCGTGGACTCTTGTCCACTGACTGCGCATGCCGTTGCTTTTAAACTCTTTTCCATCCCCTTTTCTTGTGCCCCGGGGTGTCTGGGTTTCCTATTTTTTGCTTGATGCTGGGGTTGGCAAGGCATCCTTACCTATATCTGCCTCGCATGTTGGACCTCGCAAACTGCTGGCAGGGGCTACCCTCGGCCTGGAGGCGGTGCCCGCCGGTCCCCGATACACCCTGGTGTAATCTACCGTACAGATAATCAATTCCCAAATTCCAACTTGGCTTGGCCACCCTGTCCTTCGGACATGGGTGTTAGCCAGTGTAGGAAGGTGGCTACCTGACTATGGTTACCCCAGATTTTTTGCCTTGTGTTTAGCTGGTTTTTGACTTAGTTGACCTGGTTCCCTGCTAATCAGGGCCCCAGGCCATCTGCTCTCTCTGTAAAATGGATTCCATGTACCCTAGGTACATACCACAATTGGAAAAGGACTCCTTGTCAGCCCCTGTATAATGCACTATAGGTGCCCAGGGCATAGGGGCCACCAAGGCCTACCAGGGGCTGCAGCATATCTTTTGCCACCCCTGGCTGGTTCTTAAATTGACACAACTGGCTGATCACTCTGCTGGGGTAAGGTGGTGTAATCACCCCTTACTTAGATATAGTATACCTATATCTAAACCTATATCTGGACACATATTAACCTGTGAGCCACTCCTATGGAAGGCCTCATCAATCCTGGAGGCAGAGTGCGTGGTTTAATGTGAGATGGAGCTCTAGCATGAGCTGAGCCTGTCTGCAGCTGTCGGGAACAACTCCCTAAGCTGTTTCAGGATAATGCCATACCATATACTCTTAAGCGCCTTATAATCCTCGCGGTTATATAGCAACTTTGGTTTGGCTTTATCAAAACATGTCGTGTAAGGTGTCATACGATTTGGAATACTATCCCCTCGCCAGTTCTGGCGACGGGGATAGCATTCCACCCCTCTAGAGGGGTAAGACATGTTACTTTACTTAAATGCGGTTAATTTCTAAAAGGACCTTGGATCCACAAAATGGATGCCTCTGCCACAGACACGAGTCTGACCCCCTGAAGCTGACCGAAACTCAGCCAAATGGGGCCTGGAGAAAGGGTTTCCTGTCGCAGGGAGGTGCTACACCCCCTCAGACAGGAGATAGTGGATTGTAGCAGGGAGGTTTGAAAGAAACCAGACACTGCCAGGGGAGCACAAGGCTGCCCCTTGCATAATCCGGCCAAACCGGTTCTGGGGCACTCCAGCCCTCGTGCCAGGGCGGCCTGGATCAAAGGAAAGGGGTGTATCCACCCCCTTGCTGGGTTCCACCCATAGGAGGGGACCTAGCAGGTAATCCAGCCCCCAAAATTAGTATAAGACTGGGAGCAGTGCCAATGCACTTGAGATTATCCTGATGAAACATAAGAAACAAAACTCTGGACCCTTCGACATCCTACTCGACGTAGAAGCCCGAAGAATCTCCCTTGTGGTCAAGGAGTGACCACCCTGTGCAAACAGGCACCATCCAGCCATCGACGTCTGCTTTGTCGCAGTTCCCGCCGGAACTCGAGCGACAGAGATCAACGAGATTAAGCTTGCCTGCCTTCCAACAGCCCGATCCACAGTCCCTGCAGAGCTGAGACCCATGGAGGCGACTGGAAACGTGGGGCACGCCATCTTGGAAAGACCACGAGATGCTGACCGTGCAGCCCACGAGTGACCCTCGAAGCTGTACACCGGGGTTTGAGAAGCCCCAACCCCGAGCCACACTTGCACCGAAGTTCAGCCCTCCACACTCACCGAGTGCTGCATGGGGCCCTTCTGCTACTTTTGGCTCAACGCGTTGGCCCGGTCACTTGCCAGCCGGCTAGTGGCCCTTGTGCCGACGAAACTTGAAATTCGACTTGCGATTCTGGTTGCTCCAGACTTGCACCAGCTCCCCTGAAAAGGAGCCCCCACTCTGACCCTCCGGGTTCGAGTGAGAAGCAATCTCCCGGTTCCGCGTGGATTGCTCTTGCCAAGTGTTGTTTGCTCCAAACTTGAAGCCGACTGCGCCGACGGTGAGAGCCCTCGTGGGACAGACCGTGACCCGCTCCTGGACATCGCAGATGCCCCAGAGCCCACGTGACAGCGGAGAGAAGCTCCTCGACGACCACCTGATTGCGCCCGATATTGCCTGGTTCCGTCCTGGTTCCACCCTGGTCACTGCTGAGTGACCCAGACTCTCTCCCCTCTGCTTTCAGGTACTTTTCGACTTGAGTCCACCCTTGGACTCCACCGGACACTTCTCTTTCACCCCGCCTGCAGCCCTTTCAGCTTCAAGCACCAAGAGCCTGCGTGACGAAACCCGACTCAACTTCGACCCTGTGCACCCGCTTCCTGTGGGTGAGGTAACTTTTCTCCGCCGGTGCTCCCACACTGGTACACATCTCTAGGGTCTGTGTCTTAAGTTTTGTTCCTCTAGGTTCAGCGGAAGTGTCCTTAAACTTTAACTTTACAACTTTTACGCACCATTGGTTAACATTGGTGCATGCGTGCGCTTTCCGCACTGCACCCGAATCCCGTGGGCCTTTCCCGACTTCAGCATTGCTTGTCCCGACTGCTCCCAGCGATTCCCTAGGCCCTAGGCCTAACCACTGTTCGATTGGTATCTCTTATACCACTTGTTTAGTATATGGTCTGAGTGGCCCCTCGCCCTCATCCATAATTGTGCAACTTTGTATGTTATACTGTGCTTTTGATTTAACGCTTGTGCCCCTTTATTCATAAAGAATACTGGGGATTGTTTTTAGTAATAAATACATATATTTTTATAATATATACTTGTGTGGTGTCCTTTCATTTGATATTACAGGATTGTATGTGGTAAAACAGCTCGCTTAACACGACCTCTTAAGTTAAGCCTTTAGGCTGCTTAGTCCATGCTACCCCTAGGATAGCTTGTCTAATAAGGTTGACTTACAACCAGACACCATAAGGGATTGTTTGGTCTGATAACAGGTGGTTCCAGAATTGGAAACATCACCTATCGGCCAACTTCTCACATTGGTGAGCAGCGGTGCGGATTTGAGCTTGCTGTTGTTTTACCATTGCAATCTTTTATCAAATTGAAAGATCACATCAAGTACCTCTAGGTACATATAAATCAAAAGCTTAGCATATTAAGTTCTACTGAACTTAGTAGTTGTAGATTAAAGGGATTAGCACACCCTGACTACAACTCACTAGCAAGGTACAGTAGGAAAACACTTAGTGTAGGTAAGTGCACCACTTACACCTCACTAGCAGTCATGTCTGGCACAGGTGAAGCTTCAGGCTCTCTGCCTGTGACAGTTGACCTTACCAAGGCAACTTCCAGCTATGACAAACTAACCCACAAAGACTTGGTTGCCTTGTGCATCTCAAGAGGGTTAAAAAGGGGCAGAAGTCCCACCAGTCCTTCCCTGATAGCCATTCTATAACAGGATGACTTAGAAAAGGCGAATGTAGTTCCCTTAGGATCAGGAGATGGAGTACACCCCCCTGAGAATGAGATTCCCCCAGTGGTAGAAGAGGAGGAGGACTCAGATGTAGAAGACCTAGAAGATCAGGATAGAGGGGTAGCCAGGTTATAGTTGCCAGGCTTAGCCAGGCCAACTTAAACCTACTTGGGAATGGAGAGGGCCAGCACCTCCCCAGACCCTATAACATTCTCCCAGGCAACAGAAGAGTGAGATCTCCAGCAGGGGACTCTCATATTTCTAGTGCCTCAAGAGAATCTCAGAGAGGGATGACCCCTTCTCAGATAAAAGAGCATGAGGCAAGAATGAGGGCTGTCAGACTCCAGATAGAGAGGGAGGAGGTAGCCCTGGCTCAAGCTAGACTTGCCTTGGCAAGAGAACAGAAAATGTGTGGCTTAGATGCCACTGGTGGCAGCAATATTCCTAAAGAGAAACCCAGGTCCTATGATAGTAGAAACCTGACAAAGATTGTGCCCCCCTACAAGGAAGGGGATGACATCCACAAGTGGATAACTGCTCTTGAGAGAGCCTGCATGGTACAGCAGGTTCCTGAGGAACAGTGGGCAGCAATCTTATGGTACTCCTTTTCAGAGAAAGGGAGAGATAAGCTCCTCACTGTTAGACATGAGGATGCAAACAATTACAAAGTCCTGAGGAGTGTCCTAATAGATGGGTTTGGCTTAACCACTGAACAGTACAGGTTGAAGTTCAGAGACACCCAGAAGACACAGACACAGGACTGGACTGATTTTGTAGATTGTGCTACTAAGGCTCTGGAGGGTTGGCTAAATGGCAGCAAAGTACATGACTTCACAGGATTGTATAATTTGATTATGAGGGAGCAGATCCTAAGTAATTGTCAGAACCAGCTCTTACACCAGCACCTGGTGGACTCAGATTTGACCTCTCCCCAAGAATTGGGAAAGAGGGCAGATAAATGGGTCAGAACCAGGATTAGGCCTAAGAATCAGGACAGTAACCAGAAGAAGGAGTCTACCAAGCCTCAAGATAAGGGTGGGGATAAAAGTAAAGAAAAGACTTCCCCAGGGCCCCAAAACTCCAAGAATGGGGGTGGGTCCCAAGACACTTCTTCAACTGAGAAAAAGCCCTATTGCCATGTCTGTAAACAGGTTGGGCATTACAAAACAGACAACTGTTGTCCCAAGAATGGCAATAAAGAAAATATACCTCCAAAGCCAGCTCCAACACCTCCTGTTACTGTCAGCAGTAATCCCCTAGGAAGTGGGAGCACACCCAGGAATCTGGGTGGGTTTACTTTTGGAGCCCAGGAGGACCCTGGCCTATCCAGGTCCCCATCCCCAAATAATCTTGTTTATGAGACTGGCATGGGGTTTGCCAACTTCTCTGACTGCCCAAATACTTTGAGCAAATATAGACAAGAACCCATCATCAATGGTTTGAGAGTTGAAGCTTTTAGAGACACAGGGGCTAGCATCACCATGGTGGCTGATTGTTTAGTCCCCTCTAAGCAACTTTTACCTGGTGCCACATACCAGGTAACAAACATTGATGGCATCCAAACAAATCATCCCATGGCAGTAGTAAGTCTCAGCTGGGGAGGTGTCACTGGCCCAAAGAGAGTGGCAGTGTCATCAAACTTGCCTGTGGACTGTCTACTTGGTAATGATTTGGAAATCTCAGCCTGGGCTGAGGTTGAACAGGAAACCCATTCTAGAATGGTAAATTCCAATGGAAAGGTTAGTGGGGCTGTAATGGCTACAGCCCCAATTCAAGGTGTCCTTCCTGAAAAGGTTGGTAGGGCTGAGCAACTCGTTGCCCCATCTTTAGCAAACGCTCTTCCTGAACAGAATAGCAAAGCTGTTATGATAACAGCAGAAACCCAAACTGAGTCTCCTCCTGAAAAGGTTGGTGGGGCTGTGATGGCCACAGCCCAAACTCAAACTGATATGTGTGTTGTGAAGCCTGAAATGATGGATAACTCCACACAAACTGAGAGCACAGAGGAGGACGAGAAATCTCCCCCTCACCAGACTTTAGGAAAGGATCAGCCTCCTCAGGGAACTGATCTTACCCCTGATGAAGGAACTGCCCCAGAGGTGGTTAGGCCTAGCCTGACAGAGCCTCTGATGTCAGTGGACCCTTCTCAGGTGGGACCCAGTCTGGAGCAGGTAACCTGCCCCTCTCTACCTTGCCTTACTCAGCCCAGGGCTGCAGAGAACAAGAAGGACAGTGAGACCTAGAGGGCCCCCGGTCAAATAAAGCACCCCCATCAACAGATTAGGGGCACCAAAACTAGTAGCCCTAGTGAGGTGAAAACTTTAAAAACTCCTGAGGGAGCCCCCTTAAAAACAGTTAGGGACCTCCCACAGATGGGTTCTGTTGGGCACAGCCAAACCTGGGACCCAAAGGGCCCAAACCTGAACTGTCCCTCCAGCAAGCCAAACAGAGGGACCCAGCCTCCAGCTTTAGGTAGCCAGAGGTTGACCCTGAGAGCACAGTGCAACTCAGTTAAAGAAAGAAAGGCACACATGGTGGAAGATAATTGGAGGAAGCTGAGCCCTAAATTAGTGGAGCCTCACTTCAATACTCCATATCCAAACCAGCCTTTAACTTTGCATAAACACACCCAAGGTAGTAATTCCCTATGGTGGAGACCCTCTAATACCCCAAGGGTGAGGGACTGCTTAGTGGACCATGAGACAGGGGGTACCCATGCTAGTGCAGGTACTTCCTTATATGGCCACTCAGGCAATATAGGCTTACCTGGCCAAGGATAGCCTTATCTCCTTTCGTTTGGGGGGGGGGGGGTTGTGTAGGAAGGTGGCTACCTGACTATGGTTACCCCAGATTTTTTGCCTTGTGTTTAGCTGGTTTTTGACTTAGTTGACCTGGTTCCCTGCTAATCAGGGCCCCAGGCCATCTGCTCTCTCTGTAAAATGGATTCCATGTACCCTAGGTACATACCACAATTGGAAAAGGACTCCTTGTCAGCCCCTGTATAATGCACTATAGGTGCCCAGGGCATAGGGGCCACCAAGGCCTACCAGGGGCTGCAGCATATCTTTTGCCACCCCTGGCTGGTTCTTAAATTGACACAACTGGCTGATCACTCAGCTGGGGTAAGGTGGTGTAATCACCCCTTACTTAGATATAGTATACCTATATCTAAACCTATATCTGGACACATATTAACCTGTGAGCCACTCCTATGGAAGGCCTCATCAATCCTGGAGGCAGAGTGCGTGGTTTAATGTGAGATGGAGCTCTAGCATGAGCTGAGCCTGTCTGCAGCTGTCGGGAACAACTCCCTAAGCTGTTTCAGGATAATGCCATACCATATACTCTTAAGCGCCTTATAATCCTCGCGGTTATATAGCAACTTTGGTTTGGCTTTATCAAAACATGTCGTGTAAGGTGTCATACGATTTGGAATACTATCCCCTCACCAGTTCTGGCGACGGGGATAGCATTCCACCCCTCTAGAGGGGTAAGACATGTTACTTTACTTAAATGCGGTTAATTTCTAAAAGGACCTTGGATCCACAAAATGGATGCCTCTGCCACAGACACGAGTCTGACCCCCTGATGCTGACCGAAACTCAGCCAAATGGGGCCTGGACAAAGGGTTTCCTGTCACAGGGAGGTGCTACACCCCCTCAGACAGGAGATAGTGGATTGTAGCGGGGAGGTTTGAAAGAAACCAGACACTGCCTGGGGAGCACAAGGCTGCCCCATGCATAATCCGGCCAAACCGGTTCTGGGGCACTCCAGCCCTCGTGCCAGGGCAGCCTGGATCAAAGGAAAGGGGTGTATCCACCCCCTTCCTGGGTCCCACCCATAGGAGGGGACCTAGCAGGTAATCCAGCCCCCAAAATTCGTATAAGACTGGGAGCAGTGCCAATGCACTTGAGATTATCCTGATGAAACATAAGAAACGAAACTCTGGACCCTTCGACATCCTACTCGACGTAGAAGCCCGAAGAATCTCCCTTGTGGTCAAGGAGTGACCACCCTGTGCAAACAGGCACCATCCAGCCATTGACGTCTGCTTTGTCGCAGTTCCTGCCGGAACTCGAGCGACAGAGATCGACGAGATCAAGCTTGCCTGCCTTCCAACAGCCCGATCCACAGTCCCTGCAGAGCTGAGACCCGTGGAGGCGACCGGAAGCGTGGGGCACGCCATCTTGGAAAGACCACGAGATGCTGACCGTGCAGCCCACGAGTGACCCTCGAAGCTGTACACCGGGGTTTGAGAAGCCCCAACCCCGAGCCACACTTGCACCGAAGTTCAGCCCTCCACACTCACCGAGTGCTGCGTGGGGCCCTTCTGCTACTTTTGGCTCAACGCGTTGGCCCGGTCACTTGACAGCCGGCTAGTGGCCCCTGTGCCAACGAAACTTGAAAATCGACTTGCGATTCTGGTTGCTCCAGACTTGCACCAGCTCCCCTGAAAAGGAGCCCCCACTCTGACCCTCCGGGTTCAAGTGAGAAGCAATCTCCCGGTTCCGCGTGGATTGCTCTTGCCAAGTGTTGTTTGCTCTAAACTTGAAGCCGACTGCGCCGACGGTGAGAGCCCTCGTGGGGCAGATCGTGACCCGCTCCTGGATGTCGCAGATGCCCCAGAGCCCACGTGACAGCGGAGAGAAGCTCCTCGACGACCACCTGATTGCGCCCGACATTGCCTGGTTCCGTCCTGGTTCCACCCTGGTCACTGCTGAGTGACCCAGACTCTGTCCCCTCTGCTTTCAGGTACTTTTCGACTTGAGTCCACCCTTGGACTCCACCGGACACTTCTCTTTCACCCCGCCTGCAGCCCTTTCAGCTTCAAGCACCAAGAGCCTGCGTGACGAAACCCGACTCAAATTCGACCCTGTGCACCCGCTTCCTGTGGGTGAGGTAACTTTTCTCCGCCGGTGCTCCCACACTGGTACACATCTCTAGGGTCTGTGTCTTAAGTTTTGTTCCTCTAGGTTCAGCGGAAGTGTCCTTAAACTTTAACTTTACAACTTTTACGCACCATTGGTTAACATTGGTGCATGCGTGCGCTTTCCGCACTGCACCCGAATCCCGTGGGCCTTTCCCGACTTCAGCATTGCTTGTCCCGACTGCTCCCAGCGATTCCCTAGGCCCTAGGCCTAACCACTGTTCGATTGGTATCTCTTATACCACTTGTTTAGTATATGGTCTGAGTGGCCCCTCGCCCTCATCCACAATTGTGCAATTTGTATGTTATACTGTGCTTTTGATTTAACGCTTGTGCCCCTTTATTCATAAAGAATACTGGGGATTGTTTTTAGTAATAAATACATATATTTTTATAATATATACTTGTGTGGTGTCCTTTCATTTGATATTACAGGATTGTATGTGGTAAAACAGCTCGCTTAACACGACCTCTTGAGTTAAGCCTTTAGGCTGCTTAGTCCATGCTACCCCTAAGATAGCTTGTCTAATAAGGTTGACTTACAACCAGACACCATAAGGGATTGTTTGGTCTGATAACAGGTGGTTCCAGAATTGGAAACATCACCTATCAGGCCAACTTCTCACAGCCAGGCAATGCCATGCCCCCACGGGATGACTCCCATGCCAACGGCTCCAAGTTCCCTTCCTTGTTTGGGTCCCCTGGGATGGGTGGGGTGGGTTACTCAACCTAATTGGGGGGTTAGAGGGGGTGGGGGCTTGAGGGGTGTGTTTATATCATATTTGTTGGCTCCCCTCAGAGGCCTTTTGCCTTATTTGTTTTGTGATGTTTTTAGGAAATGTTGTTTGCTATGTCTGGTACTTTACCGCACATAGCGCCACACACATCCACTGCTCGCATTGCGCATCTGTTTCTATCTGTCGCCCGTAGCCTCAGCACCCCAGTATGACAGACACTACGCCCTGGACCTGGAACATCAGGGGTCCTAACGACCACCGTAAGGCCCGCCTGGTACATGCTCATCTCATACGATACAAGGTGGACATCTGCTTCCTTCAGATAACACACCTGCTGGATGCTCCCTCCTCAAGGCTCCGCTCCTATTACTGGGGCGAAACTCACTCTTCCTTTTATTCCAGCTACTCCAGTGGAGGGTCCATCCTTCTGCGCAGGGAGCTTCCATGGTACACCACTCAGGCCATCCTGGATCCGGATGGTCACTTTGTGATCCTGCATGGCACTCTCCTTGCCCAACTCCTCATCCTTGCAGCAATTTAGGGCCCTAACTCTGACAGTCCCGAGTTATTCACACAGGTCTGGCAGCACATTTCTTCCTTGGGACCCGACGCCCTTCTCTGGGGTGGCGATTTTAACGTTGCTACCTCCTCCTCACTTGATTGCTCCGGGACGCACACGCTGCACCCTCGGGTAACCTCGCTTCTACATTTCATACTGACTGATAACTTCCTGCTAGAATCATGGCGTCATACCCATCCAGATGTGCACGAGGGCACTTGCGTGACTGGCTAGCGGGCTGCTGGTCCTGATTGGACCTCTGGGTCACTAGTCACGATGCCTTCGCGTGGGACACCTCCGCAGAACAAATGTCACACCTTGGTCACACCCACTAACTTTACTACTTACTGATATTGCTATCGGCAAACAACACTGTAGTAATTCACATCACGTATATCAACCCACCTAGCCAAGGGTACTCAGATCTCTTACACTACCATTTCATTTACTCCACTGTCACCACTTACCATTGTTTTATTACCTCCATCAATACATTAACTTACCCATTCAACATCAACCACTTGCAGACACACACAGCTGACCACTAGCTTACTTAATGAAATGTACAATATAGTTTATACAACTCTCAATCTCCAACTTAGGGGTCGATTAAGATGCGGTCGGAAAGCATTCCAACTGAATAGGCTTCTGAGTGGTTTCTGACTGAATCAGATCTGGGGAGTCTGACCAACCGAATATGATGCTTCTGGATGCTTTCGAATATGATTCGGTTGGTTGGACTCCCATTGACTACAATGGGAGCCTGTATTCCAACCGAATACACAAGCTCCCTTTGAAGGACGGGGTGGCTGGGGAAAGTCGTGCACCCTGTGGCAGGCACCTCTTGGTGCCTGACACACTGCGCAAAGGTGAAAAGGAGGGTTTCTTGGGTACCCCAATGGGACTAATTCAGAAGACTCTGGGTGAAGGGAGGCCTGCTACGGGACCCAAAGTCAGATTCCGACAGCTGATCCGAGTCTGAACAACTGATCTGGAAAGGCTGTCTGCATCTGACATCGTAATCGCTCAGTTGGAAACACGTTCCGTTGACCTGTACAATTCGGCTCCGAACGACTTAGACTTTCCGAATGCCATCCTGTTCGGATTCGGAACCAAGTCGGTAAGTCTGAATGCTTTCCGAACATCGTAATCGGTCATTCAGAAAGGTTTCTGAATGGGTGAGACACAAGGCTTCCGAATCCCATTTGGCAGACCTGAATCTGATTCGGAGCCTTTCCAAACAGCATCGTCATTGACCTCTTGGAGTACTTCCGACTTACATTACTCAGAAGTCATGTCTTTCACTCCTAATAATTATAAACACACTCACACTAACAGCTCCTCATAATGCTTCCATCCTACAATTGTTACCACTTAATCATCACCACTCATAGCGTGTAAGAGATAAACGAAGGAAGGGTTATCAAGGGTGAGATAAGTGGGTTAAAGCCATAGGGGTAGATCTCTTCCAACCTCATTTAAAGGTAGCCAAAAGTGCAAATATACATGATGAATATGTGGTAAGTCCAATTTCGCATGTTTAGGATGATTGTTTCTGTTTAGAGAAAGTGGTATTACTAAATTAAGAAATGTGGTAATACCACTTCAAGGAGATAGAGATTAGTCTGCAAGTTTAAATAGAGAATACTATGTATAAGCACATTTCCTACACATTTTTTCCTACTTGATTTTAAATGTGTGGAACTGTTAATTACTAGTTAGTGTGTCATAGTTACTGGAATTATGACTACAGTAAGGCTGAGGGTTCTATTACATATTCTCATTGGATGACGTTGTATATTTTCTTAACACCACACCCTGAAGTCTAATGGACAGGAAGAAAATATATTCATCTGTAAAAATTACTTTCTACAATCAATCACCATGAAATTGTGTTGAAGAAAAAAACTATGTAGAGGTCCTCAGGGTCATTGTGAACAAACACATCCTGAAGTACTCATCATGAAGTAACAGAAATACATCTTGATGTAGTGACGATGCCATCATAAAGAAATGCAAACACATCCTGAAGTAGTCACAGAGTCATCCTCAGGTAGTGAATTCATCTGCTGTTATTCCCAAGTTGATATGGGCTCATCCTCTAGTAGTTAAAGCTATTCACACATTTTTCAATGAAGTCATCAGAACACTATACTAGAATAGTTTTGGAGATGACTCTAGAGTCATCCTATTGAAATATTTCACCCTATACACATACTTCAGGATGGCTTGGCTGACTTCACCAGATGATTTCAGGAATAGCTAAGCTGGAGTCATCGGATAACTTCGGAATAACTCCAGGAAGTTCTTCCTTTTTGACCTGAGTAGAGCAATAAACAGGACGTTTTTGTTCAAATAATTCTAACTTCCCAGCGGGGTCATCGTTAAACTTGCAGCGGCTTATTTATGAGTCCCGTCACTTTCTAACCACCCGTGCATCACTATTTGCGATGCACCAGTGGCGTAAAAAATGCGCCATGTTGCGCCATATTTACAAAGTGACTCGTTAATGTAGATGTGTCACTTCGTAAACCCCTGCGCTACATTATACCTGCGCCAGGTATAATGTACGCAGGGTGGGCGTACACCCGCAAGAAGGGGTTGTAGGAGTGGCGCAGCAAAATCTCTGAGATTTCACTGCACCACTTCTAGGACGCCAATTTGTCAAAACCTTACGCCTGCCTCATAGCAGGCATAAGGGTGATGCAGGCCCTTTCACATGGGGCTTGCTCGATGTGAAAGGAACATTGCTGGAGTTGAATCAGGCTTCCGACACAACCTCCAGCAATGCGCCACTTTTTGCCCTGGCAGATACATCAGTTATACAGGCGTATCTGTCCTTCCTTGCGACATGATACGTCATAATATAAATATGACGCATCATTGGTGTCGCAAGGAGGGCGAACTGAGTAGTGGCGCATCGCTGCTTTCACACAGCGATGCGGCACTTCTCGTAAATGAGGCCCGCAGTGCGCAACAATTAATGCCAAGTCCAGGTCCCTTGTAGGCCTCCTTTACCATTTATATTGTCGCCCAAGCCTCCAAGGGTATATTGGGTTTCCCAAACTATTGATTGCAGGTCCCTACCCAGGCACATAGGCAACATTTATGAAATTGTGTTGTAAGAGAAGGCAGATCTGTTATTTATTACAGAATACTGGACCACATCTGATTCGAATTTCGATCTAGGGACTGTAAGTGCAGGTATAAGGCCAATCATTTGCCATGGATAGTTGTTTACTGAGGGGCACTTGCAATCCTTTTTAAGTAAAGTGCTCCAAAAGATACTGTATCTGCAGCCGTGGCCGGTAGTAGGAGTACCCGCAGGGCGGTGACGTGGGGAGGGGGAGGGGCAGGGTGGGGGTAGTAATGTATGGATTACGGACTTTAAAAGGTAAATAAACATAGAAATAAATAAAATGAATTTCGTTGCACACACTGCATCACCAAATGCGATGCAGTGTGTGCAACGAAATTCGTTTTATTTATTTTTATGTTTACTTACCTTTTAAAGTCTGTAATCTATACATTACTACCCCCCACCCTGCCCCTCCCTCTCCCCACGTCACCGCCCGGCCGGTACTCCCACTACCGGCGGGGCTGTATATCTGGTCGTGGTTGAACCTAGACCTCCGATTGTTCAAACTACCATACTCAATCAATTAGAATATGGAAACTCTTTATTCTTGGGAGCTTCCTATTCACTATTCAATGTCTTTCACGCATACGGAACGAGGCAGCTTGTTTGGCTGTTTCTCTCCCACCAAATTCATCTGCCTCATAGTCCTGAAAAACACTTCACTGGTTACCGGTATCTATGAGGAGTCTTCCTAAATCTCTTTGTATTGTTCATAGAGCCCTCCGTGAGTTGGGCCCTTTCTACTTCAAGAACAAGTTTACTAGGTTCAGACCTGGCCAACTGCTGGATTCAGCAGAGGCAGCCAATACAGCAAAAATGCAGACTTTCTCGAATGGGTTTGGAAAGTTCTCAGATCAAGCTTGCGGTTATGGAATAGGCTACCTATCTCTCTGCCGAAGACGGCGAGCCTCGGTAATTTTAGAATGCTGCTTAAAACTTGGCTGTTTACCTTGTAATTGTTGTAATAATAATAATAGGTTAAATAGTCAATTAAAACCATAAACACAGCACAATCATGCGGGAACAAAGAATAAAAAAGAGTTCTTCATATATCTACTACAACCATTACATAATTAGATATCACGGGATGGCTGATCAGACACCGACGAAAACACAAAATGGAATAGAGTAAAAGGTAACAGAGCTGCAAGTTATCGACTTCTTAAATATACCACTGTAGACGGTAAAGGTGCTGGTGTGCAGGATCAGAGAGCAGATGTTAGACTGTTCTGCGTCAACAAAGGGTATCAGCAAGAACAGGTATCTATGAGCGAGACTGGGCGTTACTAGAATGCCAATGTGCAGGGCAAGAGGGATAGGAAACCACCGATATGGGGGCCCCCAGCAGCCTCTTCTTGACCCTTACCTGTTCATAGAAATTTAACCTAAAAGCAACAGGGGTGTCGCAGCTTAAAATCAAGTACCTGCCCCTCCGCCCCCCTAAATTTAATCTGTACTCATTAAATTTCTAATCGTATTTGTTGTAGAAAAGAATTGCTGTACTGTTAAGTTGTAGCACCAGGACGCCTTTAAGCAACTGATCACTTTAGAAATTAAAAATAATAATACTAAGAATGATCTGCTTGAGACACACTGCTTTGTCAGATAAACGATGCCCTGTCGCCTAGCCAGTGAAATATACCTTTCAATTGATAGATGGAAGCAGCAGGTGCTTTAACCTTACCACTTCAGTTTTAACAACATTTCCAACAGGCTGCAGCTGTTACAAACCCCTGTACGAAGATATCGAAATGTTTTTTTTTTCTCAAGGTTTGTGAATTGAAGATGTCAAAAAGAATCCGCAGGTTTGGTATAAGATCAAACTCGTTCTACCCGGCCTTTTCCCAAGCTCGGAGCTCGCTTTGCTGCATGGCTCATTGTGCTAGCATGTTTAGTGTCTTGTATCAATAGAGGAACTTGTGCAGTCCTCATTGATGAATAGAGTTCAATGTCTGAATGTTGACACCTACTATCTATGGTACATTTCATTTGAGTATCAATGTAACAAATTTTAGATACACGAAGGGAAGAAATGCAAGCATGGTAGTTGATTTTCTAAGAAAAGTAAAACAGCAGAATGAGGGCAAACTCTCTTTAACAATCGCACTATGGATAATGTAGCATGATAGTGGAGATAAATTCAGATCAATTAACAATGATTTAACCTCATTATTCATTTGCATGTAGGTAAAAATGAAGTTAGTATTAAAGGTGTAGTGCTATATTGAAGCATTAATATTTCACATTTCTAAGACAAGACTGAACAATATTTCATTTTGAAAGTGCTATTCGGTCAGTTTACAATTTTTGAGAACTAGGACTATCCTAAATTAAATGAGCACGCACTGTCTCTCTAAAAATTGTACAAGTTCTGACCACAACACCGAAACATTCTTTGTTGACTGCATGGGAGAGAATTGGTCTTACACCAGCATCGGCTCTGGTCAAAATATGACCCACACTAGCCAATCACGACTAGGAGTTTCAGAAGAGCTCTGAATCTGCTGTCTCACGCCACTGAGCTTAGCTTCTATTCCCATCAGTGCTTCCGGTGACATGGGCATAAATCATTTTAGCAGAAAACCGCAATAACAGTTGTCTCGTGCTTGTTTAAGTTGTCCGCATTGAAACATATATCAAAACTATTTCTGCCACGCGTGTCATTTGTCTTCTCGCACACACTTCTAGAGATCATAAAGTGAAAATAAATTGTAAATAGAGGGGGACACAACTTATGAATTCCGTTGCCCTAAAGGGTGTTTTAAGAAAGTGCACTTCTTGTTTGCAGGCAAAAAGAAATGAGAACAACAGATTGTATTTATCAATAAGGTCTCTGTTTATGAATGTCGACAGTGCACTTTGTCCTGTACAGGATAATGCACGACTCCCAGCATTGGTGCAAACACACAAATTCATAAGGATTGCAAATAGTGAGAATGTAAAACTGGAAATGACATTAAATACTTAACGATGGCAAACGTAGCACGCTCTCAATAAAAAGACACGCTTTTGCTTTGCGAATATAATATTTCACTTATAATATCTCTGGAAAATTAGCGTAAATATGAAAAGTACAACTGCAGCGCAGCCACCAAACAGAGATAATGATCAGCATAAAAATCTGCAAAGAGCAGCTCCAAAATACTACGGGAGACAGAATCACAGCCATCAGTAAAACATCCAGTGACAACTCTTAATGGACAGGCACGAAAAGTAGAAAACCAAAGATATGGATGAAAAGACTCCGCTGGACAATTGCTATACTAAGTTGATTTTATTTTTGCAGCAGATTCATTGAAACTAAAGCAGCCATGGCAAATTTTGTCAGACCAGCCCCAATGCCGTGTATAGCAATCAAGTGCAGCGAGGGAGCCTGACCACTGCAAATTTTGGCAAAAATGGTACATTCTACCATGCATTTTTAGGATTTGGATAATGAAGAACTGGGACAAAAAAACATAAGGTGTTAACGTAGATTACGATTGTTAATTTAGGCACAGTAACAAGAGGATTTCTGTGACAAAAGCATTAACCTACTGAGCTATGCACATATGATCTGCATAGTACACACTCTTTGCAGCAGGCCTATGACCGTGTGCGCTACCTTAGATGAATCAAAAATGCCACTAGACAAAACTCTGATCTCTCTCCAGCAGGTACATTAATCACCAGAGTTATCTAGGCACTTTTTATGTTGCCCGAAAACTGTTGGAATTACAAGGAACTCTGCCATCGTTTTAAAACTGCTGCACTCCTACAAAATCGCCCCTCTCCCTTACAGCTTCCCAGGAAAAGTCTGATGCCTGGTACATTCTTGATTGAACAGTGCACTTTGTGAAGTTTCTTCCCTTTGCCACATCTGCTTAAAAAGGAGGACTTTTCGTCCATTTACTTCTTAACTGTAACAAATAAGTGGGTCCTGTCTGCAAAACACTTTACAAAACAGGGTAAAGATCCGACTGACTGTGGGTCGTATCGCCCCATTTCACTCCTTAACAGTGATTACAAAATCTTTGCTACTATCTTGTCAAACAGGCTGGGGGGTGTTGCTGACACTATTATTCACTCAGATCAAAAGGGTTTCATCAAGGAGCATCAATTGGCGGATCTCACGTACAATCTGGTCGGCGCTATTGATATGGCATCCACCTTTTCACTCCCTTTGGCTGTTTTAACCCTCGATGCAACCAAAGACTTTGACAGGGTTAATTGGGCATATCTGTCTGATGATATGATGAAATTCAACTTGGGAGATAGATTCTGCCGAGCTATAGAACTCTTGTATAAGGCCCCAACAGCCAGATTGCTAGTGAATAGCTCTCTGACAGAGATATTTAAGATCACAAGGGGTACAAGGCAGGGCTGCCCGCTCTCCCCCCTCTCCTTTTTAATCTCTACATCGAACCATTTGCATAGGTTCTTAGGGAAGACCTTAACATCGCTTCCTTTAAATTTGGAGGGTGGGAAAAGCAGGTGGCCCTATATGTGGATGACATCCTCATTTTTACAGCTGATCCTGACTTAGCTTTTCCATCAGTTATCAATTGGGCGGAGGAGTTTGGCAAGATCTCAGACTATGAAATAAACGCCAATAAAACCGAAATCATGGCCTGGAATATTCCCAATTCACAACTCAGTATAGGTTCCTCTTTGCGTTATTTGGGGATCAGAATTATGCAAGAGGTTGGGAAGATTTCTGAA
Organism: Lissotriton helveticus; assembly: GCF_964261635.1. NCBI lineage: Eukaryota > Metazoa > Chordata > Amphibia > Caudata > Salamandridae > Lissotriton > Lissotriton helveticus. The sequence goes on along the minus strand of NC_136063.1, from coordinate 340,698,024 downwards.
CATAATCTAGATCGGGTGTTTAGGGAGTGTCAAAAGCAGTTGAAGTCTTGGGCTCACCTCCCCTTATCCATTCTGGGGAGGATTAATATAGTAAAGATGTCCATCCTGCCTAAACTTACATTTCTTTTTATTTCTATCCCTTTGGTGTTTGATACCAAGCAAATAGAGAAATGCCAACGAGAACTAAATTCCTTCATCTGGAAGTATAAAGCTACTAGACTGGCGTGGAAAAAGCTCAGGAGGAGGAGGGAAAAAGGTGGTTTGGCGTTGCCAGACCTACAATATTATGCCTGGGCTTTTCAGCTCTCGCACTCGAGAATGCTCTTAAAGGTACCCACTAATACATCAGCTGGAGAAATGTTTCGGGCCATGTTAACCCCTTCCATGCTCATGACGAGCTCAGCTCGTCATGCAGTACACTGCTCGTGTGCTCATGACGAGCTGAGCTCGTCATGAACAATGGGATTTAAGGGCCTGCAGCATCAGGGGAGAATTGCTGTAGCATTCAAGGTGTTAAAGGAAGAAGCCCTGCCGGCGGAAGGTTTTATGTTTAAATTTGGGGACCAAAAATGTTTCAAAAAAATTACATTAAAAGTGCTCCATTAGTTAGCCAGAAGTTGGGCAACTATAAGAAGGAAAGACGGGCTTAGCTATTTCTCAAATTTTGCCCCAATATGGGACTCCCTGGGTATACCATCTTGCTTTCAGGACAATTTGATCATTCCTGTGAGGGACTCTGGCATTTCAAAGTGAGGAGACCTGTTGGTAGGGCGTTCTCTCTTGTCCTGGTAAGATCTACGGGGGAAAGTGGGCCCAGGTCTATCCAGGTTTAAATATATTTAGATGAAGAGTTGGGCCCAGGCACAGTCTAGACAGGATACTCTTTTGGGGAATGATAGCAATCCTGAGGAACTCCTAGTGGTGAGGCCAGGGGGCAGGAAGGAGGTTGCATTGTGGTATTGGGCAATTGAGGAAGAGGTGGATGGTGATTTCAAACTTGCCGATGAGTTCTGGGGAGATCAGTTAAATTCTCAGTGTATGCAGGTCTGGATGGACTAATTTATTCTGCTGCATAAAATAGTAAAACCTGCCTGGCTGAAGCGAAACCATCTTTTTACAGCCCATAGGGTGTACTTTTCTCCTCTAAAACTATTGCAATTCCAGCCTGGGAAAGTATGCAACAAATGTGGCCTCCCAGAAGCATCTGACATCCATATGTTCAAAGACTGCCCTGTAATCCGCCCCTCTGGGATGTGGTGAAGAAGACTCTGGACTCCATTCTGAAGGTCTCAGTGACTATCACTCTCCCTTTAATCATTTTTGGCCTCGATGATAACATCATGGGCCAAGCTAGATCTTTCCTGTTCTACGCAATCCTCATGGCCAGAAGAGAAATCTGCAAATTCTGGGTAGACTTTGCTGCTCCATTCCACTCAGGTTGGCTGACCTCGCTCTATGATGTATCTAGGGTGGACTTGGCTAGATCCTGTAGTAAGAAAAAGCTTGCATTTTGGGATCTCTTGGTATGTTAGAAATAGGATGTCCGGGTTTTTTTTTTCCCGGGTCCTATCATTATGCCTTTTTCAGCTCCATGGACCAGTGCTACAGGTCCCCCAGGTAATCAGTATGGTCCGACAGGTTGGAAAACACCTCGGTGGAGTAAACTTTTCTTCCCTCTAATTCTGGATTTTCCTTCCGCCAGTTATCTAATCGTGTCTTGGTCTGGGTTAACATTCACACAAAGACCCCTGAACTTGTTCAGAGAGGACACGCAAGGTGGTCGGCGCTTTTCCTAAGAGGGCTAAGGCAAATGAGGGGAAACAAAAATCGCCCCCCCCCCCCTTACAGCTTCCCAGGGAAAGCCTGATGCCTGGTACATTCTTGATTGAACAGTGAACTTTGTGAAGTTTCTTCCCTTTGCCACATCTGCTTGAAAAGGAGGACTTTTCGTCCATTTACTTCTTAACTCTAACAAATAAGTGGGTCATGTCTACAAAACACTTTACAAAAAACAGGCTTAATTCAGTGGCAGAATGTGATGAGGTATAAAGCAAACTGGCTACATATATTTTTCAGAAATCTTAGCTGATGCTGGCCCCTGACCTATCTAATATCAAAAAGAGCTTGGTTCCAAAAGAGTTATTTTGGCACTAAATTATTATTAAACATGTTCGTGTAAAATACAATTCCTAAAGAGGCATTTAAATACTCTTCCTAATTGGTAATGCCAAGGACTGCAGCAACAACCACACACAAGAATGTATTTGCTGTTTGGTTGTTGCTCCAGGCATTCATTTGAGAAGGAAAACATGCACATCTATATAGTATTCTGTACTTGTTATTTCCATCTGTTCTGAGATTTCCCATAATTGACTAAAGACAGCATGCAGCTGTACCTTCGGTTTCCCATTTCCATAACCACCTAACTTGGTTACAAAAACAGTTTCACATTATTTTTCAATCAATAATATGTGTTCTCAACACAGATAGAAAAGGAAAACAGAATAACTGAGAGATATGCATGGATGTCATTTGAAGTAGACAACCCCAGGATATTGCGCCATGGACTGGCAAATTTTGGGGGCCAATAGTAGAAATGTTGCTTTGCACAGTTATGTTTTTTGCAGTATTGTTGCAGCACTTTATATCCACATTTATAGTTTTCCTGTCCCTTCGTAACTGTGAGGATACAGTTACTCCAGTTAGCACTTCTGACCAGCACTTCTCATTAAGAAATGGATTTGAAAGCAGCTTCGCAGCCGATGAGTGCAGAAGAGGCCGGAAAGGAAGACGTGATGTTCGAGGCATTAGCACTATGGCAAGCCTCCTCAAATTTTGATCAACTCTGCCGTCTGTGCCTCATAAAATGTAGACATAGAGCTGTTTCTGTATATGACCTTTTATTATGTTATCTGAACTTAACAAGACATACACCTTCAGGCACTCTACTTTGCACTTTTATTTTATGGCTTGTATCATCCTGAGCCCTTTGCACATTTAGGATAAGGGTCTGGTGGCACCTCAGAAGTTCCTATTCTCTTCAGGACCGTGAGTCGCTTCAAACGATTAAAAAGAAAAGACAAGCTGTTGTTTAAACCATCCACTTTTTCCGCATTTATATAAATGTTTTGTACTAATTACCAGCCGCGGCCGGCAATGGGAGTACCTGCAGGGCGGTGACGTGGGGAGGGGGAGGGGCAGGGTGGGGGGTAGTGATGTATGGATTACGGAGCTTCCCAGGTAAGTAAACATTTAAATGAATACAATGAATTTCGTTGAGTGTAATGCATCCCCAAATGCGATGCAGTGCGCGCAACGAAATTCGTTTTATTTATTTAAATGTTTACTTACCTGTAAAACTCCGTAATCCATACATGACTACCCCCCACCCTGCCCCTCCCCCTCCCCACGTCACCGCCCTGCAGGTGCTCCCACTGCCGGCCGTGGCTGCTAATTACCCTTATCAGGCAAAATATATTACCTCACAGGAAATGTTTTTTATAAGGGTTTCTATTACTATGCTTTTCTGTACTATGATATATGTGGTTTATGTAATTTGTAATGATTTTAAGTAGTCATACAATAAACATGACTTGACAGTGATAGTGGTGGAGGGGGATTCCATAGTAAGGTGGTTACCACCCACTGGCTGCTTGACCTAAATAATCAGTTCCACCCTAGGCCTCTACTTGAATGGAGTTCTGCTGACTTCACCCTGAGGCAGAGCTATGGACGGCCAGATTCAAACAGATTTAGCACTTTTAAACCTTCCCACGTCCACCAAAATAGGAACGATGTTTGTCAGTGTCCAGAATCTGGGTAAACATTCATAGGAAATTTTGTTGAAACTTTGGTGAGTAGAGGAGCCCAAAGATCAATGTTATGCCTAAATAAATCCAGATGGACCCCATCAGGCCCTATCGCCTCGCCTTGCAGTGGGTTCTCCTGCAGTGGTGGCTCCTTGAGGGAGTGCTGCAGGGCAGTGGGGCAGGGAGGGGCCCGGTGGGGGTAGTAAACTCCGGCATACAGCGGAACGGAGTTAAGTAATACAATAAATAAATAAATTGAATTACATTGCGTGCACTGCATTGCCATTTAGTGTTGCAGCTCACACAATGTAATTCGTTTTATTTATTTATTTCAATACTTAACTCCCTTCGGCCGTATGCCGGCGTTTACTACCCCTCACCCTGCTCCTCCCCTGCCCCACCCCACCGCCCGCAGCACTCCGACGGACGCTGGCGGAAGGGCAGCACTGATTTTGCTTGACCTCTCAGTGGCATTCGACACAGTCCCACACTCTCTTCTCCTCTCACGACTAGCCAGGATAGGTGTGTTGGGACAGGCTGGAACTGGCTTAGGTCCTTTCTCGAGGGTCGGGCCCAGCAAATCTGGCTGCCTCCGTCCTCCTCTCTCCTACAGGCTGTGACTACAGGTGTTCCTCAGGGGTCCTCCCTTAGCCCCCTTCTTTTTAACATTATTGTAACACCCCTGGTCTATATGGCTGAGAGCCAGGGAGCCAAGGTGATGACCTACGCCAATGACACCCAGCTGCTCTTTACTTGGGACAATGATGACAATTCTGTCACCTCGGTTCATCACTGTCTCTCTTCCGTTTTTAAGTGGCTAGCGGCAGCACAACTAAAATGTAACAAGGAGAAGTCCGAGATTCTCCTGTTTGGAAAATTCCCTCCCAAGTTCCGGAAAAGCTCTGAGGCCACCTGAGTTCCCCCTGCCCACCTCAGAAGGGAAGCCGATGAAGAACCTGGGGGTTTAGTTTGATGAGAGTCTCTCCTTCTCATTTCACATCAAGAAGCTGGCCGGCATTTGTTTTGGTCTCCTTAAGACTTTAAGAAAGTTCTTTCCTCTCCTGCCCCAAGCAGCAAGAGAAACGGTCACTTGTGCTCTCATCCTCTCCCAGCTGGATTATGCCAATGCGCTTTATATTGGCATCCCTGGCTACCTGATAAAAAAGCTCCAGGTAATCCAGAATACGGCAGGCAGCTAGACTCCTTCTGGGCATCTTCGCCATCCACAGCGTGCAGTTCACTTGCGTTCCCTGCACTGGCGTCCTGTAGCGGAATCGGGGAAGTTCAAAATACTGGTTCTAGCAATTGCGCACTGCATGGCGTTGGCCCATCATATCTGCAAAAGCGGTTTACCTTCTATCTGCCTTTGAGACAGTTGCGACTGGCATCTCATCGGCTTGCAGTGGTTCCCCGATTTAAGTACCTGAGGCTGTGTGGCATTTCTCAGACCTGGAGGGCAGCGGCTGCTTGGAACGCACTTCCCCTCGTATTACGCAATATTGAAGACCCGACAGCAACCAACACAAATCTGAAAATGTATATTTTTGTTTGCTAGATTCCTTGCTCTCTCTAAGACATCGTGCCGGGACGCTCATGATTGGCCGTGTGTGTTATAAAAATCCAAATAAAATAACTCCCTTGAGGAGCCGCCACTGCTCTCCTGCAGCACATGTATAACCTCCCATACCTCAATGCTTAAACCATTCCAATTAATGTGGATTATAGGAAATGGCTAAACTATCACTTAAACAAATGCTTTATCGATCAATATGTAAGAAAAAACGGTTAACCAACTGATCTGCGGTTATGAGTGCACTTAAGTTAGATAAAATACTACCACTAGCTCTGATGGCACTGACAATTCACCAGGATGACTTGCTGCTCTTGGTTTGCAGTATCAGCCAATTCCAATTTTTGTTACGTACTGCCTGAAGCAGGGAATGGTATATTCCCGGTCATAAACAATTAAAACAATACACTGATGAAACGTCAGTCACGTTTACAGACAGAAAAATTAAAAAGGTCAAAATATTGACAAATAAGACACTTAAAAATACATCAGGGTCAGATAGTTTCCAAACTAACTGAGGAAATTCTGAGGCTAAAGTAAATGATAAGTAACCTTTAAAAGAAATTGCAGCTCAGGAGACGAATAAAAAAATGACTTTAGCAAGAGGGTCATGATCACTAAGAGATTTTCCTATGATTTCGCAAGATATCGAAAAATTCTAGAATCCATGAGAAATAAATATATAGTCTACCACCAAGTAGCACCCACAATCAAAATATGTGGGTGTTGAGTAGCTGCTTCTACATTCATGAATGTTAATCATATCATACACACTCATATCGTTAGGAAGTTGTGTTTACTTAAGATGCCATTTCAGTCGATAAAAGTTTTGGTGAGGAATTAGAAACCTACCCAAATCTTTTGCTCTAACTTTTCAGTTTGAATGGTTTATACTTCACTATTATTTTTCCTGTACAATTGTAGCAGTGTCTACAGACCCTTTGAAGGTGATTTGTTGTACTTAATAATAACTAAATAATAATGATAATATTAATATTAATACTGTGCTTTTAAATTTGAGACAACATGTTTTTCAAGAATAAAAAAATCATACCAGAGCAAAGACATTTGAGCCTTCATCCATCAGGAGTTGTTTTCAGCACAGGTATGTGGGTGGTAATTCTTTGAATCTCCAGAACTCAAAGAATAATCAGCATTCCTGAGTGTGAAGAGACTGAGAATGTCATTGGTGGAAGACTAGGCCAATTTTTCTGCATATGGCAGTGTAAGAAAACAGGCCGTTTTTCAGGTGTACCCCCACTTTTTGCTCCCATTTGGACTACTACATGCTAGTTTTCGACTCTGACAGTGCACTGAAGCCTGCTAACCAGACCACTGTGTCAGTGCTCTCTCCTTAAAACTGATACAGGTGAATTGGCAACCCCAATCGTTAAGGACTGCCACCCTCTTATAAGTCCCTAGCACATGGTACCAGTGGTACAGAGGCCATGGATGTTTAATGTGTCACCAGTGCCTGAAGCACTGTTTGTGCCACCCTGACTGACCCAAGTAAACTGATAATAGCAGTCCTGCCAATGCAGGAGCAGTACCAACTGCTCAAACTTGACTTTAACCACACCAGGAGTGGCAAAGTCAATGCACTATTTTTAATATATGCCAGTCACCCCTAGAGAAGGCTTCCTGAGCCCAGAAGGCAGGATGCATTATACTGAAGGTGAGGTCATATAGGTGCAAGCATATATGGCCTTTGGTGGCCTTTTCTAGTGTAAGTGATAAGTAGCCCTTAGGATAACATGGGCTGGCACAAGGGAAAACCTGAGGTTTGGCAGCTCCATTATGGTACCACCAAAATATGTCATGTTTGGTCTCAAACTGTAGTGTAGTTCCTATATTCCCAATAGGCTCTGCACATTGGAATAATATATCCTATAAATGTGACGTAGGACTGAGGTCAGTAGGTCTCTATTGACTATAATAAACTTAATTGTGAGTGCCAGCTAGCTCAGAGGTCACTAGAAACTTTCTCGAATACACAAGAAGGGATTAGTTTCTTACAACCACATAAACATGAAAACTTTGTTTCCCTAGGACTGGAAAATATCTTCAGAGTCGTGGAAACAATAGATAACTATTTTACTCAGTCAATAATGCATGCTTTGTTTCTACAGAGTTGTAGAGAAATAGTGAGATGGGCATTTTCAATAAAAGGTTTATTGAACAGTCTTCGTTCTCATGCAAGAGAGGTGAACTGCTACAAATGTTAGACAGAATGCAAAGTATATTGCGTACAGCGAGAATAGTATTATGAAATAATACTGTAATAGCATTGTCTAGTGGTATGACATATAAAAATACATACATAAATAACACAGGCTAAAATACTCAACTGGTGCTTCTAAAATACGCCTACCCCAATGTACCTAACCTAAGTCTAGAAAGAGGGAGGAAGTAAGTATGGTGTTTAAAATAAGTTTTAGTTCTGCCAAGAACTGCCAAAGGTTTCTCTAGGTTCTAATCAGCACCATACCTTAGAATGAACGTGGTTGGTATTTCTGTCTCTGAACTCGATTACCCAACACCCCGCAAGGGGAGTCAGAAACACTGGAGCTGGATTTTCAGCAGAGGAGGACAGCTTTTTGTCAGTGCGTCAGCTGGAGAGTCGGCTTCCACCGGCACTTGCCGTAGCGAACTGCGTCGGGCAAGTAGGTAGTCGAACTGCACCGAACCACACCGTGCTTAGCTATAGCAAGTGAAGGTATATTTATACCTTGAAGGTGTTTAGGAATGCCAGCTTTGACATAAAGTAGGGCATATGAACATCATGGATAAACCCCTAAGGAATAGTTGTTCATGCATAATAATGAGTTTCTTGGAGAAATGAATATCCAGGTTAGGGAAAGACCCTTCTGCTTAAGAGACTGGTTTTCCAAGAAATCGTTGTGACATTGATGAACGATGGAAGCAGCCATGCCTGCATTTGGGTAGCATGGGCTATGCCTAAATAAGGACTGGATTTCTATGCCTATATAAGGGCAACGTGGATTGTACCTATAAAAGGGCATGAATCAGGAAAATTCATTCGGAATCTAAAACGCCATACAACAAAACAACATGCCTCATCACCCCTGACATGTATGTTGAGTTGTGTACAATGTGGCATGCACCAAGGTGGCAACTTTAAAGGTTGCCAATTGGGTTGCCCCAGCCTGTCCTGCACTCTGGCTGCCTGCCCACAGCTATTTCCGCCAAGACAGAAATATGACCCCTTTCAGGAGGTGTGAATACTCTCAGGAGTCAGAATCAAAGGCCTGGGCAGGTAAAAGCTCACACTTCCCTCCCTGACAAGATGGGGTTAGTAAAGTGACACATCAAGGCGGTGACCTTCAAAGCCTTTATTTCCTTCATATGATACCTGTCTGCCTCCCAAAGGAGGAAACAATCATGCTTTTGCTCCCAGGCACATTTGTAAATTGGCAGGCAGGAACATTAGGTATCCAGACATTGTTCACGCCCAGAAGGCTAGTAACACCTCTACGTTGGACTACCCAGTCTGTACAGCTAAGAAAGGTTTCTGCAATTTTTAAAAGTGGCTGAATAGAGTGTTCTGGGGATAAAAGTGACACCCTGCCCCAGATGTGGTCAGCTCAAGGGAAGATGTGTTGCTGGGGCTAGTAGCTCATTGGCCACTTGCACCCACATCCCTAATGCCCCTAAACTAGGATTAAGGTGCTATGCCTTGGTGACCTATATGACATGGTTCCTTAATTGTAATAAAAAGGGAGTTTAAGGTTTGGGAAGTAGTTTAAATGCCAAGTCCATGTGGCAGTAGAGTGAACACACAAGCACTGTAGTGGCAGGGCTGAGACAGTTTTGAAAGGCTACTTCTGTGGGTGGCACCGTGAGGGCTGCAGCCCAGTAGTAGAAATTAAAGTACAGGCCCTGGGCATATGGTATACCACGTTACAAGAGACTTACCATTACAACAAACTGGTTAGCAGTGGTAAAGGGCTTGGAGTCAAATGGCCAACAAATAAAAACAGCAAAAATGAGTGGAAAAAGGCAAAAAGTTGGGGGAACGACCACCCTAAGGATGACAGGTCTAATGCTCATCAACAGGAGAGAGGGCTGCCTGTGTGCAGAATGGATTGGTGTCTCTGTTACTGAATGCTGTTCTACAGCAAACTAGGTAACACAATTATTGTTTATAGATTATTATAGGCTTAATATAGCCCAAGGTTATCAGTTGAAGGTTGAAAAGCTGTTCTTTGTTCAAAGGTTTTGTGAAACTGCAGTAGGTTGACAGAGTCATGTTTCCTACTTTATTAAATAATGGATGTTAAATGCATTCTGTTAAGTGTATGTTTTTTGCATACTTGGGTATTTCTACATAGAGCAAGTAAGGGGATGAAGAATAAGATGAGAAAGTAATATCTGGATTATGTACTGATAATCTTTTTTACTCTGACTCCATATTCCTTATACCTTCACTTATGTTCACTATCTCCGACCATTCCCTGGCTGGTTGAGGAGTAATTTTTGATCTTATAACAACAAGATAAATGTATGCTCTGGTTTCTTTTAATAGCTAAAAGGTAAGTGTTGTTTTTTTAAGACAGGAAGTGCTTGGTAGAAGTGACTATAGTGAGGATATTCCTCATAACTGCATAGAGTGAGTAATGGGCCAATGAATAATGAATTGGAGAAATGGGGGTTACCAATATGTAATCCAGACATTCATTGCTTAATTTTTTTTAGAAAGAGTTAATCTTCTTCGAGATATGTTGTTGTAGATATGTAGCGTATTCATACGCTACAGTGTACAAAGTGTATGTCTTGGCACCGAGAAACTATGTGTACATGAGCGTTTTACAAGTGTGCACAGCAATAGTGTTATTTTAGGGAAGAATACCATCCCAACTTTGCACTCCAATTTGGAAAGTATAACACTTGCATTCATATCTTTCTTTAATAGTGATCACTCTGTAGTCAGTAAGATTTGTATAGTCGTAGCTTATTCTTCATTTATTTTGAAGCATTCTTGCTCATAGTGTTAAACCCCACACTGCAATTAATATTAATTTGCATTTAATAAATTTAATTGGAATCCATATGCATTTCGGGACAAGCCCTTCATCAGGGGACTATGGCTATCCATGGTATGTATGTCCTCAAGGTTGACTCATGTCTTACCCAGCAATTGTAGTGTGGGGTTTAACACTACGAACAAGAATAGCATAGAATAGCATAGAAACTTAACATATCATCCAGCCATCAAATAACTGAATTGCTTAAATCTCTTTACTCTGGTCAGACACGCTACGTGCCCAGTTTCAATGGGCACACGTTATTTGTCATGTCATTTAATGACAGACATCATAAACTTCTTTTTTGGACTTTTAAATCATTAACTCAGCCAGAAAGATAATGGAATTACAAATGACTCTCAAGCAAAACGCTGCAAAGAAATACATTTTGGGATTGAACTTCCAACCATGATAGAGCAGATATTTCAGCGAGGCAGCCAATCCCGCTGCATGCTGTGCGGGAGCGAATAAGGGGGCATATTCTCAAGGATTTATAGCGGTGTTATCAGCACTTTATCGCAGCCAAAGTGGCAATAAATGTATCGCCCAATTCACAAGCTGGTGCTAACAGCCCATATCACCAGTTTACTTGAGATAGCAGCCGCAACAAACATCGCAACAGATGAGCCCAGCAACTATTGCTAATGAGATGCAGAGTAGGTGTTCCCGTGCTAAAAGCTACAACAACACCACTCTGCAACATTCACAACAACCAGCCAGATTGGTGATGAGAACCCAAAACTGGTGATAAGGCATGTTAGCAGCAGGAAAAAACACCTGCTCTGACCTGCTGTAAAGTCGGACGACAACCTGTACTAGAAAAGGGAGCCTAGCCCAGAGCCACACCTGAAGAACAACAGATGCCATGGAGCTACTGATCATGCAGCTCGGAGCCCCAATAGGGCTATAACACCCACCGTCACCACCCCCAGGCCCGTCACACCCCACCCACTCCCAGACCACCACAGAGGCAGCGCAGACAAAGATAGCAGACCTCCAGGAAACACACCAACCTCACAGAGTTAACACCAGAGATTGACATTGCCCACTACAGGCTCAAAAGGACAATCATCCCCAGCATCCTGACCATCATTGCCCACAGGCTGACGGTACCAACACAGTGGACAACCAACATCCCACCTCAGACAAAGCTGCTGGGCGTGCTGCATCTATTGGCCTCTGGTACCTTCCAACCAACAACCACCAGAGTCGTAAGAGTCTCACAGCAAGCCCTATCCAAGTTCCTCACACCTTTCCTGGATGCCAAGATCAGCTTGGTACCCCAGTACCTATACTTCCCCCACACTGCGCAGGAACAGCTGGAGACAAAGCAAGGCTTCTACACCATAGCTGGCTTCCCACACGTGTTGGAGACAATTGACTGCACACATATCCTACTTGTACCCCCTGCGGGCACTGCACAAAATTACTGCTACAGAAACTGCACGCATTCCATCAATGTTCTGGCAGTAGTGGACCATCGAGGACTCCTCACCAATGTCATCACCAACTACCCAGGCAGTGTGCATGATTCCTACATCTTCCGACAGTCCATTATCAACCAGCGCTTTGAGGTTCGCACCTATGGAAATGCACTGCTCGTTGGTAAGTACCAAATGAACACACCTCAACTCCACAATCATGCAACTCACAACACTGGGAATGCACATGTTACAAACTCACATACAACATGCCAAACAACATGTCCACCCACGAGACACGACAGCACAACGTACTGTGGTAACCTGGGCTAGCCATGTACACGAGCCATCAACGGCATGGCACCTCAGCCACACAATAGCAGATTGTAGGGCGAGGTGGGTATCAGGCGTGTGTGAAGGAGGCAGGTGACCCACGAATGAGAATGTACACAATGCCAAGTGTAGCGTGGATGTGATGGCCAGACTGCAGTATGAAGACCACACACATATCCATGTCAACATACACCGCTGGTGTATGGAGTGTAGTGGACAGTGGATGCAACCATGTCACCCCAGCCAGTGGAGAAGATCGCGGAAATGTATCTTGTTATGTCCCCCCCTGTAAGCGTGAGCAGAGTGGGCTGGCCCTGCGTATAAAAAGCACGTAGCTCTGGGTGTGGATCTCTCCTGGAATGCCCAAAGTCTCTATCAGGCGGGCGCCTTTCACCCCAACATGAGGCCGATGCCATTACTGTGAGCGGTGTTGCCTGCGATCTTGTGGCCTGCTGCAACCAGGCAGCTGGTCCCTAAACCCGTCTTGCCCTCCCCTGTGCACCCAGGCATCACAGCTCACCTGCCGATGCCGGCGTGTGTCAAAGAGGGCCCACAACATGCCAGTGAAATCTCCAAGCCTGAGGCCTGCGACCTTGGCAGCTTGCTCAGACCATCACAGCCTCCGCGACACAGGCCTGCAGTGCTCCTTTCTCGTTGATGTACACCATCGGCATACATAGCGGACAGACTGCATCCCCTCTCAGTCCCGTTGCCACTAAGTCTGTTCCCTGACATTCATGGACACTCTCTGGTTGAACTTTGGTGGTGTCTGAGTCTATGGACTGGTGGTTGTCTTCATCATCATGTAGCTGATACGATGATACGACTTGGTGGTAATAACGAGGCTGTAGCATTCCACTCCTCAATTTGCCGCTTCCTGGCGGCTTCTTCCCTCTGCATCATGCCCTGGAGGACACCTTCCACTGTCCCCCGCAACGCTCCGCTACATTCACCTTCGACATTGACGGAGACCCGCTCAGTCCGTATGGCCCTACCTCAGTGCACCACAAGTCACCTTCAGTGGCGGGATGTCTGTGTCGGCTGCAGTGCATCCGGGGCCAATAACTCTGTGCACCTCAAGTCAGGGAGCCTGTCTGATTGGATATTGGATAGCCTTTGGGTCAATTAACTTGGGGTCATCGACACCATGTGTCTGTGGTCCTGCGCTGTCCGCTGCCTCCTACCTCAACTGCGGTCCACCAGAGCTCACACATCAAATCAAGTCTAGATCGGCCCGGACAACACATCACCGCAGGATGCACACACCACCACCGCCAGGGCCACCTCCAAACAACAACTGCCAGAGTCGAAACAGTCATACTGGCAGACTAACAGAGTTGTTCACACCCGTTGTGGATGCCATCATCTGCCTGATGCCCTGCTCAGCTCTTCAGGTGCCACTAACTCAGTGCCCAACAACTCATGGACCATTTCTGATTGAGTTGTGTGCTGGAGAGCTCGCGCAGCAATGTAACCTCAGGCAGTGTGGGATACCTGGGACGATGATGAGGAAGATGATGCAGGTGTAACACACCCCACTGCAGCTGCATCAGGACTATCCCAAAGGGACACAATCCTAGACAATTTATTCACATGAGAACGCTCAGCTCTAGTGCCCGAACCTCAGTGCACTGCAAATCACGGACACTTCTGTTTGCATATTGTGCGACCTGTATACTTACTTTGGCTCACCACCATGATGCTTTGCAGTTGGTGTTTTCTGGTTCTGTTTTATTGCTGATTAGTGTTCAAGTTGTTGTCAGCACCAACCACTCCGTGAGGGCTGGCTTACACTCACCCCACACACATCAAGCACAGGCGTCACTGTACATGTGACCCTGGCAACAAAGGTGCGGGGCACACGTGCCCATAGCCAAGTCCACAAACTATCTGAGTGTGTCCGTTTTCTCATAATATATGCATGTGGGCCACGGGCCCTACCACATTACACTGTGCTCTAAACAGTGGACGCAACTATGTCACCGCAAGCAGCGGATAAGACCTTGGACATGTAGCTTTGTCGTCACCCACTCAGTACGTAAGAGGAGTGGACTGGGCCATCATATGCGGGTCCAGCGTGGGAGTGTGAATGATTATTCTGGGGATCAGTACAGGAATTGTGCAAATACATGTGTCTCTGTCGCAGTGTGGGTCTCCATTGTTGGGTGTAGGTTGTCCCTGATGGGTATTAAACACCCACGTATGTAATCTAGTTCTGCTTGCATGAGGTCGGACCCCTCCTGCACCTGTTCGGCCACCTCCTTTTGGCAGTGGTGGTGGGTGCTTTCTGCAGTGTGGTCTGTGCAGGGGCTGGGGTCTCCTCTATGAAGCTGGGCTGCCCTGCTCCTGGAGGTGGGTTGCTTAAGATGTCCATCAGCTGTTGTAGAGCGTCGGTGTCGAAGGTATGGCGAGCCTCTCTAGCATCACGAATGAGTCGCCTGGTCTGCTCTGTTGGGGGTGTTGTTTGTCCCTCTGCAATGTGAAGGGGTGATGCATTTTGACATTGTGCTGACATGTATGTTGGCGCATTGTTCTAGTTTACATGCAGACTGTGTGACAATGTACATTGTGACTATTTGGGATGTGATGAATATTTGATGTGGGACAGTGGAGATTTGGACTACATGACGGATGTGAGGTTGCACACGTACATTTTCATCTCAGAGTTTCCGGCTATGTCAGATGTGAATGGCCTGTTTCTACGCATGAGCGAACTGAGTTGTGTCGTCTGTTCTGCAGTGTAGGTGTAGCACTTTGTACCACATTGTCGTCAATGTGGATGTGCTGTTATTGCTATGTGTATGTGCAGCATTGTGGGAAGGTCGCCCCTGCAGCTGTGATTTTGCTGCCCCTTATCCCTCTGAGGCGGTGTGCCATAGACTTTTGTACTTTTACGGTGCTGAAATGTTGGCAACTTGGGTCATTTGTGCTCTTGGACGGTTATTGTACTCCTGTGCAGTGTCTGTCTGCAGATGTGTTGTTGACGTCAGGGGTTGTTTGTGTACATGGATGTGTCAGAGTGTGACCTGCTCCTTTCTGTATGTGGTTCACACTCAGTCAACTCAGTGTCGTGGCATGCAGAATCTCATGATCATTGTACTGTAGCCATGCTGAATATGATATAGTGTCACTTGCATTGTCTGTGTGGCTCACAAATAAGCATCTGTGCAGGGCTTCCCACATGTGCATGTGTTGGTTGTGGGATTGTTGATGTGTGGGGCGGGACCCCTTTGGGCACATGGTGAACGGGGGCCTACTTGGTGTTTGTGTGTGTGATGCAGTGTGCCACGGGGATCAGGGACATGATCCTTGGTCATTGTGGGTGTGCAGTGTGCCACACATTGTTATGCATGTTTGCCATTGTGTCCATCTCCCCCTTTCCCCCAGTCCCTGGTCATTACTCACCCTGTTGATGTCGTGTCAGGTCCTATCAAGCTGTGTCCGGACTCCCAATTCCTTGCACTGTCTCCACACTGATGACTGTGGCCTCCATTACTTCCAGCTCCTCCTGTGGCGCAGGACTCCCACCTCCTGTCGCTGTTGCTACCTTCCTGTTGGCAGCAGGTTTGTGCTTGGTTTGGCTTTTCACTCCATGCTAGCACCTCTTGGCCTCCTCCATTGACCTCCTCGACACTCTGACTGCATTCACGTTTGTCAAATTGACGTTCAGTTGATGGTAGTGTTCTGTCACCTCCGTGACGCTGCTCTGGTTTTCCTGCGGACTGCACACCGTCTTCCTCTTCATCTTCTCCCTGGCCTTCCCAGACCCCGAGGTTCCTTGTTGGTGGTCTGTTGGGCTTGTGGGGTTTGCGCTGACCTCTGCACTCAGTCCGGTTACATCCATGATGCTACGCAGTTTATTTTTGTTTCCCTTTGTTTTTGGTCTGCTCTTATGGTGCCTTTTCTCGCATGACGCATGCGAATTGCAGGCCTGTCGCTGGTTTCTGCAGATTTTTGTACCGTGATTGGCTTCATAGCAACTTTTTTTGCGTTGTTTTTTGCATTTTTGTGCCATCACATTGACTTTATCGCGGACATTTAACGTTATCGTGAGCCTATCGCATGGTACCGCCGTGTTGAGATCACAACGTAAACACTGCGTTATGTTCCCGCAATAGACTGTGAAGAATTGCGTTAAATTAATTTTGCGGTAATTATCACACGTTCTTGAGAATATGCCCCAAAAAGTGTTCCAAGAGCAGACATTAAGCAGCTGTTGGATGTTGTCTAACTGTATCTGATAAATATCAAAAGGAGAGAGAGGAACAAGGAATAGTCAAGTTCACTTCCCCATGGCATGTAGAGATAATCAAAATAGCTAGCTATTACGTTAAACTCATGTTATGTGTGTCAGAAAAAACAGTAATGTTTTTTATGAAGGCCCTCACCCACCAACCTAGTTGGTGGCATACTTCATCATCAAGCTTTTTTTGTTTGTTTGTCCCTTTTACTTCCACAGGTACAAATCTAGAGGAAACCATCCTCTCACAATCACCGTCACATAGTAACGTACAGACTATTGTAAATCACTATATCACCTTACACACATAGGTCCTGATGAAAGCCAGAATTAAAACAAGTCCTGGCTGAAACTAGTTGACCACACTGGATGTGGGAGTCAATAAGTTCCTGCAAACACGTCTACAGCCTTGCTTTTAGCACATCCAAGGGCCCATGATTAAAATAACAATTGTGGACTTTTGGACCCTTAGGACAGTTTTTGAACCCACACTCTTTACACCATCACTGCACACTCACTTAACAAAATCTGCTCCGCTGTAACCAGACGTCGCAGCACACCCGAGGCACACTCCGTGCTCTGGGTGGGGCCCGATGATGAAGCATGCCACCAACTAGGTTGGTGGGTGTGGGCCTTCATAAAAAACATAACTGTTTTTTCTGACACACATAACATGATGTTAACGTAATGGCTAGCTCTTTTTGATTGTCTAAATGTATCTGACAGTGATTTCACTCTCACTCTGTTGTCAATGCCCTTCATAAGCAAACAAGTTGCATCAGTTTTCAAATGATTTGGAACCCCATATTAAGACGCATGCAGATATTCTAGTAATAATAATGTTTATTTTTATATGGGGCCCTCGATCATACAGTTTGGCCTTTTGGAGCCCCTGAATGAAAGGGCGTGACTCCTACTAGGTTTACCTTATTTAAAATGTGTAAAATACTAAAACCTCGACTATGTTCTTTGCTGCACTTCCGATTAGTGTTTCTATCGGAATTAGAGTCTGCCTAGAAGGAACTGCCATTTTTCATTCCACTGCATACATTGCATCAAATAAAACCTGTCAAAACGTGCACAGTAAAAAGTTCATCATGGGTTAAGAGTAGATAGGATTCGATGCACAAATACCGATTAGCACTGTTTTCTCTATTGTACGAGTGAAAAATTGTGATTCATTTGCCGCCAGGAAACACTGATCCCTGTAATATTGATATCTGACGTTATGTAAATTGCTGGATTTCCCAGCATGCAATTAATGTGTGCCTTAGGTATGCTAGACCTTGAATGCTTGACGTGCATGTGGAGAAGTGTGGCTCACTGGTTAGAGCAGGCAGACCCTGAAGCAGAGGTCAGACCCGGGACCAGGGTTCAATTCCCGACGCGGCAGGGTCTTGAGCTCAAATGTCCATGGACTCGATAATTCTCGCTTCGGTGCCTGACCTAATCATGGGTTCACACTCTGCAACTCTGGGCATTAAGCTTGCTTAATCTCCACAACGGCCCCCCTGCGGCGGGATGCCTGGCTTTCACCTTGGGGATGCCCTGTAGGGGCTATCTCACAGGGAAAAGCCAGGACGGGTTCGCGGAGAAACCCCTTCGGGGGTCGATTCAGGCGCTATATAAGAAACATAATAATAATAATGAACGAAAGGTTAGATTCACAAAGAGCCTGCAGTTTTTACCACTGCACTGCGAGCAGCCTTAGCCATTGTCTGGAAAAGGTTTCAACACTTCTTCACTGTGTAAAGGCACTGTGCGCAGTGGCATACCCGGGACCATCGCATTAATATTAATGTGGTGGGATTAGTCTGAGAATTAGTGCTAGTGTGCCAGAAAATCTTTGCTTGTTACTTGCAGGCGTAGGGCTCACCAAACCACCCACTCTTGTGAACACTGTGACAGGTCACGTTGAAGTCTCTTCTATCTTCATCCTATGCTTGCTTTCAGATTTGTGTAGCACTTTTTAGAAAGGGTGATGTATGTAGACGTGGGCAGAAATGTTGACACGATGTCTGCTTACTCTCTAGGCTGATATATTTTATGTTTTTTAGTTATGGAAGCTGCCATGATATAATGAACACTCACAGAATTAGCTGTCATGTTTTTATAGTATAGAGCTACAGGAGCACTTATACAATATGTGAGTCGAAATTTTATCACTGTATTTGCTTAGTCTTGAGGGTGCCTTAGTGTCTGGAAATTCTGTTTCAGGTACTATAAAAACTCAGGTATCTGATCATAGGGTAGAGTAACTTCACACTAGCAATATTAAGTCAGAGGCAACTCCAGTTTCCAGAGCCAACCTGACTAAATAGGAGGTGAAACTAGGAAGAGTGCAGAGAAGGGGCCTTCAGGATACCACTGTTTTTCATTCCCGGACAAAGCTGTGATAGAGAATATCTGAGCTGCTATATTCTCAACGAAAACAGTTTGTTGTGAAATCCACCTCCCAGCAAGATTTTTCCTCGTTCGCAATCATCAACATCAAATTGGCGAGTGCGATCATGGAAAGTAAACTTCCTGGCGAGATTTCTCAATGCTGGGGATCAGGTTTCTCATCGCGAGTGGTTGCGTATGTTCGTGACCGCTCATGTTGAGAAACTGCCCGTTTGCGTTGAGAAATCTGCCGCTCGAGTAAAAATCTGCCCGAGCAGCAGAATGGAAAGCAGCGGCTGTTGCGCTGTGCATGGTGCCGTTCGCGATGATTGCACAGTGCGGACAAGCATCCAGCACTTAAAATCACTGTGAATTGCATTTTTCTACCGGAATCCGCCACTTGCGGAGCTCGGTGTAGCAGAGGTTTTTTTTCATGTTGTGGCGTTTCACGTAGCGCAACTCCGCGAACTCCGCCCAGGGTTACTTTATATTTAGATTCGGCCTCTAAAGCAAAAGATATCTTCTCTATCGTGGAAGAATTGTCGCACCCAGATAGGGTGACCATTAAACCCCTTCCCTCTCAGGCTCTCTGTGACTCCCTCAACTCCTTTTTTGTTGACAAAATAGTAAAAATTAAAAATAGTATTTCCTGTCGGACTCCCTCAGCCTTACCTACTCCGATCACTACACTTGTCACCTCCAACCCCCACTCAGTCAACCAGATACCCCCGATCTCTGAGGAAGAATTCTTGGCCCTGTTGAAAAAGGTGGCCTCTGGCTCCCCCACTGATTGCTGCCCCCTCATGTCTTGCAAGAGGCCTTCACTGCCTGTCCTATGCCCCCTCTGACACTTCTTAATGAGTCACTTAAAAAGGGCTCGGTCCCTAGTTCCTTTAAGACCGCTGAAGTAGTGCCCATCCTAAAGAAACTTAACACCGACCCGTCTCTCATGAGCAATTTCCGTCCCATTTCCCTGCTCCCCTACCTTAGTAAGGTACTGGAGGCCCATGTCACCAACTTCTTGAGCTCCTTCATCGAACGCACCCAATTTCTCGACCCTCAACAGGCTGGTTTTAGACTCTCAGTGATGGAGGAGCTGCGGAGGGGGGCGAACCTTAAGATCAGTCAGATCCTGGTGCTCCTGGATTTGTCGGCCGCATTTGACACGGTCGACCATGATATCCTGGTCGGCCGTGTCAGTGATGCCGGCATCCAGGGGCTGGCCCTCAAGTGGGTTCGCTCTTTCTTGAGCGACCGTCACCAGGCCGTCCGTCTCTCCCACTTTTCTGCTGAGAAAGTCAGGTTGACATGTGGCGTCTCTCATGGCTCTTCCCTTTCTCCCCTCCTCTTTAATCTGTACCTCACCCCTCTGATTCGTTCCTTACGAGGCTGTAATGTCACTGCATTTAATTATGCAGATGATATCCAGCTGGTCTTTGACATCGACTCCTCGGTTCAATCTATCCACAATTTTCAATCCATCTTGTGTTTTATTAGCGACTGGATGGGGGAAACCATTTGAAGCTCAACCCCGACAAGACCGAGTTGGTCTTGATCGGGAGTGTCTCCAACCCTTGGAGCTCCAACTTTTGGCCCCCAGGCCTGGGCCTTCCTCCCCGCCTTGTTGACTCTGCTAAAAGCCTCGGAGTCACCATCTGCAAGGACCTCTCGATGAAGCCTCATATTAATGCCGTGGTTTCCTCCTGTTTCTTCCATCAGACGTAAGGTCCGGAAGATATCTTGCTTCCTGACTACGGAGGCCCTCTCCTTGGCACTCCTGGCTCTCGTAATCTCCAGGATAGATTATGCCAATTCCCTCTATGTCGGTATCCCTGCCTACCAGTTGAATCGTCGGCAGCTGGTACAGAACCAGGCTGCAAGACTGATCTTCTATCAGCCCAAGCACCACCATGTCCGTCCCTTGCTTAAAACCCTTCACTGGCTCCCGGGAGCAAAGCGCTGTGAATTTAAACTAGGCTGTATCATTTTAAAGCCCTGGCCGGCCTTGGCCCAGCCTTCATTTCCTCTCTCCTCCATCATTACTCTCCATCGCGCAACCTCCGGTCCACCCATCTCGCCCTGCTCACGACACCCACTTTTAAGCGCAAGAAGTATGGAGGGCTCAGATTTTCATTCTTTGCTCCCTCCTTCTGGAACGCGCTCCCTTTAGAGTTCAGACTTACTACTTCTTATGCCCATTTCAGATCTCTTCTGAAAACCTATCTGTTCCGTATGGCACATGATTAGGTATTCTTTTCCCCCTTCTCCTTTCTTCCCTCCTGTTGCCTGCATTTCTCTCTGTTTTGTCTCTATTTTGCCACTAGCGCCATGAAACCGTTGGGTGTAAGTGCGCTCTACAAGAATTTTTAACATAACATAACATATGCACCCCCCTCGAATACAGCAGCACTCTGCTGCTGATACTAGAAAGATACTTACAATAAGCACAATGTTAAATAAACAGGCAATCATTTATTTAAAAGTTAATTGGCATTAAAGAAAGGAAGTAACTATTGAGCCCTGCACACTTACATTTAGGAGCACCTTCACTTTTTAAGTCATTTTGCATCAAAAGTATCAAAATATGATAAAGTCTATTTAAGATTCAAATGTGTATTTAATCAACATGAAGGACCTTTCCAGTTTAGTTCAGCAGATAATATCAGGGCATTGAGAAGTATTATTATAACGTGAACATTTTTAAACTTGAATTTAGAAACATTCATTCTTCTCCCCACCCTGGCAACAATGCCAATAGTGAACTAAAGAGCCAAGTTAGTTGTTATGTGCACTCTTTAGGTGACCTAGGTTTCTACTTTACAAGTAAAACATTATTGTTTATCAAATCAAACACAGGAGAAGGTTTTACACAGCATGCATCCTGTAGTCATGTATTTCGAGGTCCTTGAATATGCAATAATGAAGAAAAAGACGGGAAAGTGAAATAAAACTATTGCCTAGGATCACACAATTTGTTAAAGTGGGGCGCCATGATTAATCCCAGCTTTTCTGGTTTCACCTAGGGGTGACTTATTTGTGATAAAAGGGGAGTTTAAGGCTTGGCAATTGAGTTTTATTGCAAAGTTGACATAGCAGTTTAAAACTGCATTCAGACTGCAGTGGAAGACTTGGAACATGTTTTGTGACACCACTTAAGTGAGTGGCACAATAAATGCTGCAGATCCACTAGTAGCATTTATTTTACAGGCCCTGGGTATATGGTATACCAATCTACTAGGGAATTACAAGACAATTAAATATACTAATTGTTTATATGCTACTTTAGCTATGCTTTAAGGGAGGAAAAAGTATGTGCTGATAGCTCTAAGACTGACAGGTTTAACAGTGCTGTATTGTCATAATCAGGTACAAGGTTATTAAATGTTTTTAGATATCAGGAGTAAACAGATAGTACTCATAGGGAGCTCTTGTCCTCTTGAATGAATCATTTCACAAACAAAGAAGGGCAGCTGTCTAGGAGAGATGGGAACCTGTTCCTACATGTCTGCAGCAACCTCACTGTTGCCAAAGTCTAAACACAAAAGAAATCTGTGCTGTAATGGCCTGGAAATACAAAAAACACAATGCCTTTATCCTATCATGTTCCACTGCTTGTGATCTCTTTATCCCCAAATGAGAGATACTGGCCCGCTTTCCTAGGTAGGGGGAAATATCAATGCAGTACTCACAGTTTACAGTATTCCTTCTCCTAAAATTACTGGGTAGGATATAAATATAGCTGTTTACCTAGTTACACTCTGAGCATGCCACATATAAAGGCAAATCATCTGGGACCTGAAGTTACCTCACTGAGTTTCTACGTTACACTTCCATTTTCTCTCTGTTTTCTTTGGTTACTTTCAAACATTTTTAGCTGAAGAAATGTAAGGGAAGTGAAATCAAGAATTTTGGATTTCAACTGGAGTTCACAATCAGGTATTCTCTAGACTTTTAACGTGGGCTGCATTTTTTATGCCCAGCTGGTGGTGTAAGGAAAACTCAAAGGGGCACAATGCAAAGTACTGCGAGAGGAATCTCCATATCGGATCACCTACCACCCACTGTTTTCAAGCACCTCACCCTTGCAACCTACTCCCAAGCCATCATTTGGGTTTTTGTGATACTTGTATGTCAAAAGAGATAACTTTTCTGAAGTCAAGGAAACAGTATATCTGACAAAACTTATTTGGTGTTACTGATTTACAAAATGGAGCTACATGAGCTGCAAAAGAAGAATTGCTTGATGACACAGAGATATCCCAGGGCACAGTCACAGGCCTATGAGTATATCAAAGATGACAGTGAGTAAATGTTGTACCATTTAATTTGTAATGAACCGATGGAAGTTGTTACTGTTCATTTTCTTGTCCACATTTCTTAATCCGATCTTTCTGAGTCTGACTCTCACCTTTAACTCTTTAACTTTAGCATTCTTTGTCACCAAGAAAACCCTTGTGTGCCAGTACCACTATTTTGCCACAAGTGCCATACATACATTAAACTACCTCTTGAGTACCATTGCCAGCATTTTTCTTCAGATACCTTTATGTAAAGATTTACCTACAATATCTCAGCATTATGCCATTCATATCCTATAGTCTAAGAATTACCTCCAATATGCCAGCACAGCATTTTGCGATAGTTGTCTATGTAAGCCAAGGCCTACCCTCAGGATCCAGGAACAGTGACAGAACAGCATACTCACTCATTCCTAATATCAGTCACTCAAGCTCACCTACATTCATTCACTCACACATATTTTCACTCACTCATAATCAATCAATAAATCAGGTTACTTGTGAATCATGACTACTCACTCGTAAGGCTCTGAAAGGCACTGGAGGGCGCGTGGGACTGCTGATCTGTCGAAAGGCACTTTGGTTCAGTTGAAGAGCCAGGTCTTGAGGTCCTTCCAAAATTGAGACAGTGATGGTGATTGCCTGAGGTGGAGAGGCAGGGTGTTCCAGGTCCTTGCTCCGAGGTAGGAGAAGGATCTTCCTCCACCGTGGTCTTGAGTATAAGTGGGACGGCAGCCAGGGTCTGTGTGGTATAGCAGAGGTCTCTGGTAGGTGCACGGAATGTGAGGCTGTGGTTGAGGTGCGCAGGTCCTGTTTTGTGTAGAGCTTTGTAGGCCTGTGGGAAGCACTTGAAGTTGATTCTTTTGTTGACTGGGAGCAAACGGAGGTCTCTCAGGTGGCCAGTGATGTGGATGCAGAGAGGGATATTGAAGATGGACCTAGCAGAAGCCTTCTGAATGTTTTGCAGTTTCTTGAGGAGTTTCTGGAAGATGCCGAAATCGAGTGCATTGCCATTGTCGAGTCTGCTGCTGATGAGTGTGTGGGTGACCGTCTTTCTGGATCTTTCAGAGCAGGCGTACCTTGTGGAAGCGGGATGATGAGATGGCGTTGATCTGGCAGTTCATAGTGAGCAAGGAGTCTAGGGTGATGCAGAGGTTTCATGCATGGTCTGTGTGGGGGTCCAAGATCTGCAGGACACCAGGAGTCATCCCAGGTGAAGTGGGTGGAGCCCAGGATGAGGTCTTCTCTGAGTTTAGCTTAAGGCAGCTCTCCTTCATCCAGGTGGTGACAGCCTTCATCCTGTGATGTATTCCTATACGTTCTGTATCGATCCCCCTATTCCTGACCCTATTCTGGTTAACAAACTAACAAGTTAACTTGCAGCCATCCCATGAGGCAGAAAACCCCCATGATGCAGGAACCGTTATCTGATAAAGCCACACTACGGCACAGGAGCGTGTTATCTGATTAGGTCATAACGCTTGCCATCTAATTAGACAAGCGATATTCCTCCAGCCCCTGATAAGGCATACGGAGTTCTCAAAACAAATCAAACCTATGACACCTTGGGAAAAACCCTGCGGCCATTGTTTTGATTTCACCGAGAACTTCAGCAAAAGAATGTGCTAACGACCTGGTCGTATGACATCCTTATTGACGTATCTATGTCCATCCTTACGTCAATCTCGGCACCTTAAAGGTATAAATATTACCGATATTGCCCTATGCAAGCACACGCGGTGGTGACGAGGACGGAGCAGCCAGACTTGCCGAAGCCCAGAGCAGAGCAGACCCCGCTGGCGCAGCCCCGCCTTCTTGACGCGCTGAGAACGAGACGCTGTCTTTTCTCCTGCCGAGAAATCCAGCTCCGGCGCTTCCGGGTAGCCCTCGCAGGCAGCCTGGAATATCGAGACCAGAGACGAGAGATACCATCCCTCATCCATCCTAGATTCCAGGTACAGAACTGAATGACCCCTCGCAGAGAATTCTTTAGTCAGTCACTTGGCAAAACAAACTTAACTTAAACTGTAACTTTCTATTCCCGCCCACGTATTAGGCTTAGGTCAGGTACACGGGGTAGGCGTAGCTAGAAACACCAGTTGAGTACGATTAGTCAAATGTATATGTGTATGTAATATATTTTATTCATTTTAAACCTTCATATGGCTTAGAAACCATATCAATGTTTTTACAGTATTATTTTATACTTCTGCTTTTAATGTATGCACTTTACTTAACCATAAGTATTGCAATAATATCGATCCATTTCTCTTGTACGAGAAAAGAGACTGATCAATAAATAACATCTTTTATTGAACACGCCCGTCTCTTCCTTTTCTCTACAATCTGGTGAGACTAAGAATGCACGTACTGACTGAGTAAAATAAATTGCCTTTTGTTTTCACACGACTCTAGAGATACACTCTTGATTAGGGGAGAGCAAAGTTGTCATGTTCTATGGTTGTCAGAAACTAAATCCCTTCTTGTCTATCCAGGGAGGTTCAACTCCTCCTTGCCTATTCGAGAAAGTTTCTAGTGAACTCTGAGCTAGCTGGCAAACCCAAAACTTTAAGTCTAATATCGACAGTAGTAGACCTAGTTAACGTCTGGTCTAGGCCTATACTATTGAAGGTATTATTCCAATGCGCAGAGCCTATTGGGATAATAGGAACTACACTACATGGCGCCCAACGCGTTTGGAAGGGCGATAAAATTAACGTAAGACATTTAGAGTAACTCAGTCGTGCTTTCTCACTCAGACCCCTTTTCCCATAATACTCCAAAGACGTCTGGAGTGGGCGAAAGGTAATATCCGCCAAACCTCGCAGGAGGAAACTCCTATGTATGGTACTTGGTTTAGTCAACGTTTAGTCAACGTTGAAGGATAAACCGTTCCAAAATATTGTGCATCTAATCTTTGTTTCCACAAGAAACCTGATCTGCAAACAAACAAAGTAACCATCCTGTCGGTAAAATGGTCGACAGTGATGATGAAAGAGAGGCAGTTAGATTAGCAACTGAACTCGCAGCAGCTGATGCTGCACTGCTAGACGCAGACCAGGATATAATACTCATCCCGGTCATTAAGAGGAAATCTATAACTTTAAAACTTATAGAAAATGGACTGACACCTAGAGGTGGTACAGTCATATTCGTAATTGAGGCACACGAATATCGGCAGACAGAGGTATACTATTCATGGATACATTTTCCAGCAGCAAATGCTGTAACAAAGTACTTCCACTATTACAAAGTAGAGGAACCTCCTAATGAGTACACTCCTTTCGAGGAGGTGGAAGTACCACTTAAATTTCAAGAGCACCTGCTCTTATTTAATGGCGCCCTAAAACACTTGGGGTACAGTCTTTGCTTCCATCTACACAAAAACGCACGGTGTTCCATCCATTTCGGTAATACCAGATGTGCTAAAACAAATTCAAGACGAATACGGTCCAGAACCCGCTTTAACTCTTGGTATGAAATTACTAAAAGACTTCAAGCAGGTCTCGGCTATATTATTAGCCAACATAAAGGGAGAAGCAGCAAACGTGGCGATCCGCCAGAGGTTAAAGGAGGCAGATATAGCAGACCAACCAGCTGAAATTGCCAGAATCATAGAAAAATCCTATGAGGAACTAGGTAGAGATAGTTTAGGTGGAATACCAGTAAAACCACAACTGATTGAAAGTCCTGAAAAAATATTTTTTAATAATAATTCATCATCACAAAAAAAGAGCTGGGATGGAAACAAACAATCCAATCCTAAAGAAAATAAATTCCAGTCCAGAGGAAGGTCTCCTAGGCGAAGAGAAAAATCTCCGAACCAAAGACACAGGTCACCCCAAAGTGACCCCTCTGGGAAAAGATATAACCTTAGAAATAGGGATAATATAAAGAAGCCTGATAGATGTCAAGATATTGATACACGTCCCTCTCAATCTTTTCAGACTTCCTCGCAGAAATCGGAAAGAAGAGGACGATCAGAACAAAGAGAAGAGCACGCCAAGTCCAAAGACAAGGAACCTGCTCAGCTAAAAAAGAAATTACAATTTCCAAAAAAGAAGGTAGCTAGTATCAAGGTAGTTAACAATGCCGAGAATACTGAGGACACAACTGAAAAACGGAGAATGGGCCCAGACAATGCTAGACAGCGCAGCAGAAGTGAGCATAGCTCGCAAAGTCCTTATGAATCATCTGGAGACAGTGGACACGAATGAATATCTTCAAGTGGAAACTGCAGACACCAGAGTTAGCAAACCTCACAAAATATATGAAATAACATTACGTATAGAGGGGGATAAGACTAGAAAAATAAGGGGACTATTTTGGGATAATCTCTCCAAGGGCTATGACATCCTTCTAGCTGAAAAAGACTGGCCACCAGAGTTTGTCAGGGAGTGCCCTCATGGCGAAGAAATAATGATGCCTGCCTTCTCAAATCATATCCCAATTCATAAAAAATACACACTTGCTAGAAAGTGGGCAGTAGCCCTAGCTCCTGCTTTATATAAAAATCACGTAGGATGGGATGAGGACTCTCCTCCTCACAAAATCCAGTTAAAATCACAACCTACTGCACAGAGGCAGTACCCAATTAAGCAAGAAGCTAAAAAACAGGTAAAAGAAATCCTAGATCAACTAGAATACCAGGGGGTGATTGAAACTTGCACCTCACAAATGAACAACCCTTTGTTTTCGGTCTCCAAACCAGACAATTCATATCGTCTAGTTTTGGATTACCGACACCTTAACTCATGTTGCAAAACTTTTGCAGTGCAAAACTCGCATAGTGCTGCACTAATGAATAACATAGTGCGCAAAAAATACAAAACAACATTAGACATCTCTAATGGATTCTTTTGTCAAAACATAGCCCCAGAGAGCAGATATTTGTCTGCGTTCTCAATAAATGGCACTCAAAAACAATTCTGTCGGTTAGCCCAGGGGTACAAGAACAGCCCGGGAGTATTCTCAGCGAGAGTAACAGAATTACTACAAACATATGACGACAAAGCATTATCATATGTCGACGACATATACTTAACAGATGATGACTTGGAGACTCACTTGAAGAGAGTGAACACCATAATACTTGGGTTCGCGGCAGAGGGTTACAAATTCAACTTTAAAAAATCCAGAATTGCCCATCTGACAGTCCTGTTCTTAGGATATGAACTATCAAGTGAAGGCAAAAGCCTGGCTGACAATTTCCTAGAGAAATGTGCCGTACTCCAAGCACCTAGAACACTAAAAAACCTACAGTCAATTCTAGGCTTCCTAAATTTCGGAAGAACATACATTGCAAATTACGCAGAAAGGGTCAAACCCCTTTATGATCTAATAAAACCAGATTTTAAAAGAACCAATTGGACTCAAATACACACAGAAATTCTGAGATCCTCACAAACAGACATGTTAATTCAAACAAAATTGGAAACACGTGATAACACACGCAATCTTGTGATTCGAGTCATCCTAGGAAGATGGGGATTCACATACCTGACCTCTAATGAGGGAGAAAAGGTACCAATTGCATTCAAATCACACTTGTACACAGAGGCTGAACAGAAATTCAGCATTAAAGAAAAAATTGTTCATGCAGTTCAAACCGCGATAGCTAGAGAAAAAGATCAAGCTGACGGTAGACGTATCACAGTCAGAACAGCAGAATCAGCGTTTGAAGCATTAACAGCACCATGTAATTTACCAACAACAACATTGAATCCGAAATGGATACAATGGGTGAATTCCATTACAACGGACAAAGTATACTACTACTTTGATCCAGAACTAGAGGAACTAAAAAATCTAGAATATGAAAGAACATTCCCTCTGCCAATCGACATTCTGCCCTTACGACAATACGCTTGTGTAATCTATACAGACGGACATGCTCAACCCTCCGTTTGGGGAGAACAAGCATACAACCCCACATGTGAGATTACAAAAGAAGTGTGGCGCGGAGGTAAACTAAGACCTCTATTAACAAAAACACACTCAGTAGAAACTAATTCAGAACAACAAACTGAAATAATAGCATTGAAAATGGCGCTAGATAATGCGGATCGCGAATTCCCGACACTTATAGTGTCCGATTCATATTACTGCGTCAAATCATATAACAAGGATTTGCAGACATGGATTCAAAACGGTTACAAAGATGACACAGATGCAACAATAAAGCAGAAACTGCTCTGGGAACAAATAGCTCTTTTACAAAAAGAACTACCAAAGACTCACGTGACACACTCACTGAGTCATCAGCGTGATGGCGCTCACGTTGCAGGGAATTCATTGGCTGAAACAGCCACAGCGGTAGCATCTAAATCGGCTTCCGTAGTTCGAAAAAAGCGTACAGTGAAGTATATTGACGGTGAAACAGTGCTGGCAGTGAAAACGTCATCAAAAGGCAACTGCTCAGCGCTACCGATCAACTATCCACTCAATTATACATACATAATCGATGCAAACTCCTTCCCTTTTGCTCGAATCCCTGGAGTGGGGGATAGAGTGATTCCAAACATGGACAGGAGAAACTTGTTAATCGCAGACGCACATATGGGCGAGGGTCTTAGACACCTCAAACTAAAAGATTCTCTGGAAGAATTACAATCAAGGTACTGGTGGCCTGGCATGAGCCTGCATCATACCATTTTTGTAAAAAACTGCCCGAACTGCAACAGAAATCGCAGTGGTGAGAGAAACGGTGTAATACCGTGTCGTTTCACTCCAGAAAAAATCAACAGTAAAAAGCAAGGCTTGCGATTAACATATGCATTCTAGTTTCCACTTATAATGTAGATCACCAGCACTCGGCTGACGTCTGGACTGTTATACAAAGATTTGCGAGTCTAAATGGCATATACGCTAAGAGCATGCTACGTTTGACCATTGTTTTCACTCGAGCCCTCCAGCATGAGGGGAAACATGGCCAAATGAGCATAGCACAGCGGGAATCTTCTCACTTCCTTCCTGAGGGATACGGGATGGTGTAAAGAAAAAACCGTGACATAAAGCAATCTATAACGGCAAAGGTATTAGGTTCGGGAGCTGGGTGGGTCAAACATCTAATAAGTGTCCAACGTAGTCTAAATAACTTGCCAAGAAATTCTCTGAAGGGATTCAGTCCGTACGAATTATTATTTGGAACTAGGATGTTAATCTCTGACCTTGACAGTCAGACTTCAGTGGTAAAGGAAAAAAGCTTTGATATCAAAGATCGTTTGGCTATTTTACAGGACTTAAACGAAACAAGAAAAGACCTGAGCAACATAAAGTTGAAACAGCAGCCAACAGCCACTGAAGAACCACCACCTGTCCCAGCAAGACCTGTCTGGATTCCAAAAGTCGGGGATCTAGTCAGAGAAAAGATCACGGTAAAGAAGGAATTTGGGCCTTCTTACAGAAAAGCAGTTCCTGTTTTGTCTGTCAACGGGACAAGATCAGTTGTACTACCGCCGCTTGCTGGTAAAAAGGAGAACCGAGTTGTATCCATCGACCTGGTAAAACCACAATCATGTGGCCAATAACAAACAGTAGGCCAAGTGGACTCCCAATGAGTAGCAGAACACCAAGGTTTGCTACCAGTACAGAGGTCCTAACAAAGAGGCTAATCACATTCGAAACGCCTACAGAAGAACAACAAGGACTATGCAACAATGCAATGGAACTTAGACCTCTGAAAACCCAAATAAAAACATTTAGCAGAGACACACCAACCTATAATGAAGTAACAAACGACTATGCAAGAAACAGTAATCCTGAAACAATTGGAACAATAGACAGAACTGCATCCGGCTACTTCATAAACTTCGATGATTCCTCTGAAGGCTTCACTGAATCAAAAACACAGCCATCAACAAAAACCTTTAAAGATAAAGCTAAAGAACTTTTGAAACAACTGAAAGAAACATATCTGATTTCTCCATGGATTGAATTTTGGGTGGGTTTTGGTGCATTTATCCTCATACTTTGGCTCATCATGATACTAACATTGGGACGCTTCATTGAGGGAAAATATGCTAAAATGGACACAGCAAGTCAGAAAATCAACTTGATCCTCAAACCACACACATCTTCACACGTCGAGAAAAGAGAACTTTCTTCAGTCAACTTCACAGCCAATCCTATACCGGGTGGGGTAGCATGGGACAACACTGACTACGAAATCTATGGTCCGGTTGAAATCCTGAAATATCCACACCAAATTAAAATCTCATTAAGTGACTTCGTAAAACCAAGCACATTTGCTGATGATTGGGACTTTGGAAGTAAAAACAATATGATGTCTGACTTAGTGATGTCTGCTAAATTTACCAAACATGATTATTTGCAGGGTTCGACAAATTATGATAGTATGTACTGTTATAACCACTATGGTAACCATTTTCTACATAGATCTGCACAACCTAGAAATTTTTTAAATTATAATCAATGGGAACATTGTGCAACCCCTCCAAAAGGAAGCTCAAGAACCGTTTGCGACAAATATTCATACTTTTCAGGTTTTAACATAAGTAATGCTGAAACATTTTATTTCAAATTGTCAAATAAGACAGGGACAAAGACCATGATAACC
This sequence comes from Lissotriton helveticus, assembly GCF_964261635.1. Lineage (NCBI taxonomy): Eukaryota > Metazoa > Chordata > Amphibia > Caudata > Salamandridae > Lissotriton > Lissotriton helveticus. The sequence goes on along the minus strand of NC_136063.1, from coordinate 340,666,348 downwards.
AACACGAAATTGATATATTCAGACTCATTCTTTGAACAAATGAATACTTTTGGTTTTGATTATTGGGACAAAAATGTTGAATTGAAAAGTGTTTGGGGCACAAAAGAATGGCAAGTACAGGGTATAGAATCTTTGTTTAGAGCCTGCATGATCCCAGAACAAATTATATTTTTAAATGACACTGTTCAACAAACTACCTGTCTTGGCTTAGCCAAAATCAAAGATTTAAACAAACCGTCTATTCCAAAACCAACAATGAACAGCAATAGCTCCACAGACGAAGAGATAGACGTAAATTATGTATTAAACCAAAACAGAACACATCCTGATTGGAAACAGTGGTTGATCTGGCCCACAGATACTAATAACTGTCAAGACAGATTCCTGAACAAAACACAGGGGTTCAAAATGACCAGGCCAGACCCTAGATATCCCCAAAGACATCACCCAGGGATAATAACCACCTACAGTGTGGGCAAATTATGCCTTCAATGGCTGCAAACTTCCACACTGGCAGAAATTAAGCAACACCTAACTTTACTTACTGATGGTGCTGACTTGCGTGATTTCATTATGGGACCGCGCAAACAGCGTCAGAAACGTTTCATAGCAGCCTCTGTATATGCAGCATACAACGAGGCCTGGAAGGTTACTCAAATTGAGACAGCAGAAAGAATACGGGAAATTGACCGTATTCATTTGGAAAAATCACTTTCTGTAGTGGACAATGGGTTAATGACTCTGTCCTCCAGAAGTTTTTTCTCTGGACAGCATTGTGTCTTCAGCAATCGACATAATATCGCAAGACTTACTGTTGTTACAACACGGTCAGTCTCAATTGCGTTCTATTGTACAGCTTGGCTGGACGTTACGAAATCTGCGTTCAGGCTATGTGCCTTGGCGTTTAATCAACACAACGTCACTTTTCAATATCTTTAACCTTACTGATAAACAAATCAGTATGGCACAGAAGGGTGCTGATTATACAATCCTGAGCATTGAGAAACTCGAAAGATTACCAGTGACAATGTCAGAACGACCTGTCAGTGAATGGATAATACATGGGATAATTAATATTCCAATATCAACCTTCAGGTTTCAATACTGCCAAAAATATATACAGGCTGGCATGTACGAGAAATTGGGAAAAGGGTACATTAAAACAACATGGAACCTGCCCTATTCACATGCATGTGTCAGTAATAAAGGACAGAAAGTGTTTCTTAGTGGCAATAATTGTGCGATGTCACTAAGCAGTACACTTCTGTGTAACGGAATTAGTTTGCATGGAGCCTGTGAAGGGAACTCAAATAACCTTTCATGTCACCAGCTAGGCACACCTGCTACAGAGATAGAACCATTCTTTCAAAGACTCTACAATGGGAGTTACATTCTAATTGTAGATCGCAGATGCTGTAGTCTTATGCCCGGGACTCCTTATCTCGTAACTACGACTGCGAAGGTCAAGTGCTGTGGACGCTTATAGTTCCCCAGCTCCTTTCCAGACAGGGAGGCAAGGGCATGGCCCAACTTGAAAATTACTTCTATTCGAATAGATACTTTAAGCAGAATGAAAACAGTGCTTCTTCAGACGCCGACAAGGCTCATGTCATCAAAAGAAACGTATGATCTCCTAGTCGCAAGGACGACTGCAGAGATACATTCATTGTTATCAACTAATTCCCCCATACATTTCGCAGAAATCCTGAATGAAATCTTAAATATTTCTGATACCAGTGGAGTCTCAAAAGTATTTAAGACAGTATTTTCGATGGCATTAACACCATTCAAAGCCATACTGGGTATTTTTCCAGATTTCGTCCACTCGATTTTTGGCGGACTTCCCCTCATTTTGGGACTAATTGCAGGAATCCTATTCTTAGTCCTTATATTTCGTTATGGCAAACCATGTCACAGACAAAACACCTGCGACAAGGGAAGAAACAATCCTAGCCATTGGATACCGGGACCGGATATCAAAAATCCTGGGACTATCCCGACTTAGAGACCTGAACATGACTTGGTTTCTTTCATTTCGACCAATGTGGCATCGATGTGTTTTACCTGTATTAAGGTGCCTGCTATGCGGAGAAGAATGCGTGTTAGACACCTGTCTGACGCTACAATCGGATGCGCCAATGGATGCAGAAACATTGTTGAGTCCAACAAAGGCTCATGCTTTGTGCTGCCCTCAATGGCTACCAATCCTGATGACGGCATTCGTGGAAGCTTCACCACTATGATTAAGGGGTAGTGAGGTTCAAAATGAAAGCAGCATCGATCAGGTACGACCTTCTGTCAGCAATCCAAATCAAAATGTCAATGGAGACAATCATGCGCACGAATGCATGGTTACACCTATTTCCGAGTTAGTGGAACTCTCCCAGGAAGCTGTTGACAACTTTTTCGAGAGTCTAAATGATATGATGTTCTCACCGGAGCAGAAATAGAGACTTTTGAGCAAGCTCGTACACGGCGTTCCCTGAATTTGACCTTCAACTAGAATAGCAAAATACCATGAACAATTTTCCCTCCAGTTCACGGACAGCAATTTTTTCAGCAGCCCCAAAATATTTTTGCATATTTTTCGGGACACTATCTTCTGCTTAAAGTAAGGACTATTCTTAGAGAACTAAGATTTCTACTTTTAGATAGCTTATAGACATTAGCTGCCAGCTGGTATGTTCATATTTATTTTATTCTGTGATGGAATGGTCTCGAAACTTTTTTCTGTATTAAGAGCCATTTCATGTGTAAATTCTCATATACCATTTAGCAATAATGTATACAAATGCGTGCTTACTTTAGCATTATTTCACAGCTTGAGTGCATACAATACATGTAAATGCTTTTTTTTCCCCGTATATTTGATAAATTCAAAATGCATTTATGTATTTTGGGGTGGTAAGGTATACACGATACTCTACAGTATGTTTTACTATGCATAGATTAGTAAATATGTCCATAGTTAGCGTGGAGTGGGTGTGATGTATTCCTATAGGTTCTGTATCGATCCCCCTATTCCTGACCCTATTCTGGTTAACAAACTAACAAGTTAACTTGCAGCCATCCCATGAGGCAGAAAACCCCCATGATGCAGGAACCGTTATCTGATAAAGCCACACTACGGCACAGGAGCGTGTTATCTGATTAGGTCATAACGCTTGCCATCTAATTAGACAAGCGATATTCCTCCAGCCCCTGATAAGGCATACGGAGTTCTCAAAACAAATCAAACCTATGACACCTTGGGAAAAACCCTGAAGCCATTGTTTTGATTTCACCGAGAACTTCAGCAAAAGAATGTGCTAACGACCTGGTCGTATGACATCCTTATTGACGTATCTATGTCCATCCTTACGTCAATCTCGGCACCTTAAAGGTATAAATATTACCGATATTGCCCTATGCAAGCACACGCGGTGGTGACGAGGATGGAGCAGCCAGACTTGCCGAAGCCCAGAGCAGAGCAGACCCCGCTGGCGCAGCCCCGCCTTCTTGACGCGCTGAGAACGAGATGCTGTCTTTTCTCCTGCCGAGAAATCCAGCTCCGGCGCTTCCGCGTAGCCCTCGCAGGCAGCCTGGAATATCGAGACCAGAGACGAGAGATACCATCCCTCATCCATCCTAGATTCCAGGTACAGAACTGAATGACCCCTCGCAGAGAATTCTTTAGTCAGTCACTTGGCAAAACAAACTTAACTTAAACTGTAACTTTCTATTCCCGCCCACGTATTAGGCTTAGGTCAGGTACACGGGGTAGGCGTAGCTAGAAACACCAGTTGAGTACGATTAGTCAAATGTATATGTGTATGTAATATATTTTATTCATTTTAAACCTTCATATGGCTTAGAAACCATATCAATGTTTTTACAGTATTATTTTATACTTCTGCTTTTAATGTATGCACTTTACTTAACCATAAGTATTGCAATAATATCGATCCATTTCTCTTGTACGAGAAAAGAGACTGATCAATAAATAACATCTTTTATTGAACACGCCCGTCTCTTCCTTTTCTCTACAATCTGGTGAGACTAAGAATGCACGTACTGACTGAGTAAAATAAATTGCCTTTTGTTTTCACACGACTCTAGAGATACACTCTTGATTAGGGGAGAGCAAAGTTGTCATGTTCTATGGTTGTCAGAAACTAAATCCCTTCTTGTCTATCCAGGGAGGTTCAACTCCTCCTTGCCTATTCGAGAAAGTTTCTAGTGAACTCTGAGCTAGCTGGCAAACCCAAAACTTTAAGTCTAATATCGACAGTAGTAGACCTAGTTAACGTCTGGTCTAGGCCTATACTATTGAAGGTATTATTCCAATGCGCAGAGCCTATTGGGATAATAGGAACTACACTACAATCCCATTGTGGACATTTTTCTTGGCGACTGGGGGCCATTGGTGAGTGAGAGGATCAGCTGTGTGCTGTCGGCATACAAGAAGATGTTGAAACTGTGGTTCCTACAATGGCTGCAAGCTGGGTCATCTAGCTGTTGAAGAGAAAAGGATTCAGGGAGGAGCCATGTGGCTACACAGCTGATCTCTGTAGGTTCAGAGTAGAATGGTGGTAATCTGACGCTCTGTGTTCAGTTGCTGAGGAAGGAGCAGATCCATTCCAGGGCTTAGTTGTGGAGTCTTGTGTATAGGGTGTGCTTTCGCCTCAGTCGAGGAGGGTGCGGACATTATCTGTTGCGGCGAGGAAGTTGGTCTCCGTGCTGTGGTTGCTTCGGAAGCCAGATTGGGAGAGGTCCAGGATGTGGTTTGCTTCAATGAACTCAGAATGTTGGGCGCTGATGGCCTTCTCGATGGCCTTGGCTGGGAAGGGGTGCAGAGAGATATAATAACTTATACTTTTTAACCTTTTCACTGTCACTCACACACATTCTTACTCATTCTCACTCAGTCTCACTTGTTTTCAGTCACTCTGGCTCACTTATTACCATACACATTTACACTCAGTATAGCTCACTCTTATTCAATGTCACTCACTCGCAATCATAGATGCGATGGTATAGGATCAGGTGAGAGCCTGATTGCAGTGAAACCCCAGGCCCTATATGGCCGAAGCCTAAAGGGCCCATGGCTACTTGTACAGAAGATGCTGTAGAACATCCCAAATTGATGACTGGGAGGATTTTTAGGCCTCTTATGTCAGAACTGGGACTTAGCTGGGCATGGAAAATCTGCCTAATGGCTGTTGATATACCTCTCTGCACCTTCGCTGACCATCAGAATCAGACAAGATTCACTGCCCATGGCTGCTTGACTCTAACCCACCTCAAAGGTCGGCATGTTATAATTATGCAAATAGTCAATAATAAGCAACTATTCACTATTGGTCCTGTAAAAAAGGGGCAAAAAAGACAGACGGTTGGGGCCAACACCCTTAACCCCTTCCCCGCGGGGCTAATTCCCCCGCGAGGGGGGGGGCACGCGCGCGCGGCGCCGCAGTGCTCTTGACGAGCTCAGCTCATCAGGCTGCACAGCGGAGCTGTGCTCATGACGAGCTGAGCTCATCATGACTCCGCCCACTCGCGTGGAATGCCCGCACAGGCAGGGAATTAGCCCAGCGTGGGCGTACCGATGCTGTTACGACAAGCTCAGCTCGTCATTAAAGCACAGCTCCACTTTGCCTCATGACGAGCTTAGCTCGTCATGAGCATCAAAGAGGTTAAGGGCAAGTCACTTCTGATAGCATTATTAGATCAGTATCCATAATCCCTAGACCACCCTCTCAGATCCTAATACTCCCCATGTTGCCTCTTTCTCTCTCGTTTTACGTTGTCCAGTCTCCAGTATTCTCTAGCAAGATGGCTAATGATTCATTCTGAGTCCAGTTGAACCCCTATCAGGGTGGAAACATGACTTTTCCCTGAAATTATGATTCTGATTTGAGTGGAAGCATAAGCACATGAAGTATTTTGTCCATTTGACCATTAAAACTCAGCGAAATGTGAGCTGAAAATCTGCTCAGAAAATGGCATATCATATGGAAATAAGTGCTCAATTCACACTTCTTACATAGTATGCCTCATTCCAAATGGAAAACGAGAAGTAATTAAATAATAGTGACTACCACCCATCTATGGTAACAGTAACACCAGGGGTGGAAATATTTCAACATTATAATAGGAATTTCACAACGAGCAACACGTTAGATAATGCTCTCTTCTGACACCGCTGAAACCTGGGGAGGGGGGTCACAAGTTTTTTAGTAGAGCCAGCTGAGCATCCCTTCCTTCCATGGTCAGTTAATTGATTGGCATTAAATTAGGTAATAATATAGCGTTATAGCCCGCAGTCGCAGGCTACACCGGCGTAAAGGCAGGCTCCATCATTAACGCCCAGAGCAAAAGGCAAGGGCCTTCAGCAAGGGAGCAGGACTTTAATGCCGGTATAGCCCAGCTCACGGAGGCCTACAAGGCTATTGGAAAATGTCACCACTAGAAGGAAGAATGTTCTAACAAATAAAACAAAGGCCTCAAAGAGCCTCAGGCTCTGTAAGGCCTATATTCACAGCAACATCTGTGAAGGATAACATTGGAATTATGGAGCACTGGGATTCTACTGGCCATTAGAATGGAGCTCTCAAAAACCCACTGTTCTAATATAGCCTTAGAGCCCAATGTAGTGGGCTGGAACAGCCATTAAAGGCCTGTTCCAGAGTTAAAGGCTCAAGTCAAACGCGAGGGCCTTTAACAAGGGAGCTTTTAATGACATTTAATGGCTGGTAGAGCCCGCCACAGAGGGCTCTAAGGCTATTAGAACATTCCGCCCCTGGAGGATAGAATGTTCTAATTTTTAAAACAAAGGTGAGTTCAATCCCCTCAGGCTCTGTGAGGCATTTTTTCACAGCAACAGCTGTGAATAAACGTTGTAATGTTGATGCTCCGGGCTTCTACCGACCATTAGTTGCTCCGTGAGCACTCCGTTGTCTTCAATGAAGTGCTCAACATTCCAATGTTCTAATAACACTAATGATTTGTAGCAGCTAAAAATCATTGACGAATGAAGCTCTATATGAAAACCTAGGTATTCATTGAATACTCCCCTTTTCTCTCCCTATCTCACTTTCTCTTTTTCCTTCTTTTCACCTTTAGACTGCAGTACATGCTTGTATCGATTGCTGCACCCGCGGTCCACCCCTGTTGAGAATGCCTGTTCATGTTATGCCACTTCCCTTTGGGAATAGGGTACTGCACCAGAAGATAAACACATAACATACATCTTGGTGTGATGAAAGTCAAGTCCTTTTTTTGGACTCGAGGGAGAAGTCTTGTATGCCCTGCAAAATTTAGAAGATTGCTGCTCTTCCAAACTAGGTACGATTGACCTGGGAATCTATCTGCTTTCATAACACAGGGTTGGGGGAAGTAAAAATTAAAAACACCCACCAGCAAGACAAATACTATGGGAGATGGAGAAACGATATGGCCGCATGAAGTACACTAACTTAAATTTTAAAAAATTGGCACTACATATAAACAGTAACATGAGGGCTACTTAAAATAAATATGAGGCAAGAAACCTGTTGGTGCCATGTGAGTCCTGCAGAGATCTGGTCATTCCTTGCAGTTCATAGGTTTTTAAATGATGCTGACTCAACATTCATCCTACTGAGATTGATAGAGAAAACACCATTATACTCATCAATAATAAAAGCAAGTCACAGTTTAATTTGCATTCTTCTGTATACAAATGGACAATAGTGTTATTTGTAAGTCAATGATTGCAAATGTATCTACTTCTCAAGCTTGGAATATTGGGCCAGATGTACGACCATTCCAAATTGCGAGTCACAATTTGGAATGTACAACAGTGTCAGAGAAACTGATTACGATTCCGATTACCGATTTAAGAGGCCTTTATTCGATTTACATCATAAAAGACAAACACATAATAAAAAGCAGTTCATATATTTTTACATAGTAAAAAGCAGTTCATACGCTTTTACATAAAAGATAATAAATACGTTACATATTAAAACCATGTTAAAAAAGTATTAAATATTTAGTCAATGATGTACCGGAAGACCCCTTACTACATATAACAATACTACATTAGGACTAAAAGTCATAAAAACATATACAATGGGAACTTCATTTACCAAGGTGGCGAATACGAATTGACCATACCCAGCTCACAAATTTTGCTACCCCAATGGCAATAGGGGGGGAAGTGTCAGTTTTGAGAATCCTAATCGCGGCAACAGCAGATCTAGTACCTAGTAAGCGGCAAACTGGTAAAAGCCAAACTTTTCTGGGTAACAGGTACTTAGGGCAGCCGAAGAAAAGGTGTTCAATATTCTCTACTGCTGTTACACAGAAGGGACACTTATCGCTACCACCAGTTAGCCAGGAGTGCGTAAGCCCCCGCAGGGGTAACGAACCTACGCATAATTGGTGATACAGTTTGCGATCATTTGGCTTAGTAATTAAGTCCCAGTATGCTTCATATTTAGGGACATCCTTTACCACCAAGAATTCCAATGTCATGGTAGGACCAACAACCATAGTCGATCTCCTCTCAGCGATCCAGTGCCAATAAATATCTTTAAGTGCCTTTTTAGATGGAAAGGTCACATGTGCTGGATCAACCCATAATTCCTCCAGGCTCAAATTTTTCAAAAGCTTCCTTAGATGAGAGAACCAGGGAACCTTATGGGACCCTTCCAGCCCCCTCACCTCAACGATAGCCTCAGCAAACAGGGTTAATTCAGGTGTAGTCCACAGACGACGCCATAGCGCCAGTGGTCTGTATCGTACCACATCCTCGATGGATTTAACACCTAGGTCAAGCTGCAGGGGTAAGCAAAGTGTTGATTGCGGGAGACCAGTTGCCATTCTGAGGAACCTATTCTGGGCCACCCTCAAAGTGGATAAATCACTATACCCCCAAAGTTCTGCTCCGTAGGTAGTTGCAGGGATTATCTTGGAGCCATACATTTTTACCAACGGTGCCAGGGGTTTAGTGAGCGATTTTGCATGCTCCTTCAGTAAGGCTCCCCCAAGTTGGGCATGTTTCAGGGTCATAACATCCATTTGGGGTTTCCAACTCATGTTCTCACTTAATGTAACACCTAAATATGTGAAAACCTCAGTTTGGGCAAGAATCGCTCCGCTCATCGACACCTTGGCCTTCACAGCCTTGGGGCCTCGCAGAACCATAAATTTGGTCTTACTGACGTTCACCTCTAACTCATGCTCGCTGCAAAAACACTCAAAACGGGCCAGTGCGGACTGAAGGCCCTGCCTCGTTTTAGAGATAATAAGAGTGTCATCCGCGAACATGAGGAGGGGGATTTTCCTTCCAGCAAGGGCGGGCGCGTCCGATGGATAGTTAGAAATATATTTGGTCACCCCATTAATAAACAAAGAAAAAAGGGTGGGTGCCAACACACCCCCTTCTCTAACCCCCTTGGCAACTTTAAAGCTGTCAGTGACCTCCCCTGGACCACCCCATCTTACTTTGGCGTAGGTGTTTGAGTGCAAATTAATCAGTAGCGCCACCAACACTTTGGGCATGCCCAGATCCAACAAAACTTCTCAGAGCTTAGTCCTGGGCACTAGGTCGAACGCAGACCTGAGGTCCACAAATGCCGCAAACAACAAACCTCCCCAAGATAGACCACCTTCCAATAAAGTAACATAAATCTAAAAACTTGCTCTAAGGTCCCCATATGTTGCCGAAAGCCCGCCTGGAGAGGGCTTAAAACGTCATAATCAGAGATCCAAGTCTGGATCCTACCCAAAAGAATGCGTGCCACAATCATTTGTACAGCATCAATAAAGCTAATAGGTCGGTAATTAGCCGTTACCGAGCGATCACCCTTCTTGTGAATAGGGAGGATCTCCGCCCCCAACCATGAGTCAGGGACTTTCGCACCCCTTGCCAGAGCATTGGCTAAAAGAACAATGTATGGGACCCAAAGGTCCTGTTCCTGCTTAAACATATCAGCTGGTATGCAGTCAGGACCTGGGGCTTTACCCCCAGGGATAACCCTTAACACTGCTCTCACTTCAGTAGGCGTGAAGACCAAGGCATCATTGGAAGTAATGGGCAGCAAAATTGCAGAACTAGAGACATTCGCTTTAAATTGATTCCCATAGTATTCGACCCATTCCCTTGGCTCGACACAGTTTGAGGGGGATCTATCCTGTGGACGATTGCCCCATTTAAGCTGCCGCCAGAATTTAGTCATGTTATTACTCTGGCAAGCCTCCAACAAATCCTTCCACCGGGTCTCATCCCAGTTCTTCTTGGCAGTGGCCTGCACAGCTTTGTAGGTGGCCCTGCAACTTCGGATTAGGCTATGGTCTCTTGACTTTAAAGCCACATGCAGCACCTTTTGCGATTCCCTGCAAGCACTGTCAAACCAGGTTAAGGGCTTCAGCTTGTTTCTTCTAGGGCCAATAGACTTAATAAAAAAAGTTTTAAGATTTAAAAAAAGATCCCTATGTAGTGTGGTAATATTGTCCAGAAGGGCCGACTCTTGGCTGAACCCGCTGATGGGAGTCATTGTATCCCTCAGCATGGTTCTAATCCTTAACAAAACCTCCTCATCCAGGGCTATTTTAGGCCAGCTAACCCTTCTTTCATTATTTGATATTAAAACCTGCTTCAGGGACGCCTCTGCCACCAAGGGCTCTGCAAAGGTGCCTTCTTTAATCGATAGAGCCAAGGGATTGTGATCACTCTCGGCTCTGTACTACCACCATATCCAGCAGACTGGGCCACATTTCCACGTTCACCAGGATGTAGTCAATGCGAGAACCAGATCTGCCATTATCGTATGTCATTGCCCCCATCCTGTCGGACTTCAAGCGCCCATTGACTGCACGCATTCCCTGATTCAAGCAAAGACCCTTCAAGAATAAAGCTGATTGGGACCATTTCTTAATAGGATGTAATTCCAAGCCCGGAATGCCCCATAAAGAATCCTCATCTTCAGTGATCATACCATCATCCAACCCCATAGGTTCAAAACATGTATTGAAGTCCCCCAATACCACCCTATTTGTGTTCACCGGCAATGAACTCAAAAAACCCTCCAACACCAGTGCAACAGGAGAACATTTTCCCCCTTGGATACCCCGCATGTAGATATTAACAATCACCATATTTAGGCCTGAAGATGAATTCACCCGTATGGCCAACATATCGGGGTTATCCAGCGGGAACTCCTCCACTGTTACTCCCGCATGTTGGCGTACCCAGATGGCTAGACCACCCGCTGGTCTACCCCTTGCACCTTTCACAGCTGGTCTAATAAAGTTCAGAAAGCCAGCGCGAAAGATAGACCGGGTAGCCCAGGTTTCCTGGAATGACCAAATATCAGAATGGTCTATAAAGGACCCCCAGTCAGGCAGATCAAGCTTAGATTCAAGGCCAGCAATATTCCAGGAGCATATCCGTAACATCGGTGGACACTGATCAGTTGCCCCCTTCCCATCTCCTGACGAGCTAGAAATGTCTGGGCAGGGTGGACAGGGAGATGGACAAGCATCAATGCAAGAAGGTAAAGAACTTACAGGTAAGACTGAAAATGATGTTTCACCAAGGGTGGCTTTGTCAACATTTAAACCAACAGATATCCCCTGTTCAGATCCCACTAAAAATGGGCAACAGTCAACAGAAGGGAATACAGTTTTAAGCTCACTGGTTTGTGCAGATAAGGGACTCTCATATACTGAATGTGATAAAAGATTTGGTGTTAGAGTCACAGTACCCAGAGGACTACCATCAAAGTACCCCGACTGTAAATCACACCCATCGAAGCAGGAGAAAGTGCTAAATCTGTTAGATGTTTCCAACGGGGTAAATGGGATCAAGTGATCCATTCTCCTGTTCCCATGTGGGTGTTCCAGCCTCCCTGGAGGGTTACTATAACTTCTAACTGGCACTGTATTCCACCCAAGATCATTCCTGATGGGCAAGTGTCTAAGGGCTTGCCCCGTGTAACTATAAATGGGTGGCATATACATGTTAGACTGTGTGTCAACTAGTCCTCCCGGGTAGAATGGGGGGGTCACCAGGCATCTTGGATAAAAAAAATGTAAATCATATGGAACTATGACACTACTCAAGGTCCCCGAGGACCCATTCAATATCAGTCTAACTGCCTCTGGGTCTCTAAAGTTTATTACAATGAGGTCTCCTTTTAGATTTTTTTCCCTACTGCCCAACCAGGAGAGACGCCTGACATGAACAATCTCACCATTGATGTAATAAGGGAGTGGTCTGTGTAATCCTAACCAGTGCAATGTTTTGTTTCTTAACTGGGAGTACCCCTCCTTTTTACCGACCTCTAGAGTTGGAACTCCTGTGAGCACGACCACAAAGGGCACAGCATCGGGAGGCAATTCAACATTAGGGCCCTGCAATTTGTCTTAGGTGGGTCGGCTCAACCTTCCCCGTCCCACTCGCTTATTCGGGGAGGTCGGATTTTCCCCTCCCTTCTGAGATTCTCTAGCAACAGGTGCAGCTGTTTTTGCTACTGTCACCAGAGAAACCTGTTGAACGGCTTGCTGTGTTGCCGATGCTCCCGAGTGGGTTTTGACAGGGGGTTTGTTAACTTTGGTAATGTCCTTGATAGGGCCCTTAACAACAGCCGGGGACGGGACAGGAGCAATAAGAGACTGAGCTGTGGCCCTCAATGAAGGGACAAGCTTTTCAGTAGTCAAAGAGGGGCCTGCCCCGACATTATCAACGAGTAATAACTCAAGGTTCCCCAGCCGTTGTTCCACCCTCTTCAGAATATCTAGTATTGGGTGCATAAAGGACCTAAGTAGGTGCTCAATAGAATCACAAGGGGTGCCAGACAATAAGACTTTCTCTAGGGGGGGAATGGCTGGCCTCGTTTCACATGATGGACCGGTATCAGGCATTATATCCGATGAGTATAATACCTCGGAGGCCGGTGGTACCAGCATGATAGAAGCCGGTGACACTAGAGCAGAGATTTCTTAGGTCTTGGCCTTAGACACAGCTGATACACTAATTTTTAGTGATTTACCAAACTCCGAATGGCTGAGCTTACACCTCTGGGGTGCCCCCCCCCCCTTCTCCGTTTGGCTGGAGGAGGACCGTGAACTTTGGGTACGTGGGGCAACTTGCCCTTCTTTTTAGGTATCTCCCTGGGTAGAAGAGAAGGCACATTGATTACGTCTAATCCTGTACTGTGAGAACTTGGAGTCACCGTATTGGGTGAAAGAGCAATATTTACAACATTTTGATGCGGCGAAGTGTCTCTAAGGAGAAGGGAAAATTTGTCCAAGGACAGTGGATCCTCGCTGGAAGAGACTGAAACAGAGTCCGACAAACAGATACTACCATCGAATCCAACAAAGGTCTATTTTTCAGGGCTTCAATGGAGCGGCGTCGCTCAGTTCTACGATCTGCCATCGCAATATCCTTATCCAGCTCCGTGGCGGCCCTCGCAAAATAGCTCTCTAGTGTTCCTTTGTTGCCCCCCGCAGACACAGATTTATCGCAGATTGTAGACATGTTAAATAAATATGTCCTACCTTCCCAACAACCTGGAAGGCTTATAAAGGCGAAAGAGGGGTGGCCCGTCCCGTCCTCTTCCGTCCACGGACGGCCACAGACGGTCCCGCCCTTGTCCCGGGCTTCTCCCGGTCGCACTCCCGCGCGCTCCCGCGCAGCGGGTACACAGTGATCTTAAGTAACAAGGGACGTGATTGGCGGGGGATAGGGGCCGGCAGGGAGCGCAGCCCAGCTGATGGTATTGAGGCACGCAGGGACTCCTGGTCCACGGAGTCCCTGCCTTCTGCTCGCAGCCCTGCCGGTCGGATGGAAAATAGCCCCTCCTGTTGCAGCAGCTCCCGCGGTTAAAACCGCGCTGCGGGACTCGCGAAGCGGGTCCGGCGAGTTGCTGCCTTTGACCCCGGTGGCTGTAGGGCTGTGAGCTGGAGCAGCAGCAGGCGGGTGAGTTTATTGGCAAAATCCAAAAGAGAGAGTCCCGCTAACAGGTTCTCCGGGCCCCCGTTTAACTCCGTGGGCGGAGGGCGGGGCCGGCAGGGAGAGCAGCCCAGCTGATGGTATTGAGGCACGCAGGGACTCCTGGTCCACGGAGTCCCTGCCTTCTGCTCGCAGCCCTGCCGGTCGGATGGAAAATAGCCCCTCCTGTTGCAGCAGCTCCCGCGGTTAAAACCGCGCTGCGGGACCCGCGAAGCGGGTCCGGCGAGTTGCTGCCTTTGACCCCGGTGGCTGTAGGGCCGTGAGCTGGAGCAGCAGCAGGCGGGTGAGTTTATTGGCAAAATCCAAAAGAGAGAGTCCCGCTAACAGGTTCTCCGGGCCCCCGTTTAACTCCGTGGGCAGAGGGCGGGGCCGGCAGGGAGAGCAGCCCAGCTGATGGTATTGAGGCACGCATGGACTCCTGGTCCACGGAGTCCCTGCCTTCTGCTTGCAGCCCTGCCGGTCGGATGTAGGGCCGTGAGCTGGAGCAGCAGCAGGCGGGTGAGTTTATTGGCAAAATCCAAAAGAGAGAGTCCCGCTAACAGGTTCTCCGGGCCCCCGTTTAACTCCGTGGGCGGAGGGTGGGGCCGGCAGGGAGAGCAGCCCAGCTGATGGTATTGAGGCACGCAGGGACTCCTGGTCCACGGAGTCCCTGCCTTCTGCTCGCAGCCCTGCCGGTCGGATGGAAAATAGCCCCTCCTCTTGCAGCAGCTCCCGCGGTTAAAACCGCGCTGCGGGACCCGCGAAGCAGGTCCAGCGAGTTGCTGCCTTTGACCCCGGTGGCTCTAGGGCCGTGAGCTGGAGCAGCAGCAGGCGGGTGAGTTTATTGGCAAAATCCAAAAGAGAGAGTCCCGCTAACAGGTTCTCCGGGCCCCCGTTTAACTCCGTGGGCAGAGGGCGGGGTCGGCAGGGAGAGCAGTCCAGCTGATGGTATTGAGGCACGCATGGACTCCTGGTCCACGGAGTCCCTGCCTTCTGCTCGCAGCCCTGCCGGTTGGATGGAAAATAGCCCCTCCTGTTGCAGCAGCTTCCGCGGTTAAAACCGCGCTGCGGGACCCGCAAAGCGGGTCCAGCGAGTTGCTGCCTTTGACCCCGGTGGCTGTAGGGCCGTGAGCTGGAGCAGCAGCAGGCGGGTGAGTTTATTGGCAAAATCCAAAAGAGAGAGATTACGATTCAACATTAGGTCCCAAAATGAGAGGTTAATGAATAATAATGAGCCACTCTCAAATTGCAACCCCATTGGAAAAAGCTGGCCCTCCCAGAGATTGTGGCCCACTGGGGTCAGCAGACCTCCAAGTATGGGACAGCTTGTCAATAAAGCAGCTTTTTTATATTTTAATGCAAACCTGTTTCCCTTACAGGAAAAGTGGATGCATTAAAAAAAAAAATGAAACGTTTTCGTCTCATTTTTTAAGGGCAGGTATTGGTCCCTGGGACCACTGCCTTCCCTTAAAAAATATTTTTAGAGTCAGGCACAAAGGAGTAGGGGTCCCTTGGGTACCCCTTCCCATTTGCGACTCCATTACCATCCTCTTGAAGAGGTCTGTAAATTGTGGGGTTTTTGCGACCGCAATTGTGGTTGAAAAATATTCATACATGGCTAGAGAGTCACTATTAGGAAGGGAACGCACTTCCTAATAGCGAGTTGCAAAACACTATTTTGTGAGTCGCAATTTTCTGTGACTCGCAAAATAGTGTTTGTACATTGCCATGTAGGTTTTTGCATGCTCAAACGGGTCGCAAACCCCTTTGCGCATGCAAAAACTGGTCGTACATCTGGCCCATTGTATATTGTTTACATCAAACTATCTATTGGAATCAATGGGGATTAGCAATTACAATAGAGTTGTCATTTGAGGCTGGCAAGTGAGAATTAAAAAGCCTCAATACTAGTTTACATGAAAGCATTATATACATTTAAGCTTAGTGAGTGTTTGCAGCTCCTCCACTATGGTGAGTGAGCGTCTCCCCCATGCCAGCACCGTCCAAAATATGAAAAAGATAATAAAATGGGTTTAAAACTAGTTTTATTATTGTTTTATTTTCCATGTGCCGAATCTTGGGGTTGGGGCCATAATGAGGGGATTGGTTTGTGCCCATGACGGTTTGTCCGCCCTTCTCCATCCCAGCAACCCTGCTGGGTTGGAGACAGCAGACACAGAGTCCCAGTCTGTCCTGGATTACAAATCAAGGGCACTTTGGCCAATGCTGAAGCTGCTCTCATTCATGAGTGCAGCTTTAGAATTGGCCACAGGGCAGGCTGGGAGCCTGTGTCTTCAGACGAGGAGATGAGCAGATGAGTGCAACACTATGGTGGAGGGCAGAGGGTAAGTCTATTTATTTTTTACATTTATCTCCATTGTCCTCCTTTCCCACCTGACCCTCCTCGCCCCCAAGTCCCTTCCCTGACACAAGCTGTGCGTTAGTGTTTGTGAAGTCTGGAAGTAGGTGCATTAACCTGCAGTCAAGCTATGCTACTATTGAAACTTGTGTTGCCTTAATATTACGCAAAGGTTAGCAAAGGACACCTCAAACCCTGAGCTACAACATTATTATTATATGAAGTCTGTGTTCTTGAAGTTGTTTTTTGCCACTCAGCTCCAAGAAAGTACGCTTATAATCAATAGATACAGGCAGCACGCATACAGGACACTACGGTAAAAGGCTACCGGCTCCACACTTTTTTTTAGAGTTACCTTTGTTTATAACCCCCCTTATCAACTCTTAAACAAACCAGAAACACTTAGGACTAACTCGTATTACTGTTTTCGGCTTGATCAGTGAATGTTGGTGCATTTATTCACAAACAAAGGTGCTTTATATATTAAAGTTGTTTGTTTTTACATCATAAATGAACAACTTTCATCTAAAAGTGCAATGATGCAAATAAGATAGGAATTTTTAATTAACTTGTTCACATAAATTGAGAAGTGAGGTGTCACCCGACGACGTACCGGCGAAAGCAGTTTATTCAGTTATTAGTTTTATTCAGTGTGCCTGTTGAGGGTTCACACCTGAAAGCAATGTTGAGGGTTCACACCTGAAAGCAAGTGAACCCTGTTAGTGCACCACACATCCCAGCCCATGGCCTCTTCTCATCTTCTTCCTTACAGCTCTTTGTTGTACACAACAATGTTGGCGTGATCTACCTTTCTGTTGCCTCTATCCCAGGCATCCTGCTCGATCAGCGACCTTGATTTAGTATTGCTCCACCTTAGCGCCTCCATGCTTGATTAGCTTTAGCTGATCTGATTATAAGTGGATGACTGCTACTGGAATTTTACTATTACGCAGCTGCTCTACTTGTGATTATCAAGAACGGCCCACTCTGCTGGAATAGGCCCCTGCGCCCTCTGTCTGTACGTAACTTTTCTTAAGGTGCATTTTTTTATTATTTGAATTCTTTGCATCTGGTCTGCTAGGGCTGTGAGATACCCCTCTGATACGTAAAGTGAACAAGCCTCCCTCCTCCCTTCCCCCGCACTGCGGGGGGCCTCGGTTAAACCCCTGCCCAGCTTCAGCCTGGAAAATACATTTCCTTGAATTATAACTCCTAACTGGTAAGGGTTGATGGTGGGGATCGATGTGCATAAAAAAGTATGTGAACTGTGACTGTCACTACAATGGGGATAAGGGAGGGTAGGGTCAGGGTTAGAGACGTGGCTGAAAAGCAGTGGCACACAATTCTCTGTATCTATTTTGCTTGCCCTTCACAAATAGGTAACTACATAAACAAGCATTTACAATGAAATAGGTCTTGCACTACTTAAAGTTTCAGCAATTGGCGATGCATTATTATTTGCACAGCCAATAGCTCAATCTTTCAGTAATGCGGGTCTATTGCAATTCAAACACCGTTTTTTTATGCTACACAAAAACGCGTCCTACATCCTTTCCTCTCAGATGTATACTCAGCAGGATTGTCACATAAATTATCTCACCCTGAAGTCAGAGAAAGAAAAGTTAACACCAAGCTCCCACAGAAGAGAAAGCTTGTCATTTGGCTTCTGTCTTTGGATGCACAGCAAATGTGACAAGATAAGAACAAGATTTAAAGGCCTGTTTACAGAAAGATGGTTTGTAGAAGAATACAGAAAACAAGCTTTGGGTGACAGGAGAGACAAACTCAAGCTGGGCAGCCTAAGTCAAATAAAGCCATCACATAGAAAGTGTTGGAAATGGCCCTTTGCGCAGGGTTATCCCCAAACTTTTTGCTTCTTCCTCCTTTATTTTTCCTGACCTGTGGTTGTTGGCAATAGGACTCTGGGCACTTTACCACTGCTGATCAGTGCTAAAGTGCATATGCTCTCTGTGTAAATTGTGATTGTGATTGATTACCCATGATTGGCATATTTGTATTACCAAGAAGTTCCTAGTAAAGTGCACTAAGTGTGCCAGGGCTGGTGATTCAAATGCTACTAGTGGGCCTGCAGCACTGATTGTGCCACCCACATGAGTAGCCCTAAAATGGTGTCTCAGACCTGCCACCGCAGTGCCTGTGTGCAGTTGCTAACTGCCATGCTGCCCTGGCCAGTGACCACACTGGCCAGGCCTAACCCTTCCCTTTCTGTACACATTGGACACCCCCATAGAAGGCCCTAGGTACCCCCTGGGCAGGGTGCAGTGTATATGAAAGGTAAAGCATGTACTGGTGTGTGTGACATGCTCTGGTAGTGAATTACTGCCATTTTCGCTTTTCATTATTGAGAGGGCTATCTTGCCCATAGCTTATAATGGGGAATGCTGAGTATCTTCCCATAGGACCAAGATAGAAAATTAAAGTCTGGTATCCCTGAACTCAGAATTTAATAACACATCTTTTAGGAAGGATGGTCTTTAAATCTGGTGTTTGAGAACCGCACTTTTAGAAAGTGGCTGTTCTCTTGTCTCACCTTTCTGTGTGCCAAGGCCTCTCTGCCTCTACAGACAAAGGAAAGACTGGTATAAAAAGGGCTACCCAGACTACAGAAAATTAGATCATCCTTGAATCAAGAAGGAACCTGTTGGACTTGGCCCTTTTGGCAGGTTCACCCCGAAACTTTTTTGCATTTTCCTAGCCTGTTTCTGTAACCTGGTGTTGGTGATTTTAGGCCTCTGCGCACTTTTTCACTGTGGTCCAGTGTAAAGTGCGTGCGCTCTCTGTGTATGTGTGGTGAGACTGGCCTGCCCTCCCATAGGAATGCATGGGGAATATGTGTGTCCATGGTAGTTCCTGATGTGTGGGGAGTGCAGGGGTGAGTTTGGTATGTGCGAACTCGTGAGAATAAATGCTGCGCGATGATGTGCGCGGATTTATTGTGTCTAGTGTGGAAGTGCCACTTTTAGAACTTGGCATGTCTGTGCAGTGAATGTGAATTGACTGTCTGGTTTGTGATTGGCTGGAGCTGGCTGGTGTGCCTGGCTCCAGGAGTCAGGATGGGTCTGCCCCAGTGGTGAATGGATAGATCTGCATGTTGATGGGAGGGAGAAGTGCACCTGGGACCTGAATAGTGCTGGGCCTTCCCTCCACAATGCTGGCTCCACCCCCTGTGGTGTGTCTGATGTCCCTGACCCACCCTGTGAATAGGCAGAGGGGCTGAGCAAAACAAAGTGCTCAAGAACCAGTTGCATCTGGTTCGCCCCTTGCCTGCACCTTTGGAAACAAAGGGATTTTGTGTATAAAATAGGGGCTGTGACCACATGAAAATGTTCTTGTGTTCAACTTGAAACAACCAGGGGCGTGCTGCTGCTGGGGCCCAGGGGAAAGCTTGCCTCCCTGGGCCCTACCTAGCCCCTGGATGCCTTGGAGACCTTGTTTCTCTGGGACCCCTCTGCCTTGCCTGGGGGACTGGAGGACTTACCTTTGCTGAGGAGCTGGTTGCTCCATTTCTTTGCCCAGGAACTTGCTGCATCTTTTAGCGCCCTGGGCGCGCTGTGCTCATCCTGCTTTTTGGCCCTTGAAGAGGGAATTCCCTGGTGAGGGATTCCCACGTGATACCTGCTTCGTGGGTGCCCACCCCGTGATTTTTGATATATTCACGGGTACCACCCTCTTATTTTTAGTGTTGTTAACACCTTAGCTGCTAGGCCTTTTCCCCTCCTGTGCTAAGCCTTTTTTTAGCGATTTGGGGTAGTGCGCGCTTAGGCCCCTGTAACTTTTTGACCACATAAGGATCCACGCCAAATTTGCGTCCTTTTCTTCCAACATCAACTGGATTCTAAAGGTGCCCAGGGTTTGTGGATTCCCTCGGAGGGGTCCCAGAAATTAACCAAAATATAGTGAAATTTTTGTTTTTTTTAGAAAAATGGGAAAAACGGGCTGCAAATGAAAGCCTCTGGGTTTTTCCCTGCAAATGTTATCAAAAAAGGTTTTGCGGGGCTGAAATCTCCATTTTCTCAGCTTTTAGGGAATGGCAGTCTTTTGTCAGAGAACCAACATTTTTCACACAATTTTGGCATTTTTCTGGGACATAGCCTATTTTTGCTATTTTTAGATCTTTCCACCTCCTTCCAGTTAATGATAGAAATGAGTTTGAAAGCAATAATGGATCCTGGAAAGCTATACATTTTCGAAAATTAGACAAAATTCTAAATTCAGAAAGGGGTCATTTGTCTAAATCCATGAAGGTTTCTTTGTAGAAACTAACAGTTAAATATTGGAATAATTGAAAATTTGTTGAAAAAACAGCCTTTTGTCTCAACGTTTTCATCTATAACTTCTTGTAATTTTGACAGCTCTTAGAAAGCAATATACCGTTACATACGTTAGACCTTCTTGGTTGAGGGAATATATAGGACTTGTAGTTTCATCAAGAACCCGACGAACCCAGATCCAATAACTGAGCAGCAACTTGCAATGGTATTTTTTTATTTACTGGGTATATAGCACTTTTTCTTGGAAAATGTATACATGGAAAAATCTGTATGAAAGACACCTGAATTGGGTGCAAATTATAGAGTGTAGAAACAGTATGTAATTGCACATTTTGAAAATTGGGAATACTCATACTAGCATGAGAATTATTGGTCATTTTTAAAAAAGATTTTTTTTTTACACACTGTCTTTCATTGGGAAGGGAGAAAAGCATGAAAACTCAATTGGTAATAACAGTTGATTTACAAATCTGAATTACCCTAAGTCTCCCTATAAAACGGTACCTCACTTGTGTGGGCCGGCCTTGTGCCTGCGACAGGAAACGGCGCAAAATGCAACGTGGTCACACCTCAATTTTGCAGTTAAAAATTGACCCTTTTATGACAAAGTGCCTAGTTGTAGTTTTTGGACCCTAGCTTTGCCGGCACCTATGGAAACCTAGCAAACCTATACATTTTTAAAAAATAGATACCCAGGGGAATTCAGGATGGGGTGACTCGACTGCCTACCACCAGGTTCTGTTACCCAGAATCCCTTGCAAAGCTAAGAAATTGACAAAAAAACGCATTCTCCTCACATTTCTGTGGTGGAAAGTTCTGAAAACTGTGTGGATCAACAAATTTCCACCCACCCAGCATTCCCCCGGGTCTCCCCAAAAAAATGGTACCTCACTTGCCTGGGTCTGCCTAGTGCCTGCGACAGGAAACAGCGCAAAACACAACGTGGTCGCACCTCAATTTTGCAGTGAAATCGTGCCCTTTTTGGGCTAAGAGACTACCTTTTGTTTTTGAACCCTAGCTCTGCCGGTACCTAGGGAAACCTAGCAAACCTATACATTTTTGAAAACTAGACACCTAGGGGAATTCAGGATGGGGTGACTCGACTGCCCCCTGGAAGCGACCCTTACCCAAGGGGTCGCTTCCTTTATAAATATAATAAAATCCCTGGTGTCTAGTGGGCTTTTCTGCCCCCCCTGGGTCCAGATGCGGCCCAAAAAACGGCTGGGCAGACAAGTCTAAAAAAATTATGGGCCACTAGGAAGCGACCCTTCCCCAAGGGGTCGCTTCCTTTATAATTATAATCAAATCCCTGGTGTCTAGTGGGCTTTTCTGCCCCCCCCTGGGTCCAGATGCGGCCCAAAAAACGGCCGATCTGCCCCCAGGGGGGGCAGAAAAGTCTAAAAAAAAATAAGGGCCACGAGGAAGCAACCCTTCCCCAAGCGGTCGCTTCCTTTATAAATTACATGCATTCCCTGGTGTCTAGTGGGCTTTTCTGCCCCCCCCTGGGTGCAGATAGGCCAAAAAAACTGCTGATGCTGATGCCGATGCTGATGACGGAACCGCTCCGTCATCAGCATCGAAGGGGTTAAGCAGGTGCCCACC
Source organism: Lissotriton helveticus (assembly GCF_964261635.1). Classification (NCBI taxonomy): domain Eukaryota; kingdom Metazoa; phylum Chordata; class Amphibia; order Caudata; family Salamandridae; genus Lissotriton; species Lissotriton helveticus. The sequence goes on along the minus strand of NC_136063.1, from coordinate 340,644,132 downwards.
CTGCATTGTGGCCCATTATGTTTATTTGAGTGCGCGGGTGCCCACCCCGCGACTTTTGCCTTAATCACAGCAGGTGACCACCCCACTGTTTTATTTTTGCCCTCGAGGGAGCCTACCCCTCGTTTTGCCGCTTTAACGTGATCACCGCAGCAGCCTGAAGTCGAAACCGGAAGTCAAGCGGAGCTGCCTGACGTGGGGCGGGACTTCTGCTTCCCCGAGGGAAGCCCCGCGCCCACCCTATGGCCGACGGCTGGACCGGAAGAAGTTGCGGGGCTCCCATGAGCTGTGAGGGAGCCCTGGAAGAAGGAGGAAGCAGCCAGGAGCCTGGCTGTCTCCATTTGTAAAGTCCCGGTCCCGAGATGGGGGACCGGGTGAAAACTGGACCGGGTGAAGACTGGCGCACCCGGAGGCGGGGCTCTCATGAGGTGAGAGAACCCCGCCAGCGCCGCCGTCCGTGTCCTGCGATGGGGGGGGCCCAAGGCACATTGTCAGTGCCTGCCTCCCCGTGCATCCGGAAAGGAGACCGATCCCCTCCGCCCCAGCTGGTGAGAGACAGTCAGAGGGGCCCGTGTGTTCAGTTGGCCGCTCCGACGTGGTGACATAATTCAGAAGGGCCCCGTGGGCCCGTGGCACCCCTGGTGGGCAATTTTCTCCAGTTCTAGGGGGCATGTGTATTTTAAGGGCCCCGTATGGTCACACGTTTGGGGGCCCGTTTATTTGGTTCAGAGCCAGATGGCTCCAACGTCTGGCCATACTTGTTTACTTGGGTCCAGAGGGGCCCATGCTTATTATTGGAGGAGCCCGTGTGCTCCATGACACCTGATTATTGTTAGAGCCCCGTGGCTCGCACATCTGGCGCAATTTGTTTTAAGGGCAGTTCTCTTATGCCTGAGAGGGCTCCTGAATGTCGCGATTCCTGAGGCATAGTTGATTTTAGAGCCAGATGGCTCCATCGCCACTAAGCTGTTCCCAGAGCCTGTAGGGCTCCACCCCGTTGCTGATGATGGTCAGAGCCTAGAGGGGTTCAATGGCTACTGAGAGCCCATGCCGCAGTTCCTATCATTTACAGCTGCCCAGCAAGTAGTGGGCAGCTGCACCGTTTAGGCGCAGTTCCAGTGAGAGTCCCTGAGAGGGACAGTGGTGGCTCAGAGGCGCCAGGCCTTCCACAGCTGCGCAGCACTTAGTGTCAGCTGCAGCGTTTAGGCTCTGTTATTGTCCTCAGCTGCCCAGCAAGTAGTGGGCCATTGCAACGTTTAGGTTTGCGCAGATGGCGCACCCCTGACTGGCACTGCGTTGGCAGCGCGCCCTGACATTCTGGACACAGGGCATTTGAGCCCCTTCTTGGATGGCCAGTTGGCCAGGGGGGCTAGTATATGGATCGGGCGCAAGGCCCTAAGATGATTACGTGCTCATGATTGTGGTGCTAGGAAATGTATTGTATATATGTTATGTTATGTTATTTTAATTTGTAGAGCGCACAGCTACTCGGAAGTGTCCCGGCGCTTACTTCAAAAAGGAGAAAATGCACACTTATTCAATTAAGAGAGCAGCGTTTTTAATGTTTTCTTGAGAAACAGTGGATCTTGGATGGCCCGCACGGCCAAGGGCAACATATTCCAGGCCAAACTTGCTTTGCGCACAAAGGAATTTCCCCCAAGTCGCTGGCGCTTAAACTTTGGAGTCTGCACCAGCAGCTGAGCAGAAGAGCGCAAAGTCTCCCTGGTATATAGAAAGCGAATCTTTTCTGCAAATAAATAGGGCCTAGACCATAAAGGTCCCGCTGAGCAATTGACAACATTTAAAATTTTAGGCGAGATTCAACAGGAAGCCAGTGTAACGAACGTAAATGAGCCTGAACACTGTGCCTAGATGACAGCCCCACAAGAAGTCTGGCCGCCAAGTTTTGTACCACTTGCAATTTCTTCACAAGGAAGCCAGGGCTGCCAACCAAGAGGGCGTTGGCATAATCCAAACAGGATAGAATCAGTGCACGGACCACAGTTTCTCTGGCCGTGTTAAGCAGAAAGGGGAGAAACTTCCTCAAGCTTTTCAGCATGCCAAAACAAGTGCCAGCCAGTTTTTTTACTTGCGTCAAAAAGTTCAAATTCTCGTCAAACCAGACTACAAGGTTTTTGGCGGCACAGTTTTTCTCAGCCGGGCGAGGAAAGCCCAAGAGCCAGAGTCTCTCTCTAAAATCCGTCGCATAGGAACCATACAGCAGTACTTCAGACTTTCCTTCGTTGCATTTGAGCTGAGAATTAGCCAGCCAATGAAAGACCGAAGACAGACAGTGTTGGGCTATCACGACTGAGTCGTCCTCCTTGTTCGAAGTCAACAGCAGCTGGGTTTTGTCAGCATAGGCCATCACTTTAGCCCCCAGTGACTCCGCCAGATAAACCAGCGGAGTCACGTAGATGTTAAATAGAAGAGGGCTAAGCGATTACCTCTGCGGCACCCCAGTGGTCACTTGCATGGACGCAGAGGCACTCGAAGGGAGCCAGACCTGCTGCAGCCTACCTTACAAGAAGGAATTGATCCATTGCAAAGCCGTACCATAAATTCCTATTTCAAATAGGTGATCAAGGAGCATGGCATGAGGCAACGTGTCGAACACCGCCGAGAGATCTAGCATAACCGACGCTGCTCTCCCGCCGGCATCCAAACACTCCCGAATCGACTCTGTGACCTCTAACAATGTAGACTCCGTGCTATAGGAAGCACGGAAGCCAGATTGAGCCGGATGAAGCAAACCTGCCCCCTCAACAAAGTTGGTGAGTTGGAACATGACCACCTTCTCGCATACTTTAGACAAACTTGGCAGAAGCGAGATGGGGCGGTAGTTCTCCGGGACCAAAGGGTCAAGTGACGGCTTCTTAAGTAATGGAAGAATCAAGGCATGTTTCCATGCCTGTGGCACACACGCTTCACGCAGTGATTTATTAACCATAAGGTTCACCTCTAAATTGATGGTATCAGCCACATCAGATAATAGTCTAGCCGCACAAGGATCGGTGGGAGAGCCTGACTTAAAGGCCTTAAGGATTCTGAGCGAACTGGCAACTGTATAGTATGTTTTGTGCACCCGTATCTGATACCTCTAAAACTGTGGTTTATGATTATGATGTTGTTTTACCTATGTAGGTTTGTGTTAGTGAGATTGTACTTCACTCTGTGCTTTACGCCCCTAATGTGAGTTATACTTAGGAGGTAGGTCTAATGTGTTAGACTAGTGAAAGATTGCATAATGTGTTTATGCTGGTGAGGTTGGTGCAGGATGTAATTCGTGCCTTAGGTGACTGTGCATAATGTAAAGTTATGTTACAGGTTGAGGTGGATTACAGTGATTACCAGTGGCTACTGGTTCTAGGTTTATGATGTATTTTTACTTGTACCAATTTCTGCTAAGTGTTGATCCTGACAGTGGCCCACGTGGCCCTGTCCTCTGTAAATAATCCCTTGTGAATATTGCCCGTGCCAGTTGGCACAATGTATATTGTGTGATTACTATCTAATGTGTTATGAGAATTCAAAAGCTATTTTATATAACTTTGTGTTGAGTTCCTTTTGTGGTGTGCCTGGGATGTTGTTGCTGTGTGCGTGTGCAAATGCTTTACACATTGCCTCCGGGATAATCCTGACTGCTCGTGCCACGCTATAAGGGGGTGAGCAGGGGTTATCTTTGGCATGTAACTCCCTTGCCCTGAATGTAGTGGTGGTTTCTGCCTGGCTTTGGCGCAAGCCTTAGACAACCAGAAATCCCTGTTCTAACAGTACCTCTGCCAAGGAGAAAGCTGGAAGACTGAAGAGGAAGGACTGTCCTGCTGTGTGTTTGTGGGCTGCCCTGGTAATGGTAATGGTAATGGTAATAATAAGCAGTTGCTTTGCTGCCAAGGAGAGCGGAAGGACTTTACTGTGACGTTTTCCCCTTGCTTGAAGAGATCTCCAAGGGCCTGAGAAGAACTGGCTCCCAGTTAAGAAGTCCCAGGAACAAAAGGACTTCACCCCCAGCTTCCCCCTGAACGCTGCTGTATGAGCTCTGCCCTTCCTAGAGTGCTTGGTCCAGTTTTGGTGCTGTTTGGGAAGCTGGAAAAGGAGAAACGAAGACAATCTGCAAATGTTCACGCATCGCTCGCTTGCGGAGTGCATCCCCGACAGTGCGATGAAATTCCCGCCGCCGCGAAGATCGAGATTGTCACAGCGCCTGTTGTCGCTGCAAGAGCCGACGCATCCTTCGCTTGCGGAATGCATCGGCCCGGTGCGAGAAGATTACTCTCACTACGATCATCGTCGCAGCACCTGTCGTCACTGGGTGAGATCGCTGCACCGCTTGCTTGTGGACCGCATCACGTCGCTGCGAACATTGTCGCAGAGCCATCGCATCGAGGGGCCACGAGAGGAGAAGATCGCTGCCGCACCTGAGATCATCGCCGTGCCAAAGATCGCCGCATCATGCCTTTCCGAGACGCTCCCTACATAACCTGCGCACCAGAATCCATACAAGGTATCGCCTGCCTCCCCATACAGACCGGATTCGTCACAACATGCCTGCTGTGTCCAGCGGGGCTGTCACATCGCCTCCCCAGGGTCTCAGGAGTGACGCATTGCTTGTTTTTTAACGCTACAGCTTCCATTTGTGATTTTTGATGCATCTAAAGGTACTTTTGCCTAAACATGACACAACTGTGGAGTACTTTGACGCAAACCCTCGGGCTCCTTTAAAATCATATTTTTGAACTGTGTATGTTGGATTTTTGTCGTTTTGGTCTTGTGTAGTTTAGATTAAATAACTTTATTTTTCTAAACTGGTGTGGAGTCCATTTGTGGTGTTTTCACTATGTTACTGTGGGTGTTGGTACAAATACTTTACACATTGCCTTTGATAAGCCTGTCTGCTCATGCCAAGCTACCAAGGGGGTGAGCAGGGGTTATCTAAAGAGTGTATCCCCGTTACCCTGACTAGGAGCAAGGGTCCCTATTTGGACATTGGAACCTACCTCTGCCAAGTTGAGACCCCAGATCTAACAGAAAGACAACAAATAAATGTGAGTTACTAACCACAAAGCCAATGTTAAGCAACAGTCGGAATGCATTCCTAGGTCAGCTTTCTGAATGTCCCCAGGATGTCTTTGCAAACCAGACAGCACAATGGTAGGCTTTGAACCAAAAAAACAACATGGTTTATTCTCAAGTTGCCCACCTGTCCAACATTTTTATTTAATTCCTTGAAACTGTTGCAACATATTTATTTTTGTTCATCCTTAATTCTTTTTCTGTAACACAATTGTGAAATAATACAACAATAACCGTGGGATATCTTATGTAATGGCGGAAGTAGCCTCATGTCCTGTGGGACCAATTCAGCCAAGCGCTTTGTATTCTAGGACCAGCAGTTATGCAGTGAAGACCACTCATTCATGAAGCAAAGCATGGACAATTATGTTGAACAGAAAAGCAAATCATACAGCAAGATATGAGGAACAGACTATTTGTATGACAGGTTCTGTGGCTTTCATACCATATTGATACAATAGGGATCCCAAAGGTATAAAAATACATGGGCTTAAGAAACAATGCTCTGCCTATTCTGCGAGTATCCGTCAATATGTTACTTACTAGTAACTAAGAATGCAATCTTTAGTGAAAACACAAGAAGAGCCTCCTTCCACTGAGAAAAACCCCTGCAGACCTTTATGGTACATCTCGTAATACCTTCTGCTTTGAAAAGAATGGCTGTCTTTTAAATGTAAATTTGCTTGTTTACTGAAACATGATGTTTGCAAAGAAAACAGGCGGTCTTTCCGCAATGATAAGATTGTTTGTTTCTTGCTGTTGAGTAAGCACCTTCCCTTCTTCCATGCAGTGGGGATGATCACTCGGTCTGGCCAAAATTTTGATGACAGCAATCAACAGATAGCCTGAAACTGGTCCCAGGATGCTTGTTGCCGGTCGAGGGAGGACGTTGCTTGGAAGTACGAGCTGGACTGTTCCCATGTGGCACAGAGTCAAGACTGATGTATTAAACCCAGATCCTTGTGACTGGGGGTGAATGTTTGCTTTGTTCAGCATTCTTTCCATCAACTGTTCCTTTTGCATTTGTCGCCCTGAGTAGGAAGGGTATGCCCAGACGTGGGTCCCATGCTCACTGAACCACTGGATTCAAGCTAGCCGGGCTGATGAGCGGTGATGCTCCAAAACTGGTCCCAGGATGCTTGTTTCCGGTCTAGGGAGGATCTGGCTTGGCAGTTCAGGCTGGACTGGTCCCATGTGAACCACGATCAAGACTGATTTGCATATAGCTGGATCCAAACTGGGTGGTGTGAGTAAAAGAACGAAGGATTAAACCCAGATCCTTGTGACTGGGGGTGAATGTTTGCATTGTTCAGGATTCTGTCCATCAATTGTTCCTTTTGCATTATTCCAAAAAGCAGTCACAGACATGGTGGTCTGCTGACCCCAGCAGGCCACCATCCCTGGGAGTGCTAGCCATTCCAAATGGGGTCGCAAATTGCACTTCCCTCATGAATATTCATGAGGCAGGCAACTTGTGACCCCATTAGGATTCACAAACAGTGTCTGAGACACTATTGTAAATTACATTTTGTGAGTTACAATTTACGAGTCACAAAGCAACATAATTTGCAATTCACACATTTTAAGGGTTGTAAATCTGTCTCTCGATGTCCAAAGTGAGACTTATCCACCTTAGAATCCTGAGGGACCAACGGCTGTACCAGTGTCTGTGTCACCAGTTCCAGTCATGGACACTACTCCAGTATCTCCGCAACCTAACATGACCAGATCTGTGTAACCGATTTGAGCACCAAAATGACTTATTGAAGCATTGTGCTGCATAGATGTATTATTTGATCGTTTTATTTAACAAAGAGGGAGATGTAGTGTCTTGTGAGTTAGAGATGACGGGACCTTTTTGGTTCCTGACAGACTCCATATAACAGTGGTGTAAGTGAGTGGGTTTGGGTGATGTAATTCATGATGTAGAATGTGCAGTTAATGGTTACACACTGAGGAATAAAGACATTTAATACCAAGCTCCATGTGTAGTGTGATCATTTGCATGTACCTGGGCTGGGGAGGACTTTACATTGAGCAGGTTCCATGTTGCTAGGGCTTGCTCAGCACTTCTGTTTGATCCACACAAATAAAGTCCCAAAGAATAAATATGTTTGGTTAGAACAAATAATCTATCACCTTGACATATGGGAAGTTTTCTAAATGACTTGGGGGTCATTGAGTGGTTTCTGTACCCAGGACTGCAATCCAATGTACTATAGCATGGCAGTGCAGTGGCTGTTGGGCCGCAAGATCACATTTTTTCAAAGGCAGAGGCAGCTGAGGCTCTCCTGTTGCAAACCTACCACTTCCCTTCGTTTTAAAGGGATCAGAAAACTGCATGTTAGTCAGAAGAAGCATCTTTCATTGTGAGAAAGCTGTTTATTAGTTGGAGTGGATTGTCCCCAGCAATGCAATAAAGTCACTATCCTGTCACTTCTAGTCAATGGTGTCAGTACTTCAATGTTATCTCCACTCACCATAGCTATGGCACAGGACAGACAGGCTTAACTTAAAAATAATGCGTAAAGCTTTAGAAGTAACAAAACAATTAAACAATCAAAAACGCCTCACAATAAAACTCCCACTTCAATGTATAAAAATAGAGCAAAGGTTCATGGCAATGAGAAAGGTAAGGGGACCCAGAGACAGCATTTTAAAGATTTGAGTGAAGCTTGCGCCAACACCAACAAGTGCAAAGCACCAATGGTAGTCAGTGGGTCCTTGGAAAACAAGCTACTTACCCACCTAGTTCAACTTGGTATGAAAATAATAATAAGAAGATTAATAATAATAACATATATATATTTCAAAAAAACATACTGTGATGAGAAAAAACTGGTGGCTCACCCATGTGAAAAGACTTACCTTCAGGCTCATGTTTTTCTGAATAAATAAAACAATTTTGGAAGACTGGAAATTTCACCTAAAAAGCACTGCACTTTTCTGTGGCCCTGCAGTAGCCTTCAAGTTGAAGGAATGTCTTCTTACATTCCTGGCAGCTCTCTCTCTGAGAGATTACTTGCAGTCATTTTTATAAGGTAAAGTCACCTTGTGATTGGTCCCTGGGCAATTAAAACCAAAGTCTTTTTACTGTCCTTGTGCATGATTTAACAGAGTGTTGCACACTTTTTGCTCTATTAGTGTGTTTAACAACAAACGAATTCCAAGGGTAGTATCTTGTTTGAGCTCTGCTGTTCTTCAGCATTCCACAAACTATGCATTAGGAGTCCCCACCTGCCATACAAAGGTAATCTGTTCAAAAGATGATAGTCTATTTTCTAAACATGTGTGAAATTATTTTGTGGTGTATTCATTTTTTTATTGTGTGTGCTGCACAAATACTTTACAAATTGCCTCTTTAGATAAGCCTGACTGCTCAGTGCCCATCTACCAGAGGTTGAGCACAGGTTATCTTCTAGGGTCAGATTACACATTTTGCTTGCTGGAGGGGGACCTGCCCCGCTCCTACACCGCCAAGCCCCTGGTTGAACCGCTTGCCAGATTAGGAGTGTTTTGAAAGTCTGCCGGTCAGTTCTTTGATTTCCCACAGCGGTGCCTATAAATTAGGCACCGCAATAAGAATGTCAAAATCAGCATGAACTGCTGCAGAACATGCCATGCTGGTACTGGGATGCATGCATACAGGGGGGCCCAACATGTGCCCCCCTGCATGGATACCCAGGCCCAGAGGAAACAAATTCATTTCCTCTTCACCACAGTTTTCACGGCTATGGAACCACCATGAAAACAGTGGTGGACAGGAAATTCCTAATATGATTGGTTGGACTGCAGTGGATCCGCCAAGCATATTGTTACCTCACAACCACTTCACCACCACCAGATCTCTGCACTGTGAAGTGGAGGTGAAAGTCTCCGCCTGTTAGTTTGTGCATTTTCTAGCACATGATTAGTACTAATATAACCACCACCATTAAGGACTTGTCACTTTTGGAGGACTCGGAAGTTGATGACGAGCTGTAGCCTCCTTCCATACCCCTCACTCTCAATGCCACCGTGTCCATTGGTGTCAGATGTTGTACCACCTGTAACAGTGTCGAGCTCCTTCCCTGCCTTCTTGTGCCATGTCCCCTTCAGCTGCCACTGAAGATACTGTAAAGACATATAAAATAAGTTTACTGTATCTGTGTAAATATAACTGATCATGATTTTTTATCCTCAAAAAATGTTCAACATTTTCTACGTTCTGTCGTGTCCCATGTAGGCCATTACCCTTTTTCCTATTGTAAGAAATGTCTAGTTGGCAATGGTTTGCACCTTTGTCCAAGTAGTGACCGTTCTTCCTAGTCAGGGTAAGGGGGATACACTTCTAAAATAACCCCTGCTCACCCCTTTGGTAGCTTGGCACAAGCAGACAGGCTTATCTCCAAGTCACTGTGTAAAGCAATTGAACATGCATACAGTAACGCAGTGAAAACACTACAAATGGACACCACACCAGTTAAGAAAAATAGCAAATCTTTATCTAAACCAAACACGACCAAAAATCCAACAAACAATACTGAAAGATAGGTACTTTCCAAGATAACCTTTAAATTGCAGAAATATCCAAAAAACACAGTTCTTCCAAGTCAGTAGCTCTATCAAGGGCTACTGCGATGCTGAAAATGACAGAGTCTAACATTTGCAGCAGACTCTGTCGGTACGGGTCAGCTGTAGCGTCAATCCCATTGGTACGAGCCGGTCGAGGGCAACCGCCGTGATTACGGGATGAAGTTTAAGGGGTGCAGCGCCCGGTGCACTCACAAAGTGGTGCAGGCAGCGGCTCGGTGTTGGTCATCCAACGGCATGGGTAATACGAAGGCTACTATGCGGAGTAAGGCGGTGCTCGATGCGGCGTTGGAAAGTCATGGTAAAAGCAAAAGAGCCGGTCGATGTTCGGGCGGGCAGCAATGGTGTCAGTGAGGTTTGGGCAGAGTAAGGCGAGGTGGTGCAGAGTGCGGTGCCCACAGGACTAGGTGCAAGCAGCAGCTCGGTGACAATCGCTTAGCAGCATCGGGGAGCCAAGGGATGTGCTGCGAAATGTGGTGGTACTTTCTGCAGTGCCTTCAGGACATGGAAAGAGTGACAGACTCAGTGATAGAGTTGGCTACTCTTGTCCTCTGCGGTGAATGAAAACAGCGGTTTCAGCGATGGTGCCCAGAGGGATAAGGAAGTCTTTGCTGGTCCTGAGACTTCTTGAACATAGGTCAAGCTCTACCTCAAGCACTTGGTGATACTTTTCAAGCAGGATACACACACAGTTCCTCTGCTTGGCAGAAACAGTTACTGCAGGCCAACCCCACACACACACAGCAAAGGGGCAGTACTTCTCCACAAGCTTCTCCCAGCTCTTCTCCTTGGCAGAGATTCCTCCTAAATTCCAGAAGTAATCTAATGTTCAGGGGTCTGGGCTCCAACATTTATAGTTCATTTCCTTTTGTTCCCTTGTGTCAGAGGCTCTGTGCTTACTCAAAACCAGTTGTCTTCTCTGGTGCAGCGTCCCTGAAGGAGGCGGAGACAGCATTGTCCAAAGCAGACCAGGCCCATACATGTGTTAAGAAAATCTCCTCCTCCAACTCTAAATGCAGCATAGGTCTATTTAGCCCAGCCCTGACTCACCCTGGCAAGGCAGGACACACCTCACCCTCCAAGTGGCTGTCTAAACAGAATGCACATCCCCAGCTCCACTCACTCCAAAGCCAGACAGTCAATGCACAAACCTAGCAGAGGCCCACTGGATGACTAGCAAGAAAATACAGTGGTATTTTCAAACACAGGATATAAAAATCATCCTTACTATAAGATGCATCTTTACAACCTGAGTTCAGGCATTCCAAACTCCACGTTCCTATTTTGTTCCATGGGCAGTTATAATTGTAAGATGTTATAACTAAACATTCTATTCTATCCTATGGAACAAATAGCCTTTCAATAGTGAAAAACAAAATTGGCAGTATTTCACTATCAGGACATGCCACAAACACCAGGGCATGTCCTACCTTTCACATACACTGCACCATGCCTAAAGGAGTACCTTAGGCCTACATTAGGGGTGACTCACATGTAAGAAAAGGGAAGGTTAGGGTCTGGCAAATGGGTGTACTTGTCAGGTCAACATGGCAGTTCTAAACTGCACACAGACACAGCAATGGCAGGTCTGAGAACCTTTTGCAAGACTGCTTGTGTGGGTGGCACAATCAGTGTGGCAAGTACACAAGCAGCATTTGATTTACAGGCACTGGGCACACACAGTGCACTGTTCTAGGGCCTTAGTAGAAAATCAAATTAGCCAATTATGGAACCACTAATCCTTGACAACAATTTATAGTGGGATCACTTGCACTTTGGCACTGAACAGCAGTGGCAAAGTGCACAAAGCATCTCCACCAGCAAAAATGAGGTCCAACACAGTCAAAACACAGGAGGCAACTGCAGAAATACAGGGGACACCCACACCAAGGATACCAGGCCTAACAACTATGTTAGCATGAGCACACTGCAGTCTTTGCTTTGCACACACTACTATGAAGGCATATTTTGCTTTGTGCCACACTGTACTTTCACACAGAACCCACTGTTTTTTTGCATTCTGCTCTTTCCTGGGATTTTAGCCTGAAAGCTGTAGGCAAGGTCAAACATTGATCCATGCTATTCTGTTTTGGTCAGGCTCTAGCACATAGACAAAACACACAAATGTAGCTATTGTTTGGGAACATATACTGTTTGTCATTTAGGTATGCACAGACATGAAAACACACAGATGAGATCGCGACTGAACCTGAGATGTAGAACCTTTATCTGTGCATGCTAAGGTATGGGGGCAAGTGAGACACTATCAATCAATCAAGCGTTTGTTAGGCGTGACTACTCACCATTAAGCGTCTCAAGGCGCTGGGGGTGGGGGAGTGCAGGTTCCAGTCCATCAAGGAGGGGGTATGTCAAAGAGCCAGGTTTTGAGATTTCTTGCGAAGATAGGGAGCGATGTTGTTTGTCTGAGGTGGAGCGGAAGGGCGTTCCAGGCTCTGGCCGCGAGGAAGGAGAAGGAGCTGCCTCCCGATCTGTTTTTTCTGGTGCGGTGGACTACATCATAGGAGAGCTGGGCTGATCGTATGGTCACCTAGGGTGTGTGGAATTTGAGTCGGCTGTTCAGGTATGCTGGTCCGGTATGGAGGGCCTTGTGTGGGTGGGTGAGCTTCTTGAAGGTGACTTTTGCCTTGATGGGGAGCCAGTGGAGTGTGCACAGGTGCTGGGAGACGTGGCAGTGTCTTGTCAGGTTGAGGACCAGTCTTGCGGCGGCGTTTTGGATGTTCTGTAGCTTGCGGGTGAGGTTTTTGTTTATTCTGGCATAGAGTGCGTTGCCGTAGTTGAGTCTGCTGGTGACCAGGGCATGTGTCAGGGTCTTTCTGTGTTCGAGGGGGATCTCTTTAAAGGTCTTACGATGGAGGCAAAGGGTGTAGGAGCAGGGGGATGAGACAGAGTTGATCTGGTGGTCCATTTTGAGCCCGGAGTCCAGGATGATTCCCAGGTTGCGTTCATGCTCTGTGGGGGTGGACGGGCTTCCAAGGACGGGTGGCCACCAGGTGTCATTCCAGGCATCGGGGTTTAGGCTTATGATGAGTACTTCTGTTGTGTTGGTGTTTAGTTGTAGGCAGCTGTTTTTCATCCATTTGGTGACGGCTTTCATGCCTTCTCAAAAGTTGTGTCTGGCGGTGTTGGGTTCATTGGATAGGGAGAGGATGAGTTGAGTATCGTCTGTGTATGACACAATGTTGAGTCCATAGGTTCTGAAGATGGGGGCGAGTGGGTGGTAGGTGTAGGGTCCGAGAGGAAAGGGGGAGTCTGACACGCTGCTTCCTGCCAGAGAGGAAGGAGCGGATCAAGTCGAGGGCTTTGTCCCAGATCCCCGTGTCGTGGAGTCTGCGTATTAGGGTGCGGTGGGAGACTGTGTCTAATGCCGCTGAGAGGTAGGGGAGGATGAGGGCTACTGTTTCTCCTTTGTCCATTAGGGTGCCGAAGTCGTGGAGGATGTTGTGCTCTGCGATGAATGTGGTGAGTTGGCTATTGATGGCTTTCTCGATGACTTTCGCTGGGAACGGGAGCAGGGAGATGGGTCTGTAGTTTTTGAAGTTAGTGGAATCCGCCTAGGGTTTCTTTAGGAAGGGGATTACCTAGGCATATTTCAAGTCTTCGGGGAAGGAGGCGGTCGCCAGGGAGCGGTTGATGGTGTGGCAGAGCACAGGTGCGATGGTGTCGGTGGCTGTTGAAAATGTGGTGGGGGCTGGGGTATGTGGGGGCCCAGGTGTGGATTGACTTCATTGTCTTCAGTGTGTCTTCAGTGGTAAGGGCTATCCAGTTGTGAATCGCTGGCTTCAGGGTATCAGGGTGGTTGATGAGGGTTTAGTGTGTTGGTTGTCTTCGACGAAGTTGTCATAGAAGCTCTTGATTTTGTGGTGAAAAAAGGTGCTGAGTGTGTCGCAGAGGTCTTGTGAGGGAGGGTTGTCAGTAGATTCACTGGTGGTTTGGGCAAACTCCTTGATGATGTTGATGAGTTCTTTGCTGTTGTGTGAGTGTGTGGAGATTCTGTCTTCAATCGCTTTTTTCCTTGTTTCTCTGATGAGTTGGTGGTCGGCGTTGGTGGTGGCGGCTCTGAAGTTGTTTTGGGCTTCTGTGGATTTGGTATTCCTCCATGCCTTTTCGAGGCAGTGTCAAGTGCGTCTGGACTCTCGAAGTTTAGTGGTAAACCATCTGGCTTTCTTGGCGTGGGTGTTGTTGTTTTTCTCGAGGGAGGCTATGGTTTTGGCGCTGTCGGAGATCCATCTATGCAGGGTTCGGGCTGAAGTACCGGAATAACCCACTTAGAGGGTCTCGGCAGCGGGGGAACCGCCCAAATCTTCCATACCCTTCATACGTAGTAAAAGGAGACACAGGAGCCTTTGTCTGCAGGAGGAACCCAGATTTATTTCAATAGCCCGGGCTATGGAACAGAGTCCCAAGCTAGTCAAAGACAAGACAGAGGAGGCTGCTACTTAAATTCGTAGCTAACAAGCCTTTTTATATATTTCTTATTCCAGCCTTCTGGCTGCCAGACCATTGTTCAATCAGGGCAGTGTTTGTTGTTGATTAGCCGGATCCAGGTGGTGTTTGCAGCTAGTGACCTGGTCAAGGCAAGGTGCACAGTCAAATGTTAGTTCTGCTCTGATCGGGGCTTGGTTTCCTCAGGTTTCTTTGCTCAGTTGCCTTGATCAAAAGCCCCGGCTTTTCAAGCCATTCTCCGATCGTCTGGATGAAAGTTCAGCAGTCAGACCATTGTCCAGATAACCTGATCATGGTGTCAAGGATGTTTTATCAGGCTGTGAGCAGGAGAGGAAAAATGAATCATTCACTCTCAGGGTGAGGGCCATGTGGCTTTCTGATGAACTGCAGAGAACAGGGGGTTGGGCGGGTGACAGTTCCTGGGCAGTAATGCAGGCCTGCAAAGATGGATTTTTGTCATGCTGATAGAATTTTCCTCGTACATCAGGAAAAACGACCAGGTGGGTCCTGTGAAAGTGTTTGCCACGAGATGGCAATGCGAAAACCAATGGAGTCCTGTTAAAAATGATTGCCGATCGAAAAATGCTTTTCCTCAGCCCCTCCTTTTGCCATATTGTGGCAAATACTTTAGGAAATGTCAATGTTCATAAGGCCATCTGTTTCTTGCTGGATCAACACCATCATATTGGTGTTTTGAATGTTTGATGGCGGAGGCTTGATGGTCTGCACACACATTGTACAGAGCACTGGCAGACACTGAAAACACAAACAGCAGGAGACCAGGACAGCTACTCCTAATGCAAGGGAGATGAGGACCCTCCAACCCCACTGGGAAAGAAGGCCCCAGATCTAGCCGGTGAGGGACCAGTTGCCTTCATCCAGATGTACTTCAGAAGAGAGACGGTGCAGACGTTGGATGGCATCGTATACTTTAGGTGCGTTGTCTGGGATATACACGCAGCAGCTGGAGCCGATCAATTTACATACACCACCACGATCAGCCAGGATGACGTCTAGGACCCTTCTGTTCTGGAGTGTTATGAGCCTGCAGCTCTGCAGTGATGTTGGAGAGGGCACCAGCTGTTACTGTGATGGTGGCCTCAAGGACCCTGGTCAGTCCTCGTATAGCTCGACTGTTTGCCATGGGGCCCCAGAATGGAAGCATACCTTTAAAGAAGTCCCCAGCTTCCTGGCCCGCTGTATCTTCGGCTGATATGACGCCCCTACGTGAGCGGTGCAGGGTGCCATTCATTGATAGATGGTAACCCACATGGGTGGAATATGTTGGTGGGAGGAGGAAGGCCAGATAGCAGGTACCAGACCAGTTACGGGGGAGCCAAGTGTAGGCGGCAGTTCCACAGATAAAATAGGGGTTGGGGGATGCCACCAGCTTCGGAGGAGATGTGGAGTTTAGTGTTTTAGTGATGTCACATATATTGGTGCCAACTTTCTTAGTCCCTAGGCCATGGATGCAGACACGGCCTTGCACATTTATGACATTCAGAGTGTCTCTTTTATTAGGCAGTATCTTTCTGGTGCAGAACCTGGAAAATGTTTGTCGAGTGGTGGAGTTGAATACTACCATCTCACCGAGTTCATCTGGTGGTAGTAGCAATGTGGAAGAGCTGGTCGGGCAAAAAGGAGCATTGGTATTGCCAGATCTGTTCCGCCAGAAGTCATCACGGAATGTACCAAGGACAGGATGGGCAGTACCATTGACAGTGTAGGCCTCCTGCATCAACATCCACCATGCAAGACAAGACCCAGAGATGGAAAATGGATAAGGAAAGAATGGGACAGGATGTAGCATGGAATGTGGCATCAGTCCGCACACCCAGCAGTTGGAAGTGTTCATGATCAGTTGGTGATGATGCAACATTTGGATGAAGGTGTTGTTGAAAAATTCTGCACGGCGGGGTAATTTGTGGGCTGGTAGTGTATAGTATTGATGCTCTGCAGGAGTCGGGGTAGGAGTCGGTGATGAAACAGGATGGAAGATCAGTAAGAGCCAACCAAGGATAGTTAGGAGGAGGGAGACAAACAGCGTCACCACGGTGACCATGAAGCATCTACTATGTCGGAGACTGGCATCTTGCTTCTGGATACGGGTGTTTGGGAAGGCGGCCATTGTGCTAAGCCAGGGACCCCTAGTGGCTGTCTGTGATTGGTGGTTGTTTCACTGGATGCAGGGGCCGAAGTCCCTTATGGTTTACCTCAGTCTTACAAACAGCACTAATCTCAACCTGGGAGGATCACAGCCCTACAGCCTATTGGCACTTGACATAGTCAAGGGCAAGCCTTCCCTCCGGAGCATAAGTTATATCTGTCGGAAGCAGGGACAGTATGGTCGGGAAACAATTGTTCTTGATGCTGAGTAGTGTTAAGGGAGGGTTCCACCCTTCCTCTTAGTATGTTGTCACTCTCCGCTTCAGTGGATGTAGAATGCAGTCTGGCATCGCTGAATGGGACAAAGGTTGGAACTGTCTCTGTCTCTGTGTCTCCCAGTCCTTCCCTCACCCACTGATCATAGGGGAGAGGCAGAGGGACACGCCGGCAGTGGGTAGAGTGTACCCAGTTCTTTCGACCATCCACTTTCACAGCGGTGCGGGTGGCTAACAGCACTTGACAGGGTTGTGTCCAGCGGGGCTCGAGGCTCTTGGTCGGCTGGAAGTTCCTCACCAGGACCCAGTCGCCAGGTTGGATGACGTGTCCTGGGCCCTCGCTTTTGCCAGGTATGGCCTCTTGCACCTGGTGATAAAGAGTACGAAAGGTGTTGGTTAGAGTGTACAGGTAATCAGTCAATACAGGGTATTCAACATCGGACAGTTTTTTAGGTCGAGGGACACTCCAGACATTGGCAGGCCTCCCAAACACAATTTCATGGGGGGATAATCCTATCCTGGTGTGGGCCGTTGTTCTTGTGGACAGTAGGGCCAAGGGCAGAGCATCAACCCAAGTGACACCTGTCTTGGCTACTATTTTGGCCATTTTGGTTTTTAGGATGCCATTGCATACCTCCACTAGACCTGCTGACTGGGGGTGGTTGGCGGAGTGAAATTGTTGTTTTATGCCTAATGCTGTACAGAAACAATCCATGATTTGTCCTGTTGTCACTCCAGACCAGGCGGGGCAAACCAAAGCGTGGGAGGTACTCCTTGAGTAGCACTTTGGCGGTAGTGATAGCAGTGCAGTCTTTGACGGGGTAGGCTTCCACCCATCGACTGAATGCACAGACCACTACCAGGACATATTTTAAGTTAATGCACCTGTACATCTGGATGTAGTCCATTTGGAGGACTTCAAACGGGAAGGTAGGAGGAGAGAATCCTCCCTTGGAAGTAACTGTGCCTTTTCCTGGGTTGTACATTAGGCAAATCATACGTTTTAAACAGCTTTTCAGCATATGCTAGTATTTTGGAGTTGTGCCATTTAGGTTCCAACAGTTGGCAAATTTCTTTTTCGCTAATGTGGGCAGGACCATGGGCCATTGTAACTACTGCCAGCACGTGACTCTCAGGCAACATCCATTGTCTTTCCATAGTCGTACGGACCCAGCAACCATCACTTCCCTCCTTTGCTAAGTGATCTTCCCACACTCTTAGTTCTTCAGGAGTAGTATGGGACTGAATGTCAAGCACACTCTGTACTGTATTTTCAACCATGCCCCATTCTGCCACCCATCTAGCGGGACCTCCTACATACATTCCTTCCCTTTTCCTAAGCACTGTTTGTCTGGCCGTCTGGTCAGCCAGAGAATTGCCTTTCCCGACATCGTCTGTCACTTTATTATGGGCTTTACATTTTATAATGACCACCTTTCTGGGGAGTGTCAGAGAGTCTAACAGTCGGTGAATTAGAGGGCCATGTTGGATCCTGGTCCAATGGGAAGTAAGGAAATTCCTTTCTTAACATAACCTCCCGAAGTTGTGAGTTACCCCGAAGGCATACTGACTGTCAGTGTAGATATTTACTGTTATACCCTTGCTTAACTCTCAGGCTCTAGTGAGGTCCACTAGTTCTGCTGCCTGAGCAGAGCACTGCGGAATCTGAGCTGTTTCTATTACCTTTCCCAATGTCGTGAGTGCATAGGCAGCTGAGGTCTTACCATCTGGCCTTCTGAGACATGATCCGTCCACATACAGTGTACCTTCTGGTTCTGCTATCGGGTGAAGAAATGAAAATCTTCATTCTCAGGGAATACTTACTAATATAACAAAGAACTTGGCACAGAAGCTGAAATATGAAAAGACATCTTTATTAAACTTTCAATAAGTGAGGCTGCGTCACCCAGCTGCCTAAGCAACTGAATGAGGCAGTCTGCCGAGTACAGAGAACAGAGGCCTTTTATATGCTCCCAGGGTTACAAACTTCAGCATACAAGTAAGGGGCAGTCCTAGCTTTTGCAAGCATGCAAAAAATCCAACATTCCTTCCTTACAGTTTGACCACTCACATGTTTCCACGACAAAAGCAGGATCATGATGATAAGCCCATTTTTCAGTTTGTACAGCCCAAAATCAATCATTGGTTAAACTCAACATTTTTCATCAGACAGGTCGATCGGACCCATAATAAAAACGGGCACATCCCCATCGTAAATAGGTCATAAAGAAGGAACAGAAACAGATGAGAGGCGAGATAGAAGGTGTGTGCATGTACCATAAACTCAGCAATGTCCTGCTCTTTGATCTCTATCTTGATCAGCTAAAGGGCAAGAACTGGTTTGGCAAGGTCAGCTTCAGGCAACAGGGTCAGTTCACTGAGGTCATCTAAGAGTCAGCTAAAGTCATCAGCCTATGTGAGGGCAACTACAAAATGGCTGCCATGCACAAAATGGAACCCAAGGATTCAGAACGAAATCTTCAAATACACAGTGAATCCATCGGTGTAACATGACAAAAACACTCATACTTGCTGAGCTCACTGTTTACGGTTCGCTGTTACCAAAATCGTAACAGAACCACGACCTTTATGGCCCAGGTTCAGAATTCACAGAACCTCAGACCGTCCTTTTGCCCTTACATAGGCAATAACCTAAACTCACGTCAATCTGAATCCAGGTCTATATTCATCAGATCATCAAGATGTTGCTGGAGCATAATCCTATTACTTAGCAACTCTCTCGGGACAGGTCTCCTTACACACGTAGTAGCACAAAGGCCATATATGGCAGGACCAAATAGGGAATACCTCTATCTGTAGTATGTGGCATAAGACCACACCTAACAATTAGTGATGTTCACTACTAACTGGTGTTGATGTAGAAACTATACAAAAGGAATTATCAGTAAACTCTGACCTCCTAACTTGTCCATGTTCAGGTAAAATATGGAAAGAATCCAAAGAAGTAGTAGTAGGAAGAGACATAGGTTGGGAGGTGGGTACAGATGTCAATTTAGTAGAAAAAACAATCCCACTCATAAAAGACAACGTCATGTTTAAAAAAACACTAGAAAACACGGTATTAAGAACATATGGACAACAGGAGAAAGTAGTGACCACTATTACAAACGAAATTATAATTTTTCACAACCTTAAGCAAAAAAAAAAAGGAAATCCTAAAATTATCTAGTAACATTTTTAGGGCTTCCGATGCATTTCAGTAATTTATTTTATGTTCAAGTGAAACAGTGGTGACCCTCATTAATGCTCTGAGGTGAAAAGGGGATACTCTTCCACAGAGAATGGACTTTATTCTGCTTTTACTAAACAGAATAGTACTTTAAAACAATGCCAGCAAACAATCAAAACTCGTCTCCTAACACCTATTATATGCAATCGCATGGAAACCACTTGTGAAACCAACTATGCCCAGAGTCCGTTCAAAAAACCTCTCTGGCAGGCTTCTATTGTCCATCAAATTTTCTTTTGTTGTTGCATGGGCCTCTTCATCCAGGCCTTTCATGATCCGTTGGAGTGCCCTCCTGGCAAACACTCATAGCTCATTCAAAAGTCTCAATGTCTCAATGCAGTGCACCAGTATCTCTCCTTTGCGGCAGACACTCCAGATATTGTGCTCTTCATTGGTCATGGGCACAGATCATCTCGTGCAGACCCGGGACCATTCTCAGGCTCCAACACTCATCATTCAGTGTCAGAGGACGCTCAGGCTGCTCTTTCATAGGCACCAGAATGTAGTGCCTTTTGCCAATCTTGGATCCTCCGGTGCACTGCACTTCCGTTGGAGCAAAGGAAAAAAAGGGGGGGTGCGTGGCCAAAACTCAGGCCAAGGGGCTCAAGGGACTGCACACTGTCAGAGGTTAACCAGCACATGACAGGCGCTCGATGCGTGGCCAAAACTCAGGCCTAGGGGCTCAAGGGACTGCACACTGTCCGAGGTTAACCAGCACATGACAGGCGCTCTTTTGCACTGAAATTCTGGTTCTGTGGCAAAACCAGCTCCTCCTTCTTTTCTGATGTTGAACGCCTTCTGGTGAAGCAAGTGCGATGCTTTAAACAGTTCATTGTATAACAAAAGGAATGAAAACAGGTGGCCTGCAATCTTCAAAGGAGTGGCCATACGCCATGGGACAATTGTGGTCTAGAATACACTGTCATTCTCAAAAAGCAATACAAATAGAAAGGCAGTAGGCAAAACAGTGCCTCTAGGCTTTTCAATTGGGTTTCCGTGTGAGAGCATATCCTCCATCATCTAAGGGTAGATAGCGACATGGGAATTCTATCTGAATGGATGTCCTCACACATAGTGGCATCGTCTAATGGAGCAAACACATTTTATCTCAATGATTACATATAGGTGTTCCTAAATTCCTCATCTAGAACATCTCAAAAGGAAAATCGCATAATGCATATTATCGGGGAAAACAGTCTGGTTATGCAAAAGGGAATTATACATAAGATGGGGGTCCATGGTACATTACTGCAATCTGAAAGTGTGAACCTGAACAATACACTAATAATAATAAACGCTGACTGGTGAAAGGAATACGGAAAAGAGAAATGGGACTAGGACACAGCTAAAATCCCCAATGACTAGGCACGATGCGCTTGGGTGATAGTCAGGCATGTGACACAATACCAAGAGTATGGGTGATACACAAAAAAAAATCACAATAGTATACAAATTTAACTCTACCGCTGGCCGCTACACCATATACGGTAATCTCATCTAATGTTCCAGTTCCTTCTTCAGGGAAAAATGAAACCTGGTTTCCTTTACGGAACAAAGCCATATACTACTTAGGAAGCAGAATAAAACTGACTAATGTAATATAGAAATTAGGTCACTATGTACAAGAGTCACAAATCTATAATTTATCCTTACGTCCAATCAGGATACATAATTTTAGGGCTGCCTGTTCCTTACAGGAAAGGGGCAGTAATGTGACTGTAGGTGAAACCTTGTTTCCTGTATATCTTTTTATTTTCCTTCAAATACCATTAAAGCCAAATTTGACATACACTGATGAAGTGTTGTCTGTCTTTCTGTGAAATTTAGTGTGAAAGCAAATCTACCCAAATGTTTGCAGGATACACATCATCATGTATATCCCTTGACAACACAGGTAAACTTGTAATAGTATCATAAGCAGCAACATAAAACATAAAACATGCAAAAAAACGCACAAAACGGACATGTCAAGCCATCAGATATACTCGCTGTAAAACAATAGCATATATAAATGAGCGGTGACGCATAATACCGTGTCAGGTTTAAAATCCTTACCCTCCTTTTTGACAGTAGATCACCAATTAGTGGATATCTGCTGTCAAATACAACTTTCAGACACACAGAACCAGCAAGAACAATTCATGATAGAACCAAATACACAAACATTAAAAACGCATGGACATTTCTTTCCAAAGGAGTTGCGCAAAAAAAAACCATCTCATTTCAACCAACCAAACTCACGTGTCTTGTTAGGCTTAAAATCCCCCAGAGCAATCCATGAATGATCTGTGAGCAGAAGCAAAAAGGGGAAACAAAAATACACAGCACACAAAAGGGAGACATTTCTCATAATAAACAGACATTAATTATAACTTTTAAGCAGAAGCCAAAACATGATACACATTAACAAACACAAAAATAAATGTCCATTACTTAACTATTACCATCTTGTCAGTCACCTTGCAACATGAAGCCCTTTTAACTTTCCAAAAGTACAATTGTTTCACTGACACTCCATGTTAGCTTTGTGCCACAACTTTCACTTTGAAAAATACTTCTCAATTGGCAAACCGTTCTTACTTATTCATGTAGGCTTCAAAATTTTAGTAAAAGGCTGCATCTTATTTTTTTTGTCTAAGAATTAATGCAACACTTCGTTTTCTGTCAAATAAAAGCGACTAGCAGACATTATTTTTAGAGCAGAAATACAAATGTCAGGATGTTGGGACTTTTAAAGAAACCTTTTTTATATTTCCCTTTGGAATTAAGTTCTTTAATTTTATTGATGTTCTCATGGAGAAACCAGAAATCCCACCTTTCAGAGGCTGTTTAGCAAGGTCATTCTGCATTTTACAGAGACAAGGCTCGAATTTAAAAGGTTACAAATGTCAACATGACAGCCTCCTCCATTGTTTACAGGAAAACTAAAGATAGCATCTTAGCGCAACTTGAGCAGCCTGTTCTCCTAGCCCACAGTTTCTGCTCATTCCGAGGCTGACAAAGACAGAAGGCCTACTGCATTTATTGTGAATGATTCACAGAACCTAATAACACACATACCAGTTTTTAGAACAAATGCTTGTTGCAATGGTACTCATTTCAGCAACTTTAATTGGATCTCACTGGGCCATTTAAAAGTAAACCCAAATGGGGACAACCTGCAAATTTGTATTATACCTAAATGTATGCATTTACTGAAGCCTAAAGCACTTTAAAGCTATTGTAAATGGCAAGAATGCTGTTTTAAATGGTCTATTTTACCCAAATTCGACTTTAATATTAGGGGCACTCACCTATAATTGTTTTACATATTAATCATCCTCAGAATGTTCTTTACACATTACAGAGATTAGACATTAGTCATCTCTCATGTAAATCCTTAGAAAAATGAGTTTTACGGCTGCCCTAAGTGAAATTCAATATGCTAATGTTCTCATTATGCGGTATAGCACAACTTAAATTAAATTTTAATGCTAGGATGTCATAGTATGAGCATTAAGCTTCACGAATAGTAAAAAACAAATTTTGTAGCACTTATTTTTAATATTTATTTTTCATAATTTAATAATTATTTTTAATAAACCCAATTTTTTTTGATAATTCCACATATAAAAGCGAGCTGCATCCCTTGCCTATCATTTTAGACGCATTCATTTATAAGCTTAAGCAAAGTCGCCTAACTTGAAACATGACAAAATGTTTGCGCCACTTTTTATCTTTTTTTTAAAAAGGACAATTTTATTTAGCAACAGACCCCAGAATATGCTTACAAAAATGCTTAAAGAGAAAAAACCCTTAATTGGAATGCCTTAACCTTAGTTTTGGAACCTTTTGATTCTGAAATGCAAGTATTCACCTGTGTCTAAGTAAATACTCCTGTTTATTTAGCTTGTCTCTCAGCATTGTAACATGAGCACAAATGGCAGACTTTTTCAAACGAAAACACATAAATGCATGTTCTATAATATACTTCTGAGTTCAGCAAGACTTTACTTCAGCTGAAGAGTGTTTGACTGTTAATATCTGATGCAATATTTGTAAGCAAAAAATACTATAAGCTTGTTTTCCTACAAAACACACCATTTTCGTTTTTGAGGCTTCTTTATTCCTAGTGTATGTGAATATTAAATTTTATTATTTTAAACATTTAGACATTTTGCGCGCCATGCATTTCGTGAATAGCGCCATCGCTATTCACTTACAAAAGTTGCACTAATGAGAAAACCACATAGACATTTAAACACACATTTAACCCACATATCAATACTTAGGACAGAAACAAAGGACAGCCCACAGACTGTACTTAAACCAAACCATTTGCAAATACTAGTTGTAAGTCATATTGACAAGAAACGCTTCTCAATTGTGTTTCAAAAGACTGCAAAAACAGCCCAACAGACTGATGTATGTCCAAGAAGCGAAAATACACTAAACTCACTAGTTTTGGCTAGCAGAACACCAAAAAATCGTTAATGCATATCTTATTCACAAAACTGCGCAGAACAAAGGATCCTTGTTTTGTATTATGTCATATTTTAATTCCCTGGGGATACAAAATCACCAAGGAAGAAATATGTTTTTAAATCTAAACCTATTTAGATATTCCCTTTAGGGGAGACCGGCTAATCCAAACGTATACAAAGTTGGCCAACACAAAGCTCCAAATTTGCTAAGATCAGGCATCTTATAGCTCACTAATCTAGCTTCAAACTTCAAGGGGCTATCTCTATTGATACACTCGTAAATATACAAGACCCTCGGTTTTTGAAAATTGCAATCTTCAAATAAAAACTAAGGACAAATCAAACTAAGAACCAGACTAAGGAACAAAGGACTGGGAGCGACCCACTTATACTTAACTCTTACTTTTCAAGTTCTACATGACCTAATGGTCTTTTTAAGAATACTCACGCCAAAAAGGTTCTCAGTCAGGAGTGACATCATGTGGAGGATCAAAATCAGGAAGATCAGAAATATACTGGGCTGCAGAATCAAAGAATCTCCAGAATCCCTGCGCACAGAGTACCTTCTTAGTAGAATCCTGTTCTGTCCTCCTCAGTAGATTTCAGTCTCCTGACAAGATCACTTCCACAGAAAGCCACTTCTCTGATGAGCCCTACGTTGGGCGCCATTTGAAGAAATGAAAATCTTCATTCTAAGGGAATACTTACTAATATAACAAAGAACTTGGCACAGAAGCTGAAACATGAAAAGACATCTTTATTAAACTTTCAATAGGCTATGTCACCCAGCTGCCTAAGCAACTGAATGAGGCAGTCTGCCGAGTACAGAGAACAGAGGCCTTTTATATGCTCTCAGGGTTACAAACTTCAGCATACAAGTAAGGGGCAGTCCTAGCTTTTGCAAGCAATCCAACATTCCTTCCTTACAGTTTGACCATTCACATGTTTCCACGACAAAAGCAGGATCATGATGACAAGCCCATTTTTCAGTTTGTCCAGCCCAAAATCAATCATTGGTTAAACGTAACATTTTTCATCAGACAGGTCGATTGGACCCATAATAAAAACGGGCACATCCCCATCGTAAATAGGCCATAAAGAAGGAACAGAAACAGATGAGAGGTGAGATAGAAGGTGTGTGCATGTACCATAAACTCAGCAATGTCCTGCTCTTTGATCTCTATCTTGATCAGCTAAAGGGCAAGAACTGGTTTGGCAAGGTCAGCTTCAGGCAACAGGGTCTGTTCACTCAGGTCATCTAAGAGTCAGCTAAAGTCATCAGCCTATGTGGGGGCAACTACAAAATGGCTGCCATGCACAAAATGGAACCCAAGGATTCAGAACGAAATCTTCAAATACACAGTGAATCCATCGGTGTAACATGACAAAAACACTCATACTTGCTGAGCTCACTGTTTACGGTTCGCTGTTACCAAAATCGTAACAGAACCACAACCTTTATGGCCCAGGTTCAGAATTCACGGAACCTCATGGGGTATCCTGTAAGTCAACCCGTCCCTTTGTCTCGTCCTCTTTCCTTAATATACAATCATGTGGGTCTAAGCGGGCATCCTGAGTGTCCAGTGGAAGTAATGTGGCGGGGTTTAGTGCAGTGCATCTTTTGATGTTAATATGGCTGGCAAAGACTGGCAGTTCATACCCTGTAAGTCGTGCGCTAGTGTGGTACTGTGTCTTGGTTTTGTTAAGGAGGGTATCTACGGAATGGGGGACCATCAGAGTTAGAGGAGAGTTCATGACGATTCACGCACTCTGACAGACCATGAGGGCGGCCGCAGCTGTCGCCCGTAGGCATCCTGGGAGAGCCCTTGCAACAGGATCTAAGGTGGCTGAAAAATAGGCACATGGCTGTTGGCGACCTCCAAACATCTGGGTCAGGACTGCGCATGCACAACCATCTGTCTCATGTACAAAAAGAAAAGATTTTTGCTATAGTCAGGGGTACCGAGGACTGGAGCAGTGCACAGGGCCCACTTCAAATCTTTGAAGGCTTGCGCATGTTCTGTAGCCCATGGAAAGCAACTGTCTGATATATCCTTGGTGGTGAGGGCAAGAAAGGGTTTGACCATGGCCGAAAAATTGGAAATCCACTGTCTACAGTATGAGGTTAGGCCTATGAAAGTCTGTGGGGCCATCATAGCATTAATGATGGCTACACGATCAGCGGTGAGTTGCCTTCCCTCTTTCGAGAGGAGGTGACCCAAATAGGTCACCTTCTCTTAACAAAACTGAAGCTTTTTTAAAGAGACTTTATGGTTATGGAGGGCAAGGTGGCGTAACAGACAGAGAGTAGCTTTTTTACATGTTGGGGCAGAATTTGCAGCAATGAGGAGGTTGTCTACATATTGCAAGAGCGTGGAATTGTCAGGAAGTTCCAAGGAATCTAGTTGGCTTTTTAGGGATTGGCTGTAGATATTGGGGCTTTAGGTAAAACCTTGAGGGGCGCGGCAGAATCTAAAACTCCGTCCACCAAGGGAGAAACCAAAAAATTGTCTGCTGTCAGGATGTATAGGTATGCTGAAAAAGGCGTTCTTTAGGTCAATGACAGAGAAGTGTGTGGCATCAGAGGGAACCATCGTTAAGAGGGCAGTGATGTCGGGGACAACAGGATATTGGGATATTGTTATTTTGTTAAGGGCTCTCAGGTCAATCACAAATCTGTATATTTTAGGGGAGAGAGCATCTCCATTAGTCTTTTTAAGAACAGGAATAATGGGACTGTTACAGATATTGCCACGTTTCTCCTCCACTACGTCCTTGTCCATCAATTAAGATATTATTGTCAACAGGGCCATTTCTCCTTCCGCGGGCAGTCGATACTGCCGAAGGTAGGGGAGAAGTGCACCTGGCTGGATGCGTACCCCATGAGGGGGTATGTTGAGACACCCTACATCAGTGTCTGATGATGCCCAGAGGGAGGAAGGTAAAGACTGCAACTCTGGTGGGAGGGGACCAGACAGATACATGTAGGAAGCTGCAGTCGGAGATATTGTTAGGGATACACCTTGGGGACTACCTGATATGGTTGCATACAGGTCTTTCAGTAAATCCAATCCTAGCAAATTCTCCCTGCAACCTGTAGTAAGGACCAAGGGAGCATCAATATGTGCAGGGCCAATATCGAGAGGGAGGGGTTCAGAGATAGGACTGGTCACGGGCGTCCCTGCAAAACCCACGGAGACATTCATATTGTCAGAAAGGGGTGCCTCCGGAACTGACAGACGTGCAATAGAAGACCTGGTGGCGCCAGTATCCAAAAGAAAATTCTTATCATTCCCCACAACTGACATTTGAACATACGGGCCCCTTTGATCCACTGGAATTTACACTCTGGTAATACCCCTTTCCTGGCTGTCCTATGCTTGGTAGGATCCTGTCTCATCAACTTCGTCATAATCATCATTGTAATAAGTGCGTGTTGCTTCGTACCCATCAAACCTGTTGGCCGGGCGTGGCCGGACAGGAGCATCATTCCTGGGCCTATGTTCTTTATCTTATGGATGGGGCGGGCCATGGTCCCGAGTCGGCCTCGCTTCCCTGGGAGCACGAGGCCGAGTCTTTACTCGTCTTATGTTTTCAGCTAAAACAGGACAGTCATCTATCCAATTGCCATACCCTTTACAATAGGCACACTGATCTGGTTGGAGGGCTCCCGTACCTTGAGGGCTGGAGGGGGTAGACTGGCGAGCCCTTGGAGGGGGTTGGGGTTGCGGTCTAAAATTCCCGCGGGCATCGGGACCTCGGGGAGGATAAGCTTGCTGTAGAAGTGCCTTAGTCTTAAGATCCCTAACCTTCTTACTTTCTTTATCTTTATCTTCGTTCTCCCTATTCTTGTGATATTGTGCATAGCCAAGATACCAGTCATAGTTTGGGCAGACCATGTACTTTGGATGTATGGTAAAGGTTGTATACCATGTACTTTCAACCTTCTTAAGCCTGGCAGAGATCAAATTTATCGACAAACACTGGGCCAGAACCTGGGGTCCGGGGGTCCAAACCACTATGCCCCTTGTATTCGGTCTCAAAACGGGTAAAGAAGTCAGCCATATTTTCTTCTTTTCGCTGTCTACAGACGTTTATTTTATTCCAGTTAATGACAGTTTCCGGTAAAAGTGTTTTCATAAACGTCATTATTTTACCGGGCAAAGTCAGGATGGCAGCTTCTGGTTTAGTCCCTCCTACCCTTGCTTCTTCCATAGCCTCTAGGTCAGCCCATTTACCTCCCAATGCCACTTCATGATCAGTATGCCGAATCTTATCCCATATTTCAGTGGGTACAACCGCACCAAAAAGTAAATCTATATCCTCAAGAACGAGAGTACCTGCAGATATAATCTGACCTAATTCTCTGAAAAAATCAGCCGGATTCTTCCGGGGATCTGGTAACTGCCCTTTTAACTGCATTACTTCTGACCTTTTCCAAGGAACATTAACCCAAAGCCTGCGCCAGTGTGCTTCAACAGCCCCTCGGCCATTATTTTGGGCATCGGTAAGTGCACTAACAAAGACAGGGGCCGCTTCTCTCATTGGCATAGCTGTTTCTAAAGGGGCATTTGAAAAGGCACTAAAACGGATATAGCACCAAACATCCCCTCTCCCTGAACATTGCCTCTTTTTATTTGTGACCTAAGGCCCATCAATCCGCTGGATATCTGCACAGACACATTCTCAAATTTTTGCATGACCAAAGCACACATGTATTCAGCCCAGGTGGTTTGTGCCATAATTGTCCATTGAGAAAAGGTGGACCATATTTCTTTAAAGGAATAAATATTTTTGTTATTCATCTAACATTCACACTGTTGCCTTTGTAGGTCTTTCTCTTGAAGGGACAAAAAGCTGACTGCTGAGCGCAAGGAGAGGGGTTGGCCTAACGGCTAATGCGCTCGACCTCGGACCTGGGGATCTGGGTTCGAGTCTTGGTAACGACGCCAAAAAACCCCTGTGATTCTGGGCAAATCACTTAATCTCCCCGTGCCTAAAATGAAAGTGTGTCCTCATGTAACGTAACTGGTGCTATGTAAAGCGCTCTGATAACTGATTCGGTTCGGTTCTAGTTCGCGCTATATAAAACTCTGCAAAAAAAAAAAAGGAGGTCAATCGGGGGGAATTCAATAATTTACATAAGTTTTGCTTAACTGTAGCCCACGGGGAAGCAAGAAAAGGACAGGTAGGGGAAAAGCCGCTAGTGTTGGACGGATGGAGACTTGTTGTAATTCCCTCGGCGAGGACAGAGTTAACTTGTGTGATTGGTGTCATGGGAAAGATCGGGAGGGCTGGTGTGACAGGGGGAACAGTAGGAGGGGCAGTGGGGGCAGGAGCGAGTGGTGGTAGGGGGGCATGCGGGGTGTGAGGTGTCAGGGCAGGGTCCATTGGGGCATATGCAGGTGGACTTTCTAGCATAGTATCAAGCAAGGAATCACTTTCTTCTCCTCCCTCTATATGGACCTTTCCTTTTTCCTCACGGGCTGGATAACATTTCTGTACTCGGGCCCCATGCTCCCTATCAGCTATTTCTACCGATTTTGTTATTCGATTTTGTAAATTTTCTCTGGCGCGGTCGGCCATTGACATACGTTCTTGTTTTCTTTCTTGCACCTTCTGTTTTCTAGCTCTCTGTTCTATCTCTTTCCTCCAAAATCGGACAGATTCAAACATGGACGGGCGCGTTTTTTTAAAAATTAATTGTTCCTCTAAGTTGGTGAGGACTTGGGAGTCAAAGGAGCCATAAAGTGGCCACTGTAACTCCGCGTTACTTTTCTTGGTGTATTTCACCCAAAACGAGGAAAACATTATGGCAGAAGGGCCATATTTAATATACATGGTATTGCCAGGGGTCCCTTCTGGAGGGAGCGGGCAGGCTGCCTCCAGCTGGGAGTCCTGTTTACACATACAACAACATAATCTTTTGAAATTGCTACTGACCGGCATGCTTAAAAACAGATAACAGACACCAACGGGTTCCTAAAACTCACCTCGCTTGCTTGTCTTTTGCAAAGAACAATAATAGCAGAACAGACACCAGCGTTTTTTTAAAATTCACCTCGCTTGCTTGGCTTCGGCAAAAGTCAATAATAACTTGGCTTTTGCGAAAGTCAATAACAGAATCATACAGACTTGGTGGATGATCAGTCCACCCTTACCTTACAGGGGTAGTTCTCCTCTGCAGACGTAGGGCTGTGTCCTGCTCCAGAAATTATTTTCTAGGGGACTCCAGCGAGAAGGCGGTCAAGTGGCCCAGACCGGGTGGGGAGGAACAACGGGTGAATCGTTCGGTCTACCGGAATACAAGAATCCTTGGGTAGGGCACCTCCGTTGGAGTCTCTCCGTGCACCTCCTCACGTCCACCAGGCCTGACCTCTGTACTCGTGGAGTCCCTTTTCGGGAACCATTTAAAGAACCGGAATAACCCACTTACAGAGTCTGGGCGGCGGGGGAACCGCCCAAATCTTCCATACCCTTCATACGTAGTAAAAGGAGACACAGGAGCCTTTGTCTGCAGGAGGAACCCAGATTTATTTCAATAGCCCGGGCTATGGAACAGAGTCCCAAGCTAGTCAAAGACAAGACAGAGGAGGCTGCTACTTAAATCTGTAGATAACAAGCCTTTTTTATAAATTTCTTCTGGCTGCCAGACCATTGTTCAATCAGGGCAGTGTTTGTTGTTGATTAGTCGGATCCAGGTGGTGTTTGCTACTAGTGACCTGTTCAAGGCAAGGTACATAGTCAAATGTTAGTTCTGCTCTGATTGGGGCTTGGTTTCCTCAGGTTTCGTTGCCCAGTTGCCTTGATCAAAAGCCCCAGCTTTATGAGCCATTCTCCGATTGTCTGGATGAAAGTTCAGGAGTCAGACCATTGTCCAGATAACCTGATCATGGTGTCAAGGATGTTTTATCAGGCTGGGAGCAGGGGAAGAAAAATTAATCATTCACTCAGGGTGAGGGCCATGTGGCTTTCTGATGAACTGCAGAGAACAGGGGGTTGGGCGGGTCACAGTACCTGGGCAGAAATGCAGGCCTGCAAAAATGGATTTTTGTCGTGCTGATAGAATTTTCCTCGTACATCAAGTTTGCCACGAGATGACAATGCAAAAACCAATGGAGTCCTGTTTAAAAGGATTGTCGATCAAAAAATACTTTTCCTCAGGGCTATGGTGTTGGGGTCGTCGTTTTCAGCTATGGTTGGCTGGAGTTGCTGAGTGAGGAGGTGAGCTGGTCATCGGTGATTTTGGTCCAGTTTTTTTGTGGGAGCAGGTGCTGGTGTTTGTGGATGGGGGGTGTTCTGAAGGTGAAGTGGACACATCGATGGTCAGTCCACAGGAGTTCGATGGTGTGGCTGAAGGTGAAGGAGTTTCCTGTAGAGACGAGGGCGTCAATGGTGTGTCCTGCTAAGTGCGTGGGCTCAGTCACGCAGCCGCCATAAAGTAGGGGTCGGGGAGGGCTGGACAGCTAGGAGGCAGAAGAGGGGAGGGGAACTTGAATGGGCTGGTCTTGCTGACGGGGTAGGGGCCACGGGGGCAGCAGCTGCAGGAATACAGAGGAAAAGGAAGCCAAAAGAGTTAAAAAAGTGAGAAAAAGTTTAATACAGAGACAAAGTAAAAAAGAATGAAGGGTGAAACGGAGCAGAAGGCAGAGAAAAAGAGAAGGAAAGAGTGAAGGGGCAAGAGTCTAAAGGGTGAAACAGAACAGAAAGGAGAGGAAGAAGGGGGCAGAAAGTAGAGTGCAGAAAGCAGAGTGAGAGAAAGAGTCAGGGGTCCACTGTACTACCAGGGACGAGGTGCAGGGGTAAACCTGTGGGTGGTGAAGGGCCTCGAACAGGGGCTCACAAAGGGCCTCACTTAGAGGTAGAGCTGCGAGGGTGGGAGAGCTGTCTTACTGACTATAGCTTGTCAGTCCCAGGCTTACGGTTCTAAGGTGGTAGGATAACTCAGTCCTTGCCCACTAAGGTTCTATGGTCCCAAGCATAGATCTGTGATTTTGCAGAATCCCTGCAACATAGTGCCACCAACGTTTGGTCCGGTACTCATGTGGGGGACCCCTGAGTAGCGCTTGTGCCCACAATACCCTCTCACCATTGCCCAGAGACGTCCGTAAGGGGGCTTTACCTCCTCAGTTTGTACGTATTTCCTATTGCTGGAGATTTTTCAAGCTTGGATGTTAAAAGGTTAAAAAGACACTTTTGTGCTGCTGTTTGAATCCCTTACATTTCCATATGGCTCATCTGGTTGCGATTGTGGCTCATTGCAGAGCAGCCGTTACTCAACACTTTTTACAGCATGTAGTCCCCAATGCGGGATCTCCAGTTGTTTTTGTAGTTGAAGCGGATCCTGTTTACCGATTCAAGGTTTTTTACTCCTGGGTTACGTTCCCTGCTGTTGATGCAAATGATAATACTTTTCATTCTTATACAGTAGCTTATGTTCCTACGGCTTATTGGCCTTTTGCAATTATTGGGCTTCCTCTTATGCCCTATGAGCACCAAATTTGGTTTATTGGCATCCTTCTCCATTATCTTGCTTCTGTTGGCATGGGCACTTTAAGTATTGACAGGGCCACATGGCATGTCTTGCCAGGTCCTACTCCTTATCCACATTATGCCACTAATACTGTAGCAGATGTACATTTGTGTATGCTCAAGTAGTCCATCTATATAGATGCTTGACTCAGTTTGCTGCCTGAATCCTTTTGGGAGCTCCACCTGTGGTTGTGCCTCCTGTGCAGGTCCCACAAGGTGTAGTGCTTGTTATTAGCCCTGGTATTATAAATTCCATTATAGACAAATGTCCCCTTAATCACTAAGACTTTCCATTTTGCATTGCTCAAAAAGGATAGGATCCTTACTATGTGTTTGGGTTTGGGTCTGGTCCCGACTGCAACACTTGCAGGACCGTGTTTGCTACACTGTATACACTTTGTTATGGTACCCCCTCAATGAGCATTCTTCTGAAAGTTCTCCAACTCAGAATGAACATGGGGCAGGTCCTGCACGAGATTTGGGGATGAAGCTAGGGCTAATTCTGCAGTGGCCACTGCTGACGGCATGCGCGAGTTGCTGGTTAATATTTCCGATGTTTATACATCTTTGGGTAGTAATAGTTTGGGGTCCTGACCATCTGGGCAATCTCTTGGCAAAACACTTTCTAAAAATGATGTTCACCCGGTTTTGACTAAGAATTCTTGTGATAAATCGAGGCAGCAGCAACAGAAGCCAAAGTCTTGTGGCAGTTTTTGCCACCGGACGCTTCTGAGCAATGGTATGATTTGCTTGGTCGCACTAAAATTAAGACTTCAGAGAGTTTTGAAGCTACTGATCCTCGTTATCCTTGTTCCTTTCAGGAATCGGGTGATCAATAGTATGAATGAGGTGGGCAACAGGATTGCAGGTAAGGCAAACCTGTGCAACATAAAAAGGACATGCAGCAATCTTTTGACTTTAAAGTCAAGAGGGGGGAACCACCTCCATATAGAGCTTTAACAGCAAAATATGCCCCAGATGTTGGGCATCCTTCTCATGGACAGGAGTTGCGTGGTGACCCTCCTCGACAGCGCAGCGGAAGTCACCATAGTGCACAAACAGTCTGCCGCTTTCTGGAGGTAAAAGCAACTGATTTGTTATTGTTGAGTCTCCGCATTCATATGAGATACCTGCATTGCACCTCCGGATAGACTGTATCATTTAGACATTCAGATTGAAGTTGATATTAAATGCAGGATTAATGCTTTTTTTTGGGACATTTTGACTTCTTCATATGACATTTTATTGGCGGAGGTCAATTGATCACACGCCTTTCTTCTTACTTGTCCTCATAGGAACATATAATCCTCCCTTCATTTTCACTTCTCATCCCTGAGCAGAGACAGCATGCTTATGCTTCAGAGTGAGCCCTTGCTTTGTCTCCTGTACTGTATCGCAACCAGGTTGCTTGGGATGAGAATTCTCAGAAACATGTTATTCCAATATGTTCTATACCTCAACTGCAGCCTCAATATCCAATTAAATGTGACACTGGAATATCAGGGTGTTCTTGAACCCCTGTGTCTCATCTATGAATAACCCCCTTTTTCCTGTTTTGAAACCTGAGAGTTCTTATTGCATAGTCTTGGATTAGCGACATTTGAATAGTCATGTGCAAACTTTTTCAGTGCAGAATACCCACAGTACCGCCCAGATTAACAATATTGTCTTAACAAGTGTAAAACTACACTAGACGTTTTGAATGGGTTTTTAAGTCACATCTTGGCACCAGAGAGCCGTGATTGGTCCGTATTCACTGCCCTCGATTCCCAGAGATGATAAACTCATTTACCCATGCGATATAAGAACAGCCCGGTATTTTTGTGTCACGTATCATGTCCTTTTTACATGACGATGATCCTGACACTTGTGTAAATGTATCCTGCGGTTGAGAGCTGCAGCGGCGCCTCGCTGTTGGTCTCGTGCGCCTAGAGCGCTGCTCTGTATTATTTTTAACTGCCCGTTTTCTGTATTTTATTTTAATTTAATTTTGCTTATCCCTTGCTTTTAGACACTCTGTCCGGTCCCTTACCTGCACTATAATTTCGCTGGAAACCCACCGCAGTTTCGCGGGTCCGGTTCAGGGGAGGTTGTGGGCGGGGAGTGACATCTTGGATTGGGCAGGGAGTAACGGACGCCATTTCTGAGCGTCCCTGCATCTGTCGACGCTGTGAGCAGGCTATTTAGGGCAAGCCCAGTGTGGGGGCAGTCTGGCAAATGTATCCTGCGGTTGAGAGCTGCAGCGGCGCCTCGCTGTTGGTCTCGTGCCCCTAGAGCGCTGCTCTGTATTATTTTTAACTGCCCATTTTCTGTATTTTATTTTAATGTAATTTTGCTTATCCCTTGCTGTTGGACACTCTGTCCGGTCCTTTACCTGCACTATAATTTCGCTGGAAAACCCACCGCAGTTTCGTGGGTCCGGTTCCGGGGAGGTTGTGGGCGGGGAGTGACATCTTGGATTGGGCAGGGAGTAACGGACGCCATTTCTGAGCGTCCCTGCGTCTGTCGACGCTGTGAGCAGGCTATTTAAAGCTCGCCTCCTGACGCGCAGCGGTAACGCGCAGCGGGAGTGCCTTCCCTGTGCCTGAGTCGTGCCAGAGTCCTGCCTGTCTGCGCTCGTCAGCGTCTAGGTGGCGGACGAGGTAGGACTGTGTTTATTTTATGTTTTTTCTCTCTTGAGGTAGAGCTTATGAGCTGTTTTCATGTTGTTCTATACCTCTGCACATCTTCATGCTCTGCGCTTTCAGTCTCCCAATTGCCATTGTGTTTTTCCGGGATGTCGCTCTCTGAGGAAAGGCTGTTTGGCATGTGGTTGGCGGCCTTCTTTGCTGAAGGGTACTGTGGGCGAAACCCCTCTTAGGCACTGTAACTGTTCTCTTCTTAATACGAGATCCCTCTGTAGACATTCCACTGACATCTGGAATTTGTTGTCAGTGTCTAAAATGTCCTGCCTGTTTCTTACGGAAACTTGGCTAGGTGAGTGCTCCGGCCCTGATTTGGCGACTGCTATTCCCCCTAATTATACCATCTTTAGGAGGGATAGAGTGGGAGGTAGGGGGGCGTGTGGCACTCATTGTAGATGGGCGCCTCCCTTGCACTACCTTTCCCGTTGATAATATCTTCGGCTGTGAAGCCTTAGGTTTTACCCTAGGACTGTCGCCTTGTCAGACGTGTACTGGGCTTCTAATCTATAGAGCTCCTGGGCCCCTCGGCTCTTTTTTCGACGACTTGCAGGTGGCGCTCTCTGTGCCCTGCTTGAGATCGGAGCACTGTATCTTGCTGGGGGATCTGAATTTTCACATGGACAATCCAGCGGATCCTGACACGATTAAGCTGCAGGATATTGTTTCTCCGCTAGGGCTGTTCTCTTACATCTCCAGCCCCACCCATAGTAAAGGCCATACTATTGACCAGATTTTTTCAACCAGGCTGATTGATGTGTCTTTGCCGCTTCCAGTTTTATGGTCTGATAATTTTTTAATCAATTTTAGTATTCCTTTCTTTGTTATGACTGGCCAGAGAGTGCCTAAAGAAGTGCAACGGCCGAGAAGGGCATTTCATCAAGTTACGGCGGAAATGCTGTCCGATGCCCTCCTTCGCTATCCCTGTGGCCTCTCTGGCGATCTGGAGGAAAACCTAGACTCTGTTCAAAAGTGGCTGACAGCTAGATTTGATGAATTAGCCCCTGCTAAGCCAGCTAAGTCCGTGGCTAGACATACTTCGGCTCCTTGGGTCACTCCCTCTTTAGGGAAGATGCGTCAAGATTGCAAAAAAGCCGAAAGAGTGTGGCGGCGAAACTATGATCCGGAGGATAAATTAAAATATCGGGATGCAATTAGGCTCTTTTGGATGGAAAGAAAGTTTATCTGGAGCGCAGAATCGTCGAGGCGGAAAATTTAAGCAAAGAACTCTTTAGGATAGTTAAGGAGTTTATTTTCCCCCCTTTGAGTGCGCCCTCTCACTCTCATTCCGAAGCTTGGATCAGCCAACTTGGAGATTTTTTTGTTCATAAAATTAAGTCTAATCAGGACTCTTTTCCGGATAAAGGCCCTATTTCAATGCTGAGTCAACCAACGTACCTCCCCTCTCGTGCAGAGGAGTTGGGTCCTGTTCTTTCGGCTTTTCCGCCTCTGTCCTCTGATACCTCGTTGGATCTGCTGGCCCGGCTTCAATCTGGTTCGCCTTTGGATCCTTGTCCAGCGAAATGCCTGGGCAGAGTAGCGCCTGCAGTCAACATCTTGCTTAATCCGCTGCTCAATCTATCCCTAACTACGGGAGAGGTACCCCCGGCGTGGAAGCATGCTTTGATCCTGCCGCTACTCAAAAAGCCTACTTTAGAACCCCTTGTTCACGCCAAATACAGGCCGATCTCCCTTCTTCCTGCTCTGGCGAAGGTGATCGAGAAACATGTGCAGCTCTCCATTTCCAACTTTATTGAGAGCAACAACATTCTACATGATTCTCAATCGGGCTTCCGCGCTAATTTTAGCACGGAGACAGCCCTCCTTGAGATCACCGATGCCATAAGATATACCCTCGATCTAGGGGGGAAGGCCATGCTAGTTATGCTGGATCTGTCGGCGGCTTTCGACACCGTCCCTCATGACGGTCTCCTTTTAAGACTCTGGGAGATCGGTCTCCGGGGGACGGTGTGGGACTGGTTTAAATCCTTCTTGACCGGCCACCGACAAGTGGTCTGGGCACCTCCGTTCTCCGCTGAAATGCCGCCGCTAGAGGTGGGGGTCCCTCAGGGGTCTATCCTGAGTCCCACCCTTTTTAATATCTACATAGCCCCGTTGGCGACGGTAGCGGAGTCCTTTGGTGCCCAGATCATAGCCTATGCTGACGACACCCAGCTTCTTTTTACGTGCAAGAAGGGAGAGGTTTTTGATGGTGGGAGGATCAAAGATTGCCTGAGTGCGGTTTTTGAATGGTTTCGGCGGCACAGTCTGAAATGCAACTCCGACAAGTCGGAGCTGCTTTTTTTCGGCTGTCCGCCTGATCCCAGCTGGAAAACTTGGTGGCCCCAGGATATGTTTCCTCCTGATGTGGCCTCTGAAAAAGCCAAAAATCTTGGCGTGTTGTGTGATGACGGCCTTTCTTTCAGACCCCAGATCATAGGGTTGTCTGGGAAATGTTTTGGCATTTTGAAAATGCTTCGGAAGTTTCTTCCGTTGCTGTCTCTGCAACACAGAAAAATCGTCGTTCAGGCTCTAATAGGATCGCAATTGGACTACGCGAATGCCCTCTACTCAGGGCTGCCTTAATAGCTGCTAGCCCGGCTGCAAATTGTGCAGAATTCGGCGGCAAGAGCCATTTTTGGGCTTCCGCGGAGGGCAAAAGCCTCTGAACTGCTCAAGAGACTACATTGGTTGCCTATCTCTAAAAGAATAACCTTTAAGATCTTGACCCTTGCTTTTAAGGTCCTTCATTCTATTGGCCCTAAATATATTGGGGAGCGTATGGCCTTTTATGCGCCAAGGAGGACCCTTTGGTCGGCCTTGTTGGCCAAAGCCGATGTCCCTCCTATCAGACTGGCCCGTTTTGGCGGCCGCTCCTTCCGTTACTTGGCTGCACGTGGTTGGTATGAGCTTCCTGTCTCCTTAAGGAAAGCCAACAGTCTCTTTTCTTTTAGAAAGGAGTTGAAGACCTGGCTTTTTTCTGTATGATCTTCTGTGGCCTTTGCGAGTTGCTGTGTTGTGTTTTCCTCCTCAGGTTCTCTTTGCCAAAGCGCCGGGACGCACCTCGGGGTAGCCGTGCGCTATAAAAGAGACAGTACATAACATAACATAACATAACATAAATGACATATACCTTACCGATCGTGCATTGAATTCGTATTTGGTGAGAGTGAATTGCATTATTACGCAATTCGCTGAACTTGGCTACAACTTCAATTTTGCAAACTCTAATTGCATTTCTTGCTGTTCTTTTTCATGGGTATAAATTGACCCACAAGGGTAGAGGTATTTTTTGGGAGAAGTGTGCAAAATTGCAACCTCCTTCTACATCACGAAATTGCAGTCTGCTAGTTTTTTTAATTTTTGGGCAGGACATACATTCCTAAGTACACTTGGCTAATCAAACCTCTTTAATACACCCAATTTTTTCCACTTCCTCTTGGCTTCCAGAACATACTGCAATCTTACGTGCCTTACAGTCTGATCTACCTGATGCATGATTCTTATAAACCAGGTTTAGCACCACTAATTTGGTCATCCGAATAGTACCAGGTGCAATTAGTTTTGCTTATGTCACATTTAATGAGGGTGACAATGTTCCCTTTCCTGTCAATTGTATCTGTACTCTCCTGCTGAGAGTGCTTTTCTTCTACTGAAACTGTTTCAACTGCGGTCCTGCTGCCCATCCTTAAATAATGGCCTCTCATTCAAGGTAAACACATCTTTGTCGTTTCACCTGCCTTATAAGCGGTCACAAAGGCTAGTGTTCCTATCTCTAAAGCACTTCACCCACGTTGGATTCAATGGGTGATGTCTTTGACATCTGTTGATGTTTCCTTGTCTTTGACCCAGCTTTACACTCACAAGAGTTTCTTCAATATGCACATCTTAATCCTCTGCCTCCTATGCTTCTTACTCTTGATCGGTATAAATGTATCATTTACACTGATGGTTCGGCACAACCAGCAATTGGTTCTATGCAGACATATTCTGCAGCTTGCGCTATAGTTGTCAGCACTATGATCAATGGAGTTTTCCACACTCAGTCCCCCGGTGACTGTACGGCACAGTTGGCTGAGTTGAGAGCTTTGCTTCTTGCTCTCAAGCATTCTGATCTTGAGTCACACACCCTAGAGGTGTGTGAATCTTTTTATTGTGTGCAAACTTCCAATGACAATTTAGACTTTTGGAAACAAAATGCTTTCTGGGATTCAAAAGGGAGCACAATAAAGCATAACATGCTTTGGATAAAGGCAGTGATCTTAAAGATCACCTACCACTTACACATGTCGATCCTACATTAGGCCATAAACTTGTGGGAGCGCACGCTGTTGGTAATTTGATGGCTGATGAATAACCCTGGGTGGGTAACTCCCCTCCACTCGTGGAGTTTTCTACACTCTGCATTACGCAGAGCTCACGGAGTTCCGAAAAACTCCGCCCTATGGAGCTGAGTTTTTTACCTCGCTTGCATTCGTCAAAGTCAAGTTGGCGACCACGAGCGAGGAAAATCAACCTCCCAGCGAGATTTTTACTCATTTGCGACCGCCAACATCAAGTTGGCAAGCGAGACTGTGGAAAATCAACCTCCTGCGAAATTTCTCAACGCGGGGTGGGGGCGCATTAAGAAACTGCCTGTTTCTGTTGAGAAAGTTGCTGCTCGAGTAAAAAATCTACTCGAGTGGCAGGAAAGGAAAGCAGGGACCGCTTGCGTTGTGCATGGTGCCGTTTGCAATGATTGCACAGTGCAGAAAAGCATCCGCCACTGTGCAATCACCACAAATGGCATATTTCTACCGTACTCCGCCGCTTGTGGAGCTCAGCCTTGTACAGCAGAGTTTTTTTTTGCACTTCTGCAATAGCCACGACTAGAGTAGCCGTGATGACAAGTTCTATTACTAAAATTGACGACATCCGGGCTGCTACAACCGCATGTCGGGAGGAAACTGGTTTTCCTCAAGGATTTGTTTCTAAATATATTTATCAGTTAACCACTGACAAGGTTCCCATTGTAACAATTACTG
The DNA here is from genome assembly GCF_964261635.1 of Lissotriton helveticus. Taxonomy (NCBI): domain Eukaryota; kingdom Metazoa; phylum Chordata; class Amphibia; order Caudata; family Salamandridae; genus Lissotriton; species Lissotriton helveticus. The sequence continues at coordinate 340,603,695 of NC_136063.1, read as the reverse complement.
GGGTTGGTGATCCCCTAAATACCAAACCTCGACTGCAGGCACTCTTTCATAATGGCCCCTCATGAAGGCATAGCTTCTGCATAAGCAGGGGTTGCAGCCACTGCATCTCTCTTACAGCAATGTTACTGGTGGCATGGTTTATACTAACAGACTCGCCGTTATGTCTTACGTTGTGACGTTTGTCAACAAATTAAATATTCTACTGTGCTCCGTCCCCCTTAGACGCACCTTTGAATTTCAAATCAGCCATTTGGCTGTATTTATCTTGATCATTGATGTCCCCTTGTTTCAGATAATGCATTCAAATATATTTTGGTTGCAGTTGATTCTTGCTCTAGGTTCTTATGGGTCTGGCCACAGCACTCAGCTGACGCTCTAACTGTTATTAAGGATTTGCCTGTCTTTGTCAGAACTTATGCCTGTGGCGCTTTCCATTCGGACAAGGGTCTGGATTTTGCCTCTAAGGCATACCATGATTCAATGGCATCGATGGGGGTGCAGGTGCATTTCTCGTCTCCATATAGTCAGAGGGCAACTCTGTTGTGGTGCAGATGAACCATGACTTTAAGCAGTATAAAAATGAGAGTATCAGGTATGGGACGTGGCTGGTTGACTCATCTTTATGGGGTTTAGCAAGCGCTTAATATTCTCCCTAAAAGATTTTTGTGCGGATGGACCCTGTACAAAATGCTCTTTTGGATCAAGATGTATGTTCCAGGCTTTGATGGTCTAGACCTTGTGTCGGCAGCTGCAGCCTATGAAGTAGATAACTACTGTGCTGTCTTGCAGGATATACAAAAAAGTTGTGATACCCTGGCTAAACGTAATTTGCCTTCTTCTCTCCAATCAGATGTGACTCTTCAGATTCCTGTTACCAGCTGGCTTCCTAAAGTTTGAACGTGGAAAGGTGGTGATCAAGAAAGAATCTAATCCCTCCTACCATGCTCATGGTCCAGTGCTTGGTCTTTAGGGTACCCGAATTGTAATTTTGCCTCATCTTCCTGGATACCAAGATAATGGCTTGATTTCCATTGAACATGTCAAGTTACACTATATGGCCAATCCTGAATAGCATGGATCAAGGTGTTCCTACACAGAAGGCTGCTACAGCCAAAGAGCACCATCCGTGCTGATTCTCCCCGGCTGCAGGAGGGGGATCTAAAGACTTCAGTTGACCTAATACCTGTTACACCTTCTACACATTCAGTAATGGATATGGTTTATTCTGTTCTGCCAGTCGATGCCACATATGCAATACAGGAAGCAATTGTCCATCCAGAATCACAGCTTCCTCTGTTTCAGCTGAGTTCTATTGGGTATTATATTGATCGAGATAACTTTTCTTCAGACCGTTCTTCATTGTCTTCTGTTTTGCCTTCACCGCTAGCACAGATTTGTGTTTTCATCTCCTGATCAAAACACACTTATCAGATTCTTCCTCGGATATATATCTGGATAGTATTTTCCATGGTGTTTTTGTTCATATGGATTGTGTTTGTAACAGTTTTTTTCCTTTTGATCAATGGCCCTTACCTTCTAGAACATTCTGCTGCAAAACGGGTCAACAGGGTGTTGGCCCCACATTCTTCCTCGTATGAAATGAAAATAAACCAGTCCTTTGTTAACATTTCAGATGTCCCAGTTACTGATGGATTTTTATGGGATAAAGTATGGTTTGATGTATTTGGTCCCACAGAGACCCTGCATATACCATATGTGTTCCATGGCTACTAGGTGATGTCACAGTACCAGGAATGCATTCTAAGATTGGGATGTTGATACTGTGAATTCGATGCTTTCTGAATTGCAATGTTACACTGTCTTTGGCTCGGAGGATTTGTATTTAAATTCTGCTAACTATGTGGATTTGTTCTGTTATCAACATTATAGACATCATTTTTTGAACAGGACTGGTGTACAGTGTCTCTGATATAATTATACTCAATAGGAGCATTGCCAAACTCCACCAAGAGTAACTCAAAAAAGCAAAAGATGAAGTACACATATTTCACCGGTTATAACATATCAGACCTGAAATCATACTATTTTAAATTGGTTCCGATTCCCTTTAGAAGAAATATGTGACTCAGAGAAATTTTGCGCTAGCAAAGACTCAAAATTGCAAAATTAGAGCCTTTTGATTGGAAAATGACCACCACAGCGATAGCAACAAGTTGCTAGATCACAAATTGGGTTTGCTAGTATAAACTGAATCCCAATTTGGAAGGGGCTCATTCAGGGATTCTTTTCCAAATATGAATCGCAATGGCATGTGTTAATATTAGGCAACCAAAATCAGGTCAGAAAACGTTAATATTTTACTGACTACATAAAGGTAATGGTAAGGGTTACCCAAGGTACCCCTTCCCTTTTGTTAATGTTGATCAAAAACAATTTTAGGAGTAAGCTGTGGTCCCAAGGACCACCACATTTTGAAAAAATGTGATTAATTTAGCTATTTTTTACCATAGCCCCCTTTACTGTATGGAAATCTGGAATGAATTTTTTAAAAAAGATTGCTTTATTTAAAAACGATCACAGATATTGCGGTTTGCTGACCCAAGCAGGCCACCAATCTCTTTGATGACAGAGAATTGTAGTGGGTCGCAGTTTGCGACCTACTTTGTTAATAATCATAAAGTAGGTTGAATTGCAATCCACTACAATTCAGTTATTTCAGTTACAATTCAGACAATAATACAAAGGTCGGTTACAAATTGCCACTGGACACTCTAAAAGTTGGTTCACAAATTGCGACCACTATTAGCAAATATAGGGCCGGATATACGACCATTTGATTTTGCGAGTCGGAAATTGTGAATTTTTTGCGATTCACAAAATGTAATGTACAACAGTGAGACACTGTTTGCGATTCCCAAATAAGTCGCAAGGGGTCTGCCTCATTAATATTCATGAGTCAGGTCGCAATTTTCGATCCATTGGGAATGGCCCGCACTCACAGGTATGGTGGCCTGCTGGGGTCAGCAGACCACCATGTCAGTGACAGCTTTTTCTAAAAAGCTATTTTATTTTTAAATGCAGTCTGTTTTCCTTAAAGGAAAATGAGATGCATTTCAAAAAGAAAAATGAAACGTTTCTGTTTTATTTGTTAACAGCAGACAATGGTGTTTGGGACCACTGCCTGCTCTTAAAAAATATTTGCTTCCACATTTGCAAAGGAGAAGGTGTCCCTTGAGGACCCCTTCCCACTTGTGAATGGCCTACCACCATGCATTGGCAGTCAGGCCCGGACTGGCTACCGGACAGTTATGTGTGCTGCCGAGCAGGGGGATGCTTTCGATGATGGGGACCTGTGTGTGCAAAACGAAATTCGTTTTTTTTTTTTTTTTCAAAGCGCACGCAGGTCCCCATCAACGAAATACGCCCATAGCACGGAGAAATCATCCCCCTGCTCGGCAGCACACACAACTGCCCGGTAGCCAGTCCGGCCCTGTTGGCAGTAAAATGCAAATGATTTTCAACTGTATTTTGGTCGCAAAACATTTGTACATGGCACTATGAGTCACTATTAGAAAGGGACGTCCTTGGAACGCTCCTTCCTAGAGTCGCAAATCCTCTGTTGCGAGTTGGTAATATGTTCCCAACACATAAAATGGGGCTTCCCCATGCCACAGACCTATTTAGCGGTCGCAAACGGCCCGATTAGCCATTTGTGACCACTAAAAACGGTTGTACCTGTGGACCATGATGTTCATATATCTAGCCCGTATTTCTTAGTAGATCAGGCTTTGTGTGAAGAAGAACTATGAATGTTTGCCCTGATCTGAATTAAATTCATGCAACACCCTCTTGGAGCAAAGTGACACAAAACCAAGCAAATCGCTGTTTGCGCTCAGAAAAAGGCACCTTTCCTCTGCAAAATACCTTTTACGCTGGAAAGTAAATACCCTTCAAAGACTTTGTGCTGTTTTGACTTTTCTCAGGCACAAACTCTTGGTAAATCTTACCTATGATCTTTTGAAACTAAAAAAGATAGAGAATGTATTGTTTGACTATTTTGAGACTCAAATCTATTGTATTTGCCCAAATCTTGATTTAGTTTTTCTCGTCTCCGTAGAGGAAGTTGCTTGCAATTGATATGTACAATACCTGCAGGTGAGATAGCACAGTAATAAAGGAATGAAAATAAAACATTTTTCAGAAACGATACATAGTGCTCTAGAGAATTTCTTTTAGACTTGACTACATTTCTGTGGTATTTTATTTCGTATTCTTTGGAGCAAAAAAGATAAATAGAATACCTTTCAAGGGTTGAAAGACTGATTTTTTCTTTGTTATATAAACCACAAAATAAAAGGATGCTTAAACATCAATGCAACACTTCAGCTCGCATTACATTTTTATTCTAGTCTTCTCCTTTTCCAAAAGTAATTTACAGGGAAATGACCTTGTACATGTGTTATAGATGTTGACTATTGAAAAATGCTCGGAATTACAAGAGATACTTTACTTTGCATGTATGCTTTACACAGAATCATTAAATGCATGTCGGGTCCTTTCCTTTGCCATAGGGTTCTCCCACGCACACTCAAGTACTGTTTCTATTGATGGAGGTGTGAGAACGAACATCGAATGGCAGGACCGTTGGTCCCAAAATGTAGTCAGGATGCTGATCTGATTTTAATAGCAAACTCCCGTTTGCACACTGTTGTCCAGGAGCAGTTTTCAGAGTGTGCTGTTGGTACTAGATCACCAAACCTCGAATTATGAGAAATACCTACTACTGCATTGAGTGTAGCAAAAGAGCCATTCTACTCGTCTCTTGACTTTGAGGGGTTTACAAAAAACACTTACAAAACCATGGCCTCCTTCGGTGCATTTTGAAAAATGATTTTCATAAATATATGGTTAGAACGGCCCATGGGTATCTGGTACAGTGTACCACCTACATACTACTTATGTACTAACTCTCATGTTTGCAGTAAAAGTGTTCAGAAAAAAGCCCTCAGGTTCCCCCTGGAATGAGGGGAAGACAGAATCAAATGACTAAAACCAATAAAGAAATCACATATACCGTTTAAGGGAGAATTGCAAAAAAATAAAAATGCATGTACGGGTGAAGACTATACACAATGTTTGTCAGTAATACATTGGATTTGCCCATAGGCCACAAAAAAGATTTAAATATGCATCTGCAATTGCATCATCCAGAGCCCTCATGAGAGTGCATTGACGCCTCGTCAGGAGTAGTAAGCGTTATATAAATGCAATTACAATATAATCGATTAAGATATATTGAAAAGAAAATGAATAATACATTTACTGTAGCGTTAGCCTGTATTTTATGTGGTTGGGTTGTGCATGGGTGTCATTAAAGGTCGGGTTTTTAAATCATCACATAAAGTGATATATGATAACAAAATATCTTAATTCAGCGACTTGATGGATGCTCTCTGAGAATAAATGCGTGAATTGAAAGAAAAAAAACTTTGCAGGCAATCAAATGTCAAGCTAAATCTGAGGAGTAATACAATTTAATAATAGTTGGTTAAAAGTTTAAGCCTGGCTTAATTAAATTCAATCTCGAATTGCCTTTAAAAGCATGCTACTTGCTGCAAGGAAAAACGCATAGAAACAATAGTTCATTGCCCATTCACCTGCCAAATTGTCTACAGTTTATGTGGGGGTGCTGCAGCACCTGCCGCACCCCTACTTCCAGTTCCAATGTTTGTGCATGAAACGAGAACTTGCGGCCAAACAGGATAACATTGGTGCCAATTCAAACTACTGCAGATATTCCTACTCCCATATTTAACCAGATAGAACCTGGAGTAAAACAAAGGAGGGAGGGGGGCATAGCTTGTTTTGCACATTTTGCAAGATGCTAATTTGAATACCACGGAACAGGGAAGCTCATGGAAGGATTGGATACCTTCCTCTATTGCTAGGTCTCACACTTGAAACTGAATGCAAATTGCACAGCTGTTTATTACTGTAGTAGTTTGTTATGCAATGTACATTCACTACTGACAATCAATTGCAATTGATCCCTTGGTGTTGACTGGAAGGTTTTGTATGTGGAGGCTGATAAAAGCGTATACATTGTGTTCTAAGACATAGTTTGGGGATTTTGAAGGCCAGTCTGCCTAACAAAAAGTGATAATAATAGTTCTGTTCCGAGAATAATGACCTTTGGCAGGGGCTTCATTGGAAAAGGGCACCAGATAGAAGTGTTACCCCTGAAGGACCACAAATGCCTCCTTGAAAACTCGACCATTTATGAGAAATGAAAGAGAAACAGACTAGGGAGATCGGTGACAGACTGCACAGCACAAAGAGGGTCTGTCTCGGGCATGTTGACACCGTCCCCATTTCAGCTCCATTTGGGGTGCAGCTCAGCGGTCTGCGTGCCAACAATGGGAAAGATGCAGCAGGAAAGAGAGCTTCAGCCAAATATGCATCAAAATGCTTCATATTTTCCAGAACTGCCCCAATATGCCTAATTATACACCATTTAGTTATTAACACTCTGAGGCATTGTACGAATGAGTATTCAAAATTAGGCTCTCTAATTTATTAACTAGGAAAAACAGTCAAGGGATCGCTGCTCTTCCAATCCAATGACGGATGCCACAAAAGACCGTCCACCATGGTCGTAAAAGCTGCAAATCCAACCGCGGGGAATTGGGAAAGCTGTTCAAAGGCCGCACAGTGAATCACGATAAGAATGCGGAGCTGGTGGCCCGAGCACTGCATCCGACCGTTGTGCATGCACATAGGCCAAATAACTGGCGGGCGGAACTAACTTCACAACTGTGCCCAAAGTGTGAATGTACTCCCTGCCGCCCTCCATCACAACACACTTGCCACAATGGAAGACACATCTGTAGGTCATCTCTCATGTGGACACACCCACATACAACAGTATAAAACCAACCCCCTCCTGGACCAGCATCCTTTCCACACCACAACCCGAGGCAGAGAGACAAGACACCATTGACACACTTCACAACATCACACCCACCTATCTACACACAGCACCACTTCCACCCACACACCAAATACACTTCACATATCTCCACCACTACCTTGCACCCTGCACCCCTCATTCATTTGCACCATGCTCCTCAAGAAAATGCCCAAATCCACCGACTCAGAGTTGAAAGTGATGGTAGATGAGACAATCAGGGCAGAACCACATTTGTCTGTGCACCTAGTCCAACACACCCCACATACACGCAAGAATCAGATGTGTGCAAGGATCCACAGCAAAGTCAATGCAGTAGGGACCACCCGACGTACTGTGCGTGACATCAGGAAGCGGTGGGGCAACCACTATGCGAATGAGCCATCAGCTAATGGGGGCCTTCGGCATACATATTTTGATTTTGTGGTGTGTGCGCTCTGCAACGGCGGGGCTTGGCATTCGCCCCAATTGCCTTCAGAGGCACCAAGGGTCACTCATGGGAATTGGGTGAGCCTCGCACTTTGCATTTGGCAGCTTGCCACATTCATTCTGGTACCCCAACACTTGCTGGGAGTTGTAGTTGTTCAGGGGTTGCTTGCGTGAAGATATTTGGTACCTACCTCTGCTGTAATGTTGTATGGCGTTTTAGGTTCCAAGTGAATTTTCCCGATTCATGCCCTTATGTAGGTACAATTCACATTGCCCTAATATAGGCATAGAAATCATTCCCTTATTTAGACATAGCCCATGCAGACCAAATATAGGCATGGCTACTTCCACCCGTACCAAAACATCACAACGATTTCTTGGAAAATCGGCTTAAGCAGTCAGGGACCTCTCCTTGCTTGAATATTGATTTGTCCAAGAACTCATGTACGTTACAAAGAACTACTATTCCCTTGGGGTTCTTTCCTGATGTTATTATGCCCGACTTTATGTCAAACTAGACACCTTCAAGGTATAAATATGCCTTCACTTGCTCTAGCAAGACACGGTGGTTCGGAACAGTTCAACTATCTACTTGCCCGACGCAGCTCGCTACAGCAAGTGCCGAAGGAAGCTGACCCTCCAGCTGACGCACTGATCGAGAGGCTGCATTTCTCTTGGCAAGAATCTAGCTACAGTGTTTCCAAGCTCCCCTTGAGGGGTGTTGGGAAATCAAGTCCCGAGACTGAGATACCAGACCTCCTTCGTTCTAAACCAAAGGTATGGAACTGAATAGAAGCTAGAGAAACCTTGGATAGATTCTTGGCAAAGAAAAACTAAACCTATGCTACACCACACTTTCTCCTTCCCGTGTACTAGACTTAGGTTAGGCACATTGGGGTAGGCGTATTTTAGAAGCACTAGTTGAGTGCTTTTTAGCCATTGTTATTTAAGTATGTATTTATATACGGTTTAGAAACCATACAATGCTCTTACAGTGTTATTTCATAATATTGTTCTCACTGTACGCATTATACTTTGCAGTCTGCATTACGATTGTAGAAGTTCACTTTTCTTGCATGAGAAAGAAGACTGTTTATTAAAACCTTTTATTGAAAACGCCTGTCTCTCTATTTCTCTGCACCTCTGTAGAAAGGAAGCATGCACAAGTGACTTAGTGAAATACTTATCTATTGTTTCCACGACTCTAGAGATACATTGCTTATTCTTCGGAAACATAATTGTCATGTTTATGCAGTTGTCAGAAACAAATCCATTCTTGTGAATTCGAGAAAGTTTCTAGTGACCTCTGAGCTAGCTGGCATTCACTATTAAGTTTAATATATTCGATAGACACCTAGTCGACCTCAGTCCTACTTCTAATCTATTGGATATATTATTCCAATGCTCAGAGCTTATTGGGAATATAGGAACTACACTACATGGCTCCCAACGTTTGGTAAGGCACTAATTTAACGCTAGATACTAAAGTAACGCAGTCTTGCTTTTCCCAGAGACCCATTTTCCCTGTAAAATACTCCAATAGATAAAAGGATAAAATATCCGCCATAACTGAGTAGGGAGAAAATCCTATTTATTAGCTTTTGGTTTTGTTCAACAATGAGGGATACAGTGTTTCAAAATATTGTGCACCTTCTCTTTGTTCCCTTGAAACTTGTTCTGCAACTTTCATTAAACAATGTTGAATAACAGAAATAACACCGAGAACGGTGGAGCTGCAGCAACTGCAGCCCTACCAGGCTTAGACGTTCCCAGTTTCCAACAAGATGACGCGGATGCTATAATCATTCCAGAAAATTTAAGGAAAACCATCACTATAAAACATATAACAAATGGCCTATCATCAATAGGTGGTAGGGTAAATTTTGTCATAGAGGTATAAGAATATAGGCAAACAGAGGTATTCTATTCATGGATTATCTCCCCTGAAACAAATTTTGTAACACATGTGTTTCACTTCTACAAAGTAGAGGAACCTCCAACAGAATACATTTCTTTCGAGGATATTGAAAATTCCACTACCTTACCAAGAGCATGCGCTCTGGTTTAACGACGCCCTACAATATCAAAATCACATTACCAGGCTCGGTCCACTAGGTAGACCAGGAGCAACATGGCCGGTACTAGCCAGCTATACACCACATCCTGACATTGAAGAAATGACAGGTGCTGAACTATTAGTTCAATTAAAACAACTAATCAAAATACATTGACAATTGGTTCAATATGTCATGCGGACTCTAACAGTCCAACCTCCTATACGGATTCCCTAACAAACCCCTTACCAGGGGAACAGAAATAAAATCACACCACAGACTATACAATTAGTCATTGGTAAATTACCCGCAAAAAGGGAACAAATTCCACTCTGGATAGCTCAAAATATTACTCAAATCGAGGCAGTATTTTCTGATACTACCCCTCATGACAAACACAGGATTTTACCAATCTGTTTACCAATGGGGATTGCACCACACCTGGAGGACTGCAACACTTGGGGTACAGTCTTTGCTGCAATCTACACCAAAACACTATGGCGGTAATAGCAGATGTCCTGAAAAAGATTCAAAATGAATACGAGGCAGAGCCTACTATAAATCTAGTTGTGAAATTACTGAAAGATTTCAAACAGGTCTCAACCATAATATTAGCTAATGTTAAAGGTGAAGCAGCATCCGTGGCAATCCGACAGAAACTAAGAGAATTTGATGTAACTGAGCAACCTCAAGAACTAGCCAGAATAATAGAAAAATCCTATGAAGAACCTCAAGAACTAGCCAGAATAATATAACAATCCTATGAGGATAGAGGTAGAGACAGTTTAGGCGGTAAACCAGTAAAACCCCAGCTGACTGAAAGTCCTGAAAAGGTCTTTATTAAAAACACTCTCACTGTTCCTAAAAAGAAGTGGGAGAACACTGAACAAACTTCTAAAGAGAAGCGTTCTCAATCTCGAGGTAGGTCTCCTCAAAAAGAGCCCTCTGAAAGGAGGTATAACCTCAGGAATAGGGATAATTTGAGAAAACCTGATAGATCTCAGGATACTGATACACATTCCTCTCGTACCTTTCAGGCTTCATCACAGAAATCAAAACAAAAGGAAGAATGCGTTAAGTCCAAAGACGATCAACACGTTCCAAAAAGGAAGAAAACTCAATTAACCAAAAAGAAGGTAGCATGTCTAAAAATCAGACATGCCGAGAATCTTGAGGACACAACTCAAGAACGGGGAGTGGGCACAGACAATGTTGGACAGCGCAGCAGAAGTAACTGTAGCTCGCAAGATCTTGAAGGATCATATGGAGACAGTGGACTTGAATGAGTACATCCAAGTTGAAACTGCAGATACCAGGGTTAGTGTCCCACACAAGTTATATGAAGTAACACTCCGGATGGAGGGGGACATAACTAGAAAAATAGGAGCACTCTTTTGGGAAAAGCTCTCTAAGGGTTATGACATTCTTCTAGCTGAACAAGACTGGCCTCCTGAATTTGTCAGGGAATGCCCACATGGCGAAGACATTATTATGCCAGCCTTCTCCAACAATATTCCAATTCATAAAAAACACACATATGCTAAGAAATGGGCAGTCGCCCAGGCACCTGCATTATATAAAAATCATGTGGAATGGGATGAGGATTCTTCTCAACATTAAATCCATTTAAAAACTCAACCAACTGCACAAAGGCAGTATCCTATTAAGTAACAATCTAAAAAGCAAGTCAGGGATATCTTAGATCAACTTGAATACCAAAGGGTGATTGAAACATGCACCTCGTCAATGAATAATCCTTTGTTTCATGTATCTAAACCAGACAATACATATCATCTAGTTTTTGATTACAGACATTTAAACTCCTGTTGCAAAACTTTTGCTGTACAAAATGCACACAGTGTAGCACTAATGAATAACATTGTGCGTAAAAAATATAAAACTACATTAGATATTTCTAACGGTTTCTTCTGTCAAAATATTGCACCTGAAAGCAGGTATTTGACTGCTTTCTCAATCATGGGGACACAGGCCAATTCTGTCGTCTCCTCCGAGGGATTCAAGAATAGTCCAGGGTTATTTTCAGCCAGAGTAACAGATTTACTATAAACGTCTGATGATGAAGCATTATCATATGTCGATGACATCTATCTAACAGACGATGACTTGGATAGGCACTTGAACAGAGTGAACACCATAATATTGGGCTTCGCCTCTGAAAGGTACAAATTCAATTTAAAAAGATCACAAATTGCCCACCTCAATGTCCTGTTTCTAGGACATGAATTATCAAGTGAAGGCAAAAGCCTGGCAGCAAACTTTCTAGAGAAATGTGCACTGCTCCAACCTCCAAAGACGCTGAAAAACTTACAGTCAATTCTAGGTTTCCCAAATTTTGGAAGAACTTACATTCTAAACTACGCAGAAAGGGTTAAACCTCTCGACGAATTAATCAAACCAGATTTCTAAACAGTTAATTGTACTCAAAAACACACAGAAATCTTACTTTCAGTACAAACAGACATGTTGGCAACAACACATTTACAGACTCTAGTAAAGGTACGCAACTTAGTGATCCGAATCATTCCAGGAAGTTGCAGATTCACGTACTTAACATTTATTGAAGGAGAAAAAGTCCCAATTGCTCATAAATCACACTTGTACACACAAGCAGAAATTAAATTCACTTCTACAGAAAAAATTCTGACAGCGGTTCAAACTGCAGTAGCAAAAGAGAGAGCCCTTGCGCAGGGAAAACGCATAATGGTCGTTACTCCTGTAGCTGCCTTAGAGGCAGTAACAAAAGCGAGCATTCCAAATGCAAAGGCTTTACATCCGAAACTGATACAGCGGGTTCTCTTACTGCAACAGACGTTGAATACGTTTTTGACCCCTATTTGAAAACACAAGAATTTCTACAATACAAACAAGAATGTCCTCTGCCCACTGAGATTCTGCCTCTCCAACAGTACGGATGTATAATTTATACAGAGGGATCAGCACAATCTGCAATTGGGGGTAAACAAGCTTATAGTGCTGCGTGTGAGATCGTTAAAGGTCGCTGGCGCAATGCTAAATTCCGCCTTATGGTCACAAAAACACAATCTCTCGGGGATTGTACAGCTCAGCGAGCTGAACTACAGGCATTCAAGATGGCGCTCGAAAATACAGATTGCGAATTCTCTAAACTCATAGTGTGCGATTCCTTTTATTGCGTTCAATGTTATAATGAAAACTTGCAGTACTGGATTGAAAATGGTTTGAAAGATGAGAAAGGTGGCACAATCAAGCATAAGTTGCTTTGGGAACAAGTAGTTCAGTTACGAAAAGAACTACAAAAAGCTCACGTGATCCATACACCGAGTCATCAACATGATGGCATTCATGTTGCAGAGAATTCATTGGCTGATGAAGCCGCTGAGGCAGCTGTGCAAACGGCTTCCGTAGCTGCAATCATTCAAAAACAAAAATAGACAGCGAAATGATGCAAGCTGTCAATGCTTCCAGCAAAGACAGTGGTAAAACATTACCAATAGGCTTTCCACTCAAATACTCGTATATAACTGATGCAAATAATGTTCCATTTACTTGAATCCCTGGAGTGGGGGATAGAGTAATTCCAAACATGGAACATAGATTAGGACTACTCTTAGCAGCACATAAAGGACTCGCCTCTGCACATGCAGTTGTTTCTGCTACAGTATCATTATTAAAGCAGCGATACTGGTGGCCGCGCATGAGGAAACAGACCAGAAACTATGTTTTGGAATGTGAAATCTGTCAAAACATGAAAGTCTCTCCAGTGAAACGCCCGGCGCAGATGCCCCTGTTAATTTCAGATAAACCATTAGCTTGCGTTTACCTGGATCACTGCGGTCCCTTACAGAGGGATGGTAACTATAAATATATCATGGTCGCAGTGGATTCATGCTCGAGATTCATTTGGATGTGGCCCCAGCGCTCGGCTGATGCCGGAACTGTTCTAAAAGATTTGCAAGTCTTTATCAGCACATACACAGTCGGCACACTACATTCTGACCAGGGTCCTGCGTATAGCTTAAAAGCTTAGAAAGAGGCCATGACCAATCTGGGCGTTGCATTGCAGTATTCTAGTCCATTTTATTCTGAGAAAAATTCGGTTGTGGAGAGAAAAAAAGGGACATAAAGCAATCTATAACAGCGAGGGAACTAGGCTCGGGTGACGGGTGGGTCAAACATCTAATAAGTGTCCAACGTAGTCTTAACAATCTGCCAAGAAGTTCTCTAGGGGGAATCACTCCATATGAAATCCTTATTGGAACTAGAATGATTGTCCAGGACCTTGATCGTCACACTTCAGAGGTAGAACAAAAACCTTTTGATATCAAAGACCGTTTGGCTGTTTTGCAGGACTTAAATGAAATAAGAAAAAGTCAAAGTAACGTATTCCTGAAGCCAACGACCACTGAAGAAAAACCACCTATCCCAGCAAGACTTGCCTGGATTCCAAAGATTGGGGATCTCGTCAGAGAAAAGATCGCGGATAAGAAGGAATATAGGCCTTCATACAGACAACCAGTACCTGTTTTAGCAATCCACGGATTAAGAACAGTGTTACTGCCGCCCCTTGCTGGAATAAAGGAGAACAGGTTTGTATCCATCGACATGGCAAAACAACATCATGTGGCCAATCATAACTAGTAGGCCAAGTGGACTCCAAAGATGTAGCAGACACCTGAATCTGTCTACAATCCAAGAGGTTCAGACTGAGAGACTGATACCATCCGAAGACTCTGCAGCACAGAACAAAGGACTATGTAACAAAGCCATGGAACTTGTGCCTCTTGAGACCCAAATAACAGTTTGTCAAGGAACACCTGTCTACAATGATATAGCATCCGAGTATAGTAATATGACAAGTGATCAAGTGATTCTAGCGATTTCATCGAATCCGGAAGAAATCCCTACCATTGACAGAACTGCCTCTGGCTATTTCATTAACTTTGATACGTTTTCCGAGGATCCAAGTGAACCTGAAACGACTCCAGCTAAAACAACATTTAAAGACAAGCAACGGAACTCTTTCAACAACTGGAAAAGACATATCTGGTTTCACCATGGGTTGAAGTATGGATTGTCTTAGGTGTACTTTTTATTCTACTATGGTTGACTATGGTATTCACCTTGGGAATGCTGATCAGTGGGAAATATAGTACAAAGGACACAGTAAGAAAGAACATCAACTTACTCTTCAAGCCACATAAATCATCCCATCGTGAACAAAGAGACTTGTCAGCAGTAAACATCACAGCCATTCCTATACCAGGTGGTATAGCTTGGGACAGAACTGAATATGACATTGTTGGTCAGGCAGAACTGTTGAAGATTCTACCCCAATTCAAGGTTTCCTTGAGTGATTTTGTTTCACCCAGCACCTTTTCTGATGATTGGGACATTGAGCCTGTTATGATGTCAGACTTAGAAATGTCTGCGAAATTTACAAATCATGAATACTTAGAAGGTTCATCAGATTATGAACAAATGTACTGTTATAATCACTATTGTCATCATTTCTTGCATACATCTGCAAATCCTACAAATGTATTAACTTATAACCAATGGGAACATTGTCCAACGCCACCGAAGGGTAGGTCGAAAACATTTTATGACAACTTTCCATACTTTTCAGGTTTTAATGTTTCAATTCCAGAAACATTTTACTTAAAAAATGTTAACAGAACAGGAATGAAAAGTATATTGACAAATACAATGCAAATGTATTCTGCGGCCTTTTATGCTCAGCTGTCTACATTAGGTTTTGACTTTTGGAAAGACACTGTTGAGACAAAAGCTGTCTGGGGCACAGAAGACTGGCAGGTGCAGGGCTTAGAAGCTTTATTTAGAGCCTGCATAATCCCAGAACAAATAATGTTTTTGAATGACAGTATTCAACAGACATCTTGTCTTGGATTCCCCCAAATGGCAGTGGTGAATTTATGTCTAAATTCATGTAGACATTTTGCCTCTAACCCGAAGCTTTCACTGAGGCAGAAATCCCCATGTATACATTTCTTTATGTAGGCAGTGTGGGAGCCAAGCACTGACGTGGCAGTACACCCACACAGCCAAAGTCATAATCAGGCCCTCACTTAGAGGTTCATTACGATGCCAGACAGAAGCCCATACGTGCTGATGGCTGAAAACCTTCATTTTCCACTCCAGGTGCGGTAATTGCGACCACCAAAGTTCAATGGTCCAACAGAGGTAATTTACCATCCGCCGCAGTCTGTCAGGCTCTGCACGTTTACTGCATACGTAAGGGTGGATGCCAACAGAGCAAGCCTGGCATGCAGAAACATGTTCCATCCGCCAGCCATTCCCACCGCCGCATAAAAAACACCATGTTACAGATGGCAGAAACACAACAACGGAGAGGAAGAGTCGATACAAAACCCATCTAAACTACCAGAGCCGCCATGGATCCTGCGCTACAGGCCTTCCTACCTGTTACACCTCCCGCAGACAAGACGTCGCCATGCCGAACAGCAGAGGTACATTCCAAACATCTCCAAGCATGCAACCCCTGAACAACTACAACTCCCAGCAAGCATTGCGGTACCAGGATGAATGTGGCATGGAGGCGAAAAGAAGATTCTTTCATTGAGGTATTGGGGTCCAGTGTTGTGGAGGGCTTTGTAGGTGTCTGTGAGCAGCTTGAAGGGCACTCTATTTTTGAAGGGAAACCAGTGGATGTCCCGTAGGTGCTGGTTGATGTTGTCTTGTCGTGGGATGCTGAGGATGAGTCTGGATGCGGCTTTCTAGATGGTCTGGAGTTTGTGGAGCAGAGATTTGTTGGTTCCGGCATAGAGGGCATTCCAGTAGTCCAGCCTGCTGGTGATGAGTGCATGGGTGACGGTCTTCCTGGATTCGGGAGGGATCCATTTATAGGTCTTGCGAAGTATGCAAAGGGTGTTGAAGCATGTGTAGGCTACGGAGTTGGCCTATGGGTCTGTCACATGAACCATCTTTATCCACTTTAAATCTACCTAAGAAGGAGATTCGCCATGTTATATGCCCTGCTCTATCAGTCACAGTGTTTGTGACATCAAAGAATAGTGGGAGCAGTAACCAGGGCTGACCCACCAAAGTGTGTGACTGCAAGAACTAGAGTGAAAATGTGTTAGTTGGGAGCATGATCAACCAAAGAGCTGAGGCAAGAGAGGATGCATCCAGGGCAGAGAAAATTATTAGCATTATGTTCATTTTTGTGTGGGTGTGTGACATTGTGTCCTTCACTAATAAACAGTGTTGGTTCCTTAAAGCTACTCCTAGTGTAAAGGGCTACCAAATATGTATGCTGGTCCCCATCATAAGAGTATTATCTCTGATGCAATTGTGCTCGTTCATGGTATAATTGTGCCATTGCCATAATATCACATCCTTGACTATTTTGGGCATACAAGTCTAGTAATTACATACTTGCTGCCATCACTGACATATTAAGAGCATGACTGGCTTGCTTTTAGCCATTTCTGACAGAGTGACAACCGCTTCTCTCATAATAATGTCCATAACTGATATATGTTGGGCATCCGGATGTGGCACAGTGGTAGCCCCGGTTTAATGGTGGGCATTATTAGCATAACATATGCATTAATAGTGTTATGGTGAGCAAGCATGGCCTATGATTCCAATTCCTGGGTATTTGAAGCAGAATTTGTCCATCCCTGGCATTTTTACATGGCAGTACTCATTGAAAACAAAAAGCTGATGTTTAGGGACTGTGTATTTTCTAACAATGAAAACTGATTTGATTTTTAAAGAAAGAAATTATGCTTTTTCTGAAAAGGTTTTTCTTTTGGAAAGTGGAAAGCAGTTTTGATAGAAAAATATGTGTATTTTTCAAAACTAATATGCTAATGAAGACAAAATATAACAATTCTAAAACGCATTTAAAGTTTTAGCTGAATGATAATTTAATTTGAGTTGGGGAGACTTACTGCTGTGGTAGTATCCTTTGTGGCACACAGCATGTGATGATTTGAATTTTACTTGATTATAAGCATTCAATATTGATAAAAGTTTTCCTAGCATTCTGCTTATAACTTCATCTGGAATGTTTGGGTGGTGACTCCTGATAAATCTTTCTTAGGGTGGTCATAGTGTAATGTTATTACATATCATCAGCATTTTACAGTGATAAAATATGCTAGTAGCTCGACAGGGCTTTCCTTGAGCAGAATTAGCTCTCACTACAGAAAAGGTTTGAGACTCCGATCAAGAAGCTCTGTCTCATAGAAGACAAAGCAGCCTTTGCACGCAGGAGCCACGCATGGATGACAATGAGTAGGTATAAATCCCTTGGCCCCAGGCATATTTTACACTAGGGTATTCACGGAAACCCAAAGAAATCTTTTTAAAATACAAGTTAGGTATCCTCCCAGGTATACCGCATCTTCCACCCTGGCTGAGAGAGAATCATGGGATCTCATGCACGCTATGTGGAGTCGGAACCGAAGACATAAAACATCTCATATGCTCTTGTACGAAGTTAAAAGAGGCAAGGGTATGCCTACTATAGCCCCACTTCAATGAACGAGGGAAACGATCCTGGAGATAGGCGGTACTTTCTGGCTTCAATCCTAAGGACACACAACTAAATGGGAAGTTAGTGAAGTTCCTGTCACTAGCAGCGACAAAGCAAGGACCGGCGGTATCATGAACAAGCTCAAAAACTATACAAGGTTTTGCATTTAGAACTTTAAACTGGGTACAAACCCGGGTCTGTCCCAAGCATAACGCAAAAAAAGGACCACTCTTATATTGGAGATTCATCAGCTTTTAGAAATTTATTTTTACGGCCTACACTTGTGGAACTGCATCTACCACGAAGGGGCAAGATGGCCGCTGACAGGCCGTAAGGAGCAGTCGCTATCCTCCCAGGCTCCTGCGCAATGGTGAAAACAACGGGGAAATGCCAACGACCACCGCCGCTGTCGCAAAGATAGTATGCAGTATTCTATAAAACTTGTAAAGCGGCTGTTTTTCTGGATAGTGAGAAGCAGATTTAATTTGTCAAGTGTGCTTTGCTGGCTCGGATCGCCTTACCGGCTTCGCGTCAAGCTCTGATGCAAAGTATGGCCTCACGCGGTCCAAGACCGCAGAAAGATACACAGAGGGAAAAAGAAAAGGATAATGCTGCTTTAAGTGATCCAGACATAGCAGTTCCAAGCTCTAATCTTCGATCGATGACACAGAGTCGAACCCGAAGAAACATGCTGAAAGACAATGCAGACAATGCAGACTACGCAGAGGAGGACGAGAATACTGAAAAAGTACAAAAAAAGAATGAACTAAAATTAAAGGAGAAAAAGGAGAAAGCTCAACTAAATAAGAAAGGAATAAAGCGGCAGAACAACGAAGCCGCTGGTAAAGCTGCTGGTAAAGAGGGAAGTATGCGCCAGCCTACCCTTCACGAATCCTTTGCAGTGCTCGCTCCGGCCCAACTCTCAGTCACAGCAGTCGTGGCGATTTCAGAAGCAGCAATCCCCTCACTACAGACAGATTCGGGGGCTGGCGAGGCTGTGCATGGTCTGGCGGAATCGAGCGTGGAGCTCCGAGAGGCTCGGATAGGGAACGCAGGTGAAACTGATGCACGGACAACAGATGGAGCATCACGATCAACGACCAAGCAGCTGACTACGTTGGAGGCTGAGAGGACGCCGCAGCACAATCAGT
Organism: Lissotriton helveticus; assembly: GCF_964261635.1. NCBI lineage: Eukaryota > Metazoa > Chordata > Amphibia > Caudata > Salamandridae > Lissotriton > Lissotriton helveticus. Next base: position 340,584,609 of record NC_136063.1, on the reverse strand, counting down.
TTCAAGATGGGAGAAGACAGACCACCGCTTTGTCTGATAATTGAAACATTTATGTAGTTTTAGATATGAAGCAGCAGCCTACGATCCAAGCATCGCTCTCTGGTAAGGGCGACAGTGAGGGCGGCGAGGGAGCCGAAAATGTGCCTGATAAAGGCAGTGGCAAGATACAGTGGTATGATGGTCAGGCTGATCAGGCTATAGAAATAATGGCTGATACAGAGATTACTGCGGTCATACAAAACACAAATGACACAGCGGAGTTAACCCCAGATAGGGTAATTTACTTACAGATTGTTCCCCTTGCTATTGAGCATAATTTATCCCCGACTGATAATACTGAAGAACCCGTTGGAAGCTTACTCACAGAGGGTGGGAATATAACGCAACATAAAGACCAAAATGTTGAAGGCCAGGGATCGGGGATAAGCATGAAAGAATGCCGCAGACCAACACTTGATATACAAGCCCCGGCTGGCTCCATTATGAAGCCTGGATCCCCCAGTGACGAATGCTTTTACTCTGTAAACGACGAGGAGGATAATGATGAGAGGGTGGACTCAATATCTGAAAGCGATATTGGAGTTTTGGAGACAGAGTCGGAGCTGGAATCTGAAGCTGTAACATCGGATGGTGGGGAAACTCATAAGGTGTCTACCAAAAGAAGGGCAAAAAGTTTGAAATATAGATTTCGCAGCAAGTCTAAAACCAATATGAGTCCCTCACATATAGAAGTCTCTAAAAAACTAGACTGGGATTATTCAGCAACCTCTCAGCTTTATCAGGACGGGGCTGTCGCTGTGCCTGATCCCCAACCCAACCCACCTGCACAAGCGACAACGATGGATATGCTGTACACAACATTAAAACAAATGCAGGGGGAGGCTAGAAGCGAGTCTCGGAGGGCAAAGCAGGCTAACCAAAAAATACTGGGGTCTCTACGAAAGGTTAATTAACTATATACAGACATGGCATCAAGGGTTACTGAAGTAGAAGCAAGGACTGAGAAATTGGAGGAAGAGGTTGGGAATTTGAACGAGTTTCGGAGGGAACAGGAAAAGATGGCAACTGATGTGCACTGGAAACTCGAGGACTATGAGAACCGCCAACGGCGTAACAATATAAGATTACTGGGTGTGGCAGAAGGAAGGGAAGGGCAGGATGTGCGGGCATTTGTTATTGAATTGCTTAAGGGGGCCTTTCCTGAATTAACGGGCTGGGCATGGGAAAGGGAGATACAAAGAGCGCACAGGTTCCCTATGGTCCAAAAAAAGGCCTCACCTACTGATAAACCTAGGGCAATCCTGATATTTGTAGGGAACTTTCTTCTAAGGCAGGAAATTATGGGCAAAGCCAAGCCCGAAGCTAGACGGTCATATAATGGTACGACCTTCTTTGCCCGCCCCGATTTCTGCCACGCCACGGTGGAAAGGAGGTGACGGATGAGGCAAATGATAACCCCTTTCCAAAACATGGGCTGTGAAGCCTACTTGATGTTTCCATCTCGCCTTAAGGTAATTGATAAGGGTCAGACTAAGATTTTTTTTCTGAGATTAAAGCTCAGGCGTATCTTGACGAAATCAAACAAAGAAAAGGGGGCACAAAAAATTTGGTGGTTGCACTTATCTTGACAATACAAAAGGCTTAACAAAATCTGAATAATCTGAAAGGAAAAGATTAAATCTGTGTCTTAAACACAATAGTATTGGCATTTATGGCATAAAACATAAGATGGTATCTAGAGCAGGGGAGGGAGGGGCGGGTGGCACCTGGGGCTACAGCTGTCACGTATAGGTCAGGACTGACCAATTTGCCCGTAAGGGGGGTGTGGGGGGCTGGGGGGGGAGGGGTACAGGGCACCTGGATGTTTTTTGTTTAAATATTTATCTACAGGGAAGATTTCATAAAATATGTAAAACTGAGAGGCGGGTAGATCACTACAAGGAGGAGATGATAGAATGCTGTTTGCTACTGATGTTAACTTGCTGGGACAGCTAACTGATGTACATTAATGGGTACTCGTATAATTACTGTAAAGGTGTGTGGATTAAATGACCGAACTAAGAGGCAGCGGGTGTCAATGTGGTTAAGATCTCTAAATGTGGATCTGGTGTGCCTTCAGGAAACTCATATAGAGGGAGAGCAGGGCTATTTGCTAGACCAGTTGGGATATCAAGTATTATCCTATACTAAGCAGGGGGCCAAAAACAGAGGAGTGGCAATTTTGTCAAAACAAAGGGATCTCATAATAAGGAGAAAACTTGAGGATCGATGGGGTAGATGGGACCTCATAGAATATAAAGTGAATGAGGAATGGATTACTTTAGGGTGTGTATATGGCTCAACAGAAGATGACCCTGATAGCTTCGATATTTTGGATCTGGAGTTGTCCACATGGTCACCAACTGTTATCTCAATTGGGGATTTTAATATTAATGGGGCAGGTGGGCTTGGACTGGTTTCCAATGGGGGGTATCAGGGTAGAAAAAGAAGAGTTTGGTGCTCACTATGTAATCTTGCAAGGAATAATGCCCTGTTGGGTGTTTGGGGGGACACTATATCCTGATAAGCAGGGGTTCACTTACTATTCAGCGCCTCATAGGATATGTGCTAGGTTAGATTACTTTTTTGTCTCAAACTCACTCCAATCAAAAGTAAAAATTGAGAAGCTCCCACGTATAATTTCTGATCATAACCCCCTGATTTTAACAGTAAGCCTTGGAAGTAAAAGACCAGACCGCACTTGGACATTCGAGAGAGGGTTGTTAAAAGATGAGGCTTATATTACCCATATGAAAGAGTGGATTACTGTTTTTTTAAATATCAATAGAGGCAGTACGGAGGCTGGGAACGTCTGGGATGCATTTAAGGCAGCTATTCGAGGGGAGACAATAATCTATAGTGTAGCTAGTCGGAGGAGGGAAAGGCAAAAGGATGCAGACCTTAATAAAGCGGTGGTAGAAGCAGAGGATGAGTTAACTAATACCGTGATAAGGGGAGCACCTCTAGACCAAGTATTAGTAAAAATAGCTAAGGCAAAGATGGAGACGCAGGAGAGCATAGCTAATAAGGCTGCTAAAACATATTTAGCAAATAGAGAAAGATGCTTCGAATTTAATGAATCTGTGGGTCGTACTCTTGCTATACGCACTAGGCAGGATTTCTCCACTGCCCAAGTGCGTGGGGTTCAGGATGAAGCAGGAATAACAGTGTCAGATACAGAGGGAATATGAGAAGTATTTAGAAAATGTTATATCTCATTATATGATCAAGAGAACCCAACTGATGTCTCCAAGATAAGTGATTATCGGCGAGATATTCCAGTAACAATTCTATCGGAGGATGATGCAAAGAAACTGGAAGATCCTTTTAGTTCTGACGAGATTCTGGCTGCCCTGACTAGTCTCCTCTCTGGGAAGGCTGCAGGACCTGACCAAATTCCAGTGGAATTTTTTTAAAAATTTTGGGACATAATTAAACAGGATCTGACAACCACAATGCAGGAGGCGCAGGGAGGGATATCGACTCCAAAAAGCTGGGCAGGGGCAGACATTGTCATAATTTTGAAAAAGGGCAAACCCCCTAACCAACCTGGATGATACAGACCCATAACCTTGATGAATGCGGATACAAAAATATATTTGAAGGTAATGGCCTCTCAGAGTTGCCAAGGTAATCAATATCCTTGTGAGTATTAATCAACACAGGTTTATACCAGGGAGAGGCACCACCCATCACACACGAAAAGTCTTTACCCTTCTAGATGCTGCAGAGGTTGCAGGAGACCCGATGGCGATTATGTTATTGGACGCAGAAAAAGCCTTCGATCGGGTCTCCTGGGACTTTCTATGGTTTATATTGAGGAGGTTGGGCTTTGGAGGGGGACTGGTGAGAGCTCTGCAGGTATTATATGCGGCCCCAACCGCTCGTATTCGAGTAAATGCAGGATACACGCTCCCATTTAAAATCAAAAGGGGAACGCAACAGGGGTGCCCCTGCTCCCCGCTCCTGTTTGCTCTCTATATGGACCCATATATACGACGCATAGAATTAAATAATAATATCTGCCCAGTAGACACTTATAGGGCCCAATGCAAAATCCTGGCCTACGCCGACGACGTAGCAATCGTTACTCCTAAACCCATGGAAGCCATGGTACTGGTGGAGATGGAAGCCAAGCAGTTTGGAGAAGTGTCTGGCTACGCTCTGAATACTGCTAAAACACAGATTATTAAAAACAGTAAAACACACTGCTTAGATAATCGGGTGGTGGAAAATGGAGTATATCTAGGGGTAACAATCACAGCGGATTTAGACAAACTAGTGGAGGCAAATATAGCACCTATAATAAATAAAGCCAAGAAGGATCTGGACAGGTTAAATAACATCCATTTTTCAATAGTAGGACGAACTGATATAATTAAAATGATCTTCCTCCCAATTTTTTTTACCTATTTAGGGCTATACCTTTATTATTTGAGGCAAAATGGTTTAAAACTCTGGAACATATGATAAATCAATTTGTTTGGGCGCATGGAAAGACGCGAAGGGCGTTGAGATTTATGGCACTTCCTAGGGAGCGTGGTGGGTGGGCCTTGCCAGATTTAAAATTAGATTATTGGGCGGCATCTCTTCAATATATGGCAGGACTATTTGGAGGGGGAGAAAGCGAAGGGCAAGATGAGTTAGGAACCCTAGCAATCTATACATTGGCCCTAGGAGATCACGCTGAGAATCTCTTCTTGAAAATTACTGATCATAGTTATTTTAAGAGGACTACATTCAAAACAGTCATGGCAGCACATAAGATTTGGTCTTCATTTACGAAAAAGTTTGGCCTTGGTAGATATAACGCTTACACTAGGTTAAAAAATAATCCTAATCTCCCTGATGACACATTTTCAGGGCCGGTCTTCAATGATTGGGCTGGTCACGGGATTACGAAGATGGGTGATATGATGGGAGCACAGGGGGTGATGCAGTTTAGCGCTCTGCAGGCAATATATAGTCTGGATTCAACTCATTTTTTTAAGTATCTGCAAATAAGGAGCTTTGTGCTGACAAAAACTGGAGGGTTGGCGGGATTTAGCTCGAACCCTATGTTGGATATTATACAGAATGGTATAGAGTGTACAATAAAAAGATTTTACTCGGAATTGATAGAGCACCAAGCAGATGATCTGGAAAAGTTTGAGAATAAATGGATACAGAAACTGGGGGTAGAGAAGAAATGTTTCCATAGGTCATTGGAATTAGGCCAGAAACTCCTGTGCTCTGCACCACTACAGGCACAACACTATAAGACTCTATATTTATTATATCACACGCCCGCCAGGATAGCACAATGGGGAGGCACAGCTGGAACTACGTGCCCAAGATGTGACAGTGATGAAGCTGATCTAGTTCATATGCTTGCGACGTGCACCCATTTAAAAACCACCTGTGATGAAATTGAACTATTTCTTAAAACCTCATTAAGGATAGAGATCACACTTACCCCAGCAGCGGTGCTTCTTGGATTAAATCACAATGCTACCCAAGCACACTATGAATATTTTGTATTCTTGGCCATGGCTGGTCTGAGACTGTGCATTACTACAGCCTGGCTGGACCGTATACCACCCACATTCCACCAATGGTTAACGAAGCTATTAGCCACGTATAATCTTGAAAAAGCAATTTATGCTAGGAAAGGTATAAATGGTAAGAAATTAGGAAAGGAAATATGGGAACCCGTTTAAAGATGGAGAGAGATAGATCCGGGGTAGGAGGTATTAAAAGTAGTGCTTCTAGGACTTAATTTACTTGTTCGATTTATGATTACCTATGTTTTGATTTTAGCTGATTGAGCTATATTGGGGTTCTTTTATGATTTGTTATGCCTTTCTATGTCGTATTGCTCAAGATATACTGAAGGCTTATATGAATTGGTATACCTCTCTATGTTGTATTACTTTATGTGTTATTTTCTTTTACCCTGAATGAATATGTGTGCCCTGTACAAACATAAACTGGGGGGGGGGGGGAACAACTATGAATAAAAATATAAAAAAAAATAAAAAAATGCATTTTTACTTTTTTAACATACAAGAACTTTTTAACAATGTGCATTATTGTAACAGTTTTAACTGATCAAAAACAATGAAATAATTACTTACTTACTTATTATTGAGTCCCAGGGGGCCTTTATGCTGAAGTTTAAAATATGCTTGTATTCTAACTGTCTCAAACAGCGTTCTCTATGACCTCCCCTGATATGGGCTGGCAACTGATCAATAGCAAAATATTGAAATTCCTTCAAACTGTTGTTATGTACTCGGTCAAAGTGTCTGGCCACTTGGTATGATGGATCTTTGTTCACAATCGCCCTGATGTGCTGAAGGATCCTCAGAAGAAAACTCAAAATCGTGCTGCCTATATACATCTTCTGGCATGTACATTTGAGGACATACACTACAAATCTGTTCAGCAGTTTTTGAGATATTAACTGAAATCTATATTTCCATATCTAGGGACGTGGATCTTTATCGGATTTGTAAATCCACACACCAAAAGCAATGCCATAATTGGCTGGCGGCAGCCATAGAGGAAAGCTGCGGCCACCATTTTGTTCATCAAGACTCAGTTTCCAGGGGGGAAAATAAAGTTGAAAAGTGATTGTATGAGTCAGGCTAGAGATACCCTGAATTCAAGGGACTAAGGGAGGTGTCTGTGAGGGACCCCTCATGGGCAGAAATTGATTCAAAAATCTTTTTTCTTACCACGCGAGGATCAGGATCCTCCCTGGATCCTCCTGGATTTGGTTGGTTTTGGGTGGATCCGGTTAAAGAAGATTCTACAGAAGCTAAAATGAGAGCATATTTTTTGTAAATTCACACTATGTTCCTCAGCCATATGAGAATGAACTCTGACATTCTCAGTAAAGCATGCACTTCCAACAGGAGTAGCCAGTCAGTTGCAATACTTGCAATACCAGCTGCAAACTGCCTGTTAACTCCCTGGTGATCAGCAGTTTACTACAGTGTCCTGATGAGCAACTAGAGTTCTAAAATTCTGAAATTTGGTTGAATTGAAGTTGAAAACTGAAATCATTTTGACTGAGGATACTGCAGTAAATGAGGAGATTAGGGAGCTTCATAACTAATAAGTCTCCCAAGAAGGCCACCAGAGATAAAATAGCCCAAATGTAGCAAAATATCACCCAAATGTAGCCCAAGTATAGCCCAATGTCAGAAGTGTGCGAAACAACCACTCCTATTGGGCTTCTTTATAAAAGTGCATGAAAGGGTTAACACATACTAACCGTTCAGAAATGAAGTGACAAAATGAAAAAATTAAAGATTCGTTTTTAATAGCTGTCTTCCGTACTATCAGAGGGTAAAACTTTGAAAATTATGCTATTAATAGTTGCTTTGTGTGAGAGTAGTGTGCCATTCTTATGCTTAGTTTTTACATTTACTGAAGTATTGTAACTATCTGATAAGACCCAAAATAATATTTGATCAATAAACTCAATTTTCATGTATGTGAATTACATTTAATTTGGAGTAAAAAGATTGGAAAGGTATATTTGTATGTGAGAATGTTATAAGAGAGTATCAAATACCTTTGAGAAAATATTGGAACTCTATGAGGTAATATATGAGTGGTTTTGTGAGTAGCTTTGCATGTTTAAAAACAGGTGTGTAAGACACTGTAGGCCAGATGTACGACCTGCCAAATAGTGCTTCGTAAATTGCGTCGCATTTGCGTCTCGCAATTTTGAAGCGCTATTTGGCATGTACAACAGTGTGTACTGGGATGGTGGCCTGCTGGGTTCAGCAGACCGCCATGTCTGGGACTTCTTTTTAAATAAAGCAGCTTTTTTTGTAAAATGCAGCCCATTTTCCTTAAAGAAAAACAGGTTGCATTTAAAAAAAAATAATAATAAATTAACCACTGGCTATATGGGAGAGTGTCTCCGCTTTACTATGCCTTTATTTTTGATGCCTTGTCTTAATAAAAATAAATATTTATAAAAAAAAATTAACCACTGGGACCACTGCCTGCCCTTAAAAAAAATATTGTTCCATGCATTTGAGAATGCATTACCACCTACTTGAAGTAGGTGTTAATTTGTGAGAGTTTTGCAACCTCATTTGTGGTTGCAAAACGTTGGTACATAGCTTTGCGGTCGCTATTAGGAAGGGAAGGCCCCGTCCCAATAGCGTGTCGCAAAACAGTATTTTGCGAGTCCTAATTTATTTGCGAGTCGCAAAATACTGTTTGTACATGGGCCCATGCTTTTTAGCATGCGCATACAGGTCTAAGACCCGTTTGAGCATGCTAAAAAGCATTGTACATCTGGACCTTTATGAGTGTATGAGAATGTGACTGATTTGAAGAGTAGGTGTGTGAGAAGTTGCTTCACAATCTTCTGCTTTGAATTAGTGTGTAATACATTTGCTGTGTAATACATTCTGTGATTGGTAATAAAAAAACTGTTGAGTAGAAGATTTGGAAATATTTAAATGTGTATATATGATGCTCTGTTCTCAAAGAGTGTTTTGCTTTGAATTCTGGTGTTGTGGTTCTGTTACACTGCTTTGTCAGCTACAAAAACACATATACATTTAATTACTCACTGAGGAAGTACTTGTACATACAGTTGATTCAAACATAGTTGTAGTCACACCTATATTGTTCTCACTTCGTAATGGGGGTACAGCTCGTACACCGATCGTACAATGGGGGTACGGCTTGTACACCCATCGTACATGGGGTACGGCTCGTACACCGATTGTACAATGGGGGTATGGCTCGTACACCGATCGTACAATGGGGTACGGCTCGTAATTATGGGGGGTACGGACCGTACGGTGTGTATGTGTTTGTGTGCTTTTCCGTACAACTCGCCCTTACCTGACGTGGACCGCACGAATCGCACCCTCATACCCTGGTCCGGATCGTACTCGTCGGGTCGTACGGCATGTGTACGAGTCGTACGGTATGTGTACGAGTCGTACGGTTCACGGTTTCAGCCTTGCAATACGTACGGATTGTGACGATTCGGACGGATTCACGGAATACGGATCGTACTTCGCGACTCGGACGGACAGGTACGATTCGTACGGAGAGGGCTCCGGATACAAATCGTACGGACGTTTTTTTTTCGGAATCGACCCCTTAATTTCATACATCAGGCCATCCTCTCCCATAGGGAGGAGACACGTCAGGACAGCCGGAAGGCACAGGCCGCAATGAGGAAGATGCAGGGGGTGGTGAGGAATCTATCCAAGGCCTGTACTAATATTGGAGAAAGGGTGACCAACTTGGAGGAAAGGGTAGTTTCAACTGAGGCAGAGACGTCTAACGCTTCTACTCAAGCAGAGGCTCATGGTGCCCAAATTAACGACATCCAGTGGAAGCTGGAAGACTTTGAAAACAGGCAGAGAAGGAACAATCTCAGAGTTTTGGGGATCCCTGAAGGGGCAGAGGGATCAGACATCAGAATGTTTATCACAGAACTGTTTAGATCTGCCTTTCCTGAGATATCTGACTGGAACTGGGCCATTGAGATACCCTGTTCAAAGTTCGAGGCACTGTAAGGAGAGATGGAAAACCTTGGGCGATCCTGGTCTTTTTAGGCAATTTCCTTTTGAGGCAGGCAATTGCAGAGAAGGCTAGACCTGAGTCCAAGAGGTCAAGTGGAGGAGTTACATTTTTTGTCCGCCCCGACTTCTGCCATGCAACGGTGGAGCCAGGTTCTGAAACTGGGATGGTGCAATGAGCTAAAAAACGGTGTTGGATCTAGCCCTGATCTCTTGACTGGGTGAGAGTACTCTGCTTAATTCAGAGACTCTGTCCATCACCACCCCTTGTTGTAAATAATTTTGTCCACCCTAAGCGTGGAAGGGTATACTCAGATGTGAGTCCCTTGCTCATTGCACCACCAGGATTCAAGCAAGCCGGGCCGAAGACGCCTGAAATGGCAGAAACCGGTCCCCGGAAGCTTGTTTCCTTCCCAGTGTAAGAATTGGCTTTTGTAGTCTGGTCTGCCCTGTTCCCATGATGCACTGGGCCAGGGACAGACTAATTTGCATACAGCCAGGTTCTGAAACTGGGATGGTGCAATGAGCTAAAAAACGGTGTTGGATCTAGCCCTGATCTCTTGACTGGGTGAGAGTACTCTGCTTAATTCAGAGACTCTGTCCATCACCACCCCGTGTTGTAAATAATTTTGTCCACCCTAAGCGTGGAAGGGTATACTCAGATGTGAGTCCCTTGCTCATTGCACCATCAGGATTCAAGCAAGCCGGGCCGAAGACGCCTGAAATGGCAGAAACCGGTCCCCGGAAGCTTGTTTCCTTCCCAGTGTAAGAATTGGCTTTTGTAGTCTGGTCTGCCCTGTTCCCATGATGCACCGGGCCAGGGACAGACTAATTTGCATACAGCCAGGTTCTGAAACTGGGATGGTGCAATGAGCTAAAAAACGGTGTTGGATCTAGCCCTGATCTCTTGACTGGGTGAGAGTACTCTGCTTAATTCAGAGACTCTGTCCATCACCACCCCTTGTTGTAAATAATTTTGTCCACCCTAAGCGTGGAAGGGTATACTCAGATGTGAGTCCCTTGCTCATTGCACCATCAGGATTCAAGCAAGCCGGGCCGAAGACGCCTGAAATGGCAGAAACCGGTCCCCGGAAGCTTGTTTCCTTCCCAGTGTAAGAATTGGCTTTTGTAGTCTGGTCTGCCCTGTTCCCATGATGCACTGGGCCAGGGACAGACTAATTTGCATACAGCCAGGTTCTGAAACTGGGATGGTGCAATGAGCTAAAAAACGGTGTTGGATCTAGCCCTGATCTCTTGACTGGGTGAGAGTACTCTGCTTAATTCAGAGACTCTGTCCATCACCACCCCTTGTTGTAAATAATTTTGTCCACCCTAAGCGTGGAAGGGTATACTCAGATGTGAGTCCCTTGCTCATTGCACCATCAGGATTCAAGCAAGCCGGGCCGAAGACGCCTGAAATGGCAGAAACCGGTCCCCGGAAGCTTGTTTCCTTCCCAGTGCAAGAATTGGCTTTTGTAGTCTGGTCTGCCCTGTTCCCATGATGCACTGGGCCAGGGACAGACTAATTTGCATACAGCCAGGTTCTGAAACTGGGATGGTGCAATGAGCTAAAAAACGGTGTTGGATCTAGCCCTGATCTCTTGACTGGGTGAGAGTACTCTGCTTAATTCAGAGACTCTGTCCATCACCACCCCTTGTTGTAAATAATTTTGTCCACCCTAAGCGTGGAAGTGTATACTCAGATGTGAGTCCCTTGCTCATTGCACCATCAGGATTCAAGCAAGCCGGGCCGAAGACGCCTGAAATGGCAGAAACCGGTCCCCGGAAGCTTGTTTCCTTCCCAGTGTAAGAATTGGCTTTTGTAGTCTGGTCTGCCCTGTTCCCATGATGCACTGGGCCAGGGACAGACTAATTTGCATACAGCCAGGTTCTGAAACTGGGATGGTGCAATGAGCTAAAAAACGGTGTTGGATCTAGCCCTGATCTCTTGACTGGGTGAGAGTACTCTGCTTAATTCAGAGACTCTGTCCATCACCACCCCTTGTTGTAAATAATTTTGTCCACCCTAAGCGTGGAAGGGTATACTCAGATGTGAGTCCCTTGCTCATTGCACCATCAGGATTCAAGCAAGCCGGGCCGAAGACGCCTGAAATGGCAGAAACCGGTCCCCGGAAGCTTGTTTCCTTCCCAGTGTAAGAATTGGCTTTTGTAGTCTGGTCTGCCCTGTTCCCATGATGCACTGGGCCAGGGACAGACTAATTTGCATACAGCCAGGTTCTGAAACTGGGATGGTGCAATGAGCTAAAAAACGGTGTTGGATCTAGCCCTGATCTCTTGACTGGGTGAGAGTACTCTGCTTAATTCAGAGACTCTGTCCATCACCACCCCTTGTTGTAAATAATTTTGTCCACCCTAAGCGTGGAAGGGTATACTCAGATGTGAGTCCCTTGCTCATTGCACCATCAGGATTCAAGCAAGCCGGGCCGAAGACGCCTGAAATGGCAGAAACCGGTCCCCGGAAGCTTGTTTCCTTCCCAGTGTAAGAATTGGCTTTTGTAGTCTGGTCTGCCCTGTTCCCATGATGCACTGGGCCAGGGACAGACTAATTTGCATACAGCCAGGTTCTGAAACTGGGATGGTGCAATGAGCTAAAAAACGGTGTTGGATCTAGCCCTGATCTCTTGACTGGGTGAGAGTACTCTGCTTAATTCAGAGACTCTGTCCATCACCACCCCTTGTTGTAAATAATTTTGTCCACCCTAAGCGTGGAAGGGTATACTCAGATGTGAGTCCCTTGCTCATTGCACCATCAGGATTCAAGCAAGCCGGGCCGAAGACGCCTGAAATGGCAGAAACCGGTCCCCGGAAGCTTGTTTCCTTCCCAGTGTAAGAATTGGCTTTTGTAGTCTGGTCTGCCCTGTTCCCATGATGCACTGGGCCAGGGACAGACTAATTTGCATACAGCCAGGTTCTGAAACTGGGATGGTGCAATGAGCTAAAAAACGGTGTTGGATCTAGCCCTGATCTCTTGACTGGGTGAGAGTACTCTGCTTAATTCAGAGACTCTGTCCATCATCACCCCTTGTTGTAAATAATGCAACGGTGGAGAGGCGTTGGAGATTAAGGCAGTTAATCAAGCCATTTCAGGAGAAAAAACCCCAGGTCTATCTTATTAACCCAGCACAATAAAAAGTAATCCATGACGGACGTACCCAATATTTTTCTTCTGAGATAAAAGCCAGAGAATTTCTGGGAACTATATAAGCTTGAGAGAATCCTATGTTTTATTTCTTGTTTTTTTATTTCTGTCAGACGCGGCTATAGGCTCTAATTAAGTTTCTAGATAGTTTGGATGCTGGGTGTTGAGTGTCGGGGGTGGGACCGACTTATGCTGGATTAGCTTTGATCTTTATTATGTCTTTGTAAATTAATATGACATGTGGGATCAGGAGGATATATTGCTGTGTATCGTGTCATGACCCAGTCTACTACTGCTGCACCCATCACATGCATAGACCCAGGTCTGAATGTTTCCTGAGGGTGTTGGGAGCTAGAAGGGAGGGGAAGGGGAGGGGGAGGGAGCGAGTAGGGGAGAGGAAAAAAGAAAATTCTGGAGAAAATGAGAATATCTGGTACTATTTTTTGCTTATTCTATGTAGTGTGAGATCGTCTAAATGTGCATACCTTTTGTTGTCAAGCTGCAAATGAATCGGAAATGCCATAGAGAATTATGACAAAACGTAATATATGTTCCCTTAATGTCGGGGTTTTAAATAATTGGAAAAAAAGGCAAAGATTCGCTGAGTTTGTAAGATCAACGCGGTTAGATATTCTATGTATACAGGAGACGCATTCACCCTGGGAAAAGAAACATTTGTTGAATCTTAGAGGTTTTGATATTCTTGCCTGCTCTTCCCAGACCTCCACAATCAGAGGAGTTGCAATTCTAGGCAAACATTCATTAGGAGGCATAAAGCGTAATGAGGCTGATCCACTAGGAAGATGAGCTCTGGCTGAGCTTTCTTGTGGTGTTACCATTTGTGGAATCTATGGCTCTAATCAAGACGACCCTGAAGTATTTAACTTATTAGAGAATGAATTAATTAGCTGGCCTACTCCTAGCATCGTTTGTGGGGATCTCAATATCCCTGCAGATATTACCAGTAAAGTTCCCTATGCTGGTCGGAAACCCCGGGTATTTCAAGCTTTGAGCTACTTAATCGGTTCACATGGACTAGGTGATTTCTGGGGAAACAAAATGCCCAACAACCCAGGGTTTACCTTCTTCTCGTGCCCTTATTAAAGATACACAAAACTCGACTATTTTTTTATTTCTCTATCAGAACTGAGGAAAGTCAGTATAAGGAAACTACCCAAAATAATCTCAGACCATAGTGCACTCATACTGAGTTATGACCAGGGTACGGCTATGACAAAACAACCTAGATGGACCTTCAATAGAAAGCTATTAGCAGACAATGGTTACCTAGAATATCTGAGGAAATGGACTGTAGCATTTTGTGATGCTAATCGCTTTAGCGCATCGAGAAATAATGTATGGGATGCCTTTAAGGCGGCCCTGAGAGACGAAACAATAAGTTTTGCGGCTTGGCTTAGGAAACAGGAAATATCAGAAAATGATAGGCTGTTAGATTTATTGGTAGCAGCAGAAGAGTAGCATGGGAGTGATATTTTGCATGGAAGGGACGGGAAAGAGAGTCAACAGAAAATCAGCTCCATCAAGGCAGAGATCAATAAACTGATGGCGAAGTAGGCCGCTATTGAATATCATGCCCATAGGTGTAATCTATATAAACCGGAGAACAGGCAAGAAGAGCTTTGGCGTTACGTATTAGACAAAGAGCTAATAAGAATCTGATAGTAAATATACAGGAGAACGGCCACGATTATGCGGAACCGACGGATATCCTGAAAGTATTTAAAAACTTTTTATCAGGCACTGTACCAGGAAGAGGGGGATTCAGATATGACTAGTTGAGAATCTGAGGAAGAAGGTCATGAGCTTGATGATGTAGCCAAGGAATCTCTAGATCACGGTCTGTCTATTAGTGGGGTCCACGAGGCACTGCAAGAGCTAGCGATGTGTAAGGCAGTAGGGCCAGACAGCAACCCGTTAGAAGTCTATAAGAGTCTGTCAAACAAATTAGTCCCAATACTATTAGATGTATTCAATGGAATAATATGTACTGGCCAAATTCCTGATACATGGAATATAGTCGTATTACATAATAAAGGGATACCCAAAGAAAACCCCAGCTCATACAGGCCGATATCCCTCATAAATGCGGACACCAAGGTTTATGCTAAAATCTTGGCCAAGAGGTTGGGGAGGGTCATTGGCAGTCTGGTCCCCCCTTGGCAGCATGGATTCATCCCAGGCCGTGGAACAATTGATCACATAAGACGAGCCATAACTCTTTTTGATTCCCATGCTGCCATGGGGGGAGCGGATGGCCATGATCCTCCTCGACGCGGAAAAGGCGTTCGACAGCGTAAGGTGAAAGTTTTTGTGGGGGTTTTGGGCCGGAGGGGCTTTGGACCCAAAATGTTGAATGCCCTTAAGGCCACGTACTGTGACTCAACAGCTAGAGTTCAGTTAATGGGTGAAAGCTCGGAAAAGATATTTATTACAAGGGGGACGAGTCAGGGGTGTCCCTGCTCACCCATACTGTTCGCGCTATATATAGAACCACTGGTTCGGCAGTTATTGGAATGCAGGGACATCAAGCCGGTAACCATTAATGGGTTTTATACCACACTATTGGCTTATGCCGACGATCTGGCAGTAATCACCCCTGAACCCGCCACGGCTATGCAAAGAATTGTTGAGATAACAAGAGAGTATGGTGGCTATTCAGGATACCGCCTGAATGAGGGTAAAACCCAGATAATTTGCACTAATAACATTGCTAAAATTGATACCAGATATGTTGAATCTGCAATGTATCTGGGAGTTACGATTAATACAGCAACCAAATTGATTGTAAGGGACAACTTTACACCGCTGCTAAAATCAATCGCCGCTGACCTTAAAAGAATCGATGTACTGCACCTGTCCCTTATAGGTAGATCGAATGTCTTAAAAATGACTAAGATTCTTTAACTTCTTCGAGCTATACCAGTCTTTATCGAGGACGCTTTGATAAAATCAATGGAAACAATTTTTATGAATTTCATATGGCAATATGGCAAGACAAGGCGGTCTCTGAAATGTATGTCCCTCCCTCAGGAACAAGGTGGGCTTGTAATATCTAACATTAGGTTTTATCATTGGGCATGTATGCTATTCTAGATGGTAGTACTATTTGATCCAACTACTGGAGTTTGCGACATGCCCAGGCGGAACCAAAATCCCCCCTCTATATATGAATTATTGTTGGGTAGGAAGGCGGTGGGGTTATTATTAAGGAAAAAAGATCAACGATATTTTTACGAAAACTCGGTACAAGGTTTTATGTAGTGCTTGGGAGGTTTGGAAATTTGTGCAAAAATTATTGATAATCCCAACAATTAACCGTTATATACCATTGTGACAATCTGGGATCTTTCCGCAACTTAGTAGTGATGGAATATGGAGATACTGGGAGCAGTCGGGTCTTAGAACTGTTGAAGACATCATGAAGGATGATGCAATGCTCAGTTTTGAGATAATACAACAGAGATTTGGCATATCTGATAATCAAAGGTTTAAATATGTCCAGGTGTCCCAGACATTAAAGGCCATGAGACCTTGGATTTCTCTTGGAAACAGAAGCCATTTATTGGATTATCTGTTAAATGGAGGCAGAAGGGTTAGCGAGATCAATAGTATTTTAATGAGTGGTATACAGGATGACATTGAGAAATATGATGTCTCCTGGGCCCTGAAATTGGGCAATCCAGATGTAGATCTGGATAAAGCTCTGCACTTAGATGAAAAAGTATTTTGCTCCTCGAATTTAAGAGTGCAACACTTTAAGACGTTATATAACCTATATTATACGCCAGCTAAATTGTTTGAGTGGGGCAAAAGGGAAGATAATAAATGCCCCAGGTGTATGAAAGGGCCAGCTAACCTATTACACATGTTCCACGATTGTGAAAAACTAAATCTAGTTTTCGGGAAAATCGAGACATTCCTGAGGGATTACTAGTCCTGAAGATTAAGCTATCCCCTACTTTAAAGAAATTAGGTAGCGATAGTAAGCTGAGGCTTCAGAAGGAGATCGAAACCTTTGTTTTTATTTGTGTTGTAGTTCTACGTATCTTTATATCCTCAGGCTGGAAGGATACATCTGCACCTTCTTTTCAGGTATGGTTGATCAGACTCTTGGGGATACATAATATCGAATCCTCCCTGTATGAGTCTAAGGGCTGGAAAACACGTGAGAAGGGTCTCAAGAACTGGGCTCCATTAAAGAATTGGAGGGACTCACAAATATGAATTTAAAAACAGATATTAATTATTGTGTGTATATAGGCATAACTACTGCACTTTAGAATGGTTTTATCACTATAATGAATGTTTATGCTATATGAATATATGAAGACATGATATATTTTAGCAATGGTGGATATAATAGTATGGAAATATGTAAAATCTGAATTATCTAATGCATTTGTTTTTGTTTGTACCAGAATATTCTCAAATAAAAATTAAAAAAAATAAAGATTTTTTGTTTAGTAAATCCCGATATGAGAATCTAAGGGTAAAAATGTCATTTCCACTCATGCATATTCCAGTTGGAAGAAATTTAATCTCTAGCTAACAACAAAATTAATTTGAGTCCCTTCTAAGAAATATCAACGTATACCAGAAAATATGAAAAATGCTCCCAAACCACACTCTCTGACTTCTGTAAATTTTCCAAGTAACTACTTGTGTATAAAACAAGGACATCTATGTCAAAACACTCGTCTAACACGAACTAATAAGTGACATAGGCAAAAGAGACAATCAGTCTCTCCTATACAATGCGCTTAGAAAGGGGACTATTAGTCTCCCCGTCGGTCACCGCCATTTCTAAAAGTATAATAGCACATTTTATGGATAACAACCGCATCTCCTAGTTAAATAAAAAGTAAGCATGGGCGAATTTTGTGAATTCGCGATTCGCGAATTTGCGTATTTACAAATTCGCAATCCGCAAAATTTGCGGATTTTTTTGTGTTCGCAAGGGTTTCTGCCAGTTCGTGAGGGTTTTTTACGAGTTCGCAAACGCGAACTTACTTGTCGGGTCGCGACGGTCGCGACCATGTTGTTTCTACGTCTGGTTCATCACAGCACCCTCTGTTTCACCACTGCCACCCTCTGGTTCACCCATGCCACCCTCTGGTTAATCACTGCCACCCTCTGGTTCATCACTGTAGATTATGGGGGGAAAAGCACACCTGCCCTGCCTCAACTGACATGAATTAATTTGGGGCTGATTAATGTGTCACTGAATTTGAGCTGGTACCTGCTTCCTTAGCTGTAAGTGCTTCCTGATTAATGATGAGCTTGAACTTTTGCACCTGCTAAGTGCTTTCAGTTTTGCAAAATTCGTTAGCGCACCTGCCCTGCCTCTACTGACATCAATGAATTAGGGGCTGATTAATGTGTCACTGAATTTGAACTTCCAGTCTGGCACCTGTTTCCTTATCTGTAATTGCTTTCTGTTGCAGTGTAATTTTTTTTAACTGGACCTTTGTGGCATATTTGTAGCTATTCTCTGAGCCTGCTGTGAGGGTCAGAGCAGGGTCATAGAATAGTTGCAAGTAGGCAACTGAACTCTGGAGGGGCCCCTCAGGAAGTACTACAGGGAATGGTTTCTGATGATGAGCTTGAACTTTTGCACCTGCTGAGTGCTTTCAGTTTTGCAAAAATCGTTTCTCCGCAATTTCGCTCGATTCGCGGGGCGCGAATTTGTGCGAGATCGAACTCGGAAGCCGCGAATTCCTGCGAATATGCAATTTGTTTTTTGCGGCATGCTAGTTCGCGTGTTTTTTTGCGTTTTTGCGAGCCGCTTGTAGCGCAATGATGCGAAGTTACCCTAGCGGTCGTACATGGGCGCGGCCATCTTGTTTGCGTGAAGTATTTCTGTTTCCGGGCGCTATGTGTAATCTCGCGAAGTGTGCGGCTCGCTAGTACAAGTTCGTGTGTGATCGCGGGGAAAATCTCGCGCGAACTTACGCACGCGGTCGTGAACGGGCGCGGCCATCTTGTTTTTCATTCATTGCTATGGTTCTGGGCATCCTTTCTGTATCCTCTCTCAATGTCTGCCATCCTTTGCTTGTTTGAAGTTTTTTTTAATCTATTTTACTTATTATCTATCCCTCTATTTTTCTAGCTCTATATTTTTGTGTTTTCTGCTACTTTTGGTTAATTTTAAACTACTTTTTCAAACTCTTTTCTTTTCTTCTTCCTTATTCTATTTCTTATTTCTTATTTACCTTCCTTTCTGCCCAGACCATGGTAAAGGGAGCCGGGAAGCAGCCCGAGAAGGGGAAGGGTCCCGCACCCCGTGCCCGGCTCCCGTGTGGGCATTTGAGGGGGGAGCTAGTCATGCCACGGGAGATCTTTAGCGCGGAGGAGGTGGCAGCACTAGTGTACTATGTACAGCGCCGCCTCCCCAGGACCATCACGGCAGGCGGCAGGATTGCAAGCGGTTACGGGATCCGGGAGCGCCGGAAGCGGTGGGAGAAGGTGTGCCGGGCCATGTATAAACACTCTCGGGTCCGGCGCACCTACAACCAGGCCACCCACCGTTGGACGGATATCCTGGACCCGGAACGCGACCTGCTCGACCTTCTCGGCTTCGAGATCCCCGTGCTTGGTGAGTAGTAGTAGCTATTTCATCACTACTTTGTTTTCTCCTGCTCTGTGTGTTATTATATTGCAAATTTTTGTTTATTACCAAGAGCAATAATGCTGCCGATTACATTGTAGGTAAATTATATTTCAAAATCTTCTGTGCATTTCAGGTGCACTGCTCTCCTTCTCAGTAGCATTGCTACTATGCTTATTTGTTTTCGATTTTGTGTTCATTTCATTGGCCTGAGAAATTATGTATGAGTGTAGTTTACAGAACTGCGTAATGCTAGACACTAAGGGGCAGATTTGCAATTACCGGCGCATCCCTGCAAAGTAGCAGGGATGCGCCAGTAATTGTGCGCCACGCCACCACCACCCATGGTGCGTCGTATCTACAATGCGGCGCACCATGGGCCCAAAAGGTCACCAAAGCATTATACATCTGTGCCGTAAAGGCGGCGCATTGCAGCGATGGCGCAGCTCCAGCAATGCTCTGGGGTGCCCTATCTCCCCAATGCTGCGTCAAGCCGTACATCTGCTTCAAGCAGGCGCAGGGTTTGAGTGACGCATCATTGTCCTAAAAGTGACTGATTGAAATCTTGTAGATTTCCCTCAGCCACTTTTAGGATGCGTTCCTGAGCAGGAACGCCCTCCCTTCCGCCGGAACGCCCCCTGATGGCGCAGGGCTTTACAACGTGATGCATCTCCCATATGCGTCACGTTGTTAATATACGCCGCACCATGGCCCCTCTTTTGTTCTGCCGCTGCATCACAAAAGTAACGCAACAACGGAGCAAAAGAGCCGCAAGGGGCTTGTAAAGCTATCCCTACAGACTCAAGTCCAGGTCTTCCTTTGTACACCTGGCAATAGGAAGAGATAGTGGTGGTGGATTGATAGTTTGAGTATTTTAATGACTGGTTAATGTAGTAGGAAACTTTTTAGTGTTGTCACTGATCTGCAATTACGATGGAGTTTGTCTGTCACTTCGCGTGCTGCGGACTGCTGCCTGCCAGTCCTAGGCGAACCTTTTTAGTAGTTTGTTTAGTGAGTTACATAACTTTCCAAGTCGACGGTCCACAAATCAAGCAATGCTAATATCGTAGTAGACCACATGAGATAGGTCAATATATCCCGTGGAATGCTATTTCGCCAAAATATTTTGTTATTGTTCTTTTGAAATGTTTGATTTGGTTGACAACAATCATCCATGTTTTCGGGTCTTTCTTTCTTTCATGTTGTACATCAGCTCCCCCCAGGGGCAAGAGGACAGAGGAGGAGGTGGTATCGGCTCCTGCTGCTGTAGAAGGCCAGGATGGGTCAGGCGAGGGCTCCTTTACTGGCCCCGGTAAGTTTTCATTTTTAAATAGAGTACCTATTTTTTCCTAGCGTTCCTCATTCGATTTTTTCTAAATCGTCTTTGATCTTCTTGTAGACTGTATCTAAATTCTTATCCTACCTCTACTATGACTCCCTGTGGTCTTACTAGATTATTCTTATTAGTCTGTCTGTGTAGCTAACTAAGATTGCACAGTTGGCAAAAGGTGTTAAACGAAACTCCCATTCTAGTCAGCAATAGCTCCATGCACTGAGTGCAGTCCTCTGGGATAGTCCATAATGTCTTTTCAAGTCTTCTGAATGTTTATGCTTTGACAATTCCCAACAATAAAATGTGAATGACCACCAAGAAAGAATAAGATACTACTTTACTTTTGGTTTGGATAGGAGGACAATCCATACTACTAGTGTTGCACGACAAATCTGCACAAACAGAACTATGGACACTAAATAGTGCATTGTTTATCAATTATAATAGGCGCAGGTAGACTTTCCACATACCTCAGTGATAACAGACTTTGAAGAACCCCCAATCTCCTTACTGACTAGATAGTGTGGCAGAGTCATTTAGCTCCTGAATTAATCGATGACTGATCCCCAATGATGATTATCCAACGCAGGGCAAGAGTACGGAGTCAGAGTCCAGAAGTGTCAGAGGCACGGACTCATGCTTGCAAATTGCAAAACCTTTTGATCAGTCACTCTTGACCAAAAACCACAGTCTATTTAAGTTTTAAAGCTTTATTAAAAGTAAAAACATTTATTAAAATCAAGTTTTCATAAAACATAAACGGTTGATTAAAAAGTGCTTAGTGATTTATTTCACACATTTATTGTGGGCGAGCCGAGCCCTCACCTGGTTTGAACTTTAATTTTTCTTTTTGGTGCTGAATCGTTCGTCAATCCGTCCTAGTGATGATGATCTGATCTTGCTCTTGTTCTTAGAAGTGAAGCTTCTGTCTGTTATGAGAAAAATGGTGCGTGTTAAAAAGCAAGCATTCATCAGTTGTGCCAAAAAGTGCAGCAAGACAACACCCTTCCCTGGAAAAAAGGGACATTTTTACTTTAGAGTAGACAGTCACAAATTATTAGATTGGTTTCTGTATTCACATTTCTTCATTCCTAGACAAAATACTAGTGAGTGGTGTATGTCTATGACATCTAACATTCTTAAATGTACTTTGTAGGTAGAACATCAGGTGCCGGGGCCAGCGCGGAGGTGGAGGAGGACACTTCTGGGGAGGAGGCGGTGCAAGTGCCGGAGGAAACTGCTGTGAGGGTTACCATGATAGTGGCGGGCAGTGGTAAGCTCTTATATTCCTTACTTATTGAGATTGCAGACTGCAGAGTGTGCTCTCTGCACGGGTGTAGTATATATGTTGTACAGTTAAGTTACTATACTGTTAAGAAGACTTTCAAATTTAGAACAAAGTTTTTATCAACCAGGTAGTAGCCTCCTCTAAATTTACTTCAACTCAGCGGTGATTTTTTTTTCGAGAATCCAAATCAGATCTGAGATGAACTTGATGGATGGGATGAACGAAAAGCGAAAGAAGGGTGTAAGTAAGTGTGGAAGGAAGAGCAAGTTAAAAGTAATGATGACTGACAAAGAAGAATGATACGTGTTTGATTGGTGCCCGAGGTGACTGGGAAGGAATATGATGCATGGCTGGGTGAAGGATGAAGCAAGGATGGGTGGAAGGAGAACAGCCTGGGTGGGTGAAACAGAAACTGTATGTGTGCGCAGTATATCCTTTGGTTGAAATTCAAATGCAAGTCAAGCACGGATGTATGGCTTGCGGTTTCCCAAATAAAATGAAAAGGTTGTTTTCCCGTGAGAAAACGTAAGGTTTGTCCAGATGAGAGACATGAAGAAGAATGATTGACATATAGTTTGAATGGATGGATGCCTGGATCATGGTAATTTCTGACTCTCAGATAGCATATGTGTATCTAGAGAGAGTAGACGGTCACTGGATGAACTAAGTGTTACTTTGAAGAGCATGTAACACCGCACCCGCACGTCCGTTCCAGTGTAGGAAAGGCAAGGAAAAGAAGTTTTAATTTTGTCCGAATACTACCATGAATAGTAGCAGTAGTTTGTATTGCAAGCGCAGCATATATCCGGCTATTACGATGGCCACTCACTACCTCTGTTAATAAGTGTAGTAGAACTCGGTCATTCATGTGTAGATGTATCACTGTTCACTCAATAAAAAGCAAAGCACCTAAAGTCATCCCATTTTGTAAGCAAATACATACCATGTGCAGTGATAGATAATCAGATTATTTATCTTCTTCATTTTCCTTTTCTAGTATTCATTGGCACTGTAGGGTGAAAGTTAAATTAATTAAGCAGTAGCCCTTGTAACAGAGTATTCGCAGTGCCACCCGTAATAGAAAAGTAAGAGCATCACCACCTGCATGTACTGGACCGGAACGGTAACGCAAGTCTGTCTCACTCATCATGGCGGGCGTCTGTTTTTCTCGGGTGCAAGTTGACTGCGCTGGCATTATGCCGGCTTGCAGGCAGAAGTTAACGTACCAATTTTGCTAAACAAGAGAGAAGAAGAAGATTAAGACTGGTGTACTGTCATAATCGACTCTAATGGAGTGAGTCCATAGTGCTCGTAGAATTGATTCCTTAAACTCCCACTCATGTTAGAGCAA
The DNA here is from genome assembly GCF_964261635.1 of Lissotriton helveticus. Taxonomy (NCBI): domain Eukaryota; kingdom Metazoa; phylum Chordata; class Amphibia; order Caudata; family Salamandridae; genus Lissotriton; species Lissotriton helveticus. The sequence continues at coordinate 340,561,262 of NC_136063.1, read as the reverse complement.
GGATGAAGAAGTGGGAGGTTAAATAGATACTGGCCACAATAGTTATGTACTGCGCTTGCAAGTTGCTAGTTCTACTGTGACACAGCTTTCTGCTGAATCATTTTGTGTTAATCTTTAAGAGCATTGGTTGCAGACTATGTCTTTCTTTCTTCATATAGATGCTCCTTCCAAACCAACACGAAAGGAGCTGGCTAAAAAGGCCCGGCAACGGAGGCTGGAGGTGACTGTTGCCGAACATCGGTGGCTGGTGGCCCAGGAGGAGGGGGGACACGCAGTCGACCACAACATCGACCGGGACAGCTGCATCCTCCTCCTTGCTCCCTCGGTCAGCCAGTCAGCGCAGCAGGTCTCCAGCAGTACGGAGCCGGGGTACCGCAGCCACCCGCCACCGCCGAGCAGCCAAAAAATCAGCTGCCCCCCACAGCAGTACCAAAAAAAGGTTGCACCGCCTTTCACTCAGGGTGTCCTACCTCGAGCAGGAGCTGTTGAACACCAAAACCCTGCTCGAGACCCCCCGCAAGGAGCATGCCAACCTGGCCCGAAAAGTGAACAGCAGCCAGCAGTAGGAGGAGACTGTCCCTTGCCCCTTTTTTAAAGACTTCTGGGGGGTGGGCATTGGGAGTTGGGTTTTTTGGACTTTTCACGGACATTCGTTGGGGTTAGGGAGGGGGGTGGGTTGGGTCTTGCGGGAGATTATTGATGTTAGGGTTATAAATATACTTTAAACTTTATTTTAGCATACGTGTTTTTTACTGCTTTTGAGGCTGGTGGGTGGGGGTTTAACAGTAAGTTTGTTTTCCTGAAACTTAAGTGGCATCTTGATTCAAGTTGTGTAAGTAATTGCCCAAATGTTTTCAAAACTAAGTGCCTCTCACAGAGTAAGTGAATTCAATAGTCCTAGGTCTTTACTAGTACTACCGTCAGTCTCTCGTCTCTCCTAATACTCCATTATACTACCTCCCCCCAAACGCTTATCTTACCTGTAATTTGTGTCTGGAAATAGGGCTAGGCACAGGGCTGGCTGCACGGGAAATGGCGATTAAGGTTGGCAATCCTGGGTGGATGAAATTATTGCGGTGGTACTAGTGGTGTTACACAGTGGCAGTTGCAGCATATCAAAAAAAAAGAAAATGAAACCTTGTGTGTCCTTACTGTAGCATTAGAACGGTGCGATAGAGAATATAGCAGGTGACAGTACACTAGAACAGTGCCACAATGTAGCCTTACAAATGGCAAAGTATTGAAAGTATAACTACTACTTGCGTTGAATTTCTTTGACATTGGCTACTACTACAAGAAATAGTACTGAAGGTGAAGGACACAGCAGCGTAATCATTTGCCACGTCTAGGAGGAGGATGTTCTTGATGATCAATCAAGTTGATGGCGCACATGAAAATCTGCCTTCATTTGCCAATAGTCATGGGTCTATGTCAAGCTGAGTAAGAATATATCCTCGGATTCCTTCACCAGCCTGTTGCTATGACCTTATCCTCCTCAGAAAGTGTGTGGAATTATTGCTGTCATTTAGTCACACATCAATGAAAACCACACAGCCTGGGGGAAGAGGGTTAGGGTTTGGAAAAGGGATGGGAATGGGGGTTTTTGGGAAAGTTTTGTTGAGAGAAGAAAAAAAAAGCACAGCATGGAAAAACAATAATTGAAGATAAACAAATCTTTGGGTACAAAGTTATCCATAAATCTTTTAAGTGACATAAAGGAAGTGCATGCACTACTGCATGCATGGTTACTGAAAAGTAAGTAGTACTTTTGACAACCGTGAATGAAAGAATGCGACAGTACAGGGCTTCAGTAATTAATTTGTTTCACTTGCCTATCTCTGCACTCAGAGAAACACTTCGTACATTAAATTAGGTTTAAAAAATAGCAGAAGTAAAACCTATACAATGGCTGTAGGGATGAATTTAGAAGCAGAGATCAAAGAAATGCAGAGTCACACTCATAGAAGTTCACAGCAATAACATTACTTAAAAGATAATTAGAAAAAAAAGGATACTGTTTCTGTATGTTGTTGTAGTTGTCCTGTTGAATTTGGGAAGTTGCATGCATCCAACCATTCCTCTTATTAGCGGGACTCCTCCATTCCATCTGACGCTCCGTCCATCAATGTTGGTGACCAGAAGACACCCTGTCCACTGCCTGCCTGGCGGATGCTGAATTGCGGCTCGCTAATGTGAAGCCTGACTTCATCCTTTTTTTCCCATTGCACAGGATGAAACGCGGCCTGTAATTATTGATGGAAAAACAGGAAGTGATATTAGAACACCACTGACAAATAAATATACGGTATGTACGCTGTGTAGTGCAAAAAGTCACACTTTGAGTTTCCTAATAGACAGTACAATATTTTTGAAAGTGCGTACTCTGTGTGACTCTTCTTTTGAAGGATAAATAAGTATGGGCGAATTAATTTAGCGGATTTTTCCCCTCAAGCTAGGTGTACTGTAGACTGAGTTTTAGAACAAAATGAGACCTTCCCAGCAGTGCTCCCAGACCCTTACTAAACCCAGTCGCAAAAATGTAGAAGACCCCCAATCAGATCTCAAAAGACATGCGATACTGCTACCTGTCAGGGGCCTAGTAGAAAATGGTGACAAAACGTACTTTGAAAGTAAAGTAGGCCCAAATCCCCCCTTACCCACCATGGATTGTATTCAAACCACTTGCAAGCAAGCAAAAGTATCCATACCCAGCATTGCTCCAAGACTCGCAACCCCCCCCACAAACACCAGGAACCCCCACAAACAGCCCCCCGAAAACGGTAGAGTGAGCGAAATCTCAGAAAATGCAAAAACTTTTTCCCCAGAGATTGTCTCCAAAACACTTTCTTTCGGGTATTAGACCTTCCCAGCAATGGCCCCAGAACTGTCAACCCGGGCGAAAATAAGTTTAACACCCCCAACATGCCAAAAGGCAAAACCCGGGAAAAGCCACACTTAGAAAACATTGGGCCTACCTGGAATTCAGTCCAAATGCGCTCTGCAGCTAGGCCCCAACTCCCCTTTTCCACCATGGATTTCTGTAAAACAAATGAAACCAACATTAGAATGTGCCAGCAGTGCTCACAGACCCCACAACCCACTCCCAACAACATAAAAGCCCCCCAAACAGCACCCCAAAGACAGGCAAGTGATCAAAAGCACAAAAACTTTTTCTGCTCCTCCGATTTTCTCCAAACCACTTTTAGCCGGTATTATACCTTCCAAGCAAGGCCCCCACACCCGTGAACCCGGGCAAAACCAAGTTTTACCCCCCCCCCCAAAAAGCCGAAAAGCAAAACCGGGAAAAGCCATACTTAGGAAACTTTGGGCCTACCTGGAATGCAGTCAATATGAGCTCTGCAGCTAGGCCCTAACTCCCCTTTTCCATCACGGATTTTCTGAAAAACAAATGCAATAAACATTAGACTGTGGCAGCAGTGCTCCCAGACCCCAAAACCCACCCCCAAAAACCTGGAAGCCCCCAAACAGCACCCCAAAGACGCAATATACTTTTTCACCTCCGATTTTCTCCAAACCACTTTTATCCGGTATTAGACCTTCACAGCAATGCCCCAGACCCATCAACTCACTCGCAAAGAAATAGAACACCCCCACAAGTGCAGAGTCTTTCTTCATTGGGCGTAATCCAGCCATCTGCTTTGAGGGAAATAGGAGTCTGGAGGAGGAGGATAGAGGAGCATGTTCTTGTGAACTTGTGAACCTGAGGAATGCAGACTGCGGCACCTTCAAATCAATAAGCAAAGTGAAGACAGTTCTGCTGATGGGCTTGTTTTTGTGATTAGGTGATTAAAGTTTTTTATATATAGATTTTGCAAAACAAAGAACGACAGACACACCGGAATAAAAGTGAATAAGGACGAAAAAGAAAGTTAGTGATTCATTGACTCATTTTCAGGGCTCGGTGTCAGGGAAGAAGAGCTCGTCCTCAAACTCTGCGAATTCAGATGGGAGTAGGTCAGTTAACAGAGAAGAACTTCCCTCATCTAAGTTGGTGTCCTCCTCGTCTTCTTCCTGCGTGCATTCTCGTATTTTGTAATCTGGTGGTATGAAGTGCTGATTCATCTTGATCATTGTTAACCTCTCCAAATTTTTGGGCGAGAGGCGGGTCCTTTTGGAAGTTACAATGCCACCAGCAGCACTGAAAACACGTTCAGAAGACACGCTTGCGAGTGGGTAAGACAAGTAATTTATAGCCAGGTTGGTGATCTCTGGCCACACATCTCTTTTCCCATGCCAATACGCCAATGGGTCATGATGAACATAGACCTCTGTTGAGTCATTCAGATAGGCCTGCACCATCGACTCAAGGTTCTCCAGGGTTCCTCCACTTTGCTTACTTTTTTCTGGCACCTTTTGAGAAGCAAACCCAAGGTGAGTTAGCCAATCCTCTTCTTCACACAATATTACTGTTGTGTCTGGTGCAGATGATACGGTTGCTGGTGTCGTTAACGGCTGAGAGGGAAAATCACTCACTTCTGCCACAGCCACATATGCAGAAGTGGATTTTTTTGACTCCGGATGGTCTGCTGATGCTGATGTACTGCCTTTTCCTTCAATTTCCTGCCGTTCTCTTTCAAACCGAGTGGCTGACACAGCTAGCCAATGTTTGTACTTTGTAACATCTGCGTCATCAAAAGGAAAGAATACTCTGCCTGCCACTGCCTTTTTGTACCGTGGATCCAGAATAGTAGCAGAAATGCAATGCTGTTCTGTGTGGATCTTTTCAAGACGTTCATCGCAAAGTAGGTGCTGTAATAACTTCTCCGCCAACTCAAATGCTTCTTGCTTTCCATCTTTTTGAAATGTAGAAGACACCGCCTTCAGTTGGTGCTCTAGCATGTGCAACAATGGGATAGCTTTTCCCAAATTACAGTCCTCCCTGCTGACTGCACGCGTGAAGACCTCAAAAGGACGAAGTATGTCTGTCAGGCTTTTAACTAGCTCCCATTGCTCCACCTGTATCCTCAGGTCTATCATAGGTGTACTCAGTTTAAAGAAATACTGATCGACTACCGAATACTGCTCATACAGATGCTCAAGCATGTAGAAGGTTGAGTTCCAACGTGTTACCACGTCCTGGATGAGTGCTTTCACTGGCACTTTACGTTCATGTTGCAGGCACCTCAGCTTCTTCCGGGCCTTAAAAGAATGATTGAAATGTGTGCACATTCTTCGGCAGGTGGTCATTAACTCGTAGACTGGACTTTCTTCATGCAAGAATTTTTTAACAACCAGGTTTATACAGTGCGCCAAACACGGCACTCTGAAATAGTTACCCTTATCCATGTCCTTAACTACATTAGCGTCATTATCCGTGGAAACATAACCAATCATGCGTTTTCTTGGGGACAGCCATTGAAAGACCTTTGTGTTAAACTCATGCAAAATGTTTTCTGCTGTATGAGTTTTCTCCATGGCAAACATGGCTACTGTTGCATGTTTCCGAGCAGCTTTATAAAATGTGTCCGTGTCAACACCTGCGTTTAGCTTTGCTTTAACCCCTGAAAAAGAGACCCAGTGTGCAGTGATGCACATGTAATCAAGGGCTTGGCAACTGGTCCACATGTCTGTTGTCAGATGTATAGTGTGAACAGCACTCTTCTGCAAAGCTGCCCCAATCACCTCCAGCACATCTTCATGTAGTGCTGGAACCGCAACTCTGGCAAAATAGAACCGGCTAAGAACCTTCCATTTAGGGCAGAGCGTTGCCACCATTTCAAGAAAACCCACCCCTTCCACAAAAGAAAAAGGAAGAAGGTCCAGCGCTAGCATTTTAGCCAGCTTAGTGTTATACAGACGCGCCGTTGGGTGGTTGCGTTCAAATGGCGCATCTGAAAACAACATGCTTCTAATGGTGGGCTGGTCCATTTTACGGGATGATGATGACTTTTTCGACCCAGTTACGCTCAGTGATGATGATGAACATTTTCGCATTGGTGTCTCACTCTCTCCCACACTCTTAGGGGCCGATTATGATGGCGGACGGACCTGAGTCCGTCCGCCACCATAGAGTAGGAGGGAGCCTGCCGCTTTGTCCACGCACATGCAGGGGGTACCATAGGTACCCCCCATGCGCACCCCCACCCCCCTTCACCCAGGGGGCCCACAACGGGCCCCCGAAGTGAAGGTCCGTATGCTTTTCAAGGGCGGAAATGCCACCGTGGAAAAGCATACTTTGTACTCCATCCTAATATGGATGGTGGTGTCTGATAGACACCGCCAGCCATGGTAATGCTTTTCTGCCACGGTCGGAAGGCGACCGCGGCGGAAAAGCGGAGGACAGATTGTAAGACCCACCAGCCATCCTAAATTTGGCGGTGGGTCTTTCAAGCCTCCGCGGTGGATTTCCCGCATCCTCCAGGCCGGCGGTGGCTTCCGCCGGCCCGGTGGATGCGGGAAAACGCCATCGTAATAGGCCCCTTAGTGTGGCTCATATATCTTGCAGGGGGTGTGCTGCTGACAGGGGTACTGGGTGTAACTGAAGAAATGTTTGACACTTCTTCCTCCTCGTCATCATCAGATGAAACATCAACGGATACAATTTGTTGACTTGCAATTCGGGCTGCCTTGATCTCCCTTTGGTGCGCATGCCATTTGACAGGGTGCTGTCTTTCAAGATGACCTCTCTGGCCTCCGGTACCATAGTTGGTACCAAGCTTACCACGACTAACTCGAACCTTACAAATGGTACAAATGGCTATGTTTTCCCTTGTTGGGCTAACACTAAAGAAAAGTCCCAAACTGCGGACTTCAAATGTCTGTGGGGGGCGGAGGAGGCGATACTGGGAATGCTAATGCCAGATGAAGTGGAGGATGTGTGTTGCCGAAATTTACTACGTTGTGCACTTACAGCACCACTAATTGAGGAAATGGAGGTCGAGGTGGATGGAGGTCCCTTCTGGCGAGAAAATATGGAAGCTGTAGGTGGTGGTGTACTAGTTAACTGCATTGGTGGTGGTCCCATTGACACGTCGCCAACATCACGCTCAGCAGCATTTCGGGATAGGGTAAAAATGTCTGTTTGCTGCATGCCCGCTGAGGCTGGAGTAACGTCTATGATGACTGCGTCGTCGTCGTGAGAGTCTTCATCAGCAGTAGTATACGCCACTTCCTGTTCAGCGTCATCATCATACTCCATAACTATGAGACTTTCGGGGACCTTCCTTTAACGCTTAGCTACCTTTGTCAGATCATGGTGTGCCTCACTCTCAGACAGCACTGGTGGTTCCCAATTTTGATCCAAATCATCAGAAGGAAGGGGGCTTGAAGAAGATGTAGACACCAACACCCTTGATCTTTTCCTTGCTCGGGATCTGGAAGACAATGAATCATCAGGAGGAGTGGCTTCCTCAGATGATACCTCGGCTTGAATGTCGATTTCCTGATGTGCCCCAACTTCGGGAGGAAGAACTATTGTGGGCACTTGTGCCGCTCCATGCACCTCTGCTTGCGCCTCTCCTTGCACCGCCTCTCCTTCCACATGTACTTGGGCTTGTACTTGCACATGTGGTTGTTGTTGCGGCTGTGGTTGTTGAACACTCGTCAGATGAGTTACAACAACCTGTGTTGATTGAGGGATGCTGCTACTTTCTTGCAATGAGCCAACATCACTGGTCGATGGTAATTGAACAACTATACTGGTTGCCTCTGCAGCACTCAAGGGCTTGGACCTAAGTTGGCGTGGTGGTGGTGGCACTGAGCCCAATAGAGCGGAGGTGCTGCTCCCAGCTTGGTCCCCAGCACACCCCGCTGCTGCTGCAGGCGTACTTTTTTTTATTTCCCAAAAATGTGGCGGTCGGAACACCAGTCTCCTTGGTAAGTGGCGCCACTTGCTTCTTCTGCTCCATACTGGCAACTTTCTTGCTAGAGGAGCTACGGGCAAATTTTTATGGGGCCATCTTCTTCAGATGTCAGAACAGCAGGCCGCAGTTGCACAAGTTGCAGAGTTGTCTGTGGCCACACGTGACGTTGTGCTGCACACCCCGCAGCAGGACTTCTTCCTGGCACTGATGAGGAACGATGAGGCTGATGATTCGTCTTTCTGCACCTAAAAGCAAACGAAGCCAGAGGAACATCAGTTAAATAAATGTTGCATATGTAGCGCTTCAATTAATAGTTTGCAAGTAAGCATTTTTATTATACCCACCCCCCAAAATGGAAAGACCAATAAAATGCACCACTGACAGAGTACCCCTGGGCATAATGGATGAAAGCATGGCACACTGGGTGCAGGCCTATGGCACAACAAAGCACACTGCCTGGCTTCAAAATGGCCCCAAGACCCCTACTCACATGGCCAGGCCCTGCCTGGACCAGGCCTCAAAATGGCCCGCACCCACATGGACAGGCCCCCACCCCAACCCAAAAAGTCAAAACAACGCACAAAAATCACCACAATCCAATGCCATCCATGCCCTCCATGATGTTAACATTAAAGAGACCCCACAGAAAGACTCAGTCTATGCACCACTGAGCACCCCTGGGCAAAAGGCCCCAACAACAGCCAGAAAATCGAAAAACACACAAAAATCACCACAGTCCAATGCCATCCATGCCCTCCATGATGTTTACATTAAAGAGACCCCACAGAAAGACTCAGTCCATGCACCACTGAGTATCCCTGGGCAAAAGGCCCCAACAACAGCCAAAAAATCGAAAAACACACAAAAATCACCACAATCCAATGCCATCCATGCCCTAAATGATGTTGAAATTCAACAAAACAGTTGTATCATGCACCCATAACTGACCCTGGTCCTACTGGATACTGTGGCTACCCACAATATATTTTATTTAATGTTCTAAAAACGTTCCAAAATTGTAGTTGCAGCAACTGTAATGCCCCAAACAAACTTACTTGTGAAATTTCTAATCCAAAAGTGATCCAAAGAAAGTCAAAAAGGCCCCAAATCCAAATATCCAGCAGCATCCACAAAAAGTAATCCTTCCAGGTCAAGATCCAAATCAAAGTGACCAGGACATGAACACAGCACTGGGAGGATCCTGCTGGTCAGGAACAGGAAGTTGGAGACTGTGGGGCACTTCCTTCCTCCCACCCTCCCCCCAAAATGGACTCCTTGCAAAAAAAAGCGCAGGCAAATGTCAACCTGAGGAGTTATTCTGATAAAAATCCTCATTTTCAGAAGGTTTATGCTGCCTGCTGGTGGATTTCTTGTGCAGAATTGCAAATTTTGCAATTTCGCAAGCTCGAGATTGTTGCTGCCCGCCGCATCTATCTGTTCGCAATTGTTTACTCCCGCGATGCGTGATCACGGGCCTTTATGACGTACTCACGTTGATAAACTCTTGCTGTGCAAGGTGGTGGGCCGCGATGACGTAATCGCGGTCGACAATCTCCCGCTGGATCACGCAGCAAGATCCAAAATGGCGCAGCCCACCCAAACATGGAGAAAAACAACTCTTCAAACGCTAAATGACGGTAAGTGAACGCCGCGCGCCGCAATATTGTATTTGTCAAGCGCGACCAAGCAAAAAAATCCACTGCGTGCGAATTTGCGAATTTTCGCCAAATTCGCGAGAATTCGTGGATTGCAAATTTGCCGAAAATCCGCAAATTCCGCTAGCAGAACGGATTTTACGCCCATGCTTAATATAAAGTGAAATGTAATCTCTAACCATTTCTCACGATGTCAACAAGGTCTCCTTAAAGTTAAAGGAAAATACCTCGCTAGGTACAATTCCTCCTCATTAGTGCCTCCCTACGCGCATTCCTTGTGATGAGCTGAAATCACCATAATCTGAAATTTATAACTGCAATACATTTTAAAACCACCAGTGAGTTAACTTGTGCCTATAAATGATGATAAATATAAATAGTAGATGTTGACCGTAGTTTAGAAGCAGTCACTCAAAAGTAATCAGTAAAGAGTTATTTTCAGACATGCAGACATTCCTGCTTTGGTTGCACATCTTATCTACCCAAGAAATAATGTAGTTCTTGGTCATGTCACCCTGTTTGACTGCCCGTATATGTACCCCAATTCTCTCACGTAGTGTTCTGATTAAGCATGGGCGGATTTTGCGAATCTGGCGTACGCGAATTTGCGTATTTACGGATTCGCAATCCGCAAAATCCGCGAACTCTCGCGAATTTGCGGATTTTTGTGCTTTTTTGTGTTTGCAAGGGTTTCTGCCAGTTCGCGAGGTTTGTGTACCAGTTCGCAATTGCGAACTTACTTGTCGGCTCGCAACGGCCGCGACTATGTTGTTTCTACGTCTGGTTCATCATCACAGGTTCACAGCACCCTCTGTTTCACCACTGCCACCCTCTGGTACACCCATGCCACCCTCTGGTACATTCTCACTGCCACCTCTGGTTGGTTTATCACTGTAGATTATGGTGGTGAAAAAAAGCAAGCACACCTGCCCTGCTTCAACTGCCATGAATTCATTTGGGGTTGATTAATGTGTCACTGATTTTTAAACTTCCAGTCTGGCTGGCACCTGCTTCCTTCCTTATCTGTAATTTGCTTTCTGTTGCAGTGCAATTTTTTTTCACAGGACCTTTATGGCCTACTTGTAGCTATTCTATGAGCCTGCTGTGAGGGTCAGAGCAGGGTCATAGAATAGTTGCAAATAGGCAACTGAACTCTGGAGGGGCCCCTCAGGAAGCACTAGAGTGAATGGTTACTACTGTTAAGATTGAACTTTTGCACCTGGTGATTGCTTTCAGTTTTGCAAAAATCATTTTCCTGCAATTTCGCTCGATTTGCGGGGCGTGAATCCGTGCGAGATCGATTTCGGAAGCCGCAAATTCGTGCGAATACACCATTTGTTTTTTTTGCTGCGTGTTTGTTCGCGTGATTTTTTGCGTGTTCGCAAGCCGCTTGTAGCGCAACGTTTACGAAGTTACCCTAGCGGTCGTACATGGGCTCGGCCATCTTGTTTGCGTGACGTAATTCCGTTTCCGGCCGCTATGTGTAATCTCGCAAAGTGTGCGGCTCGCTAGTACAATTTCGCGTGTGATCGCGAGGAAAATCTCTCGCGAACTTACCCATGCGGTCGTGAACGGGCGCGGCCATCTTGTTTCTCATTCATTGCTATGGTTCTGGGCATGCTCTCTGTATCCTTTCTTAATCTCTGCCATCCTTTGCTTGTTTTTTATCTATTTTACTTATTATCTATCCCTCTATTTTTCTAGCTCTATATTTTTGTGTTTTCTGCTACTTTTTGTTAATTTTAAACTACTTTTTTAAACGCTTTGCTTTTCTTCTTCCCTGTTCTATTTCTTCTTTCTTATTTTGCTTCCTTTCTGCCCAGACCATGGCAAAGGGAGCCGGGAAGAAGCCCGCAAAGGGGAAGGGTCACGCACCCCGTGCCCGGCTTCCGTGCGGGCGTTTGAGGGGGGAGACAGTTACAGCTCGGGAGATTTTTAGTGCAGAGGAGGTGGCCACACTAGTCTTTCACGTCCAGCGCCGCCTCCCCAAGACCATCATGGGAGGCGGCAGGATCGCTACCGGCTACGGGATCCGGGAGCGCCGGAAGCGGTGGGAGAAGGTGTGCAGGGCCATGTTTGAACACTCTGGGGTCCGGCGCACCTATAACCAGGCCACCCACCGCTGGACGGATCTCATGGACCGGGAACGCGACTTGCTGGACGTGCTCGGCGTAGAGATCCCCGGGCTTGGTGAGTAGTAGTAGCTATTTCTATCTATTTCATCACTACTCTGTTTTATCCCGCTCTGTGTGTTATTATATTGCAAATTTTTGTTTTTTACCAAGAGCAATAATGCTGCCATTTACATTGTAGGTAAATTATATTTCAAAATCTTCTATGCATTTCAGGTGCACTGCTCTCCTTCTCAGTAGCCTTGCTACTATGCTTATTTGTTTTCTATTTTGTGTTCATTTCATTGGCCTGAGAAATTATGTATGAGTGTAGTGTAAAGAACTGCGTAATGCTAGACACTAAGGGTCAGATTTTCAATTACCGGCGCATACCTGCAAAGTAGCAGGGATGCGCCAGTAATTGTGCGCCATGCCACCACCACCCATGGTGCGCCGTATTTACAATGTGGCGCACCATGGGCCCAAAACGTCACAGAAGCCTTACGCATCTGTGCCGTAAAGGCGGCGCATTGCTGGAGTTGCATGCCAACGATGGCGGAGCTCCAGCAATGCTCTGGGGTGCCCTATCTCCCCAATGCTGCATTAAGCCGTACGTCGGCTTCAAGCAGGCGCAGGGTTTGAGTCACGCATCATTGTCCTAAAAGTGACTGATTGACATCTTGTAGATTTCCCTCAGCCACTTTTAGGATTCGTTCCTGCGCAGGAACACCCTCCCTTGCGCCGGAACGCCCCCTGATGGCGCAGGGCTTTACAACGTGATGCATCTCCCATATGCGTCACTTTGTTAATATACTCCGCACCATGGCGCCTCTTTTGTTCTGCCGCTGCGTCACAAAAGTCACGCAACAATGGAGCAAAAGAGCCGCAAGGGGCTTCTAAATCAGCCCCTACAGACTCAAGTCCAGTCCTTCCTTTAGACACATGGCTATAAGAAGAAATAGTGGTGGTGGTCGGTGGATTGATAGTTTGAGTATTCACTGATCTGCAAGCACGATGGACTTTGTCTGTCACTTCGCGTGCTGCGGACTGCTGCCTGCCAGGCCTAGGCAAACCTTTTTAGTAGTTTGTTTAGTGAGTTACATAGGAACTTTCCAAGTCAACGGTCCGCAAATCAAGCAATACTAATAACGTAGTAGACCACATGAGATCGGTCAATATATCCCGTGGAATAGTTGTCTATTTGCTATTTCGCCAAAATATTTTGTTATTGTTCTTTTGAAATGTTTGATTTGGTTGACAAATATCATCCATGTTTTCTGGTCTTTCATTCTTTCATGTTGTACATCAGCTCCCCCCAGGGGCAAGAGGACACAGGAGGAGGGTGCTGTTCAGGATGCAGGCCAGGATCGGGCAGGCGAGGGCTCCTTTGCTGGCCCCAGTAAGTTTTAATTTTAATATAGAGTACCTATTTTTTCCTAGCGTTCCTCATTCGATTTTTTCTAAATCGTCTTTGATCTTCTTGTAGACTGGATCTAAATTCTTATCCTGCCTCGACTATGACTCCCTGTGGTATTACTAGATTATTCTTATTAGTCTGTCTGTGTAGCTAACTAAGATAGCACATTTGGCAATTCCATTGGACTCCCATTCTAGTCAGCAATAGCTATATGCACTGAGTGCAGTCCTCTGGGATTGTCCATAATGTCTTTTCAAGTCTTCTAAATGTTTATGCTTTGACAATTGCCAACAATAAAAAGGTGAATGACCACCAAGAAAGAATAAGATACTACTTTACTTTTGGTTTGGATAGTAGGAAAATCCTTTCTACTACTTTTGCAGGGACAAATCTGCACAAACAGAACTATGGACACTAAATAATGCATTGCTTAGCTTATCAATTATAATAGGTGCTGTTAGACTTTCCACATACCTCAGTGATAACAGACTTTGTAGTTGAACCCCCAATCTCCTTACTGACTAGATAGTGTGGCAGAGTCATTTAGCTCCCAAAGTCACCGATGATTGATCCCCAATGATGATTAGAACGAACGCAGGACAAGAGTACGGAGTCAGAGTCAAGAAGTGTCAGAGGCACGGACTCATGCTTGCAAAAATTCCAAAACCTTTAGCTCATCCACTCTAGTCTGGAGGACCAAAAACCACAGAGTCTATTTAAGTTTAAAAGCTTTATTAAAAGTAAACACATTTATTAAAATCAACTTTGTCATAAAACTAAACGTTTAACTGAAAATGGAAAAGTGCTTAGTGCTGACGATTAATTGGACACATTTCTTGTGGTTGAGCCGAGCTCTCACCTGGTTTGAACTTGATCCTGCTCGCGTTCTTAGAAGTCAAGCTTCTGTCTGTTAGGAGAAAAAGTGGTGCGTGTTAAAAATAAAAAGCAAGCATTCATCAGTTGTGCCAAAAAGTGCAGCAAGACAACAGCCTTCCCTGGAAAAAGGGACATTTTTACTTTAGAGTAGACAGTCACAAATTATTACATTGTATTCTGTTTTTTCACATTTCTTTATTCCTCCTAGACCAAATATTATATAGTAGTGAGTGGTGTATTCTAACATTCTTAAATGTACTTTGTAGGTGGAACATCTGGTGGCGGGGCCAGCGCGGAGGTGGTGGTATTGGACGAGGGGAACAACTCTGGGGAGGAGGTGGTGCAAGTGCCGGACGTGCCTGTGAGGGTTCACACGGTGGTGGCGGGCAGAGGTAAGCTATATATTCCTTACTTATTGAGATTGAAGACTGCATAGTATGCTTTCTGCACGGGTGTATTATAAATCAACCAGGTAGTAGCCTCCTCTAAATGTACTTCGACTTAGCTGTGAAGTTTTTGGCGAGAAGAATCCCAATAAGATCTGAGATGAACTTGATGGATGGGATGAACGAAAAGCGAAAGAAGGGTGTAAGTAAGTGTGGAAGGACGAGAAATTTAATGATGACTGGCAAAGAAGAAAGATATGTGTTTGCTTGGTCCCCGAGGTGGCTGGGAAGGAAAGAATATGGTATGGTGCATGGCTGGGTGAATGATGAAGCAAGGATGTGTGGAAGGAGAACAGCCTGGGTGGGTGAAACAGAAACTGTATGTGTGCATATACTTTGAATGGATGGATGCCTGGGTCATTGTATTATCTGACTCTGAGATAGCATATGTGTATCTAGAGAGAGTAGACGGTCACTGGATGAACTAAGTGTTACTTTGAAGAGCATGTAACACCGCACCCGCACGTCCGTTCCAGTGTAGGAAAGGCAAGAAAAAGAAGTTGTAATTTTGTCCAAATACTACCATGAATAGTAGCAGTAGTTTGTATTGCAACTGCAAGCACAGCATATATCCGGTTATTACGGTGGACACTCCCTACCTCTCTTAATAACTTTAGTTTAGTAGTAGTGTGTGGGTGTATCACTGTTCACTCAATAATAAGCAAAGCACCTAAAGTCATCCCATATGTCATCAAATACATCCCATGTGAAGTGATAGATAATCAGATTATTTAGCTTCTTCATTTTCCTTTTCTAGTACTCATTTGCACTGTAGGGTGACAGCTAAATGAATTAAGCAGTAGCCCTTTTAACAGAGTATTCTCAGTGCCACCCGTAATAGAAAAGTAAGAGCTTCACCACCTGCATGTACTGGACCGGTACAGTAACGCAAGTCTGTCTCACTCATCATGGTGTGAGTCTGTTTTTCTCGGGTGCAAGTTCACTGCGCTGGCATTATGCCGGCTTGCATAAGATAACGTACCAATTTTCCTAAACAAGAGAGAAGAAGAAGAATAAGACTGGTGTACTGTCATAGTCGACTGTAATGGAAGTCCATAGTGCTCGTAGAATTTGTTCCTTAAACTCCCACTAATGTTAGAGCAAGGATGAAGAAGTGGGAGGTTAGATGGATACTGTCCTCAATAGTTATGTACTGTGCTATCAATTTGCTACTTGTACTGTGACACAACTTTCTGCTCAATCATTTTGTGTTAATCTTAAGGAGCATTGGTTACAGACTATGTCTTTCTTTCTTCATATAGTTGCTCCTTCCAAATCAAACAGAACATCAAGGAGGGAGCTGGCTCAAATGGCCCGGCAATGGAGGGTGGATGCCACTGTCGCCGAATATCGGCGGCTGGTGGCCCTGGAGGAGGAGGAGACGCAGTCTACCGGTACAACAACAACATCCACTGGGACAGCTGCATCCTCCTCCGTGCCCCCACGGGCTGCCAGCCAGCGCAGTGCTCCAGCGGTACGGAGCCGGGCTACCAAAGCCAACCGCCACTGCCGAGCAGCAAAGACAGCAGCTGCCCCCCACAGGAGTTGCAAGGCACGCCAGCGCCGCTTATGCCTCAGAGTGTCCTACCTGGAGCAGGAGGTGCATACCTATAAGAACTTGGTGGAGGGCCTCTGCTTCGACCATGCCACCCTCCGCAAGGAGTATGATGCCCTGGCCGCTAAAGTCAACAGCACCCTCCCGTAGTGTAGTGTCCCTTGCCCCTTTTTTAGAGACTTTTGGGGGGTGGGAATTGGGAGTTGGGTTGTTTTTGGGACTTTTGAAGGACAATCGTTGGGGTTAGGGAGGGTCTTGCGGGAGATTATTTTGTTAGGGCTACAAAAATATACTTTTTGAAACTTTATCTGACCATACCTGTTTTTTACTGCTTTTGAGTCTGGTGGGTGGGGGTTTAACAGTAAGTTTGTTTTCCTGAAGAGTCCTAGGACTTTAGTAGTACTACTGTCAATCTCTCGACTATTCCTAATACTCCATTATACTACCTCCCACCAAACGCTTATCTTACCTGTAATTTGTGTTTGAAAGTAGGCTAGGCCCAGGGCTGGCTCCACGGGAAATGGCGATTAAGGTTGGCAATCCTGGGCGGATGAAATGTCCTCATTGCGGTGGTACTAGTGGTGTGACACAGTGGCAGTTGCATGCCTATGGAAAAAAAGAAAATGAAACCTGGTTTGTCCTTACTGTAGCATTACAGCGGTACGATAGAGAATATAGCAGGTGACAGTACACTAGAACAGTGCCACACAGAGCCTAACAAATGGTAAAGTATTGAAAGTATAACTAGTACTTGCGTTGAATTTCTTTGACATTGGCTACTACTGCAAGAAATAGTACTGAAGCTGAGTAAGTCTAGAATATATCCTCGGATTCCTTCACCAGCCTGTTGCTATGACCTTATCCTCCCAAGCAAGTGTGTGGAATTATTGATGTCATTTAGTCACACATCAAGCAAAACCACACAGCCCGGGGGAAGAGGGTTAGGGTTTGGAAAATGGATGGGAATGGGGGTTTCTTTTTGGGTAGGTTTTGTTGAGAGGAAAAAAAAAGCACAGCATGGACAAACAATAATTGAAGATAAAGAAATCTTTGGGTACAAAGCTAACCATAAATCTTTTAAGTGACATAAAGGAAGTGCATGCCCTACTGCATGCATTGTTACTGAAATGTAAGTAGTACTAGAATGCGACAGTACAGGGCTGCAGCGTTTTCACTTGCCTATCTCTGCACTCAGAGAAACACTTCTTACATTAAATTAGGTTTAAAAATTAGCCGAAGTAAAACCTATAGAATGGCTGTAGGGATCAATTTAGAAGTAGAGAGAGATCCAAGAAATGCAGTCACACTCATAGAAGAAAACAATGGATACTGTATCTGTATGTTGTTGTAGTTGTCCTGTTGAATTTGGTAAGTAAGTTGCATGCAGCAAACAATTGCTCTTATTAGCGGCACTCCTCCATTCCAGCTGACGCTTCGTCCATCAATGTTGGTGACCAGAAGACACCCTGTCCACTGCCTGCCTTGTGGATGCTGAATTGCGGCTCGCTAATGTGAAGCCTGACTCCATCCTTTTTTCCCCATTGTACAGACTGAAACCCGGCCTGTAATTATTGAACGAAAAACTGGAAGTGCTATTACAACACCACTGATAAATAAATATAAGGTATGTACGCTGTGTAGTGCAAAAAGTCACACTTTGATTTTCCTAATAGACAGTACAATATTTTTGAAAGTGCGTACTCTGTCTGAGTCACCTTTTGAAGGATAAATAAGTATGGGCAAATTAATTTAGCGGATCTTTCCCCTCAAGCTAGGTGTACTGTAAACTGTGTTTTAGATCAAAATTAGACCTTCCCAGCAGTGCTCCCACCCAGACCCTTACTAAAGCCAGTCGCAAAAATGTAGAAGACCCCCAATCAGATCTCAAAAAACGAGGCCTAGCAGAAAACTGGTGACAAAACGTACTTTGAAAGTAAAAGTAGGCCCAAATACCCCCTTACCCACCGTGGATTGTATTCAAACCACTTGCAAGCAAGCAAAAGTATCCATAGCCAGCATCGCTCCAAGACTCGAAAACCCCCACCACCCAAACACATGCAATAGAAATACTGCTAACCCTAATGAGCCCTAAGTTAAGAATAGTGGCAAAGGCTTTCTTTAACTATGCCAAATCCCCCCTTTCCCACCATACTACTGCTTTTGAGTCTGGTGGGTGGTGCTTTAACAGTAAGTTTGTTTTCCTGAAACTTAAGTCTGTGTCATTTTCTTCCTTTTAGTGTAAATGGCTAAATGTTTTCAACACTAAGTGCCTCTCACAGAGTAAGTGATCCCCCCTTTCCCACCATGGATTTTCTTCAAATCACTTGCAACAAAAATTACACATTCCCACGAGTGCTCTAAAACCCCAGAACTCAGTTGCAAAAATCAAGAACACCCCGAAACATATGCAATCCTGCTGCTAGGGCTAACCCTAACGAACCCTAAGTTACAAAAAGTGCCAAAACCTTTTTCCTCATGGATGTTGTTTAAACCAGTTTTATCCGGTATTAGACCTTCCCAGCAATGGCCCCAGAGCCGTCAACCCAGGCGAAAACAAGTAGAAGACCCCCAAACAGCCAAAAAGCAAAAGTACAAAAATGTGGACTTAGTCACTTTTCTGAAAATTTCCAAAATCACTCAGCGCGCGCTCTGCAGCTAGGCCCTAACTCCCCTCTGCCTCCATGGATTTCCTTCAAACCTCTTGCTATCTAAACTATCCATACCCAGTAGTGCTCCCAGACCCCGAAACCCACCCACAAACACCAGGAAGCCCCCCAAACAGGCCCCCGAAAACGCTACATTGAGCGAAAAGTCAGAAAATGCAAAACCTTTTTCCTCATGGATGTTGTTTAAACCAGTTTTATCCGGTATTAGACCTTCCCAGCAATGGCCCCAGAGCCGTCAACTCAGGCGAAAACAAGTAGAAGACCCCCAAACAGCCAAAAAGCAAAAGTACAGGTGATTAAAGTTTTAATTATATTAACTTGTGCAAAACAAAGAAAGACAGAAACACAGGAATAAAAGTGAATAAGTACGAAAAAGAAAATTTCTGAATTCATTGGCTCATTTTCAGGCCTCGGTGTCAGGGAGAAGAGTTCGTCCTCATACTCTGCGAATTCAGGCAGGAGTAGGTCAGTGTCACCTAACACAGAAGAAATTCCCTCATCTAAGTTGCTGTCCTCCTCGTCTTCTTCCGTCGTGCGATCTGGTACTTTGAAATCTGGTGGTATGAGGTGCTCATTCATCTTGATCATTGTCAATATCTCCACATTTTTGGGCGAGAGGCGGGTCCGTTTGCAAGTTACAATGCCACCAGCAGCACTGAAAACACGTTCAGAAGACACACTTGCGAGTGGGCAAGACAAGTAATGTATAGCCAGGCGGGTGATCTCTGGCCACAATTCTTATTTCCCATGCCAATACGCCAATGGGTCAGCATTAACATAGACCTCTGTTGAGTCATTCAGATAGTCCTGCACCATCGACTCAAAGTTCTCCACGGTTCCTCCACTTTGCTGAATTTTCGCTCGGACCTTTTCAGAACCATAACCAATCTCAGCTAGCCAATCCTCTTCATCATCATCACCCGATATTTCTGTTGTGTCTGGTGCAGATGATGCGGTTGCCGGTGTCTTTAACGCCTGAGAGGTCACTTCTGCCACAGGTGCAGAAGTGGAGTCTTTTGACTAGGGATGGCCTGCTGATGCTGATGTACTGCCTTTTCCTTCAATTTGCTTCCGTTCTCTTTCAAACCTGATGGCTGACCAGGCTAGCCAACGTTTGTACTTTGTAACATCTTCATCACTAAAAGGAAATAATGCAGAGCCTGCCAGCGCCTTTTTGTAGCGTAGATGCAGAATAGTAGCACAAATGTAATGCTGTTCTGAGTGGATCTTTTGAAGACGTTCATCGCCAAGTAGGCGCTCTAATAATTTCTCCGTCAAAACAAAAGCTTCTTGCTTTTCTTCATCTTTTTGAAACTTTGAAGACACCGCCTTCAGTTTGTGCTCCAGCATGCGCAACAATGGGATAGCTTTTCCCAAATTACAGTCCTCCCTGCTGACTGCACGTGTGAAGACCTCAAAAGGACGAAGCATGTCTGTCAGGCTTTTAACTAGCTCCTATTGCGCCGCATTTAACCTCAGGTCCTCCTTCACAGCTGTACCCATTGTTAAGAAATACTGATCGAGTACCGTAAACTGCTCATACAGACGCTGAAGCATGTAGAAGGTTTAGTTCCAACGTGTTGGCACCTCCTGGATGAGTGCTTTCACTGGCATTCGACGTTCATGTAGCAGGCTCCTCAGATGCTTCCGGGCCTTAAAAGAATGGCTGAAATGATTGCAAATTTTTCGGCAGGTGACCACTAACTGGCATGCTGGACTGTCTTTATCCAAGAATTTTTTAACAACCAGGTTTATACAGTGCGCCAAACACAGCACTCTGAAATAGTCAACCAGTTCCATGGCCTTAACTACATTGGCGCCATTATCCGTGGAAACATAACCAATGCCGCGTTTTTTTGGAGACAGCCAGTGAAAGACCTTTGTGTTGAACTCATTCAAAATGTTTTGTGCTGTATGACGTTTCTCCAAGCCAAACATGGCTAGTGTTGCATGTTTCCAAGCAGCTTTAAAAACTTGGTCCAGGTCAGCACCTGCGTTTAGCTTTGCTTTAACCCCTGAAAAAGAGACCCAGTGTGCAGTGATGCACATGTAATCAGTGCCTGCGCCACTGGTCCAAATGTCTGTTGTCAGATGTATAGTGTGAACAGCACTCTTCTGCAAAGCTGCCCCAATCACCTCCAGCACATCTTCATGTAGTGCTGGAACCGCAACTCGGGCAAAATAGTACCGGCTAGGAACCTTCCATTTAGGGCAGAGCGCTGCCACTAATTCTAGAAAACCAACCCCTTCTACAAAAGAAAAAGGGAGAAGATCCAGCGCTAGCATTTTAGCCAGCTTAGTGTTATACAGAAGCACCATTGGGTGGTTGCGGTCATATGGCGCGTCTGAAAACAACATTGATTGTTTTAATGTTGCCCTGGACCATTTTACGGGATGATGATGATGACTTCTTTGACCCAGTTACGCTCGCTGATGAACTTTTTCACATTGGTGTCTCACTCTGGCCCACACTCTTAGTGTGGCTCACAGGGGGTGTGCTGACAGGGGTACTGGGTGTAAGTGAAGTGTGTGACCCTTCTTCCTCCTCGTCATCATCAGATGTTACATCAACGTTTTCTCGACTTGCAATTCGGGCTTCCTTGATCTCCTTTAGGTGCGCCAACCATTGGACAGTGTGCTGTCTCTTAAGATGACCTCTCTGGCCTCCAGTCCTATAGTTGGTACCAAGCTTACCACGACTAACTGCAAGCTTACAAATGCTACAAATGGCTATGTTTTCCCTTTTTGAGCAAACACTAAAGAAGTCCCAAACTGCGGACTTGAAATGTCTGTGGGGGCCGGAGGAGGCGATACTGGTGGTGGTCGTGCTGCTAATGCCAGATGAAGTGGAGGATGTGTATTGCTGAACTTTACTACGTTGTGCACTTTCACCACCACTAATTGAGGTCGAGGTGGATGGAGGTCCCTTCTGGCGAGTAAGAAATATGGAAGCGGTAGGTTGTGGTGTACTAGTTAACATCAATGATTGTGGTGTTCCCATTGCCTCCTCGTCGGCTTCATCATCACGCTCAGCAGCTTGTCGGGCTAGGGTCAAAATATCTGTTTGGTGCATGCCCGCTGGGGCTTCAGTGACGTTAGTGATGATGACTGCGTCGTCGTCGTGAGAGTCTTCAACAGCAGGAGTATACGCCACTTCTTGTTGAGCGTCATCACACTCCATAACTATGAGAGTTTCGATGACCTTCCTTTTACGCTTAGCTACCTTTGTCAGATCATGGTGAGCCTCCTCAACCTCACTCTCAGACGGCAGTGGTGCTGGTTCCCAAGTAAGATCCATATCATCAGAAGTAGGTGGGCTTGAAGAAGATGTAGACACCAACACCCTTGATCTTTTCCTTGCTCGGGATGTGGAAGACAATGAATGATCATCAGGAGGAGTGGCTTCCTCGAATGATACCTCGGCTTGATTGTCGATTTCCAGATGTGCCACTACTTCTAGAGGAACAACTATTGTGGCCACTTGTTGTGCCCCTCCATGCACCTCTGCTTGCTCCTCTCCTTGCGCCGCCTCTCCTTCCACATGTACTTGGGCTTGTACTTGCACATGTGATTGTTGTTGCGGCTGTGGTTGTTCAACACTCGTCAGATGAGTTACAACAACCTGTGTTGATTGAGGGACATTGCTGCTACTTTCTTGCGATGAGCCAACATCACTGGTCGATGGTGATTGAACAACTATACTGGCTGCCTCTGCAGCACTCAAGGGCTTGGACCTAAGTTGGCGTGGTGGTGGTGGCACTGAGCCCAATGGAGCGGAGGTGCTGCTCCCAGCTTGGTCCCCAGCAGACCCCGCTGCTGCTGCAGGCGTACTTTTTTTTATCCCAAAAAATGTGGCGGTCGTCATCACACCAGTCTCCTTGGTAAGTGGCCCCACTTGCTTCTTCTGCTCCTTACTGGCAACTTTTTTGCTAGAGGAGCTACTGGCAACTTTTTTTGGGGCCATCTTCTTCAGATGTCACTCTGAACAGCAGGCCGCAGTTGCACAAGTTGCAGAATTGTCTGTGGGCACACGTGACGTTGTGCTGCACACACCTCAGCAGGACTTCTTCCTGGCACTGGTGGTTCTCTTGTGCACCTACAAGCAATGGAAGACAGAGGAACATCAGTTATACACCCCAAAAAGTCGAAAAAACACACAAAAATCAGCACAAGCCCAGCCCATCCATGGCCTCAATAATGTTTAAATTCAAGAAGACACCCCACAGAAAGACTAGGCCCATGCACCACTCACTACCCCTGGGCAAAAGGCCCCACCAGCAGCCCCAAAAAAATGACAAAAAACACAAAATTCAGCACAAGCCCAGCCCATCCATGGCCTCAATGGTGTTTAAATTCAAGAAGACACCACACAGAAAGAATAGGCCCATGCACCACTCACTACCCCTGGGCATAATGGATGAAAGCTAGGCAAAATAAGTGCAGGCCTCAGACACTGCCTCTCTTCAAAATGGCCCCTTGAACCCCAAGCACATGTTGCCTGTACCAGCACTCAAGATGGCCACCACCACCACCCACATGGCCAGTCCACATCAACAGTACACCCCAAAAAGAAACGAAAAACACACAAAAATCACCACAATCCAATGCCATCTAGGATGTTTACATTAAAAAGACCCCACAGGCAGAATCAGTCCATGCACCACTACCCCTGGGCAAAAGGCCCCACCAGCAGCCCCAAAAAACGACAAAAACACAAAATTCAGCACAATCCCAGCCCATCCATGGCCTCAATGATGTTTAAATTCAAGAAGACACCCCACAGAAAGACTAGGCCCATGCACCACTCACTACCCCTGGGCAAAAGACCCCACCAGCAGCCCCAAAAAAATGACAAAAAACACAAAATTCAGCACAATCCCAGCCCATCCATGGCCTCAATGATGTTTAAATTCAAGAAGACACCCACAGAAAGACTAGGCCCATGCACCACTCACTACCCCTGGGCAAAAGGCCCCACCAGCAGCCCCAAAAAACGACAAAAAACACAAAATTCAGCACAATCCCAGCCCATCCATGGCCTCAATGATGTTTAAATTCAAGAAGACACCCCACAGAAAGACTAGGCCCATGCACCACTCACTACCCCTGGGCAAAAGGCCCCACCAGCAGCCCCAAAAAAACGACAAAAAACACAAAATTCAGCACAATCCCAGCCCATCCATGGCCTCAATGATATTTAAATTCAAGAAGACACCCCACAGAAAGACTAGGCCCATGCACCACTCACTACCCCTGGGCAAAAGGCCCCACCAGCAGCCCCAAAAAAACTACAAAAACCACAAAATTCAGCACAAGCCCAGCCCATCCATGGCCTCAATGGTGTTTAAATTCAAGAAGACACCCCACAGAAAGACTAGGCCCATGCACCACTCACTACCCCTGGGCATAATGGATGAAAGCTAGGCAAAATAAGTGCAGGCCTCAGACACTGCCTCTCTTCAAAATGGCCCCTTGAACCCCAAGCACATGTTGCCTGTACCAGCACTCAAGATGGCCACCACCACCACCCACATGGCCAGTCCACATCAACAGTACACCCCAAAAAGAAACCAAAAACACACAATAATCACCACAATCCAATGCCATCCAGGATGTTTACATTAAAAAGACCCCACAGGCAGACTCAGTCCATGCACCACTACCCCTGGGCAAAAGGCCCCACCAGCAGCCCCAAAAAAACAACAAAAAACACAGAAATTCAGCACAATCCCAGCCCATCCATGGCCTCAATGATGTTTAAATTCAAGAAGACACCCCACAGAAAGACTAGGCCCATGCACCACTCACTACCCCTGGGCAAAAGGCCCCACCAGCAGCCCCAAAAAAACGACAAAAAACACAAAATTCAGCACAATCCCAGCCGATCCATGGCCTCAATGATGTTTAAATTCAAGAAGACAACCCACAGAAAGACTAGGCCCATGCACCACTCACTACCCCTGGGCAAAAGTCCCCACCAGCAGCCCCAAAAAAACGACAAAAAACACAAAATTCAGCACAAGCCCAGCCCATCCATGGCCTCAATGGTGTTTAAATTCAAGAAGACACCCCACAGAAAGACTAGGCCCATGCACCACTCACTACCCCTGGGCATAATGGATGAAAGCTAGGCAAAATAAGTGCAGGCCTCAGACACTGCCTCTCTTCAAAATGGCCCCTTGAACCCCAAGCACATGTTGCCTGTACCAGCACTCAAGATGGCCACCACCACCACCCACATGGCCAGTCCAAATCAACAGTACACCCCCAAAAAAAACAAAAAACACACAAAAATCACCACAATCCAATGCCATCCAGGATGTTTACATTAAAAAGACCCCACAGGCAGACTCAGTCCATGCACCACTCACTACCCCTGGGCAAAAGGCCCCAACAGCAGCCCCAAAAAATCAACAAAAAACGCAAAATTAAGCACAATCCCAGCCCATCCATGGCCTCTATGATGTTTAAATTCAACAAAACAGTTGTATCATGCACCCATAACCAACCCTGGTTCTACTGGATACTGTGGCTACCCACAATATATTTTATTTAATGTTCTGAAAA
Source organism: Lissotriton helveticus (assembly GCF_964261635.1). Taxonomy (NCBI): domain Eukaryota; kingdom Metazoa; phylum Chordata; class Amphibia; order Caudata; family Salamandridae; genus Lissotriton; species Lissotriton helveticus. The sequence goes on along the minus strand of NC_136063.1, from coordinate 340,536,146 downwards.
AGTTCCAAAATTGTAGTTGCAGCGACTGTAATGCCCCAAACAAACTTACTTGTGAAAGTTGATTTCTAATCCAAAAGTGATCCAAAGAAAGTCAAAAAGGCCCCAAATCCAAATATCCAGCAGCACCCACAAAAAGTAATCCTTACAGGTCAAGGTCCAAATGAAAGTGACCAGCACATGAAGAAAGCACTGGGAGGAGCCTGCTGGACAGGAACAGGAAGTTGGAGACTGTGGGGCACTTCCCCCCCCCCCCAAAAAATGGACTCCTTGCCAAAAAAAAGTGCAGGCAAATGTCAACCTGAGGAGTGATTCTGATAAAAATCATCATTTTCTGAAGGTTTATGCTGTTTGCTGGTGGATTTCTTGTGCAGAATTGCAAAATCTCTATTTCGCGAGTGCGAGATTGTTCCTGCCCACGGCACCTACGTGTTCGCAATTGCGAACTCTCGCGATGCGTGCTGTGCAAGGTAAGGTGGCAAGCCGCGATTACGTATTCGCGGGCGCCAACTCCCGCGGGATCCCGAAGCAAGATCCAAAATGGCGCAGCACTCGCAAAATATCGAGAAAAACAACTCGGCAAACGCTGAATGACGGAAAGTGAACGCCGTGCGCCACGCCGCGCGCCGCAATATTGTATCACCAAGCAAAAAAATCCGCCCCGTGCGGATTTGCGGATTTTTGGCAAATTTGCGAGAGTTCGCGGATTGCGAATTTACCGAAAATCCGCAAATTCCGCGAGCGGAACGGATTTTACGCCCATGCTTAGTTCTGATGGTACTATCAATGTATTTCTTCTTACATTGACATTCCATGGCATAGACAACAAATCTAGTTATAACACTTGATATTCATTCTGATCTCGGATCACTGACAAAATATAGAATACACAAATATAGAATACCAAAAATATCGAAGATAAAATATAGAAAGCAAAAATATCGAAGTCCTATCTACAAACAGGTAAGTACAAAAATATCGAAAAAATATATATGGTTAATGAAAATATCGAATTTGTTTAAATTTCTTAAAAGTAATTTAAAATTAATGAAATAATAACTATAATTATCTAAAACATACTTAATAATACTTAAATAACTTCAACATTTTTAAATAATTAATTTAAGTTAAAAAAATAAACATACAATTTGATTTTTTAACACATATATATATATATATATATTAACATAATATTAATTAAAAATATACAACATTTTTACCGTAGGATAGCAGAGGGGAAAATTACTATTACCACTCCAGCAACTGCAACAGTAGGGTAAACGTTGGATAGCGTAGGGGTAAAAATTACTATTCCCACTCCAGTGAGCGCAACACTAGGGAAAGCGTTGGATAGCGTAAGGGTAAAAATTACTATTCCTACTCCAGTGAGTGCAATAGTAGGGAAAGCGTTGGATAGCGTAGGGGTAAAAATTACTATTCCCACTCCAGTGAGTGCAACAGTAGGGAAAGCGCTGGATAGCATAGGGGTAAAAATGACTATATCTTATTGAGTAGAAGGGTTACGGCCCTGAGGATCGGACTTGGGAACCTGCAATGGATGTCCATGCCAATAGGTTGGCTCGATTGTGCCATCTACGTCATCCCAGCAAACCCAGACCTGTGGGGAGGCGCTTGGGGGGAGGAATTAGCCCCCTTCCATTAGATATCGCAGTTTTCCTGGGTTTTGAAAAAACAATTGCTTTACCTTATTGGTCTCTGCCTTCTCCCTTCTCCTCCTCCTTCTCCTTGTGTAGGTTCTGCGTGCTTGGTGCGGGCGGGTTCTCTGTAGATCGAAGGCGCTGATCTTTTGCAGCCAGCGCTTGGTTTCTCTCCCGGTCCTGTGACCTGGAAGGTTGTTTCCTGTTGTAATTCCGCTGGATGTCTCAGGTCTTCCTGTTGTGTTTTGCCTGACTTCCGTTTTTGAAAATTCAGCATTTTCCTTGATGAAGACATCGTTCGTCAGGATCAAAAACAACTGCTGGTCAATTCTTGTACAGCTCCTGGATTGGTTTTTGGGATATTTTCCTGGCGTAGTTGGACAGTACAGGTAGTTTTTATTATGTTTTGAAGTCCATTCAAAGTCTCGTTTTTTGAGTGATTTTTGCATTATTGTATACCTCGGTAGGGGCTCCTACTGGAGGGTGGTATTTCAGGCTACGTGGCTGCGTGCCTGTGGAAACGATAGTTTTCCCCGTGTATGAATGTTTTTTTTTATTTTCTTGCCACATTAAAGATGATGGCTACAAAAAAGTGCACTCATATTGTTTGAGAGCTGTATTTCCCTCTTTTAGTTCGTGTTTTTTTTTTTACCAATTGTAGTGTTTTTTCCCCCTTCTGTTGCCTGTTATTTGTTATTTTTGGCTCTTGTGATATCGGGTAAAAGAGGATACTGTTCTCAGGATATTACATTCAAAGAAAGGATTACTGGACACAGTACATTATGGACTCGGATGAGGAACATTGTATGGAGACTTCCACATGATGCTTCAAGACTCAGTTGCTTAAAAGAAACTGTTAGTCCCTTTTTTAAGAAGGGTAAGAACGTTATTGTGAGAATTGGAACAGGACACTCTCCTTTTAGCTCTTGTATATGCTGACCCTGAATTACCCACAATTGTTGTGCATGATTCTTTGCATTGTGGTTATTCCTTCAATGACAATTTGTTTTCTTGAAAACAAAATACATTTTGCGATTCCAAATGTTTTACAAGAATAAAATGGTTTTGGGTTTGAGAGGCCACTCTTAAAGAACACCTGCTACTTACACATGTTGTAAATACATTGGTCCATCAATGAGCAGGAGCGCACATTGTCGAGAATTTGATGGCTGATGGAGCAGTCAAACCTGCAGTAGCCACAGTTAAAGTAGCCACATTTACAGGTTCTTGATAGCCCTTGCTACAACTTGTGATGGTACTCCCTTTCCTCAGGTATTTCCTACTAAATATACTTACCAGTTGACTACTGAAAAAGTTCCTTTTTTGTCCATGCCTGGGGTTGGTGATCATCTGATTCTTAACCTTGACCGCAGCCCATCTTTGATAACGGCAGCTCATGAAGGTATCACTTCTGCACATACAGGAACGGCTGCCACTGTTTCTCTTTTCCAGCAACGTTATTGGTTGCACCGTTTATACCAGCAGGCTCACCGATATGTCCTTTGTTGTGATGTTTGCCAACAAATTAAAAGTTGTACTGTGGTGAGACCACCTCAGTTGCATCTTTTTTATTTCCAATCAGCCTTTTGTCTGTATTTACCTTGATCATTGTGGTCCTCTTATATCCAAAAATGCTTTCAAATACAATTTGATTTCAGTAGAATTTTGCACTAGGTTCCTCTGGTTCTGGCCACAGTGCTCGGCTGGCCCTCACACTGTCGTAAAAGATTTGCATGTCTTTGTTGGTAGTTATGCATGTGGCACTTTCCATTCAGAACAGGGTCCGCCATTCGGGTTAGAGGCATACCACTATTTGATGAAGTCAATGGGAGTGAAGTTGCATTTTGACGTCTCCATATAGCCCCAAGGGAAATTCTGTTGTGGAGCAGACAAACTGTTACTTAAAGCAATCTTTAACATCAAGGGTATTAGGTACAGGCCGTGGCTGTTTAACTCATCTTTATGGGGTTCAATGTGCTCTTACTAATCTTCCTCGAAGATCTCTGGGTGGGTTGATCCCGTGTGAAAAACTCTTTGGCATCAAGATGTTTGTTCCAGACATTGATGATCTAGACATTGTGGCGGCTGCCAGAACCTTTGATGCAGATAACCACTGTGCTGTCTTATTGTATCTACAAAAGTGTTGTGACGCTCTAGCTAAATCCCATATGCCTTCATCTTAGCCATCCGATACAGCAGCTCTGATCGATGTTTCCAGCTGGGTTCATAAAGATGGCAATCTAGTTTGTGAAAGGGTGGTAATCAAGAAAGAATTCGGTCCTTCCTACCCTGTTCCATTTCCAGTGCTTCGTCTTCAGGGTACGCCAACTATAATTTTACCTCCACTACCAGTATACAAAGACAATCGCTTTGTTTTCAATGAATATGTCAAGTTATACCATGTAGCAAATACTCAATAGTATGCCTTTGGGTTTTCCAAGATGGGATATTCCTTTACAGACTTTGAGCTCCATTTCTACTGATTCTCCCCAGCTGCTGGAAGGGGCTGTCAAGTCTTCTGTTGACCTGGGGCCTGTTTTACCTTCTTCACACTCCACAATGAAAATCGTCCATTCTCATCCACCCCTTGAGGCCCCTTCAGGAGTACAATCATCAAGTCCACATCCAGAATCCCAGCCTCCATTATTAAGGCTGAGTTTTTCTGGTTACTATATTGATCAAGATAACTTTTGATCACACAGTTTTCATCATCTTCTGTTTTATCCCCACCAGGGCAGATATGTTTTTTTATCTCCTAGTTAAAACACACTTATCTGGTTCCACAGTAGATTTATGTCTGGATCATATTTCCCATGGTACTTCCGTTCATGTTGACTGGACTTGTGACTGGTTTTATCCTTTTCATTAATGGCCACTATCTGCCAGAACATTCTGCTGCGGAACTTGAAGACGGGGTGTTGGCCGCACATTCTTCTCAGCATTAAATTAAAAGAGACCAGTTCATTGTTAACATTTCAGTGGTACCAGTCACTAATGCAATTGTATGGGATAATGTACCATTAGATGTATTCGGTCCTACCGAGACCCTACAGATTACATATGCATTCTGTGTTTTCATGGGTGATGTGAAAGTCCATGCTGTAATTCAATGTTTTCTGAATTGCAAAATCCGACTGTCTTTGACACAGGATTTATATTTAAATTCTTCTAACCATGCCAAAGCGCAAATTTTTGAAAAAATATTTTTTCATCAGTTCAGCTGGTATGTTGAAAGTTTCGAGGTGATCCGTGAAGCGGGGGCAGAGAAAAAGAGGGGGGGGCTAAAACACTTTACCCCATGTTATGGCTATTGGGAGTTAAAAAATTTTTTAACATGACTACAGGCCGAACCACTGGATGAAATTACAGCAAATTTGGCAGAAAGCCAGAAAGCATACTTTTTTTGTGATTTGGTGTAAATCCATTCAGGAGTTTTGAAGATATTAAAGGTAAAAAAAGAAATGTAAGAGCAGGAAGTTTTTGCAGCCATCTTTGGACTTGGCTTGAGCCAAGTTGCACAAAAAACATTTACAATGAATAAAAGGGGGTAGGGTAGGAATACCCTGAACCCCTAGATGTGGTGGTGAGGTCCCAGAAGGACCCCGCTGGGGATTTACATTTTTTTCATTTTGATGCTAATTCATCTCAAAATTGAGAAAAAAAACAATCGTGGTCTCCCGCTCTTGGTTTAAAATAGACCCCTGGTGGGTAAGGTCCCAGTAACATTTATTTTAAAAGGATGGGGCACATGGGCTTCTCTGCTAAAGCTCCACCATCTCACCGGGACTATATCTTTATAAATAGAGGGGGGCCATGTGGACCCCCCTCCGGGGCTTCATTGACGCCCCTTGGACCCCCACCTCCCTGGGTTTTATTTTTATAGAGGGATGGGGCCACACAGACTCCCCTCCTTTGAAGGGGATTTTTATCATTCCCCAACCAGTAGTTCCCCAAGAGTCATGTTTGCAGAGTGGTTGAGAAAGGGGACAGGGCTCCAACCAGGTCTCAGCATTCCCATTGTGGGGGATTTACTGGTGGCTATTTTATTTCCCCCCAAGGATCCTCAGCAGCCAAAGGTACTTCATCCCCCAACCAGTAGTGCCCAGGAGGTGCATTTGCAGAGTGGTTCAGAAAGGGGCCGGGGCCTCCGGTGAGGTCTGAGCTATCCCGCTATGGGGGACTAACTGGTGGCAACAAAAGGAGTACTTGGCCCCCAAGGACCCCCAGCAGCCAAGGTGACTTCATCCGCCAACAAGTAGTGCACCAGGAGGCACATTTGAAAAGTGGTTGAGAAGGGGCAGGGCCTCCACCCATGTCTCAGCAATCTGGTGTGGTGGACTTACTAATGGCAACAATAGGAATTATTGGCCTCCATGACCCTCAGCAGCCAAAGGAACTTTATTCCACAACCAGTAGTGTCCAGGTGGCACATTTGCAGCATGGTTGAGAAAGGGGCAACAAAAGAGGTTCTTGGCCCCCAGGGACCCTCAGCAGCCAAGGAGACTTCCTCCCACGACAAGTAGTGTACCAGGAGGCACATTTGAGAAGTGGTTGAGAAAGGGGCGGGGCCTCGATCCATGTCTCAGCAATCTGCCGTGGTGGACTTAATAGTGGCACCAATAGGAATTATTGGCCTCCATGACCCTCAGCAGCCAAAGGAACTGTATTCCTCAACCAGTAGTGCCCAGGTGGCACAATTGCAGCATGGTTGAGAAAGGGGCAGGGTCTCCAATGAGATTTTAGCAATCCAGCAGTGGGGGCCCTTACTGGTGGCAGCAATAGTGATTCTTGACCCCCAAGGCGTTTTTGGCGTTTAAGGCCCTTCACTCTGTAGGCCCTGAGTATATTAAGAAGAGAATGGCTTTTTACGCACCAAGGAGGATGTTGCGGTCGGCTTCATCTGCCACGATTGTGGTCCCGCCTATCAAACGCGCCCGGATGGGTGGTCGGTCCTTCCGCTACTTAGCGGCCCTCCACTGGAATGGGCTCCCGATCTCTTTGCGGAAAGCCAACAGTCTCCTCATTTTTAGAAAGGAGCTGAAGACGTGGCTCTTTTCTGCGTGATCTCCATGACCACCTATGAGTCGCTGTATGGACATCCTGGTCTCTGATCTCTTTGCTAAAGCGCCGGGACACCCTCTGGGGTAGCCGTGCGCTATAATAGAGTGTGCACATAACATAACATAACAAGGGCATTCAGCAGTCAAGGGAACTTTATCCCCCTACCAGGAGTACACCAGTAGGTGCAGAGTGAGTGAGAAAGGGGGTGGGGCCTCTGATCAGGACTCAGCAATTCCACTGATGGGAAGTTACTAGTATCAACAATAGGAGTTCTTGCCCCCTAACTACACTTGGCATTTTAGAGGATTTAGTTAGGGGTGTCAGAGAAATACTCTGCCTGTTCAGGGAATTTGGTGGAGTTTTTCCATAACTCCACAGAATTCTTCAGAGGGAAATACCGCTAGCTCCACCAAGTACTAACACAAAGAGGAACAATAAAGGTCAACAACGAGCTAAAAGTGGCAAAATAAAGGTCATAAGTGTGCAGAAGAAAGGCAGAAAGCAAGCAGAAAATGAACAGAACTCACTCAGGCACTCGTTCACCCATTCACTCAGACAGTCATACACCCACTCAGACACCCACTTATAGACCCATTCACAGACCCACTCAGAAACTCATGCACCTACTCCCACACACAGTGAGACATTCACACACACTGAGATACTCATGCACTCACTTACATACTCTCAAAGGTTACAGGTTACAGTTAGGAAATAACTTTAAGCAAGTGTAGAAATGACTGAAAGAAACCAAAGGTTACAGGGATGTTATACTTAGGAACTATAATTTAACAAAACCTTAGAAATTCACTGAAAAAATCCAAAGTTACAGATACATTATGCTTAGGAAATATAATTTAAATGATCTTAGAAATCCACTGAAAAAACAAACATTACAGGGATGTGATAGTTAGGCTAAAATGTCACCCATACAGAACTAAAGAAATTCATCAGTTATAGTTACAGGAGCTAACTATAATTTACACCCCTGCAATGCACTGCTTATGACCTTACATATTACATCACTCATGCCATGATCAGTGACATCACTGATGACATCATCCATAGAAACACTCACACCCTCATGCAACATCACATACACCCACTCACACACTCACACACCTATATAATCACTCACATACTCAATCACAAATCCATACAAATACTCATGTACCCACTCACTAATACATAGAGCCATACCCATACCCACTCACTCACTCATGCAGGCACTCACACAACCAGTCACTCACCAATACATTCATTCACACACCCACTCACTCACCCATACAGCCACTCACACACTCACTTACTCACCCATGCACCCACTTGCACACCCCATCATGTACCCATACATGTACCCATACAGCTACTCATGTACCATCTCATGCTACCATACAGACATTCATGCACCTTCTCACTCACCCATACTGCCACTCATATCCAGTCTCATTGCCATTCATGCAGCCACTCATGCACTCGCTCATTCACTATTTGCAGCCACTTACACACCCACTCACCCACTCACCCATATAGCCATACACACAGCCACTACCTTTCTTGATACAGCTACTAATACAGCAACTCGCTCACCCATACAAAAACTCACACAACCACTCACTCATCCATACACTCTATAACATACAAAAACACTTATCCATATACCACTTACACACCCACTCACTCACCCAGAGACATACACAGCCACTTACTCACCTATACAGCTACTCACACAGCAACTTATTCACCCATAAAGCCATACACACACCCACTCAAACACAGAGATACACAGTTACACTGATGCTCACACAATCTATGTTTTAAAATAGAGTCACTCCTTAGTAGTACACAAAGTAAACTAATTTAACTTTTGCGATACCTTAGTATATATATTTAATACTCTGAAACTTTTAGAAAAGACTCACAATTGCTGGATGATGTCATCAGTGATGTCAATTTTGGTGTCATTTCAGATATCTTCAGTGATGTCACTGACCATGGCATGAGTCATGCAATATGTGAGTACATTGTGAGGGTGAAATTTATAGTTAGCTCAGGTAACTAAAACTGTCAAATTGCTATGGTTTTGTACCAGTGAAATTTGAGCATAACTATATCATCCCTGTAACCTTTATTTTTCAATGAATATATATATCTGTCTTTTGAAATGAACCCTACACTTTTCTGGTTCCCACACTCATCACCCCTTGTACCAAAGGTAGCCCAATATCATTTACATTTGTGCAAGCAAGCCCCTGCGTGTCTTCCTTAAACTAGCACTATGAGGTCACAATGACATACATTAGACATATTCTTACATTTACTTTTACTCACCATTAAATTAATAAATTAATATTTGGATTAATTGACCTAAAACGTTGTATACAATGAAGGCAATAAGTAAGAAAAATATATTAGCAGTTTCAAACTCTATGATTTATAAAATCAAATGGTTTGCCACTCAAAAACTGTTGGTTTGTCATGTATTGAATCCACTTAGCCATTCAGTCAGTGGAAGCTCCACCAATTGGGGGCAGGTTTGTCATTATTAACATTATATTTTTTACTGCTTAAAGCCTGAGTCGAGTGTGAGGGTGGGGATAGGCCATTGATGTTGATTGACAGCAGCATTGAGCAGTAATGATGGCCTCTTGCAACTATCAACCCAACATGCACACTTTAAACATCTCCAACCCAAGCTTTGTTAGTAAGTCAGTAGAGAGCAGACACAGGGTTACTGTTTCTCAAGGAGCACAAAACTAGCCCATCCAAACCAATCCTGTTTCTGCTCCCATGCCAGTTAATATTATTTAAAGCAAACGAGGAGTGTCTGGATTGGGTAGGAAAGTTGGATCGGGGACTCCGCGATCAGAGCCACAGACTGGAGAACACTGTGTATATATAAACATTGGGGCATATTCTCAAGGCAATATAGCCGCAGTTGCGGCACTTTTCTGCCACTAAAGCGGCAATATTTTTATTGCCCTATTACCAAGCTGTCGTTTAACAGTCGTTAGCGACAGTTTTTAGATGAAAACATCCGTAATAAAGATCGCTGCTTCTGTTGGGGTTAATTATATGCAGGAGAGTCGTTCCTGTGCAAAAACGGCCGCAAAGCCCACTACTCCATATTCACAAGGGGATCCTTGAAGTCCTGAAACCCAAAACAACTGTCTCTAACTGCAGTTAAAGCCAGTTACTTAAGACCACAAAATAGCTGGTCTTCAAAATGGGCATAACACTTGGGGCCTCATCTCAGCAGGTTTTGGTGCTTGACAGCGCTGCAAGCAAAGTTGCAGCGCTGCCATGCTAATGAACTACAGCACAGGAATGCACACCATCAGTAAGATAGGGCGCATTCCTGAGCTCCAGTCATGAAAAGTGTTGCAGCGCTGCGGCAAGACAGCATTGCAACACTACTCACTACACCCTTCTTGCGACAGCATGGATGTGCTGTATTCACTGGACAGTGCTCCATAATGCAAGTAATGACAGATACGGCAGGAGTCTGCACTAAAGTCACGCATTGCTGTAGTCATGTCACAACCATGACGCGACTCCATCAATGCCTGAGGCCAGCCTATCACTCTGGCACTGCTTCACCCTCATGCCTGCCATTAGGCAGGAAGAAGGTACTGACACAGTGTCGCTCATCAGGGGTGCCCGAATGTCGGCACTGTTAGAGATCCATTGGTGGTGGTTGTGCACTGCGGTGTCATCATTTGGAAGCATTGGTGGAGTGTTGGTGCGGAGGGAGTTGACGAGACGTACTTTGGTGGCCTTGATCCAGCTGCAGGAGGGTGCGATGACAGTGGTGGCGTTCAGCGGGCAAGGTGAAGATGTGACGTTACCAATAATTGTCATTCAAGGACAGTCCGGTGTTGTGGCTGTAGTTGAAGTTCCTGCTGGCGGAGGAGATGTGCTCAACTGTGTGTCTTGCTACGTGGCTTGTTGAGGTGACTTGCTGCTTGCGAATGATGTAGAGTACCTTCCCCAGGAGGGGGTGGTGTCCTGGTCATTGGGGTTGTCCAGGTGGAGGTTAAGTTCATCGAGTAGGATGTTGTCAGTGGATGGAAGACCCTGGGGTGCAATGAGATCCACAGTGGTATTGGAGAATGGGGGGCCATGGCCAGGGGGACCTGCACATGAGGGTGCTGCAGAGGATGTGCTTGGGCTTGGTCTGGATCTGGGAGTTGAGGTGGTCCATGGTCACCCTTGGGTCATTAGAGTGCGTGGTCAGTCGGATTGTGCTTCTGTAGGTGATGGCAATGCATCCTCCTTTATGGTTGGGGTTCTCCTTGCTGGTGCTACTGCAGCCGTCAGTGATGGCAATGGCAATGTCTGGTCCAGAGCAGAGGTTGGTCCTGGCAGGCGAGGTGGTGTCCAGGGTTGATGGCGAGGAGGGTGCTGGTGTCGTAGCAGTGGAGTGTCCAACAGAAAGGCTCCTTAGTGTTTAGCGCGGTTCTGGGGCAGATGGGTGTAAATGGCATAGCCTATGGGTTGCCTTTGGCATGGGAGATGACCATTACAATGCAGGCAGTACATCCTTAACAACGCAACTCCGACAACGCAGGTGCCTTTACACCGCATCTGATTAAAATGCATTGTGAGGTCAGGAATGGGGTAATTTAAAGTTTTTCAGATGGGTATGGGTTTCGAATGTAAAATATGACAATTGGGGGGGGTTTGGGGTAAAATATGAAAAATTGGGGAGTGTTTTGTGGTAAAATATGGAAATTGGGGTTTGCATTTGTGTCAAATAGATTTTTGGGTGTGTTATGGGGGTTCAAAAAGGAATTCCAGGATTCACGTTGGGTTTGGGGTGCAAAGGTTAGATTTAGGCTGCACTCACTGAAGTGGGAATAGTGATATTAATGTCTCCGCTATGCAACACTTACTCTACTGTTGCAATGTGCAGAGTATTAGTATGCATTGGAATGGAATGCGATGTTATGGCATGTGTCGCAACCATGTATGTGCCTTTGGCACACAAGTGGTGCATCCGCTGTGTATGGGCGCACAGTGGCCGCCATTGAGAAGTGCTGGGGGGAGCTGGACAGCTGTGAGGTGGTAAACGCTGGAAAGAACACTGGATGTGGCGTGGAAGCAGGGATGTGTGTGTGAGCGGTTGTTGTAAATATTTTAATAAGGAAAGTCCTACCTTGAAGCCTGGTCCCATGTCTTCGTTGCTCCTGATCTTCTGTGTCTGCTTCCAGGAAAAGGAAGTAGGCAGCCAGGCTTCCTCTCCTGAGCGAATCAAAAGCTGCGATGCAGCAGTGGGATTGGTAATTGGCAACAGGACAAGGCATGCAGCCAGGGGCTGGAGGGGTGGGCATGTTTTCCATGCAGGCTGTAATGCAGCCTGCATTACGAACAAGGAAGTGTGCATGACTGCTTTAGGTGGCCTAAGTGGGCTGACCAAACAGTTATTGCGCACTTGAGAAGGCATGAGAATCCGCTCATGCCTTGACCCGTGCTTGGAGCAGTCCTACCCACCCTCCCACCCGCAAAACAAATGAAACATAGCACAGTTACATCAGTAAGTTATCATCATGTGCTGATTATTCCTCCTCTGCACTGCTTGAAAGCAGTGGGCAAGGCTCTTCTGCCATAGAGGAAGAGCTGCCCCTGGGGGTGCGTCATCTACGTGTGCTAGGCCTGTACGACTCGACCCCCAGGCATCCTACGCTACGCTTCCCACCTTCTCCTAACCTGGACATTGACACCGCGGCACAATCCGCTGCACTCTCTCCAAATATGTGACTCAGCCAGCAGGAGTCTCAGACAGGTGGGATTACACAAGCCTGGGTACAGCAGTCGCCACCAAGTCTGCTAGTGAACCTCCCAATGCAGTTGATGCAGCAGGGCCCCCTTAGGCGTGAACTTGAGGCGCTTCCACCATACAAGTTTAGTGCAGCTCAGGAGCCTCACCCTGCACAGCATCCGGTCAGCCCAACATCACCTCTTACTAGCGTGTTGTGAATATGCTGCTAACACGGCAATAATTTCACATGGTACACGGCGATAAGAAAACGCACGCTAACTGAGATTAGCAATAGTTTTTGCGGATTGTTGAGAATATCCCCCTTCATTTTTTTACTTTAAAATATTAAAGTGAAGTAATGATTTACTTACTGTTTATATTGCATGAATTTCCTTTAATCTTGCATTCGCTAATAGTATTTAAAGCATGTTGTATTTCTTTTTTTTCGTTGTATTACCCATGTATAGTGCATACTTTAAAACTGAGCTGGCTTGGTATTTTAATCACCTTTTTGACTCAACGACAGGCACTGTGAGAAACTCACACTGCCTTCAACCTCAGCCTCAGAGCTCTCACTTGTGGTCTGTTATAAACATTCTTTAAAACAAGCTACGATTGAGAGCTTTGGTGTTGAACCTAAAGGCATTTCTGGTTTCTCACCATGCCTTTCAGTGAGTCAAAATTTTAGCTTCACTCACCCACTACTTTCAAATGTTGCAAGCCACCATTGTGTTCAATAAAGTCTTTCTAAATCACAAAATTGGTATAACACTTCCAAATCGCGGGGCGGGGATTGGAGCATCAGGTTGGTGGTCTCACTCTAAAAGTGTACCGGACAACCCCATCATCCACTCACATTCACTGCCATCAAACTGCTGCATTTCTACCTTGGACCTGCTTCGTTTTAGCCCTAGACTCCACAGCCACCAGAGTTGTCTTCAGAGAGAGGAGGATACCCTGGTTACCTGCCGTACCTCTCTGGGCCATGGATCTCCTGGCATGGCGGCCCACAGCACTTAATGGGCGGCTGTCTCATCAGCTCCAGGAGGCCACTAGACTTGCTCCAGTCACTATGCTGGATCTAGGCAGCTATTGGGTAACTCTGAATGGCTACTGCTTCCCAGCATCTGCTTTCCACCAGCCTGTGCTCTCCTGCACCCCTAGCAGAGACTCAACCGCACAGTGACTGGGGCCCTGCATCCTATCCAGTCTTTCATGGGTCTTTGTGGATTGATACCAGCCATCGTATAAAGGGTGGTGGGTAAGGCTCCGAATCTATCGCCTGACCCTGAATTCCCCAAGGGGACCTCCAGCAGCTGCTGCCCCTTGTTTCTCACTACCCACTGTTCCATGCCCTTTGATACCACTGGGCAAGCTCAGTTGCACTACGACTGCACTCTTGAGGCCATTCTGGCCTACCGCAAGGCTGCACAATCCCGCACAAGGACCTGTGAGCCCCCCTGACCTCCAATAGACTTTGCTGCAGATGCCCAACCTAAGCTGGGGAGAGGATTGACCAGCAATGCAGCTCTCAGCTCGGGCGAGCTCTCATGTGTCATTGAGCTCAATGATGCCCTGGCACACTGTCTTTATCTGCCCACTGGGAGGGCGTGCTTTTGACCCTTTAATATTGTGGCACAGCTGGGCCCAGGCTGACCCTCCTTATATGTTAAGAGCCTATTTTTGGACACAGTCAGACCTCTCCCTACAACATCTGGACCTGGAGATGGGCCTCCTACAGTGATGGGAATGTGTAGATCTGAGATGCTTCCTACTACCTTGAAGAGGTGAAGGATTTTCCAGGCCGCTGAGGGGTGGCCTGCCCAGACCTCACAACTGTCATGAGCTGTTTAGGACGAGACTGTTAGTTACCACTAGCACAAGCCTAATCTTGGGGGGAGCTGCACCCTCACCTGTCGACATGGATGATTTGTGTCACTTATTCAGTTCAACCAAAGTCAATTTAATATGAGGGCTTGTGGATATCCCATGATTCTCTTTCTTCCCTCTTGAAGCCCTGTACCCACTCGTATCTTTGGTGAATTCTGGTTCAGATTTAACCATTTAGAGGACCGTTACATATGGGATTTCCCCAAGGATTCCCTTCTATTGGGCCGCCTGTGTCTTATCTTGGTTACTCCTAAAGTTTTTACATTCCCGGATCTAGATCCTTGGACAGATTTTGTCTTCTTTTGGACTCCAAGACACTTTAATTCTCCTACGTTTTAAGCGCCCTGAAGAAGGTGCAACCTCTTTGTTAGGTCAATACTGAAACGCTCGTCAGCGCACACTCGGGAGACCACCTTAAACAGAAACGTTATACAATAAACTCTCTGTAGAGATAATACATATAGTCACTCAGAACTGTACTTCCTCAGGATACTGAATTATCCTTTTTATTCCTATTGTGACAAAACAGCTATATTGTTAGTAATAGCTGCTCGCTTTTGATATCAGTGAAAGATACTGAGACCGATCCAACTTTACATAAGCAGATTTCTTATGATGGTATGAGCTTCGAATATTGTTCTAGGTAAAGTAGAACCGGTGGAGAGGTTTCTCAATAATCTTGCCATCTGTCATATAGCCCTGAAGAAGTCGTGGGGTATTCCCAGACGCAACACATGTTGGCTGGGCACCTGGAAAATAAATGAACCTGAAAAAGGAGAAAAAGAACCTTGTTTGAATCATATATTGTGTGATTGTGTGATACTCTCAGTATTAATACTGCTAAAAATAATTACGTGTGCACAAGTTGCTTGTTTTTACATACAGACCTTGTCTTTATGCCCGCCCTAGCTTGTCCTGACATCTATCAAGTCCATTTTCTCTTCTGAGGTATATCTGACCACGCTACTCTCCGTCTTCATCTTGGCTTCCCCAGCAATGGTCTGCGACCTATGGGGAAACTCAACGCATAGTATCTCTGGGCGCTGAACTCCAGGCATATTTCCACACTAATGAAGGCTCATTTGCCACAATTGGTACCCTATGGGCAGCCAGCAAAGTAACCATAAGGGGGTTTGCCAAAGGACGCATCAGGATCGCAGGAACCTGCCCACTCCTTCTACAACACACTGCTAGAAGCATGTGCCCTTCGCTTGGAGAAAGGCCTTACAACAGATTGCTGTGGTGACATTATCCAGGGTGGTGGCAGCTCCTTGTGTGTTGCTCCGGAGGCTGGCAGATTGCGAGGGGATCCTCCTCTGCCTGAATCGACCCCAACTGGACTCAGTTTTAAAAACTGTTTAAAATATTTTTAATTCTCACTCTTATGTTTATGGTGCACTGATAACTGCTATTTTACCTTTTTCCAATTTATGTGCCTGTGGTATCACCCCCTAGCACCGTTCCACCGCGGCTTTCGTGCCGTTTGCTGTGGAGGGCAGGGTAAGGCGCCATATTGCCTGAGGGCCGGATCCCGGCGTCACCAGAGTTAGCGCTCTAGTGGGGGGAGGGGCTTCTAACACAAATAGTAATGGGAGCTCGGACGCGCAGCGGACGCGCGCAGAGGGCTGAAGGGCGTGCCGAAGAAGCGCCAAAGGAGGGCTCGTCTGTGCCCGTCCGTGTCCCGGACGGGCCCAGGGCTAGATCACCCGCTCAACCTCAATCATCTCTGCAGGGGAAGGGGGCCAGTAGAAGGTATTCAAGGATTGAACTACTTGATTTAAATGTAGTCAGGGACGGGGAGGTCTGCCCCCGGCCTGGGGCCGACTGTCTGGTTAGGAAGTGCCCAAAATGCAATTTTACCCCTCAAACCAATCTGTTTACCTCGGCACGTGTTTGGACTGACCCCCGTCAGATTAGGGCAGGGCTTATTAATGCCAGGTCCATGGCGAAACACGCCCCGATCTCTTTGAAATTCTAGCTGATGACCAGTTGGACCTCCTTTTCATCACCGAGACATGGCTTAATATCACCTGTGGCCCGGTTGTTGAGCTCGCTGTCCCTAGGGTTTTTTTAAGATCTCCAGAGCTGACCGTCTGACGAGCAGGGGAGGTGGGGTGGCAGTGATCTATAGGGATCGGTGGCTCTTCTCGGCCGAACACTCTGATGTTGTCGGTGAGGGGGAAGCGTTCCATTTTTCCCTTAAGATCAATCCGCATTTTACGCTTGGTGGGACGCTGCTGTATAGGCCCCCTGGATATGCGGGGCAATTTATTGAAGCTCTGGTAGAGTATATAGTGCCTCGGGCGCTCAGTTTCCCAAAGTTCTTTTTGGTAGGGGACCTCAACATTCATGTTGATGTCTCAGACTCTATAGAGGCCCGCCGCTTTGGGGAGATTCTCGAACTGGCTCAACTCAAGCAATGGGTGGAGGCCCCTACTCAGGTAGGTGGGCACCTATTGGACCTAGTCTGTTCTAATTTTTCCATCACAACGCTATGTTCCGAAAAAGTGACATGGTCAGACCATGAGCTCATTAGGTTTTCCTGGGCCGTGGATGACGGTGTTAGAGCTGCAGGCTGCCTACCCTTGCCTCACACTCAGAAGATAAATTTGACTTCCCTTGGACATGCCCTGTCCAGAGCCCATCCTTTGCTGAGCTCCGAGGTGGGCGAGGCGGTGAGGTGTTTCAACACTTGGGTGGAGCAGGGGATGGCTGTTTCTACGAAGCACGTTATCATCTCAAGAGTTCGCCTTTCCCCTTCTAAACCCTGGTTCTCTCCTGAGTTGAGGGAACTGAAATTAGGGTGTAAGAAGTTGCAACGAGTATGGAGGCAGGGGTATGGCCCTGAGGCGAAAGCTGTCCTGCGTGCTGCCCAGAGGGACTACCATGCTGCGATTAGGACAGCTAAGGGCAGCCATTATGCAGGCAGAATAGCCAGGGCCAATAATAACAGTAAAGACATTTTCTCTTTTGTTAAGAGTTTTTTATCCCCCTGCGCAGCTCAGCCTCTGCTGCCTTCCTCTATTAAATGGTGCGAGAAGCTGTCCTCCTTTTTTATTGCCAAAATAGCGAAGATTCAGGAGGACCTGCTCTCGGCTCCCCTCGATCTAAACCCGCCTATGGGGCCTTTTCTTTTGGTGCCCAAACATGATGTCCAGCAGTTTGCGGGTTTTGGCGCAGCCACTGAGTCTGATATTCTGGCTGTCCTGAAAACCTTAAAATCAGGTTTCCCCGCGGACCCATGCCCGGCTCAAGTATTGGGAGGAGTGGCCGAGATAGTTTGTGGGGAGGTCACCCAGATTGTTAACCTCTCCCTTTCCTCAGTGATTGTCCCATCATGTTGGAAGCAGGCAAAGTTATTGCAGCTTTTAAAAAAACCGGGGCTGGATGCTGCCTTACCAGGTAACTACCGTCCTATATCCCTGCTGCCGGCATTGGCTAAAATCTGAGAAAAAATGGCATTCCGTCAATTAGAGAGCTTCGAAGAGTCCTCCAATGCCTTGCACCCGGCCCAATCTGGGTTTCGGGTTGCGTACAGCACTGAAACAGCCTTGGTCGAGATGAGGGAGGCGATTCGAGAGTGTTTGGACGGAGGCGGCAGAGCGGTCCTGATTTTGTTGGACCTCTCTGCCGCATTCGACACGGTCCCCCATGAGCTCCTTCTCACCAGGCTGTCTGCTATAGGCATTAGGGGGCTGGCACTGGCTTGGCTGGCGTCGTTTTTGTTTAACAGGACGCAGCAGGTTTGGATGCCACCCTATGCATCGGAGCCTAAGCCACTCGCCACAGGGGTCCCTCAGGGATCTACACTTAGTCCCTTATTGTTCAATGTGTATATAACCCCCCTGATTTATTTGGCTCAGCAGTTGGGGGCTAAGATAATTGCCTACGCCGACGATACACAGATCTTGTTTACCTGGCCTGGCGATAACTTAGATACGGCGGCAGTCCAGTTATGTCTGTTCTCGGTTTTTCGTTGGCTGGCCTTAGCCCAGCTAAAATGCAACGAGAATAAGTCTGAAGTCCTCTTCTATGGCACGATCCCCATTAACTTCAGGAACACGTTATGGCCTTCAGACACTGAGAATCCTAAGCTGATGGGTGGCCCTGCCAAAAACCTGGGTGTTTGGTTTGGGGAGAATTTAAAATTCGAAGACCACATCAAAAAACTGTCTGGCACCTGCTTTGCCATTTTGAAAGCTTTACGCAGACTTTTCCCACTGCTCCCCAGGGAAGCCAAGGACTTATTTTATCCAGACTGGACTATGCTAACGCCCTGTTCAGCGGTATCCCTGCATACTTGGTCAAACGACTTCAGGTCGTTCAGAACGCGGCGGTTTGCCTTCTTTTTAATATTCCTAGACGGTCTGGTGTCCGCTCCCACTTGCGCAGCCTCCATTGGCTCCCTGTGGCGCAGCAAATTTTTTTCAAGTCTCTGGTGTTCTCTTTTAGAGCCATTCATAAGCAAGGGCCGCTCTATCTGAGAAAACGGTTCTCTTTTGTATGTACCTAACCGATGCCTCAGATCTACTGGCGAGATTAGGGGGCCTTCCCCAGGGCTCCTCGCTAAGTCCGACGCTTTTCAACATCTATGTGTCAGACTTGGCGAGGGTGATTAAGTCATTCGGCATTGGATTAACATCATATGCCGATGACACCCAGTTAGTCCTGGCAATCCACAAAAATGGAGCAGCAGTGGCCGCTAACTTCCAGGAGGGTATGAGAGCAATTAGCACCTGGATGGATCAGAACTGTTTAAAACTAAATTATGATAAGACGGAGGTCATGCTATTTGGTGAGCTAACCCCGTCTTGGTCCCCAGTCTGGTGGCCATCAGAGCTGGGAGCTCCACCGCTACCGGTATCAAAAGTTAGAAATCTGGAGTTCTATTTGACAACAGGTTAACCTTTTTAAATCATGCTAATGCAGTGGTCTCAGCGTCCTCTATACCTTAAGAATGGTAAAGAAATTACTCCCTTTCCTACCGCCTAATGCAGGCAAAACCTTAATGTCCACCCTGGTTTTATCCAGGGTGGATTACTGCAATGGCTTATTGTTGAATGCACAGGAGCAGGTTATGAACAAATTACAGCTTGTGCAAAACGCTGCTGCAAGGATCTTGACCAGCACACCCAAATTCTCATCTATCTCTCCCATCATTCGCCAACTTCACTGGTTGCCGATTAGATGTCGCACAAAGTTTAAGGCCATGTGCATTATTTATAAAGCTCTGAACAATTCTGGACCAGATTTTTTTTTTAAATCTATCAGTGTTTACAAACCCAGCTGATCCTTACGTTCATCGGCATTCCAACTGCTGAACATCCCACGCACCATGAAAGCAACTTGGGGAGACAAACGTTTTGTGGTTGCTGCTTGAAATTATGGAACTTGCTTCCTCTTCATATCAAACTCAGTTCATCTCTACTAATATTTCGGAAACATCTTAAAACTTGGCTCTTTGACCAGTAAAATTTAGCAGGAACCCCTTGCAATTCCATGAACTCCAGCGCTGCGACACCGGAAGGTATTTGTGCGCTATAAATTTTTTATAAATAAATAAATATATCTGTTGTGGTGGCCAGAGCCTGGAACACTCTTCCCCTCCATCTCCGCGCAACCCAGTGCATTGGCCAGTTTAAGAAGAGTCCAAAGACACATCTGTTCAATCTCACGGCATAAGTTGGTTTCCTGTTGTGATCTGCTTCCTTTTACAGTGCCAGGATACTCGCAAGTAATTGAGCGCGTTATAAAACAGTTTATAACATAACATAACATAACACCCCCGATAACTGGGTCTCCTGTATGAAAAAATACATCTCCAGTCCCTGGAGGCCACCAAACATCTCTTGAATGCCCTAAAAGATAAAGTCTTTAGGGCACTATACACAGCCCCCTCCAGAAGAGAAGGAGACTTCCCAGTTCCTCAATGACGTCTTCCCCCTTTGTCCCTGACCGAAGCCTTAATGCTGGAGGAGCCCTTCTCAGCCAAGGAGATAGGTGCAGCATTTTCAGCGGTGGCTCCTGTGAAAACTTCAGGTCCCTATGGCATTCCCGCAAAGCACTACTCTACATTTCACGACAGCATGACTACTTAACTCCTAGTACTCTTTAGGGAATATAGGCAGGCAAGCACCTTTCACCCCAGAGATAGACACCACCACAATTATGGTGATACCCAAACACAACCTCCCTCCACAGAGTTTGACATCTACCACCCAATATCACTTTCCAATGAGGAAGTTGAAATCTTTGCTACACTGCTTGCCACCCATCTCTAACAAGTCCTATACACACTGATACATCCATGCCAATGCAGCTTCATGCCAGCCCGTAGCAAGAGACATTGCCTCTAATGCATTCACATGGCCCGGGCCCCCGTCATCTTCTGCCTCCTGACTTTACCTTCCTTTTCATCGACTTTGAAATGGCGTTTGATACGGTAGACTGGGGTTAGCTACAGTTAGCACTGATACTGTCCGGAGTTTGGGCCAGCTTCTCTGTTCCAGGCGGTGGTGGGAGAGCTAACTTATGTGCTGGGGTGGAAGTCACCCTCTCCGCCTTGGTGCTTCAACTGGGGGCCCTTGATGGTACTGTGGGCACGAGGGCTGACCTGTTCTTCTTGGGTAGGGCCGCTATGGTTGCCAAGCATGACATTGCCATTCACTGGAAATCTCCTGCCCCTCCTACCCTCTTGCAGTGGTGCAGGGCTTTGGAATGGTGTGCTGAACAAGAAAAACTGGTCTACAAGGACAGGGGTTGTCACCTTAAACATGTTGGAGTCTGGGGCCAGTTAGCCTAAGGCCTTGCCTGGAGACTAGGGTGCTAATGTTGTTTTGTACTACTTTAGTGTGATCAAACATAGTATAATTTTCTCCGACATACTACTTGTATGCCCTATTGGTCCTTCTATGCAAAAGTCAATAACATCTGCTTATCAAAAAATAAAACTCTTCCAAATCGCAAATGGGACAGCAGAAGAATTAAAAGGTCATTATTAATGGTTTGCAACCACAATTGCAATAATGCCAAAACTAAAAAGGATTTGGTAACCGATTTGCAAAAGGAAGCTTTCCCAATTTGTGGGAGGAGATGTATAATAACTGTGGTGTGGTTGTGTTTTGTAAGGTTAGATGATTGAGAGATAGGCAAGCATTTCATTGGGGTGGCTGTTGCTATCCATACGAAGGGAGCAAGGGAGTGGAGTCTAAATGTACGGCTACACAATACAGGGTCCACAGTCTGTTGAACAGGTGGATTGATGGTTAGACTTGAGGTAGGCGTATGGCTTGCAGTTTGCTTATGTGTCCCAAATGATTAAGGAGTTTTGCGCAGGTGCTGCAAATTGTGCAGGTACCTGTGCGACGTGGCCTAGGCATGTCAACTTCCTCGGAAAAAGATATTCCTGCTGCAACATTACCAAAATAAGAGAATATCTTCCAAGACATCGGACTGTCTCATAATCAACATTGGGACCTCTTCCTGGTATAATTCAATGTCCCTCATTTGCTGACTAATATATCCCTCAGTACGGGGGATTGCTGCTGGAAGAATTGATTCTTCCCAGAAGACATGAGTTGCCCATGCCAACTCACCCCCACATGTGTGGCCGTCTAATTATAACAACATCTGGGAGATTTTGAGTTATCAAGTATCAGGAGGTTACAGTCAATGAGGCTGCAGGAGCCAATCAAAGACTGAACAGGGGATTGGGAGGGATATTAAGAAATATTCCGTTTTCAGCAAGAATGGTAGAAGGCGTAGAAAGAAGGTAGCCAGGAGGAAGGAGTGAAGGAACAAAAGCAGGAAGGATGGCATGAATTAACCAAGGAAGGAAGGCAGCAAGGAAAGGAGGAAGGAAAGAAGAAGAAAAGAAGAGAAAGAACAAGTAGTCTTAGCAAATCAAATAGCTCGATGAAGCTTTTGCGTGCAAATACAGTTGTTTTAACGTAAATATATCTCAAATATTTTAATCCGGTCTCTGATTGGCAGACATGTTGTCCCAGAAAACCATGCACAATGCCTGTCAAAGCATCTTAAAGAGCGCAAATTGTTCATCATTTGCAGTAACTCCTTTAAATCTGATTATCTAGGAACTATCTTTCCAGACATTACCATGGGACCAATTGCTGTCAAATGAGCTATAAGTTCTCTAAGAAAGCAAGTGAAGCACAATAAAACCTGTCTCATAAGGAACGTTGAACTAGAATTAGAAACTACTCAGCATGCATCATCTTAGCATGAAGCAGCTCCCTGCAGAGGGAATGTATGTTTATTCATAGTATCTAAGTGTCACGAAGAGCAGTGAAAATGTTATGCATTCAGTAATGGTTTGCATTATGCTTTGGCACTAATGTACCTCTACATATTTACCCAAAGTCGGAACAAATACTTGACAATACAATGTGACAAAGGCAATGATCTTTGAATGTGCGTTAAGATTTCTATTTGCAAAGTTACTAATGCGAACACAACATGATGTACGACTCACTGATTTTGATCTTTTCTCCAAGGCAGCGCCAAGACACCTTCGGGTATTCGAGCGCTATATAAAACATATGTAGCTCCTATTGCGAAACAAGCGTGACAAGAATAACATGTAACAGACATACTATTGTCAGTGCAAGTAGATGCAGAACACATCCTTTCCACACACTAGGGGCTGATTATGTACGCTGAGGTTCAGTGGTAAGAAGGAGCTGTTGTGGCCGGTGGAGCCTCCTGCAGGCGATACATGCTCATTCAATATTGCTGCTGCACAGGAGAGCTGGCAGGGAGAGCTCACCCGCTTTACCTCTTCTCTGGGGAAGGAGACACAGATGCCACGTCGGGGCGGGTTCGGGCCTTCCATTTAAATAACCGCCCGGGAGCCATGAGCAGGAAGATGAGAAAAGTGTCCGCTCAGATATTTTTCCTGCCATCCTGATAGAGAGGAATTGCGTCTGCACTCACTAAGAACAACCGTACTGATCATTCTGCAATGACAATTTCTTATTTACATGGTTATTTATGAGTAGCGCATATTAGGGCAGCAAAAGGACGGTAGGCCCAAAAACACAATTCACCTAATACGAATAAAAAGAATATTCAAAATAATTATAAAACACATTATTTCTCAAAACCAACTTCGAGTCTATGCTCATGATTATTTAACAACTAGACAGACCACAAGGTAATACAAACATATATTATAAGGTTGTGGTTTATTTTCAAATAGCAGTTCTGTAACAAAAATGCACTCACTCAACAGTCTGATAAGTACTAGATGTTGGTCTTTCCAGTAATTCTGATCATTAATACTCAGCATGAGAGTTTTGATTGAACATCCAAATCGGTGTTCAAAGTTTCTGCTCATTTTCTTAAAACTACGGGGCATATTACCAACAACTAGCGATAATTATCGCTATGTTAGTTTAGCGGCGATATTTGTATCGCCGAGCTGCGGCGATTTTTATCGCTTAGGAACCTTGCTATTATCAAGGTTTATCTCCTAAGCGATAAAAATCGGCCGAAATGCATGAATATCGCTGAAAAGTCAGCGATATTCATGCATTACCGAGCTAATGCTCTTAGCCATGTTAGCCACCTACCATTGGATAACATGGCTAAGAATTGCTCAGGGGCAGGTGTTAGCTTTTGGAGATATTTGCGCTTAGCGCGAATATCTCCAAAAGTTGGTAATAGGAGATAGCGATGTTAGCGACTGTTTCCAGTCGCTAACATCTTGGCACGCCCACTTTGCATGTCATTAATGTTAAATATCACTGACATGCAAAGCGGGGCCCAAGGTGGTCGCTATCTCCTACTAGCTGTCGCTAACTGGTGTTAGCGACAGCTAGGTAATAGGGAGAACATTTTATCTCCGCTTTCTTGGCTTTTAAAGCCAAAAAAGTGGAGATAAACCCCCTTGATAATATGCCCATACATTTTAAATAAAAAGGTGTGGGGTGGGGGGCATGCTGCATACTTGTGAAATGAATACAGAAATAATGTGTACTATAGCATAGATATGACAATCTTTTTTTCTTATATAGTCTTCCTCTCTGTTCCAAAATCAGCACATCCCTAAATTAATACCTTTCTCCTTCCCAATAAAAGCGCTTATTTGCAAAAAATTACAAAAACATCTATTTTAAAGTGGGAATAATTTCACAAACCAGAAAACTGATGTAATACTCCATGATTAATCAGATTAGGCAGTATGAAATTTGGGTATAACAAGAGGTAAACACCAAATATTTCAAGGATACCTTTGCTAACCCTTGATCGCCCCATCAGACTAATGCTGTCACGATCAGCAATTTACATGTCAAAGCCAAGATGATCCCGCGAACTTGTTTAAGACTGTTCGATCGATAAACTGGACCCTGTAATTAATGTGGCAATGCCAGTTTTAGCAGATCTTAAGGGGAGATGGAACAAAAATGAAAACAAATGTTGAATCAACTTTCATACGAGAGGCTATTGCAAAGCTGTACATCAAGCATACACGATCCACTGTCCCAACTCTTTTGATTATGCAGCGACCACACTAATAATCAGTGTATTGTTGTTGTTAAAGTTACAGAAGTAGAAACTACCAAGGATAAACAGGACACGCCTACACAACTTCGCGAGGATCTATTATGAACTTTTGAGAGAATGATTGATAAGATATGAGACACCATCCACACAAAACTGAACAGAAAGCAGTATGCCCAACAACTCCGCTAATACTTTCAAAATCCTAAACATTCTCCAGGTCTGTGAATCAGAAGCATTTCACTCAGGCTGCAAACTAGATAAAAACTAAGTATGGGCGAAATTTGCGAATTCACGGTCCGCGAATTCACGCGAAATTGAATTCGCGATCCGTAAAATTTGCAAATTCGTGCGAATTTGTGGATTTTTTTTTAGAGTTCGTGGGGTTTTTTGCATATTCGCGGGCCGCTTGCAGCGCACCGACCGCGAAGTTACCCATGCGGTCGTACATGGGCGCGGCCAACTTGTGCACATTGCGTATTTCCGTTTCCGGGCGCTATTGGCAATCGCGCGTTGTGTGCGGCGCGCTATTACGAGTTTGTGTGTGTTTGTGCATGCTCGCGGGGGAAATATCGCGCAAACTTACCCATGCGGTCCTCAATGGGCGCGGCCATCTTGTTTTTCATTCATTGGTATGGTTCTGGGCAGGCTTTTCCTATCCTCTCCTAATATCTCCAATCCTTTGTTTCTTTGAACTTTTTTTGATCTTTTTTACTCACTATCTATCCCTCTATTTTTCTAAATCTATATTTTGTGTTTTTTTCAACTTTTCGTTACTTTTAAAGCTACTTTTTAAAACTCTTTTCTTTTCTTTACTTTTTCCCTATTCTTTTCTATTTTTTTTTCTTCAGCTGTCCAGACCATGCCAAAGGGAGCCGGGAAGAGCAAGGGGAAGGGTCCCGCACCCCGCACCCGGCTCCCATGCGGGCGATTGAGGTGGGAGCATGGAGGAGGTGGCCGCACTGATTTTTTATGTCCAGCGCTGTAGTGTAGTTCCTATTATCCCAATAGGCTCTGCGCATTGGAATAATACCTCCAATAGTATAGACCTAGACCAGACGTTAACTAGGTCTTCTACTGTCGATATTAGACTTAAAGTTTTGGGTTTGCCAGCTAGCTCAGAGTTCACTAGAAACTTTCTCGAATAGGCAAGGAGGAGTTGAACCTCCCTGGATAGACAAGAAGGGATTTAGTTTCTGACAACCATAGAACATGACAACTTTGCTCTCCCCTAATCAAGAGTGTATCTCTAGAGTCGTGTGAAAACAAAAGACAACTTATTTTACTCAGTCAGTACGTGCATTCTTAGTTTCACCAGTTTGTAGAGAAAAGGAAGAGACGGGCGTGTTCAATAAAAGATGTGGTTTATTGATCAGTCTCTTTTCTCGTACAAGAGAAATGGATCGATATTATCGCAATACTTATGGTTAAGTAAAGTGCATACAAAAAAAGCAGAATTATGAAATAATACTGTAAAAGCATTGATATGGTTTCTAAGCCATATGCTATTTAAAATAGATAGAATATATACATACACATATACATTCGACTAATCGTACTCAACTGGTGCTTCTAACCACGCCTACCCCGGTGTACCTGACCTAAGCCTAATACGTGGGCTGGAGTAGAAAGTAGCAGTTTTGAGTTAAGTTTGTTTTGCCAAGTGACTGACTCAAGAATTCTCTGCAAGGGGTTATTCAGTTCTGTACCTGAGATCTAGGATGGTTGAGGGATGGTATCTTTCGTCTGTGGTCTCGATATTCCAAGCTGCCTGCAAGGGCTGCTCGGAAGCGCCGGAGCTGGATTTCTCGGCAGGAGAAAGGCAGCGTCTCGTTCTCAGCGCGTCAGGAAGGCGGGGCAGCGCCAGTGGGCTTCGCTCTCTGCTGGGCTTCGGCAAGTCTCGCTGCTCCGATCTCGTCACCACCGCATGTGTTTGCTTAAGGCAATGTCGGTAATATTTATACCTGTAAGGTGCCGAGATTGACGTAAGGATGGACATAGATACGTCAATAAGGATGTCATACGAGCTGGTCGTTAGCACATTCTTTTACTGAAGTTCTTTGAGAAATCAAAACAATGGCCGCAGGGATATTCCCAGGTTGTCATAGGTTTGATTTGTTTTGAGAACTCCGTATGCCTTATCAGGGGCTGGAGGAATATTGCTTGCCTAATTAGATGGCAAGCGTTATGACCTAATCAGATAACGCGCTCCTGTGCCGTGGTCTGGCTTAATCAGATAACGGTTTCTGCATCATGGGATGGCTGCTAGTTAATTTGTTAACCAGAATAGGGTCAGGAATAGGGGGATCTATACAGAACCTATAGGAATACATCACACCCACTCCACGCTAACTATGGCCATATTTACGAATCTAGGCATAGTAAAACATACTGTAGAGTATCGTGTATACCTTACCACCCCAAAATACACATAATGCATTTTGAAATTATGTAATATACGGGAAAAAAATAGTCACATGTACTATATGCACTCAAGCAGTAGAATAATGCTAAATTAATCACGCATATGTATACATTATTAGTAATTGAATATGAGAATTACACATGAAATGGCTCTTAATACAGAAGAAAAGTTCGAGACCACTTCATCACAGTTCAAAAATATTTATGAACATACCAGCGGGCAGCTAATGTCTATGAAGTTTTTTAAAAATAGAAATTAGTTCTCTAAGAATAGTTCTTACTTTAAGCAGAAGATAAGTGTCCCGAAAAAATTATAAAAATATTTTGGGGCTGCTAAAAAAAATTGCTGTCCGTGAACTGGAGGAAAAATTGTGCTTGCTACTTTAATATTAAAGTTGAAGGCCAAATTCAAGGTGTCGGGAACGCCGTGTGCTAGCTTGCTCAAGAGTCGTTATTTCTGTTCTGGTGAGAACATCATATCATTGAGACTGCTGAAAAAGCTGTCAACAGCTTCCCGTGAGAGTTCCACTAACTCGGAATAAGATGTAACCATGCATTCATGTGCATGATTGTCTCCATTGACGTTTTGAGTAGTATTGCTGACAGAAGGTCGTACCTGATCGATGCTGCTTTCATCTTGATCTTCACTACCCCTCAATCGTAGTGGTGAAGTTTCCACGAATGCCGTCATCAGGATTGGCAGCCGTTGAGGGCAGCACAATGCATGAGCCGTTACCGGACCCAACAATGTTTCTGCATCCATTGGCGCATCCGATTGTAGCGACAGACAGGTGTCCAACACGCATTCTTCTCCGCACAGCATGCACCTTAATACAGGTAAAACACATCTTTGCCATATCGGCCCAAATGAAAGAAACCAAGTCATGTTCAGGTCTCTAAGCCGGGTTAGTCCCAGGATTTTTGATATCCGGTCCCGGTATCCAATTACTCGGATTGTTTCTTCCCTTGTCGCAGGTGTTTTGTCTGTGACATGGTTTGCCATAACGAAATATAAGGACCAAGAATAGGATTCCTGCAATTAGTCCCAAAATTAGGGGAACTCCTCCAAACATTGAATGGACGAGGTCTGGAAAAATACCCAGTATGGCTTTGAATGGTGTTAATGCCCCTGAAAACAATGTCTTAAATACATTTGAGACTCCACTGGTATCAGAAATATTTAAGATTTCATTCAGGATTACTGCGAAATGTATGGGGGAATTAGTTGATAACAATGAGTGAATCTCTGCAGTCGTCCTTGCGACTAGGAGATCATACGTTTCTTTTGATGACGTGAGCCTGGTCGGCGTCTGAAGAAGCACTGTTTTCATTCTGCTTAAAGTATCAATTCGAATAGAAGTCATTTTCAAGTTAGGCCATGTCCTTGCCTCCCTGTCTGGAAAGGATCTGGGGAACAATAAGCGTCCACAGCACATGACCTTCGCAGTCGTACTTATGAGATAAGGAACCCCGGGCAGTAGACTACAACATCTGCGATCCACAATTAGGATGTAACTCCCGTTATAGAGTCTTTTAAAGAATGGTTCTATCTGTGTTGCAGGTGTGCCTAGCTGGTGACATGAAAGGTTATTTGAGTTCCCTTCACAGGCTCCATGCAAACTAATTCCATTACACAGAAGTGTACCGCTTAGTGACATTGCACAATTATTGCCACTAAGGAACACTTTCTGTCCTTTATTACTGACACATGCATGTGAATAGGGCAAGTTCCATGTTGACTTAATGTACCCTTTTCCTAATTTTTCGTACATGCCAGCCTGTATATATTTTTGGCAGTATTGAAACCTGAAAGTAGATATCGGAATATTAATTATCCCATGTATTATCCATTCAATGACAGGTCGTTCTGACATTGTCAATGGTAATCTCTCGAGTTTCTCAATGCTCAGGATTGTATAATCAGCACCCTTTTGTGCCATACTGATTTGTTTATCAGTAAGGTTAAAGATATTGAATAGTGACGTTGTGTTGATTAAACGCCAAGGCACATAGCCTGAACGCAGATTTTGTAACGTCCATCCAAGCTGTATAATAGAACGCAATTGCGACTGGCCGTGTTGTAACAACAGTAAGTCTTGCGATATTATGTCGATTGCTGAAGACACAATGCTGTCCAATGAAAAAATTCTGGAGGACAGAGTCATTAACCCATTGTCCACTACAGAAAGCGATTTTTCCAAATTACTTTCTGCTGTCTCAATTTGAGTTATCTTCCAGGCCTCGTTGTAAGCTGCATATATAGAGGCTGCTATGAAGCGTTTTTGACGCTGTTTGCGCGGTCCCATAATGAAATCACGCAAGTCAGCACCATCAGTAAGTAAAGTTAGGTGTTGCTTAATTTCTGTCAGTGTGGAAGTTTGTAGCCATTGAAGGCAGAGTTTGCCCACACTGTAGGTGGTGATTATCCCTGGGTGTTGTCTTTGGGAATATCTAGGGTCTGGCCTGGTCAATGTGAACCCCTGTGTTTTGTTCAGGAATCTGTCTTGACAGTTATTAGTATCTGTGGGCCAGATTAACCATTGTTTCCAATCAGGATTTGTTCTGTTTTGGTTTAATACATAGTTTACGTCTATCTCTTCATCTGCAGAGTTATTGCTGTTCATTGTTGGTTTTGGAATAGACGGTTTAGTTAAGTCTTTGATTTTGGCTAATCCAAGACAGGTAGTTTGTTGAATAGTATCATTCAAGAATATAATTTGTTCTGGGATCATGCAAGCTCCAAATAATGATTCTATACCCTGAACTTGCCATTGTCTTGTACCCCAAACACTTTTTACTTCCACATTTTTGTCCCAATAATCAAAACCAAATGTATTCATTTGTTCAAAAAATGAGTCCGAATATATCAATTTTGTGTTTGTAAGCATGGTTTTTGTTCCTGTCTTATTTGACAATTTAAAATAAAATGTTTCAGCTTTACTTGTATTGAACCCTGAAAAATATGAATATTTGTCATAAAAGGTTCTTGAGCTTCCTTTTGGAGGGGTTGCACAATGTTCCCATTGATTATAATTTAAAACATTTCTAGGTTGTGCAGATTTATGTAGAAAATGGTTACCATAGTGGTTGTAGCAGTACATACTATCATAATTAGACGAACCCTGCAAATAATCATGTTTGGTAAATTTAGCAGACATCACTAGGTCAGACATCATGTCATTAATACTTTCAAAGTCCCAATCATCAGCAAATGAGTTTGGTTTTACAAAGTCACTCAAAGAGATCTTGATTTGGTGTGGATATTTGAGGATTTCAACCGGACCATAAATTTCATAGTCAGTATTGTCCCATGCTACCCCACCCGGTATAGGATTGGCTGTGAAGTTGACTGAAGAAAGTTCTCTTTTCTCGACGTGTGAAGACGTGTGTGGCTTGAGGATCAAGTTGATTTTCTGGCTTGCTGTGTCCATTTTTGCATATTTTCCCTCAATGAAGCGTCCCAAGCATAGTACCATGATGAGCCAAACTATGAGGATAAATACACCAAAGGACACCCAAAATTCAATCCATGGAGAAATCAGATAGGTTTCTTTCAGTTGTTTCAAAAGTTCCTTAGCTTTGTCTTTAAGGGTTTTTGTTGATGGCTGTGTCTTTGATTCACTGAGATCTTCAGAGGAATCATTGAAGTTTATGAAGTAGCCGGATGCTGTTCTATCAATTGTTCCAATTGCTTCAGGATTACTGTTTCTTGCATATTCATTTGTTACTTCATTGTAGGTTGGTGTGTCTCTACTAAACGTTTTTATTTGGGTTTTCAGAGGTGTGAGTTCCATTGCATTGTTGCATAGTCCTTGTTGTTGTTCTGTAGGCGTTTCGAATGTGATTAGCCTTTTAGTTAGCACCTTTGTACTTGTAGCAAACCTCGGTGTTCTACTACTTATCGGGAGTCCACTTGGCCTACTGTTTGTTATCGGCCACATGATTGTGGTTTTACCAGGTTGATGGATACAACTCGGTTCTCCTTTTTACCAGCAAGTGGCGGTAGTACAACTGATCTTGTCCCGTTGATGGACAAGACAGGAACTGCTTTTCTGTAAGAAGGCCCAAATTCCTTCTTTACCGCGATCTTTTCTCTGACTAGATCCCCGATTTTTGGAATCCAGACAGGTCTTGCTGGGACAGGCGGTGTTTCTTCAGTGGTTGTTGGCTGTTGTTTCAACTTTATGTTGCTCAGGTCTTTTCTTGTTTCGTTTAAGTCCTGCAAAATAGCCAAACGATCTTTGATATCAAAGCTTTTTTCTTTCACCACTGAAGTCTGACTGTCAAGATCTAAAACTAACATCCTAGTCCCAAAAAATAATTCGTACGGACTGAATCCCTTCAGAGAATTTCTTGGCAGGTTGTTTAGACTACGTTGGACACTTATTAGATGTTTGACCCACCCAGCTCCCGAACCTAATACCTTTGCTGTTATAGATCGCTCTCTGCCTTTGGTTTTTTCTTTACACCATCCCGTTTCCCTCAGGAAGGAAGTGAGAAGATTCCCGCAAATGCAATGCTCATTCTGGCCAAGCACTCCCCACAAACCCGAGAGGCAATGGAAAGATATTGGTCAGTACGTAGCATGCTTCCAGCGTATATGCCATTATAGACTTACAAATCTTGATATAACAGTTCTGGCGTCAGCCGAAAGTTGGCGTCTACATTATAAGTGAAAACTAGTCTCTGTATGTTAATACGACGCATTTTTCATATTGGGTTTATTTTTTATTGTTGATCCTTTCTGATGTGAAACGCCAAGGTAATATACCGTTTCTTTCACCACTGCGATTTCTGTTACAGTTTGGGCAGTTTTTTACAAAAATGGTATGATGCAGGCCCATGCCTGGCCACCAGTACACTGATTGTAATTCTTCCAGAGAATCTTTTAGTTTGAGGTGTCTGAGACCCTCGCCCATATGTGCGTCTGCTATTAACAAGCCTCTCCTGTCCATGTTTGGAATCACTCTATCCCCCACTCCAGGGATTCGAGCAAAAGGAACGGAGTTTGCATCGATTATGTATGTATATTTGAGTGGGTAACTGATCGGTAACGCTGAGCAGTCGCCTTTTGATGACGTTTTCACCGCCAGCATTGTTTCACCGTCAATGTATTTTACTGCACGCTTTTTTCTAGCTACGGAAGCCGATTCAGTTGCTACCGTTGTGGCTTTCTCAGCCAATGAATTCCCTGCAACGTGAACGCCATCACGCTGATGACTCAGTGAGTGTATCACGTGAGTCTTTGGTAGTTCTCTTTTTAACAGAACTATTTGTTCCCAAAGCAGTTTTTGCTTTATTGTTGCACCTGTGTCATCTTTGTAACCGTTTTGAATCCATTTCTGCAAATCGCTGTTATATAATTTGACGCAGTAATATGAATCGGACACTATAAGTGTCGGGATTTCGCGATCTGCATTATCTAGCGCCATTTTCAATGCTATTATTTCAGTCTGTTGTTCTGAATTAGTTTCTACTGAGTGTGTCTTTGTTAATAGGGGTCTTAGTATACCTCCGCGCCACACTTCTTTTGTAATCTCACATGTGGGGTTGTATGCTTGTTCTCCCCAAACGGAGGGTTGAGCATGTCCGTCTGTATAGATTACACAAGCGTACTGTCGTAATGGCAGAATGTCGATTGGCAGAGGGAATGTTCTTTCATATTCTAGATATTTTAGTTCCTTTAGTTCCGGATAAAAGTAGTATTTTACTTTGTCCATTGTAATGTGATTCACCCATTGTATCCATTCCGGATTCAATGCTGTTGTTGGTAAATTACATGGGGTTGTTAATGCCTCAAAGGCTGATTCTGCTGTTCTGACTGTGATGTGTCTACCGTCAGCTTTATCTTTTTCTCTAGCTATTGCGGTTTGAACTGCATGAACAATGTTTTCTTTAATGCTGAATTTCTTTTCAGCTTCTGTGTACAAGTGTGATTTGAATGCAATTGGTACCTTTTCTCCCTCGTTAGAGGTCAGGTAAGTGAATCCGCCTCTTCCTGGGATGACTCGAATCACAAGGTTGCGTGTGTTATCACGTGTTTCTAATTTTGTTTTAAGTAACATATCTGTTTGTAAGGATCTCAGAATTTCTGTGTGTATTTGAGTCCAATTGGTTTTTTTAAAATCAGGTTTTATTAGATCATAAAGGGGTTTGACCCTTTCTGCGTAATTTGCAATGTATGTTCTTCCGAAATTTAGGATGCCTAGAATTGACTGTAGGTTTTTTAGTGTTCTAGGTGCTTGGAGTACGGCACATTTCTCAAGGAAATTGTCAGCCAGGCTTTTGCCTTCACTTGATAATTTATATCCTAAGAATAGGACTGTTAGATGGGCAATTCTAGATTTTTTAAAGTTGAATTTGTAACCCTCTGCTGCGAACCCAAGTATTATGGTGTTCACTCTCTTCAAGTGAGTATCCAAGTCATCATCTGTTAGGTATATGTCATCGACATAAGATAATGCTTCGTCATCATATGTTTGTAGTAACTCTGTTACTCTCGCTGAGAATAATCCTGGGCTGTTCTTGTACCCCTGGGGTAACCGACAGAATTCTTTTTGAGCGCCATTTATTGAGAACGCTGACAAGTATCTGCTCTCTGGTGCTATATTTTGACAAAAGAATCCATTAGAGATGTCTAATGTTGTTTTATATTTTTTGCGCACTATGTTATTCATTAGTGCAGCACTATGCGAGTTTTGTACTGCAAAAGTTTTGCAACATGAGTTAAGGTGTCTGTAATCCAAAACTAGACGATATGAATTGTCTGGTTTGGAGACAGGAAACAAAGGGTTGTTCATTTGTGAGGTGCAAGTTTCAATCACCCCCTGGTATTCTAGTTGATCTAGAATTTCTTTTACCTGTTTTTTAGCTTCTTGCTTGATCGGATACTGCCTTTGTGCAGTAGGTTGTGATTTTAACTGGATTTTGTGTGGAGGAGATTCCTCATCCCATCCCACATGATTTTTATATAAAGCAGGAGCTTGGGCTACTGCCCACTTTCTTGCAAGTGTATATTTTTTATGAATTGGAATATGATTTGAGAAGGCAGGCATAATTATTTCTTCGCCATGTGGGCACTCCCTGACAAACTCTGGTGGCCAGTCTTTTTCAGCTAGAAGGATGTCATAGCCCTTGGAGAGATTATCCCAAAAAAGGCCCCTTATTTTTCTAGTCTTATCCCCTTCTATACGTAAAGTTATTTCATATATTTTGTGAGGTTTGCTAACTCTGGTGTCTGCAGTTTCCACTTGAATGTATTCATTTGTGTCCACTGTCTCCAGATGATTCATAAGGACTTTGCGTGCTATGCTCACTTCTGCTGCGCTGTCTAGCATTGTCTGAGCCCACTCTCCGTTTTTCAGCTGTGTCCTCAGTATTCTCGGCATTGTTGAATATTTTAATACTGGCTACCTTCTTCTTTGGAAACTGTAATGAGCAGGTTCCTTGTCTTTGGACTTGACGTGCCCTTCCCTGGGTTCCGATCGTCCTCTTCTTTCCGATTTCTGAGAGGAAGTCTGAAAAGATTGAGAGGGACGTGTATCAAAATCTTGATATCTATCAGGTTTCTTTATGTTATCCCTATTTCTAAGGTTGTATCTTTTCACAGAGGGCTCCCTTTGGGGAGACTTGGGTCCTTGGTCCGGAGATCTTTCTCTCCACCGAGGAGACCTTCCTCTGGACTGGAATCTTTTTTCTTTTGGATTGGATTGTTTGTTTCCATCCCAGTTCTTCTTTTGACTGTTTAGATTATTTTTAATAAATATTTTTTCAGGACTTTCAATTAGTTGGGGCTTCACTGGTATTCCACCCAAACTATCTCTACCTAGTTCTTCATAGGATTTTTCTATAATTCTGGCAATTTCAGCTGGTTGGTCTGCTATATCTGTCTCTTTTAACCTCTGGCGGATCGCCACATTCGCTGCTTCTCCTTTTATGTTGGCTAGTAATATTGCCGAGACCTGCTTGAAGTCTTTTAGTAATTTCATACCGAGAGTTAAAGCGGGTTCTGGACCGTATTCGTCTTGAATTTGTTTAGCACATCTGGTATTACTGACATGGATGGAACTCCATGTGTTTTTGTGTAAATGGAAGCAAAGACTGTACCCCAAGTGTCACAGTCCTCCACGTGTGGTGCGATTCCCATTGGAAGACAGATAGTCAGAATCCTGTGTTTTTCTACCGGGGTGGTATCTGGAAATACCGCCTCTATTTGGGTGATTTTTTGTGCTAACCAGAATGGTATTTGTTCCCGTTTAGCTGGTACTTTACCTAAGCAGGATTGTATGTTCTGTGGTGTAATTTTATTTGTGTTCCCCTGATGAGGGGTCAGCTGTGGAATTTTAATTACTGGTTGGACAGTTGAAGTCCGCATTACATATTGGACTAATTGTCTATATATTTTAATTAATTGTTTTAGTTGTCCTAAAAAATCTGCTGCAGACATTCTTTCGATGTCTGGATGTGGTGTGTATCCGGCTAGGACCGGCCACGTTGCTCCTGGTCTACCTAGTGGACCGAGCCTGGTGATGTGATTATTATGTTTTAGGGCGCCATTAAACAAGAGCAGGTGCTCTTGGAATTTGAGTGGTACTTCCACTTCCTCGAAAGGAGTGTACTCATTAGGAGGTTCCTCTATTTTATAATAGTGGAAGTCCTTTGTTACAGCATTTGCTGCTGGAAAGTTTATCCATGAATAGAATACCTCTGTCTGCCGATATTCGTGTGCCTCAATTACGAATATGACTGTACCACCTCTTGGTGTCAGTCCATTTTCTATAAGTTTTAACGTTATAGATCTTCTTATGTTGACCGGGATGAGTATTATATCCGGGTCTGCTTCTTGCATAGTATTATCAGCTTCTATTAGTTCAGCTGCTAATCTAACTCTCTCTCTTTCATCATCACTTTCTGACATTTTACTGTCAGGAAGGTTATTCTGTTTGTTTGCAGATCAGGTTCCTTATGGAAACAAAGATTAGATGCACAATATTTTGGAACAGTGTATCCTTCAACGTTGATTGAACCAAGAACCATACATAGGAGTTCCCTCCTGCGAGGTTTGGCGGATTTTACCTCTCACCCACTCCAGACGTCTTTGGAGTATTATGGGAGAAAGGGGTCTGAGTGAAAGAGCACGACTGAGTTACTCTAAAGTCTTGCGTTAGTTTTATCGCCTTTCCAAACGTTGGGCGCCATGTAGTGTAGTTCCTATTATCCCAATAGGCTCTGCGCATTGGAATAATACCTCCAATAGTATAGACCTAGACCAGACGTTAACTAGGTCTTCTACTGTCGATATTAGACTTAAAGTTTTGGGTTTGCCAGCTAGCTCAGAGTTCACTAGAAACTTTCTCGAATAGGCAAGGAGGAGTTGAACCTCCCTGGATAGACAAGAAGGGATTTAGTTTCTGACAACCATAGAACATGACAACTTTGCTCTCCCCTAATCAAGAGTGTATCTCTAGAGTCGTGTGAAAACAAAAGACAACTTATTTTACTCAGTCAGTACGTGCATTCTTAGTTTCACCAGTTTGTAGAGAAAAGGAAGAGACGGGCGTGTTCAATAAAAGATGTGGTTTATTGATCAGTCTCTTTTCTCGTACAAGAGAAATGGATCGATATTATCGCAATACTTATGGTTAAGTAAAGTGCATACAATAAAAGCAGAATTATGAAATAATACTGTAAAAGCATTGATATGGTTTCTAAGCCATATGCTCTTTAAAATAGATAGAATATATACATACACATATACATTCGACTAATCGTACTCAACTGGTGCTTCTAACCACGCCTACCCCGGTGTACCTGACCTAAGCCTAATACGTGGGCTGGAGTAGAAAGTAGCAGTTTTGAGTTAAGTTTGTTTTGCCAAGTGACTGACTCAAGAATTCTCTGCAAGGGGTTATTCAGTTCTGTACCTGAGATCTAGGATGGTTGAGGGATGGTATCTCTCGTCTGTGGTCTCGATATTCCAAGCTGCCTGCAAGGGCTGCTCGGAAGCGCCGGAGCTGGATTTCTTGGCAGGAGAAAGGCAGCGTCTCGTTCTCAGCGCGTCAGGAAGGCGGGGCAGCGCCAGTGGGCTTCGCTCTCTGCTGGGCTTCGGCAAGTCTCACTGCTCCGATCTCGTCACCACCGCGTGTGTTTGCTTAAGGCAATGTCGGTAATATTTATACCTGTAAGGTGCCGAGATTGACGTAAGGATGGACATAGATACGTCAATAAGGATGTCATACGAGCTGGTCGTTAGCACATTCTTTTACTGAAGTTCTTTGAGAAATCAAAACAATGGCCGCAGGGATTTTCCCAGGTTGTCATAGGTTTGATTTGTTTTGAGAACTCCGTATGCCTTATCAGGGGCTGGAGGAATATTGCTTGCCTAATTAGATGGCAAGCGTTATGACCTAATCAGATAACGCGCTCCTGTGCCGTGGTCTGGCTTAATCAGATAACGGTTTCTGCATCATGGGATGGCTGCTAGTTAATTTGTTAACCAGAATAGGGTCAGGAATAGGGGGATCTATACAGAACCTATAGGAATACATCACAGCGCCACCTCCCCAAGACCATCGCGGCAGGCGGCAGAATCGCTGGCGGGTACGGGCTCCGGGAGCGTCGGCAGCTGTGGGGGAAGGTGTGCCGGGCCATGTATCGGCAGTCTCGGGTCCGGCGCACCTACAGCCAGGCCACGCACCGGTGGTCCAATATCCTGGACCGTGAACACGACCTGCTAGGCGTCGAGATCCCTGGGCTTGGTGAGTAGTAGTAGCTATTTAATCACTACTCTGTTTTCTCCTGCTCTATGTTATCATATTGCAAATATTTGTTTTCCGAAGAGCAATAATGCTGCAGGTTATATTGTAGGTAAATTATGTTTCAAAATCTTCTGTGATTGCATTGCAGGTGCACTGGTCGCCTGCTCAGTGGCGGTGCTACTATGCTTACTTGTTTTCGATTTTGTGCTCATTTCATTGGCCTGAGTGATTATGTATGAGTCTACTTTACAGAACTGCGTAATGCTAGACACTAAGGGGCAGATTTACAATTACTGGCGCATCCCTGCAAATTAGCAGGGATGCGCCAGTAATTGTGCGCCATGCCTCCACCACTCATGGTGCGCCGCATTTACAATGCGGCGCACCATGGGGTAAAAACGACACAGATACGTCACTTATCTGTGCCGTAAAGGCGGCGCATTGCTGGAGTTGCGTCACAAGCACGACGCAGCTCCAGCATTGCTCTGGGGTGCCCTATCTCCCCAATGCTGCATCAAGCCGTACGTCTGCTTCAAGCAGCGCAGGGTTTTGACGCAGCATTGGCCTAAAAGTGACTGAGTGAAATCTTGTAGATTTCACTCAGCCACTTTTAGGATGCGTTCCTGCGCATGAACGCCCTCCCTTGCGCCGGAACGCCTCCTGATGGCACAGGGCTTTACAACGTGATGCATCTCCCAGATGCGTCACGTTGTTAATATACCCCGCACAATGGCACCTCTTTGGCGCTGCCGCTGCGTCACAAAAGTCACGCAACGATGGAGCAAAAGAGCCGCAAGGGGCTTGTAAATCTGCCCCTAGAGACTCCAGTCCAGTCCGTCCTTTGTACTCCTGCCACTAAGAAGAGATAGTGTTGGTGGATTGATAGTTTGAGTATATTATGACTGGTTATTTAGTAGGAAACTTTTTAGTGTTCAACTTCTCACCGGTCTGCAATCACGATGGACTGTGTCTGTCACTTCTGCCTGCCAGTCCTAGTCGAACCTTTTTGTAGTTGGTTTAGTGAGTGACATAACTTTCCAAGTAGACGGTCCGCGAATCCAGCAATACTAATATCATAGTAGACCACATCAGATAGGTCAATACATTTAGTGCAATTGTTTTCTATTTCCCAGAATAATTTGTTATTGTTTTTTTGAAATGTTTGATTTGGTTGACAACAATCATCCATGTTTGTGTCTTTCTTTCATGTTGTACATCAGCAGTGGCACCCCCCAGGGGCATGGGGACACAGGAGGAGGTAGCGGTGCCGGCGGAGAACGGACAAGATCAGGAAGGCCAGGATCGGTCCGGTGAGGGCTCCTCTGCTGGCCCCAGTAAGTTTTCCTGTTAATATTAATAATTATACTTCCCTATCTTTTACAGCACCTATTTTTTCCTAACGTTCCTCATTCAATTTTTTCTAAATCGTCTTTGATCTTCTTGTAGACTGTTTCTAAATTCTTATCCTGCCTCTACTATGACTCCCTGTGATACTACTAGATTATTATTAGTCTGTCTATGTAGCTAACTAAGCTTGCACAGTTGGCAGAAAGTGTTAACCAAAACTCCCATTCTCTCCAGCAATAGCTCTATGCACTGAGTGCAGTCCTCTGGGTTGTCCATAATGTCTTTGGAAGTTTTCTAAATGTTTATGCTTTGACAATTCCCAACAATAAAATGTCAATGGCCACCAAGAAAGAATAAGATACTAGTTTACTTTTTGATTGGATAGGAGGACAATCCATACTACTACTGTTGCAGGGACTATTCTGCACAAACAGAACTATGGACACGAAATAGTGCATTGTTTATCAATTATAATAGGCGCAGTTAGACTTTCCACATAGCTCAGTCATAACAGAATTTAAACCCCCAATCTCCTTACTGACTAGCTAGTGTGTCAGAGTCATTTAGCTCCCGAATTCATCGATGATTGATCCCCAATGATTATACAACCCAGGACATAACACTACAGAGTCAGAGTCCCGACCTCTCAGAGCCACGGACTCATGCTTGCAAATTGCAAACCCTTTCGCTCACTCCCTCATGACCAAAAACCACAGAGTCCATGTAAGTTTTAAAGCTTTATTAAAAGTAAAAACATTTATTAAAATCAAGTTCATCATACAACATAAACAGTGGATTGAAAAATGAAAAGTGCTTAGGGATTTCACACATTAATTGTGGGCGAGCCCTCACCAGGTTGGAACTTCAAGTCTTCTTTGTGGTGCTGAATCATTGCTGACTCAGTCCAAGTGATGATGATCTGATCTTGCTCTTGTTCTTAGAAGGGAAGCTTCTGTCTGTTATGAGAAAAATGGTGCGTGTTAAAAAGCAAACATTCATCAGTTGTGCCAAAAAGTGTAGCAAGACATGTTACGGCTAAGCATAACTAAAAAAACACCCTTCCCTGAAAAAAGGGCAATTTGTAGTTTAGACTAGAGAGTCACAAATTATTAAATTTGTTTGTGTAGTCGTAGTAACATTTTTTCATTCCTAGACAAAATACTAGGGAGTGGTGTATATGGCATCTAAGAATCTGAAATGTATTTTCTAGGCGGAACATCGGCACAGCCATCCACCGGTGCCGGGGCCAGCGCGGAGGTGGTCACTCCTGGGGCGGAGGTGGTGCAACAGCCAGCGGGAACTGCTGTGGGGGATGCCACGGGAGTGGCGGGCAGTGGTAAGCTATTATATTTCTTACTTATTGAGATTGCAGACTGCAGAGTGTGCTCTGTACACAGGTGTATATGTTGTACAGTACAAGTATACTTTACTGTTAAGAAGACTTACAAATTTAGAACTAAGGGGCATATTATCAAGGACCGGTGTTAAAATGATCACCGTTTTATCGGCAGGAAACTGCCAATTAAACGGCGATAATGGGCTTGATAATAGCCCTTCTTAATTCCCATAGAAGCTCATGTTAACATCAGAACATGGGCTTCTATGGGAATTAACAAGGGCGTATTATCAAGCCCATTATCGCCGTTTTATCGGCAGTTTCCTGCCAATCAAACGGCGATAATTTTAACATAAGTTTTTATCAACCAGGTAGTAGCCTCCTCTAAATTGACTTCAACTCAGCTGTGAAAGTTTGATAGAGAAGCCAAGTCAGATCAGAGATGAACTTGATGGATGGGATGAACGAAAAGGGAAAGAAGATTGTAAGTAAGTGTGGAAGGACGAGCGAGTTAAAAGTAATGATGACTGGCAAAGAATGATACGTGTTTTTGAATGCTGCCCGAGGTGGCTGGGAATATGATGCATGGCCGGTTGAAGGATGAAGCAAGGATGGGTGGAAGGAGAAAGGGAAGAGGACTGCCTGGGTGGGTGAAACAGAAACTGTATGTGTGCGCAATATATCCTTTGGTTCAAATTCAAATGCAAGTCACACACAGATGCATGGCTTGCGGTTTCCAAAATAAAATGAAAATTTTGTTTTTCCGTGAGAAAAACTAAGGTTTGTCCAGTTGAGACATTAAGAAGAATGATTGACATTTACTTTGAATGGATGGATGCCTGGATCATGGTACTATCTGACTCAGAGATAGCATATGTGTATGTAGACAGAGTAGACAGTCACTGGATGAAGTAAGTGTTACTTTGAAGAGCATGTAACACCGCACCCGCACGTCCGTTCCAGTGTAGCAAAGGCAAGGAAAAGAAGTTGTAATTTTTCCGAATCCTACCATGAATAGTAGCAGTAGTTTGTATTGCAAGCCCAGCATATATCCGGCGATTACGGGGGCCACTCACTACCTCTGTTAATAATTTTAGTACAACTCTGTCATTCATGTGTGGCCTACCAGTGTTCACTCAATAAAAAACAAAGCACCTAAAGGTCTCCCATATGTAAGTAAATATCCTGTGAAGGGATAGATAATCATATTATTTATTTTCGTCATTTTCCATTTCTAGTAGTCATTGGCACTGTAGGGTGATAGTTAAATTCATTAAGCAGTAGCCCTTGAAACAGAGTATTCTCAGTGCCACCTGTAATAGAAAAGTAAGAGCTTCACCATCTGCATGTACTGGGCTGGTACAGTAACGCAAGTCTGTGTCATCATGGCTTGCGTCTGTTTTTTCGGGTGCAAGTTGACTGCGCTGGCATTATGCCGGCTTCCAGAAGTTTACATACCAATTTCGCTAAACAAGAGAGAAGAAGAAGAATAAGACTGGTGTACTGTCACAGTCAAATGTAGTGAGTCCATATAGTGCTCGTAGAATTGATTCCTGAAACTCCCACTAATGTTAGAGCAGAGGCTGACGAAGTGGGAGGTTAGATAGATACAGGCCACAAATGTTATGTACTGTGTTTGCAAGTTGCTAGTTCTATTGTGGCACAACTTTCTACTGAATTATTTTGTGTTAATCTTAAAGAGCATTGGTTAGGGTATGTTTTTCTTTCTTCATATAGATGCTCCTTCCAAACTGACTCGGAAGGAGCTGGCTAGACGGGCCCGGCAAAGGAAGCTGGAGGCGATTGTTGCTGAATATCGGCGGCTGGAGGCCCAGGAGGAGGAGGACACGCAGTCGCAGTCCACAACAACATCCACCACAACAGCTGCATCCTCCTCCGCGCTCCCTGGGTCAGCCAGTCAGCGCAATCCTCCAGTGGTACGGATCCGTGGTACCGCAGCCACCCGCCACCACCAAGCAGCCAAAAAATCAGCTGCCCCCTACAGTAGGTGCAAGGCCCGCATCCACCGCCTAACCCTCAGGGTGTCCAACCTTGAGCAGGAGATGGAGAGAATGAAGAGCCTGCTCAAGAGCAATGGGCCAACCTGGCCAAAGGACACCGCCGGCGGCAGTAGAG
The DNA here is from genome assembly GCF_964261635.1 of Lissotriton helveticus. Classification (NCBI taxonomy): domain Eukaryota; kingdom Metazoa; phylum Chordata; class Amphibia; order Caudata; family Salamandridae; genus Lissotriton; species Lissotriton helveticus. Next base: position 340,493,258 of record NC_136063.1, on the reverse strand, counting down.
GAGGAGAGACTGTCCCTTGCCACTATTTTAAAGAGTTTTGGTGGGGTGGGAATTGGGAGTTGTTTTTTTCTTGGACTATTTGAACTTTTTCACGGACATTCATTGGGATTAGGGAGGGGGGTGGGTCGGGTCTTGCGGGATAGTATATTTTTGTTATGGATTTAAATAATTATTTACTTGCAACTTAAACATTGCATACGCGTTTTTACTGTTTTGCGGGGGAGGCGGGGGGTTACCTGTTCGTTTGTTTTCCTGAAACTTAACTGGCTGCTTGATTCAAATTGTCTAATTAATCGCCCAAATGTTTACAAAAGTAAGTGCCACTCACAGAGTTAGTGAATTCAATTGTCCTACTACTTTAGTAGTACTATCGTCAGTCTTTCCTCTCTCTTCCTACTCCACTATTCTTCTCACCCCTCAAACGCTTATCTTACCTGTGATTCGTGTTTGAGAATAGGGCTAGGCACAGGGCTGGCTGCATGGCAACTGGCGATGAAGGTTGGCAATCCTGGGCTGATGAAATGGTATCGTTGTGGTGGTAGTAGTGGTGGTACACAGTGGCAGTAGCAGCATATGAAAAAAAAAGAAAATGAAACCTTGAGTGGCCTGAGCGGATCATTACAACAGTACAATAGATAGCATAGTACACAAGAACAGTGCCATAATTTAGCCTAACAAATGCTAGTTTCCTAAGTATACTAGTTGCGTAGAGTTTGGCTTTGGCTACTACAAGAAATAGTACTGAAGGTGAAGGACACAGCAGCGTAATCATTCGCCACGTGTAGGAGGAGGATGTTCTTTATGATCAATACAGTTGATGGCGGCCATGAAAATCAGGTTTGATTTTCAAATAGTCCTGGGTCTGTGTAAAGCTGAGTAAGAATATCTCCTCGGATTCCTTCAACCAGATTTTCTGTTGCTTTGACCTTATCCTCCTCAGCAAGTGTGTGGAATTGTTGTTGTAATTTACTCACACCTCAATGAAACCCACACAGCCCGGGGGAAGAGGGTTAGGGTTGGAAACTTGGATGGGAATGGGGTTTGTGGGGAAAGTTTTGTGGAGAGAGGAAAAAAAACACAGCATGGACAAACAACAAATGAAGATAAACAAATCTTTGGATACAAAGCTATTCATAAATCTTTTAAGGGACATAAAGGAAGTGCATGCACTACTGAATGCATGAAGTTGTTTGCTAAATGGATAGGTTACTGTAAAGTAAGTAGTACTATCTACAATGTACTATGAAGAAACAACAATGTGACAGTACAGGGCCGCAGTAATTACGCAATTTCACTTGCCTATCTGCCCTCAGAGAGAAGAACCACTTAGTACATTAAATTAGTTTAAAAAATAGCAAAGAAAAAAGTATACAATGGCTGGACGGATGAATTGAAGCAGAGAGCAAACAAATGCACAGTGTCACACTCACAGAAGTTCACAGCAATAACATTACTTAAAAGATAAGTCGAAATGAAGATGGATACTGTAACTGTATGTTGTTGTAGTTGTCCTGTTGATTTTGGGAAGCTGCATGCATCCAGCCATTCCTCTTTCGCGGTACTCCTCCATTCCATCTGACGCTCTGCCGATCAATGTTGGGGACCAGAAGACACATTGTCCACTGCCTGCCTGGCATGTGCTGAATTGCGGGTCGCTAAGCCTGAGGTCATCCTTTTTGTCATTGCACAGGGTAAAAACCGGCCTGTAATTGTTGATGGAAAAACAGGAAGTGATTAAGCATGGGCGGATTTTGCGGATTGGCAATCCGCGAACTTGCGTATTTACGGATTCGCAATCCGCGAAGATCCGCGAACTCTAGCGGATTTGCGGATTTTTCCGTTTTTTGTGTTGGCGCGTGTTCGCGCCGATTTTGGGACAAGTTCGCAATTGCGAACTTACTTTTCGGCTTGCAACGGCCGCGACTATGTTGTTTCTACGTCTGGTTTATCATCACAGGTTCACAGCACCCTCTGTTTCACCACTGCCACCCTCTGGGACACCCATGCCACCCTCTAGTACATCCTCACTGGCACCTATTAGGTTTATTTATCACTGTAGATTATGGTGGTTGAAAAAAGCTAGCACACCTGCCCTTCTTCAACTGCCATCAATTAATTTGTGTTTCATTAATGTGTCAGTAATTTTGAAAGTTCCAGTCTGGCTGGCACCTGCTTCCTTCCTTATCTGTAATTTGCTTTTTGTTGCAGTGAAATTTTTTTTTTACAGGACCTTTATGGTGCTATTCTATGAGCCTGCTGTTTGGGTCATAGCAGGGTCATAGAATTGTTGCAAACTCTGGAGGGGCCCATCAGGAAGCACTACCTTGAATGTTACTAATGTTAAGTTTGAACTTTTGCACCTGCTCATTGCTTTCATTTTAGCTAAAATCGTTTTTTTTGCAATTTCGCGCGTTATTTGGGGCGCGAATCCGTGCGAGATCGATTTCGGAAGCCGCGAATACGTGCGAATACAAAATTGTTTTTGTTGCGACGTGTATGTTCGCGTGATCTTGCGCGTGTTCGCGAGGCGCTTCTAGCTATTCGTTTGACAAGTTACCCTATCGGTCGTACACGGGCGCGGCCATCTTGTTGGCGTGACGTAATTCCGTTTCCGCCCGCTATGTGTAATCTCGCAAAGTGTGCTGCTCGCTAGTACAATTTCGCGCGTACTCGCAAGGAAAATCTCGCGCGAACTTACCCACGCGGTCGTGAACGGGCGCGGCCATCTTGTTTCTCATTCATTGCTATGGTTCTGGGCATGCTTTCTGTATCCTCTCTCAATCTCTGCCATCCTTTGCTTGTTTGAAGTTTTTTTGATCTAATTTTACTTATTATCTAACCCTCTATTTTTCTAGCTCTATATTTTTGTGTTTTCTGCAGCTTTTATTTACTTTTAAACTACTTTTTTAAACTCTTTTCTTTTCTTCTTCACTATTCTATTTCTTCTTTATCATTTAAGTTTATTTCTGCCCAGACCATGGTAAAGGGAGCCGGGAAGCACCCTGAGAAGGGGAAGGGTCCCGCACCCCGTGCCCGGCTCCCGTGCGGGCGTTTAAGGGGGGAGCAAGTGGTCCCGAGGGAGATCTTCAGCGCGGAGGAAGTGGCGGCACTGATCTTCCATGTCCAGCGCCGCCTCCCCAAGACGATCCTGGGAGGCGGCAAGATCGCGACCGGCTATGGCATCCGGGAGCGCCGCCAGCGGTGGGAGAAGGTGTGCCGGGCCATGTACAAGATCTCTGGGGTCCGGCGCACATATAACCAGGCCACCCACCGCTGGACCGATGTCATGGACCGGGAGCGGGACTTGCTGGACGCGCTCGGCGTAGAGGTCCCCGGGCTTGGTGAGTAGTAGTAGTAGTACATTTACTACTCTGTTTTATCCTGCTCTGTTATTTGCAAATCTTTGTTCTTTACCAAGAGCAATAATGCTGCCGATTACATTGAGGTAAATTATATTTCAAAATCTTCTATGCATTTCATTTTCAGGTGCACTGCTCTCCTTCTCAGTAGCCTTGCTTGCTACTATGCTTCTTTGTTTTGTATGTTGTGTTCAGAAGCATTTCATTGGCCTGAGAAATTATGTATGAGTGTACTGTAAAGAAAAGAACTGCGTAATGCTAGACAGTAAGGGTCATATTTTCAATTACCGGCGCATCCCTGCAAAGTAGCAGGGATGCGGCAGTAATTGTGTGCCATGCCACCACCACCCATTGGCCCAAAACGTCACAGAAGCCTTACGCATCTGTGCCGTAAGGGCAGCGCATTGCTGGAGTTGCGTGCCAACGATGGCGCAGCTCCAGCAATGCTCTGGGGTACCCTATCTCCCCAATGCTGCATCAAGCCGTACGTCGGCTTCAAGCGCGCAGGGTTTGAGTCATGCATCATTGTCCTAAAAATGACTGATTGACATCTTATAGATTTCCCTTAGCCACTTTTAGGATTCGTTCCTGCGCAGGTACGCCCTCCCTTGCGCCGGAACGCCCCCTGATGGCGCAGGGCTTTACAACGTGATGCATCGCCCATATGCCCATATGTGTTTTTTTTTTTAATATATACGCCGCACCAACACCATGGCGAGTCTTTTGTTCTGCCGCTGCGTCAGAAAAGGCACGCAACAATGGAGGAAAATCAGCCGCAACTTCCGCAAGGGACTTATAAATCAGCCCCAACAGACTGAAGTCCAGTCCTTCCTTTAGACAGTCACATGGCTATCAGAAGAAATAGTGGCGGTGGTGGCGGGTGGATTGATAGTTTGAGTATTCACTGATCTGCAAGCAGGATGGACTTTGTCTGTCACGTGTTGCGCACTGCTGCCTGCAGTGCCAGGCCTAGGCAAACCTCTTTAGTAGTCTGTTTATTGAGTTACATAGGAACTTTCTAAGTCAACGTTCCGCAAATCAGGCAATACGAATAACGTAGTATACCACATGAGATAGATCCCGTGGAATAGTTGTCTATCTATTTGCTATTTTTCCAAAATATGTTGTTATTGTTCTTTTGAAATGTTTGATTTGGTTGAAAAATCTCATCCATGTTTTCTGGTTTTTCTTTCTTTCATGTTGTACATCAGCTCCCCCCAAGGGCAAGAGGACACAGGAGGAGGGTGCTGAGGATGCAGGCCAGGATCGGGCAGGCGAGGGCTCCTTTGCTGGCCCCAGTAAGTTTACATTTTAATAAACAGTACCTATTTTTTCCTAGCGTTCCTCATTCGATTTTTTCTAAATCGTCTTTGATCTTCTTGTAGACTGGATATAAATTCTTATCCTGCCTCGAATATGACTCCCTGTGGTATTACTAGACTATTCTTATTAGTCTGTCTGTGTAGCTAACTAAGATTGGACATTTGGCAATTCCATTGGACTCCCATTATATTCAGCAATACCTCTATGCACTGTCTCCTTACTGACTAGATAGTGTGGCAGAGTCATTCAGCTCCCGAAGTCACCGATTATAGATCCCCAATGATCTCTAGATTATCGTACGCAGGACAAGAGAGTAGTACGGAGTCACAGCACAGTCAAGAAGTGTCAGAGGCACTCATGCTTGCAAAAATTCCAAAACCTTTAGCTCATCCACTCTAGTCTAGAGGAACAAAAACCACAGAGTCTATTTAAGTGTAAAAGCTTTATTAAAAGTAAACACATTTATTAAAATCTACTTTGTCATAAAACTATTTAACTGTAAACGGAAAAGTGGTTAGTGCTGACGATTAATTGGACACATTTCTTGTGGTCGAGCCGAACTCTCACCTAGTTTGAACTTGATCCTGGTCGTGTTCTTAGGACTCAGGAGTCAAGCTTCTGTCTGTTAGGAGAAAAAGTGGTGCGTGTTAAAAATCAAAAGCAAGCATTCATCAGTTGTGCATAAAAGTGCAGCAAGACAACAGCCTTCCCTGGAAAATGGGACATTTTTACTATGGAGTAGACAGTCACAAATTATTACATTGTATTCTGTTTTTTTAACATTTCTCCTAGACCAAATATTATATAGTAGTGAGTGGTGTATTCTAACATTCTTAAATGTACTTTGTAGGTGTAACATCTGGTGACGGGGCCAGCGCGGAGGTGGCTGTGTTGGACTTGGACTCGGAGGCGGCGTTAGAAGAGCTGGTGGCCGTTCCTGTGGGGGATCAAACGGTGGTGGCGGAAACAGGTAAGCTATATATTCCTTACTTATTGAGATTGAAGACTGCATAGTGTGCTTTCTGCACGGGTGTATTACAATTACAAATCAACCAGGTAGTAGCCTCCTCGAAATGTACTTCGACTTAGCTGTGAAGTTTTTGGTGAGAAGAATCCCAATAAGTTCTTAGACGAACGTGATGGATGGGATGAACGAAAAGCGAAAGAAGGGTGTAAGTAAGTGGGACGCGAACTTGTATGATGGCTGGCAAAGAAGAGCGATATGTGTTTGCTTGGACCCAGAGGTGGCTGGGAAGGAAAGAATATGGTATGGTGCATGGCTGGGTCAATGATGAAGCAAGGATGGGTGGAAGGACAGCAGCCTGGGTGGGTGAAACAGAAACTGTATGTGTGCGTATACTTTGACTGAATGGATGCCTGGAGCATGGTATTCTCTGACTCTTACATAGCACATGTGTATCTAGAGAGAGTAGATGGTCGCCAGGTGAAGTAAGTGTTACCTTGAAGAGCATGTACCACCGCACCCGCACGTCCGTCCCAGTGCAGGGAAGGCAAGGAAAAGAAATTGTAAATGTGTCCAATACTACCATGAATAGTAGCAGTACTTTGTATTGCGTTTGCATTCACAGCATATATCTGGTTATTACGGTGGACACTCCGTACCTCTCTTGATAACTTTAGTTTACTTGTAGTACGTCATTCATGTGTGGGTGTATCACTGTTCACTCAATATTAAGCAAAGCACCTAAAGTCATCTCATCTGTCATTAAATACGTCCCATGTGAAGTGATAGATAATCAAATTAGTTAGCTTCTTCAGTTTCCTTTTCTAGTACTCATTTGCACTGTAGGGTGAAAGGTAAATTAATTAAGCAGTAGCCCTTGTAACAGAGTATTCTCAGTGCCACCCGTAATAGAAAAGTAATAGCTTCACCACCTGCATGTACTGGACCGGTACAGTAACGCAAGTCTGTCTCCATCATCATGGTGTGCAACTTTTTTTCTCGGGTGCAACTTCACTGTGCTGTGTCCATGTCATTCTGCCGGCTTGCATAAGATAACGTACCCATTTCCCTAAACAAGAGAGAAGAAGAAGAATAAGACTGGTGTACTGTCATAGTCGACTGTAATGGAAGTCCATAGTGGTCGTAGAATTAGTTCATTAAACTACCACTACTGTTGGAGCAAGGATGCAGAAGTGGGAGGTTACATAGATACTGTCCTCAATAGTTATGTACTGTGCTTTCAATTTGCTACTTGTACTCTGTGACCCAACTTTCGGCTCAATCACTTTGTGTTATTAATAAGGAGCATTGGTTACAGACTATGTCTTTCTTTCTTCATATAGTTGCTCCTTCCAAATCAACAACAAGGAGGGAGCAGGCTAGATTGGCCCGGCAACGGAGGCTGGAGGCCACAGTCGCCGAGTATCGGCGGCTGGTGGCCCTGGAGGAGGAGGAGGACACGCGAGTCGAGCGGGGCAACATCTTCGACTGTGACCACTGCATCCTCCTCCATGACTAAGCCAGCGGGACCGAGCCGGGCTAAGAAAGCCGACCGCCACCGCCAAGCAACCGAAATACCAGCTGCCCCCCACAGGAGCTGCAAGGAACGCCAACGCCGCCTACGAGTCCGCATGTCCAACCTGGAGCAGGAGGTCCTGAGGTATAAGACCTTGGTTAAGGGCCTCCGCTCCGAGCTTGCCACCCTCCGCAAGGAGTATGATGCCCATGCCGCATCATGCACCAGCACCAGCACCCTCCAGTAGTGGAGTGTCCCTTGCCCTTTTTTTATAGACTTTTGGGGGGTGGGATTTGGGAGTTGGGATCGTTTTGGGACGTTTCAGAGACAATCGTTGGAGTTAGGGTGGGTGAGGGAGATTATTTTGTTAGGGATAAATAAATATATTTTTCAACTTTATCTGACCATACCTGTTTTTTACTGCTTTTCAGTCTGGTGGGTGGGGGGCGGGGGTGTAACAGTAACTTTGTTTTCCTGAACAGTCGTAGGACTTTAGTAGTACAACCGTCAATCTCTTGTCTACTCCGAAATAATACTCCATTATACTACCTCCCACCAAACGCTTATCTTACCTGTAATTTGTGTTAGAAATTAGGGCTAGGCCCAGGGCTGGCTCCAGGTGAAATGGGGATTAACGTTGTCATTCCTGGGCGGGTGACATTTCCTCATTGCGGTGGTACTAGTGGTGTGACACAGTGGCAGTTGCATGCCTATGGAAAAAAAGAAAACGAAACCTTGTTTGTACTCCTTACTGTAGCATTACAAAGGTTACGGTACGATCGAGAAAATAGCAGGTGACAGTACACTAGAACAGTGCCATAATGTAGCCTAACAAATGGTAAAGTATTGCAAGTATAACTAGTACTTGCGTTGAATTTATTTGACATTGGCTACTACTACTAGAAGATATAGTACTGAAGCTGAGTAAGTCTAGAAGATATCCTCGTATTCCTTCACCAGCCTGTTGCTGCTATCACCTTATCCTCCCCAGCAAGTGTGTGGAATTATTGATGTCATTTTAGTCAGACATCAAGCAAAACAACACAGCCCGGGGGAAGAGGGTTAGGGTTTGTAAAATGGATGGGAATGGGGGTTTCTTTTTGGGTAGGTTTTGTTGAGAGAAGAAAAAAAAAGCAGAGCATGGACAAACAATAATTGAAGATACAGAGTTTACAGACAATCTTTGGTTACAAACTAAAGGTAAGCACATGCAGTCACACTCATAGAATAAAAGACAACAATGGATACTGTATCTGTATTGCGTATGTTGTTGGAGTTGTCCTGTTGAAATTGGTAAGTAAGTTGCATGCAGCAAACAATTCCTCTTATTGGCGGCACTCCTCCATTCCAGCTGACGCTTCGTCCATCAATGTGGTGGTGACCACTGACAGAAGAGACACCCTGTCCACTGCCTGCCTGGCGGATGTTGACTGAAACCCGGCCTGTAATTATTGAACGGAAAACAGGAAGTGCTATTACAATACCACTGATAAATAAATAAAAGGTATGTACGCTGTGTGGTTCAAAAAGTGACACTTTGATTTCCCTAATAGACAGTACAATATTTTTGAAATTGCGTGCTCTGTCTGAGTCACCTTTTTAAGGATCAATAAGTATGGCCAAAATATTATAGCGGATCTTTCCCCTCAAGGTGGGTGTACTACTGTGTTTTAGAACAAAATTTGACCTTCCCAGCAATGCTCCCACCAAGACCCTTACTAAAGCCAGTCGCAAAAATGTAGAAGAACCCAATCATATCTCCAAAAACGATGCCTAGCAGAAAAATGGTTACAAAACGTACTTTGAAAGTAACAGTAGACCCAAATACAGACCGTGGATTGTATTCAAACCACTTGCCTGCAAGCAAAAGTATCCATAGCCAGCATCGCTCCAACAGTGCTCTACAACAACAGAACCGCGTTGCAATAGAACCCCCCTAAACACATGCAATCCTGCTGCTAGGGCTAACCCTAACGAACCCTAACTTACAAAAAGTGCCAAAACTGGTGTTTCCTTATGGATTTTGTCCAACAAACTTCTAGCCGGTATTAGACCTTCCCAGGAATGCCCCAGCCAAGACCCGCCAACCCACCCGCAAAAAAACACGCGGCAACACCCCCAAACAGCGAAAAAGCTAAATCTCATACTTACAATATCTCTCGGCCTTCGGTCCAAAGTAACGCGCTGTGCAGCTAGGTCATCATCAATCATCATAACTCCTGTTTTCCACCACGGATTTCCTGAAAAGCAAATGCAATCAAGATTAGACTGTCGCAGCAGTGCTTCGACAGAGACCCCGCCCGCAACCCACCCACGAACAGCAGGAAGCCCCCCAAAACGCTACATTGAGCAAGATGTCTGAAGAAATGGCAAAAAAAAGGCTTTTCCTTAAGGATTTTGTCCAAAACACTTCTATCCGGCATTAGACCTTCCCAGGAATGCCCCAGCCAAGACCCGCCAACCCACCCGCAAAAAAACACGCGGCAACACCCCCAAACAGCGAAAAAGCTAAATCTCATACTTACAATATCTCTCGGCCTTCGGTCCAAAGTAACGCGCTGTGCAGCTAGGTCATCATCAATCATCATAACTCCTGTTTTCCACCACGGATTTCCTGAAAAGCAAATGCAATCAAGATTAGACTGTCGCAGCAGTGCTTCGACAGAGACCCCGGCCGCAACCCACCCACGAACAGCAGGAAGCCCCCCAAAACGCTACATTGAGCAAGATGTCTGAAGAAATGGCAAAAAAAAGGCTGTTCCTTATGGATTTTGTCCAAAACACTTGTATCCGGTATTAGACCTTCCCAGGAATGCCCCAGGCAAGACCCGCCAACCCACCCGCAAAAAAACCCCCGACACAACACCCCCAAACAGCGGAAAAGCTAAATCTCATACTTACAATGTCTCTCGGCCTTCGGTCCAAACGCGGCGCTGTGCAGCTAGGTCGTCATCATCATCAATCATCATAACTCCTGTTTTCCACCACGGATTTCCTGAAAAGCAAATGCAATCAAGATTAGACTGTCGCAGCAGTGCTTCGACAGACACCAAAAATTACACACAAACCCCCGGAACCCCGCCAAAGAGCACCTCAAAGGCAAGCAAGTCAGCAAAAACGGCAAGAAATTTCCACCTCATATTTGGTCCAAAACACTTTTGTCCATTATTAGAGCTTCACAGCAATGGGCCCAAAACCGTCAACTCACCCGCAAAGAAGTACAACACCCCCACAAGTGCTGAGTCTTTCTTCATTGTGCGTAATCCAGCACTCTGCTTGGAGGGAAATCGCAGTCTGGAGGAGGAGGATAGAGGAGCATGTTCTTCAGAACTTGTGAACCTGAGGAATGTAGACTGCGGCACCTTCAAATCAATAAGCAAACAAGTGAAGACAGTTCTGATGATGGTCTTGTTTTTGTGATTAGGTGATTAAAGTTTGAATTAAATTAACTGTGCAAAACAAAGAAAGAGAGACACAAAGCACACAGGAATAAAAGTGAATAAGGACGAAAAAGAAAGTTCTTGATTGATTGTCTCATTTTCAGGGCTCGGTGTCAGGGAATAAGAACAAGATTTCGTCATCATACTCTGCGAATTCAGGCTGGATGAGGTCAGTGGCACCGAACAGAGAAAAAATCCCCTCATCTACGTTGCTGTCCTCCTCGTCTTCATGCGGCGTGCTTTCTCGTACTTTGTAATCTGGTGGTATGAGGTGCTGATTCATCTTGATCATTGTCAGCCGCTCCACATTTTTGGGCGAGAGGCGGCTCCGTTTGGGAGTTACAATGCCACCAGCAGCACTGAAAACACGTTCAGAAGACACACTTGCGAGTGGGCAAGACAAATAGTTTATAGCCAGGTTGTAGAGCTGTGGCCACAATTGTTTTTTGCCATGCCAATACTGCAATGGCTCCTCATTAAGAAAGACCACTGTTGAGTCATTCAGATAGTCCTGCACCATCGACTCAAGGTCATCAACTGTTCCTCCACTTTGCTTACTTTTTGCTGTGCTGGCTGTGACATTTTTTCGAGAACCATACCCCATCAAACTTAGCCAATCCTCCTCCCCAGCCACTGTTAGTGTTGTCATTGTGTGTGGTGCAGATGATCCAGTTGCCGGTGTCTTTAACGGCTGAGAGGTCACTTGTGCCCCAGCCACAGGTGCAGAAGTGGATTCTTGTGACTGCGGATGGCCTGCTGATGCTGATGCTGATGTACTGGCTTCTCCTTCAATAACCTGCCGTTCTTTTTCAAACCTCTTGGCTGACCAGGCTAACCAATGTTTGTACTTTTGAACATCTGCATCAGCGAAAGGAAAGAATGCGTTGTCTGCCAGCGCCTTTTTGTAGCGTGGATCCAGAATAGTAGCACAAATGTAATGCTGATCTGAGTTGATGTTTTTAAGACGTTCATCACCACGTAGGCGATGTAATAATTTCTCAGACAAAATGAAATGGGTTTTTTTTTTTTCATCTTTTTGAAACTCAGAAGAAACCGCCATCAGTTGGTGCTCCAGTATGCACAACAATGGGATAGCTTTTCCCAAATTACAGTCCTCCTGGCTGACTGCACGCGTGAAGAACTCAAAAGGACGAAGCATGTCTGTCAGGCTTTTAACTATGGCCCATTGCGCCTTACTCATCCGCAGGTCCTCCTTCTGAGATGTAGCCTCTGTCAAGAAATAGTGATCGAGTACCGTATACTGCTCATGCAGACGCTCAAGCATGTAGAAGGTTGAGTTCCAACGTGTTGCCACCTCCTGGATGAGTGCTTTCACTGGCATTCCACGTTGAAGTAGCAGTCTCCGCAGATGCTTTCGGGCCTTAAAAGAATGGCTGAAATGGTTGCACATTTTGCGGCAGGTGGCCATTACCTCGAACGCTGGACTCTCTTTATCACTCAAGAATTTTTGAACTACCAGGTTGATACAGTGCGCCAAACACGGCACTCTAACATGGTCACCAAGGAACATGGCCTTAACTACATTGGCGCCATTATCCGTGGAAACATAACCAATCTTGCGTTTTAGGGGGGATAGCATTGTCAAGACCTTTTTGTCAAACTCTTCCAAAAGGTTTTCTGCTGTGTGACTTTTCTCCAAGCCAAACATGGCTAGTGTTGCATGTTTCCGAGCAGCTTTGAAAACTTGGTCCGGGTCAACACCTGCGTTTAGCTTTGCTATAACACCTGAAAAAGAGACCCAGTGTGCAGTGATGCACATGTAATCATCGCCTGGGCCACTGGTCCACATGTCTGTTGTCAGATGTATTGTGTGAACAGCACTCTTCTGCAAAGCTGCCCCAATCGCCTGCAGCACATCTTCATGTAGTGCTGGAACCGCAACTCTGGCAAAATAGAACCGGCTCGGAACCTTCCATTTAGGGCAGAGCGTTGCAACTAATTCAAGAAAACCTACCGCTTCTACAAAAGAAAAAGGTAGAAGGTCCACAGCTAGCATTTTAGCCAGCTTAGTGTTATACAGACGCGTCAGTGGGTGGTTGCGTTCATATGGCACGTCTGAAGTAAGCATTGTTCTAATGTTGGCCTGGACCAAGCATTTACGGGCTGATAATGACTTCGTTGACCCAATTTTGCTCGCTGGTGAACTTTTGTGCGTTGGTGTCTCACTCGCTCCAACACTCTTAGTGTGCCTCACATTGGGTGTGCTGTTGACAGGGGTACTGGGTGTAAGGGAAGTGTTTGACACGTCTTCTTCCTGCTCGTCAACATCAGATGAAACATCAACGTTTCCTTGATTTTGGCCTTTCTTGATCGCAGCTAGGTGCGCAAACCATTGGACAGCGTGCTTTCTCTCAAGATGACCACTCTGGCCGCCGGTACCATAGTTGGTACCTGACTTACCACGACTAACTGCAAGCTTACAAAGGGTACAAATGGCAAACTTTGGATTTTTGGGACAAACAGTAAAGAAGTCCCAAACTGGGGACTTGAAGTGTCTGTGGGACCTGGAGGAGGCGGCGATACTGGTGGTGGTGGTCATGAAGCTAATGCCAGATGAAGTGGAGGATCTGGATTGCCCAACTTTTGTACGTTTTCCACTTTCACCGCCACTAATTAAGGTCGAGGTTGACGCAGGTCTCTTCTTGCCAGAAAGAAATATGGAAGCGGGACGAGTTGGTGTACTACTTAACTCCAATGATTGTGGTGTTTCCACTGCCTCCTCATCGACAACATCATCATCATCATCATCACGCGCAGCAGCTCTTCGGGCTAGGGTCAAAATGTCTGTTTGCTGCATGCCCGCTGGGGCTGCAGTGACCTTTATGATGACTGGGTCGTCGTTGGCAGAGTCTTCATCAGCAGCAGTATCCGCCACTTCTTGTTGAGCCTCATCACACTCCATAAGTCTGAGACTTTGGACGAGCTTCCTTTTACGCTTAAGTACCTTTGTTGGATCATGGTGTGCCTCACTCTCAGACGGCTGTGGTGCTGGTTCCCAAGTTTGATCCGTATCATCAGAAGGAGGTGTGCTTGAAGAGGATGTAGACACCACCCTTGATCTCTTCCTTGCTAGGGTTGTGGAAGACAATGAAGGATCAGCAGGAGGAGTGGCTTCCTCAAATGATACCTCGCCTTGATTGTCGATTTCCTGATGTGCCCCTACTTCGGGAGGAACAACTATTGTGGGCACTTGTGACCCTCCATGCACCTCTGCTTGCGCATCTCCTTGCGCTGCCTCTCCTTCCACATGTACTTGGGCTTGTACTTGCACATGTGATTGTTGTTGCGGCTGTGGTTGTTCAACACTCGTCAGATGAGCTACAACAACCTGTGTTGATTGAGGGACATTGCTGCTGCTTTCTTGCGATGAGCCAACATCACTGGTCGATGGTGATTGAACAACTATACTGGCTGCCTCTGCAGCACTCAAGGGCTTGGACTTAAGTTGGCGTGGTGGTGGTGGTGGCACTGAGCCCAATGGAGCGGGGGTGCTGCTGCCAGCTTGGTCCCCAGCAGATCCCGCTGCTGCTGCTGCAGGCATACTTTTTTTTTTACTCCCAAAAAAAGGGGCGGGCGGCACACCAGTCTCCTTGGTAACTTGCTTCTTCTGCTCCTTACTGGCACCTTTCTTGCTAGAGGAGCTACGGGTTACTTTTTTTGGGGCCATCCTCTTCAGAGCAGGTCAGCAGGCAGCAGTTGCACGAGTTGCAGAGGGTTCTGTGTCCAGACGTGACGTCGCGTGACGTTATGCTGCACACACCGCTGCAGGACTTCTTCCTGGCACTGGTGGTTCTCTTGAGTCTTCTTGTGCACCTAAAAGCAATGGAAGACAGAGGAACATCAGTTCAGTTATACACCCCAAAAATTCGACAAAACACAGAAAAATGAGCACAATCCCATGCCATCCTTGATGTTTACATTGAAGACACCCCACAGAAAGACTACGGACATGCAAGTATGCAACACTCACTACCCCTGGGCATAATGGATGAAAAGTAGGCAAAATAAGTGCAGGCCTCAGACACTGCCTCTCCTCAAAATGGCCCCTTACACCCCAGGCACATGTTGCCTGTACCAGCCAGCACTCAAGATGGCCACCACCACCACCACCCACATGGCCAGTCCACATCAACAGTACACCCCCAAAAAACAGAAAAACAGCCAGAAATCACCACAATCCAACGCCATCCATGATGTTTACATTAAAGAGAGTGAGACCACACCACAGGCACACTCAGTCCATGCACCACCCACCACCCCTGGGCAAAGGGCCCCACCAGCAGCCCCCCAAAAACGACAAAAAACAATAAAATAAGCCCAATCCCAGCCCATCCATGGCCTCAATTATGTTTAAATTCAAGAAGACACCCCACAGAAAGACTAGGCCCATGCAACACTCACCACCCCTGGGCAAAGGGCCCCACCAGCAGGCCCAAAAAAACGACAAAAAACAATAAAATCAGCACAATCCCAGCCCATCCATGGCCTCAATGGTGTTTAAATTCAAGAAGACACCCCTCAGAAACACTAGGCCCATGCAACACTCACTACCCCTGGGCATAATGGATGAAAAGTAGGCAAAATAAGTGCAGGCCTCAGACACTGCCTCTCCTCAAAATGGCCCCTTACACCCCAGGCACATGTTGCCTGTACCAGCCAGCACTCAAGATGGCCACCACCACCACCCACATGGCCAGTCCACATCAACAGTACACCCCCAAAAAACATAAAAACAGCCAGAAATCACCACAATCCAACGCCATCCATGATGTTTACATTAAAGAGAGTGAGACCACACCACAGGCACACTCAGTCCATGCACCACCCACCACCCCTGGGCAAAAGGCCACACCAGCAGCCCCCCAAAAACGACAAAAAACAATAAAATAAGCCCAATCCCAGCCCATCCATGGCCTCAATTATGTTTAAATTCAAGAAGACACCCCACAGAAAGACTAGGCCCATGCAACACTCACCACCCCTGGGCAAAGGGCCCCACCAGCAGGCCCAAAAAAACGACAAAAAACAATAAAATCAGCACAATCCCAGCCCATCCATGGCCTCAATGGTGTTTAAATTCAAGAAGACACCCCTCAGAAACACTAGGCCCATGCAACACTCACTACCCCTGGGCATAATGGATGAAAAGTAGGCAAAATAAGTGCAGGCCTCAGACACTGCCTCTCCTCAAAATGGCCCCTTACACCCCAGGCACATATTGCCTGTACCAGCCAGCACTCAAGATGGCCACCACCACCACCACCCACATGGCCAGTCCACATCAACAGTACACCCCCAAAAAACAGAAAAACAGCCAGAAATCACCACAATCCAACGCCATCCATGATGTTTACATTAAAGAGAGTGAGACCACACCACAGGCACACTCAGTCCATGCACCACCCACCACCCCTGGGCAAAAGGCCATACCAGCAGCCCCCCAAAAACGACAAAAAACAATAAAATAAGCCCAATCCCAGCCCATCCATGGCCTCAATTATGTTTAAATTCAAGAAGACACCCCACAGAAAGACTAGGCCCATGCAACACTCACCACCCCTGGGCAAAGGGCCCCACCAGCAGGCCCAAAAAAACGACAAAAAACAATAAAATCAGCACAATCCCAGCCCATCCATGGCCTCAATGGTGTTTAAATTCAAGAAGACACCCCTCAGAAACACTAGGCCCATGCAACACTCACTACCCCTGGGCATAATGGATGAAAAGTAGGCAAAATAAGTGCAGGCCTCAGACACTGCCTCTCCTCAAAATGGCCCCTTACACCCCAGGCACATGTTGCCTGTACCAGCCAGCACTCAAGATGGCCACCACCACCACCCACATGACCAGTCCACATCAACAGTACACCCCCAAAAAACAGAAAAACAGCCAGAAATCACCACAATCCAACGCCATCCATGATGTTTACATTAAAGAGAGTGAGACCACACCACAGGCACACTCAGTCCATGCACCACCACCCCTGGGCAAAAGGCCACACCAGCAGCCCCCCAAAAAAGACAAAAAACAATAAAATAAGCACAATCCCAGCCCATCCATGGCCTCAATTATGTTTACATTTAAGAAGACACCCCACAGAAAGACTAGGCCCATGCAACACTCACCACCCCTGGGCAAAGGGCCCCACCAGCAGTCCCAAAAAAAAGACAAAAATCAGCACAATCCCAGCCCATCCATGGCCTAAATGGTGTTTAAATTCAACAAAACAGTTGTATCATGCACCCCTAACCAACCCTGGTCCTACTGGATACTGTGGCTACCCACAATATAATTTATTTAATGTTCTGAAAAAGTTCCAAAATTTTACTTGCAGCAACTGTAATGCCCCAAACAAACTTACTTGTGAAAGTTGATTTCTAATCCAAAAGTGATCCAAAGACAGTCAAAAAGGCCTCAAATCCAAATATCCAGCAGCACCCACAAAAAGTAATCCTTCCAGCTCCAGATCCAAATGAAAGTGACCAGGAGATGGACAAAGCACTGGGAGGAGCCTGCTGGACAGGAACAGGAAGTTGGAGACTGTGGGGCACTTCCTTCCTCCCCCCCCCCAAAATGGACTCCTTGCAAAAAAAAAAGGCCATGCAAATGTCAACCTGAGGAGTGATTCTGATAAAAATCATAATTTTCTGAAGGTTTATCCTGTTTGCTGGTGATTTTCTTGTGCGAAATTGCAAAATCTCTATTTCGCAAGTGCGAGATTGTTCCTTTCCGCCGCAACTACGTGTTCGCAATTGCGAACTCTCGCGAGGTGTGCTGTGCAAGGTGGCAAGCCGCGAGTACGTATTCGCGGGCGACAAACTCCCGCGGGAACACGCAGCAAGATCTAAAATGGCGCGTCACTCGCAAAGAAAAACAACTCGGCAAACGCTAATATGACGGAAAGTGAACGCCGTGCACCACGCCGCGCGCCGCAACCAAGCAAAAAATCCGCCGCGAGCGGATTCACGGATTTTCGACAAATTCGCGAGCGTTCGCGGATTGCGGATTTGCCGAAAATCCGAAAAATCCGCGAGCGGAGCGGATTTTACGCCCATGCTTAGAAGTGATATTAAAACACCAAGGGGAAAAAATTATAAGGTACGCTGTGTAGTGCAAAAATAACACTTTCAGTTTCAGAGTCGACAGTATTACAAAACATACGAGCATCATTTCGAAAGTGCGTACTCTGAGTCTCCTTTTCAAGGATAAATAAGTGTGGGCGAAATTTGCAGATCTTTCCCCTCAAGCTATGTGTAAAGTGTAAACTGTGATAATAGAACCCTAACCCTAACCCTAACCCTAGGCCCTAACCCTCCTTTTTCACCATAGATTTTCTCCAAACCACTTGCGCCCGATATTAGGCCTTCCCAGCAATGCCCCCAGACCCGCCAACCCACCCGCAAAAAAGTAGAACACCCCTAAACGGGCAAAAAGCAAAAATGCAAAATCTCACACTTCGAAAATGTAGGGCCTTCCTTCGATTCAGTCCAAACGCGCTCTGCAGCTAGGCCATAACTCCCCTTTTCCACTATGGATTTCCGTCAAACCACTTGCAATCACAATTAGACTGTGCCCGCAGTGCTCCCAGACCTCCAGACCCCCCAAAAAACCTAGAACCCCCCTAAACAGCCCCCCAAAAACACGCAATACTGCTAGGCCTCAGTTTAAATTGTGCCAAAACGCTGTCTGCAACTAGGCCCAAACACCCCTTTTCAACCATGGATTTCCTTCAAACCACTTGCAATCAAAATTAGACTGTGCCAGCAGTGCTCCCAGACCCCAAAACCCACCCCCAAAAACCTAGAACCCCCCCAAACAGCCCCCCAAAAACAAGGAAGGGAGCAAAAACGGAAAAACTTTTTCACCATGGATTTTGTCCAAACCACTTGCGCCCGATATTAGACCTAACCAGCAATGCCCCCAGACCTGTCAACCCACCCGCAAAAAAGTAGAACACCCCCAAACGGGCAAAAAGCAAAAATGCAAAATCTCAAACTTAGAAAATGTAGGGCCTTCCTTTGATTCCGTTCAAACGCGCTCTGCAGCTAGGCCATAACTCCTCTTTCCCACCATGGATTTCCTTAAAAACAAATGCAATCAACATTAGACTGTGCCAGCAGTGCTCCCAGACCCCAAAACCCACCCCCAAAAACCTAGAACCCCCCCAAACAGCCCCCCAAAAACAAGGAAGGGAGCAAAAACGGAAAAACTTTTTCACCATGGATTTTGTCCAAACCACTTGCGCCCGATATTAGACCTAACCAGCAATGCCCCCAGACCTGTCAACCCACCCGCAAAAAAGTAGAACACCCCCAAACGGGCAAAAAGCAAAAATGCAAAATCTCAAACTTAGAAAATGTAGGGCCTTCCTTTGATTCCGTTCAAACGCGCTCTGCAGCTAGGCCATAACTCCTCTTTCCCACCATGGATTTCCTTAAAAACAAATGCAATCAACATTAGACTGTGCCAGCAGTGCTCCCAGACCCCAAAACCCACCCCCAAAAACCTAGAACCCCCCAAAACAGCCCCCCAAAAACAAGAAAGTGAGCAAAAACAGAAAAGCTTTTTCACCATGGATTTTGTCCAAACCACTTGCGCCCGATATTAGACCTAACCAGCAATGCCCCCAGACCTGTCATCCCACCCGCAAAAAAAGTAGAACACCCCCAAACGGGCAAAAAGCAAAAATGCAAAATCTCACACTTAGAAAATGTAGGGCCTTCCTTTGATTCAGTTCAAACGCGCTCTGCAGCTAGGCCATAACTCCTCTTTCCCACCATGGATTTCCTTAAAAACAAATGCAATCAAAATTAGACTAGGCCAGCAGTGCTCCCAGACCCCAAAACCCACCCCCAAAAACCGAGAACCCCCCAAACAGCCCCCCAAAAACAAGGAAGTGAGCACAAACTGAAAATTTTGGTCCAGACCACTTGCGCCCGATATTAGACCTTCCCAGCAATGCCCCCAGATCCACCAACCCACCCGCAAAAAAGTAGAACACCCCCAAAAAGGCAAAAAGCAAAAATGCAAAATCTCACACTTAGAAAATGTAGGGCCTACCTTCGATTCAGTCCAAATGCTCTCTGCAGCTAGGCCATAACTCCCCTTTTCCACCATGGATTTCCTTAAAAACAAATGCAATCAAAATTAGAATGTGCCAGCAGTGCTCCCAGACCCCAAAACCCACCCCCAAAAACCTAGAACCCCCCCAAACAGCCCTCGAAAAACAAGGAAGTGAGAAAAAACTGAAAAACTGAAAAACTTTTTCACCATGGATTTTGTCCAAACCACTTGCGCCCGATATTAGACCTTCCCAGCAATGCCCCCAGACCTTCCCAGCAATGCCCCAAGACCCGCCAACTCGCCCGCAAAAAAGTAGAACACCCCCAAACAGGCAAAAAACAAAAATGCAAAATGTGACACTTATGCATGCCATCTTCTCAATTATTCATTACCTGTTCTACTTTTTGTTCGCATCTTCTTCGGAAAGTGAGGGCCCACAGGGCAGCCTCTCCTGTCAATATCTGAAGTAACTGTCAGCAATCATCAAGCATGTAGTCAGTCAGTAATTTCAGTCCCACTTGAGGGGACTCGTCTACAAAGACAAAGCTTCTTTATTCTTCGTAGTCCATCCATCTGCCTTGAGGGAAATGGATAGGGGAGTCTGGAGGAGGATAGAGGAGCATAGAGGATAGAGGAGCATGATTGAGTTGCGAACTTGTGAACCTCAGGAATGCAGACTGCGGCACCTTCAAATCAATAAGGAAAATAAGTTGAAGACAGTGCTGCTGATGGACTTGTTGTGATTAGTTGATTAGAGTTCTGTTGTGGTAAAAGTTGCAAAACAAAGAAAGACACACAGGAATAAAAGTGAATAAGGATGAAAAAAAGGAAGTCATTTTCAGGCCTCGGTGTCAGGGAAGTAGAGCTCATCCTCAAACTCGATGAATTGAGACGGGAGTATGTCAGCTAACAGAGAAGAACTTCCGTCACCTAAGTTGGTGTCCTCTTCTTCCTGCGTGCATTCATGTATTTTGTAATCTGGTGGTATGAAGTGCTGAATCATCTTGATCAGTGTTAACCTCTCCACATTTTTGAAGTTACAATGGCACCAGCAGCACTGAAAACACGTTCAGAAGACACACTTGCGAGTAGGCAAGACAAATAATCTAGAGCCAGGTTGGTGATCAGTGGCCATAGAGCCCTTTTCCTATGCCAATACAGCAATGGGTTCTGATTAACAAAGACCTCTGTTGGGTCATTCAGATAGGCCTGCAAGATCGACTCAAGGTTCTCCACGCTTGCTCCACTTTACGTTCCATCTGTGGCCTTTGCAGAACTGTAACGAGCAAACCCTTGATGAGTTAGCCAATCCTCTTCCGACAATATTTTGGCTCGGCCTTGTGCAGGTGAGGGTGATGATACGGTTGCTGCTGGTGTCGTTAACGGCTGTGATGGAAAGTGACTCCCTTCGGCCACAGATTTAGAAGTGAAACTTGACGCCGGATGGCATGCTGATTCAGTTGTACTTGTGCTGCCTCCTTGAATTTTCTGCCGCTCTTTTTCGAACCGAGTGGCTGACAAAGCTAGCCAATGTTTGTACTTTGAAACATCTGCTTCATCAAAAGGAATGAATGCTTTGCTGGCCACTTCCTTTTTGTACAGTGGATCCAGAATAGTGGCACAAATGTAATGTTATTCTGTATGTATGTTTTTAAGCCTTTCATTGTGAACTAGGCGCCTTAATACCCTCTCTGCGAAATCATATGCCTCTTGCTTTTCAGCATCATCTCTGAACGTTGAAGACACCGCCTTCAGTTGGTGCTCTAGCATGACCAACAATGGGATAGCTTTGCCCAAAGAACAGTCCTCCCTGCTGACTTCACGCATGAAGAGCTCAAAAGGAAGAAGCATGTCTGTCAGGCTTGCAACTAGCTTCCATTCCTCCAACTCTAGCCTCATGCCTTTCATAGTAGAACCCAGTTTATTGATATAATCATTTATTACCCCCACTCCTCAGACAGATGCTCAAGCATGTAAAAGGTTGAGTTCCAACGTGTTGCCACCTCCTGGATGAGTCCTTTGACTGGCAGTCTACGTTCATGTTGAATGCTCCTCAGCTCCTTCCGGGCCTTAAAAGAATGGCTGAAATGTGTGCAGATTCTTCGGCATGTGGTCAGTAACTTGCTGACTGTGTCTTCTTTTTTCAAGAAATCTTGCACCCCGATGTTAATACTGTGCGCCAAACACGGCACTCTGAAATATTCACCATCAATCATGGCCCTAACTATATTACTGCCATGATCCGTGGAAACATAACCAACTATGTGATTTCTTGGATGCAGCCATCTTTTGACCTTCCTGTTAAACTCATCCAAAAGGTTAGGTGCAGTGTGAGATTTCTCCATGGCAAACATGCCTAATGTTGCATGTTTCCGAGTAGCTTTAATAACTGTGTCTGTGTCAACACCTGCTTTTAACTGTTCTTTAACCCCTGCAAAAGAGACCCAGTGTGCAGTGATGCACATGTAATCAAGGGCTTGGCAACTGGTCCACATGTCTTTTGTCATGTGGATAGTGTGAACAGCACTCTTCAGAATAGCTGCCCCAATCATCTCCAGCACATCTTGATGTAGTGCTGGAACTGCAACTCTGGCAAAATAGGACCGGCTAGGAACCTTCCATTTAGGGCAGACTGTTGCCAAAAATTCTAGAAAACCCACCCCTTCCACGAAAGGAAAAGGGAGAAGGTCCAGCGCTAGCATTTCAGCCAGCTTTCCGTTATACAGACGTACCGTTGGGTGGTTGCGTTCAAATGGCGCCTCTGACCAAAACATGTTGCTAATGGTGGGCTGGACCGTTTTACGTGATGATGATGATGATGATGCAGACTTCACACCAGTTAGGCTCATTAATGTAGTTTTTTGCATTGGTGTCTGTCCCAGACCCTTAGTGTGCAGAGGTAGAGGGTCTGGGCGCTACCACTGCAGTGCTGCTGCCAGGGGTACTGGGTGTACCAGAAAAAATGTCTGTCGCTTCTTGACTTCCCCCCTGCACAATCAGCCCCTCGTCAGCATCAGATGCAATGTGAATGGATACATTTGGATCAGTTCTACTTTGGACTTCCTGGATCTTACTTAGGTGCGCATACCACTGGATAGGGTGGTGTTTTTTGAGATGACCTCTCTGGCACCCGGTACCATAGTTGGTACCAAGCTTACCCCGACTAACTGATACTTTACAAATCGAACAAACGACCATGTTTTCCGCCTTTTGTCTAACAGTAAAGAAGTCCCAAACTGGGGACTGGAGATGTCTGCTGGTGGGGGAGGTGCTACTTTGACTTTCAATGCCAGATGAAGTGGAGGATGGACGTGGCTGAATTTGTTTCTGTTGTTCACTTACAGCACCATTACTTGAGGTAATGGAGGTCGAGCTGGATGGAGGTCCCTGCCGGCCCTTCTGAGTAAAAAGATGGAAGCTCTAGGTCGTGTTGGTGTTGTAGTTAACTGCGTTGGTGGTGGTACCAGTGCCACGCCACCCACATCCTGCTCAGCAGCCATTCGGGATAGGGTGAAAATGTCAGTCTGCTGCATGCCCGCGTGGGCTGGAGTGACGTCTGTGATGACTGGGTCGTCGTCAGACTGTTCATCAGCAGCAGAAGACACCACTTCTTGTTCGTCGTCATCACACATAAGTCGAAGCCTTGCAGGATCCTTACTTTTAGGCTCAGCTACCTTTGTCGGCTCATGGCGTGCCTCACTCTCAGACTGTATTTGTGGTTTCCAATCAGGATCAAGGTCATCAGAATAAAGGGGGCTTGAAGAAGAACTTGTAGTAGTAGTAGCCCTCCTTGACCTTTTTCTTGCTGGGGATCTGGAAGACAATGGATCATCCTCAGGAGGAGTGGCTTCCTCGGATGATACCTCCGATTGAATATCAATTTCCTGATGTGCCCCTACTTCTGAAGGAACAAGCGTTGTAGGTGGTTGTGCCGCTCCATGAACCTCTAGTTGCACCTCTCCATGCACCTCTCCATGCGCCTCTCCTTGCGCCTCTCCTTGCGCCTCTCCATGCGCCTCTCCATGCGCCTCTCCTTGCGCCTCTCCTTGCGCCTCTCCTTGCGCCCCTCCTTGCGCCTCTTCTTGCGCCTCTCCTTGCCCATGTACTTGCGCTTCTACTAGTTGCACCTGTGGTTGTTGTTGCGGCTGTGGTTGTTGAACACTCGTCAGCTGAGTTATACCCGGCATTGATTGGATGGTACTTTCTTGTGATGAGCCAACATCACTGGTCGATGGTGATTGAACAACCAAAGTGGCTGCCGCAGCAGCACTCATGGTCTTGGACCTAACTTGGCGTGGTGGCACTGAGCCCAATGAAGCGGAGGTGCTGCTTCCAGCTTGATCCCTGGCGGACACCGCTGCTGCTGCAGACGTAGTTTTTTTTCCCCAAAAAAGGTGTCGGTGGGCACACCAGTCTCCTTGGTAGGTGGTGCCACTTGCTTCTTCTGCTCCTTCTTACTGGCAGTGGCACTGGCAACTTTTTCCGCTGAGGCGCAACGGCCACCTTTCTTTGGGCCCATCTTCTTCAGATGTCAGAACAGCAGGCCACAGTTGCAGGAGTTGCAGAGTTGTCTTGTCTGTGGCCACACGTGACGTCACATGACATTGTGCTGCACACACCTCTACAGGACTTCTTCCCGGCACTGGTGGTTGTCTTGTGCACCTAAAAACAATGTAAGCCAGAGGAACATCAGTTAAACACTCCAAAAAGTTGAAAAACGCACAAAAATTACCACAATCCAATGCCATCCATGCCCTCAATGATGTTTAAATTCAAGAAACCCCACGGAAAGACTTGGTCCATGCACCACTGAGTACCCCTGGGCCTAATGGATGAAAGCAAGGCAAACTGGGTGCAGGCCTGAGCACACTGCCTGGCTTCAAAATGGCCCCTTGAGCCTTGACCCCCACCATATGGCCAGGCCCTGCCTAGACCAGGACTCAAAATGGCCCCCACCCACATGGCCAGGCCCCAACACCACCCCAAAAAGTAAAAAAACACACACAAATCACCACAATCCAGTGCCATACATGCCCTCAATGATGTTTAAATTCAAGACACCCCACAGAAAGACTTGGTTCATGCACCACTGAGTAACCCTGGGCCTAATGGAAGAAAGCAAGGCAAACTGGGTGCAGGCCTGGACACACTGCCTGGCTTCAAAATGGGCCATTTGACCCCGAGCTACATGGCCAGGCCCTGCCTGGACCAGGCCTCAAAATCGCCCCCACCCACATGGCCAGGCCCCAACAACACCCCAAAAAGTCGAAAAACACACAAAACTCACCACAATCCAATGCCATCTATGCCCTCAATGATGTTTACATTCAAGACACCCAACAGAAAGACTTGGTCCATGCACCACTGAGTACCCCTGGGCCTAATGGATGAAAGCAAGGCAGCTTGTGTGAAGGCCTGAGCACACTGCCTGGCTTCAAAAAGGGCCCTTGACCCCCAGCTACATGGTCAGGCCCTGCCTGGACCAGGCCTCAAAATGGCCCCCACCCACATGGCTAGGCCCCAACACCACCCCAAAAAGTCAAAAAACACACAAAAATCACCACAATCCAATGCCATCCATGCCCTCAATGATGTTTAAATTCAAGACACCCCACAGAAAGTCTTGGCCCATGCACCACTCACTACCCCTGGGCCTACTGGCTAGTGTGGCTTTACAGTCACCCCAAAATAAAAAATAAAAATCCACATATAGTGAGCTAAAATTCAATGACATAAATGAGATTTAAGTTCAACAAAACTCACAGAAACAGTTGTATCATGCACCCATGACTAACCCTGGGCCTACTGGATACTGTGGCTACCCACAATATATTTTTTTTAAAGTTGTGAAAAAGTTTTAAAATTGTAGTTGCAGCAACTGCAATGCCCCAAACAAACAACACAAACTTACTTGTAAAATCTCAAATCCAAAAGTGAAGTCCAAAAAGTCCTCAAATACAAATATCCAGCAGCAGCCACAAAAAGTAATCCTTCCAGCTCCAGATCCAAATGAAAAGTGACCATGAGATAGACAAAGTACTGGGAGGAGCCTGCTGGACAGGAACAGGAAGTTGGAGACTCTGGGGCACTTCCTTCCTCCCACCCCCCCCCCAAAATGGACTCATTCCACAAAAAAGTGCGGCCAAATCTCAATCTGAGGAGTTATTCTGATCAAAATCATGATTTTCAGAAGGTTTATGCTGCCTGCGGTGGATTTCTTGTGCAGATTTGCAATTTTCACAATTTCGGGAAAGCGAGCTGTGCAAATCTCCCGCCGGATGTCAGCTGCGCGCCGCATCTACGTGTTGTACAAAAGGGGGTGGGGATGGACGGAGCATCTGAACCAATCAAACACTCGCACCTAGTCAACAGATCTGGGTTTAATCCATCACCGTTCTTTAGCCCACTCTGCCACCCCAGTTCAGACATGGCCATATGCAAATCAGTCTGACCCTGTGCCTCATCGGAACAGTCCAGCCCGAACTGCCAAGCCATGCTTTCCCTGGACCGGAAACAAGCTTCCTAGGACCGGTTTCTGGCATTACAGCCGTCTTCAGCCAGGCTTGCTTGAATCCAGTGGAAAAGTGAGCAAGGGACTCACGTCTGAGCATACCCTGCCAACTTACGGAGCATCTGTTCGGCATTGTTTACTTCCGCGATGCGTGATCGCGGGCCCTTATGACGTACTCGCGTTGTCAAACTCTCGCTGTGCAAAATGGCGGACCGCGATGACGTAATTGCGGTCCAAAAACTCACGCACGATCACGCAGCAAGAGACAAAATGGCGCAGCACACGCAAACCGGGAGAAAAACAACTCGGCGGACTAAAAATCACAGTAAGTCAACGCAGCGCGTGCGATATTGTATTTTTCTAGCGCGACCAAGCAAAAAAATCCGCAGCTTGCGAATTTGCGGATTTTTGGACAAATTTGTGCGGATCGCGAAAATTGCCAAAAATACGCAAATTCTACGAACAAAACGGATTTTACGCCCACCCTTAATAAAAACATGAAATATCTTTCCACACCCTGGGTTGCTTCTGAATTCCAAGGCCACATTAAAACCCTAGTATCAGACCTGGGCCAAAGGGAAAACACCTCCATCCTACTCAGAGAAAGCCTGAAGAGTCTCAACTATGCAACAATACATTACTGGCTAATAGCTCAGTCAGCTGACCCTCAAATCCAGGTCCAGCTTTTGCATAATTTGACGAAAATACCGTGCCAGGAAAAATACAACTTATCCTCTCCCCTGCTGAGCGCAGGTCCGCACTGCACCGCCGGAGAGCCATTGACTGCAAAGGAAAGCTAAAATTATAACTTTAGTTATTAGCATTTTAGTTTTCGTTTTGTTCAGTGGGGCGACGCTCCTCCATCATAGCGGAGGAGCTGCAACATAACTGATGCTGAGCTAGCATCGATACTCATGATCAGCTATATGTAAACACCATTTTCCACAGCTGTCAATTTGGTTTCAGACATTGGCACAGAACCCACGCATGTTGTCTATAGTAGTAACTCCTCCACTCTTCAGACAATAACAAAACGAAGGTTTTGATACTCCTTGCCTAGCCTTCATCATATGACACAATGAACCATGCAATTCTACTCCACCACCAGGATAAACTGCTGGCATCACCCACTGCTACACTGCTACACTGAAGGTTTCAGACGTTCTGATCAAATTATATCAGACAGATCAGACGGGGCTGGTTAACCTTGACAACTAAATCACATCATGCAACATTCTACAAGTGACATGATTGTTGCTTTACCCTTTTAACATATATATTGGTGGTTGTATCGCATGACGCAAGTTTGTTGCAAAAGTAAATTGATGACAGGCATGTCCTCATTCAGCTGGGAAAAAACAAAGAACAGTATATTCTCAGCCTATCTAAGTCATCTACAACAGAGAATCAATGTTCTACTTTTAAAGATGGGCAAAATAGATACTGTGGCTGGCCTTTGGTCCTTGCTAACCCATAGAAAAAAGTTGCCAGGGTTATCCTCATCCATTTTTGCAACATTTCTTGTGAGCCCAACAGAAAACAATTTGACAGCGTCCCTCTCTGCCTAAATCCAAGATGGTCAAATCTGTTTCCTCTTGTACCCACCCCAAACATGTGACCAGGGAAATGAGCAACACCTCTTTTGTGGTCCCGCAAAACCAGTCCTGGAGGCAGCTCTCCCGCATTTGTGATTAAAGCCTTTGCTGACTAGGAAACAAAGCAGGGTGCTGTGTAGGTGTCATCTGACATCAGTGGGTGACAGGCGAGACCTCCTTGAAGTTAATTAAGTTCCTGGGCACTGCCCAAATGGTCTTCCCTGTCAGAGGAACTGAAACACCTTCCCACACTCAAGACTTTGTATCCTGCTCTGGGAGCAGTTCTTATAACTCGTTCAGGTTTGAGAACTCAGAGGGCTAATGCAAGTTAGACTACGGAGGCTTAGGCAGGGAAAGCGTGACCTTTTAAAGTGATATTATGCCAAATATTTATTACAAATACAACTTCACTTGTGAATTGAAATTTTAATACATATTACAAAGAGTCCAAGAATGCAGTTTCTAGGTGTTGGCTAGCCTGTAATAGCATTATTAAATTTAATATTGCATCCCAGTATTTTCTTGTAAAGCAGCCAGCCTTACTTCTTTGAAAAATAGCTTTTGGGTTTTTCACCGTAACATTAATGTTCTACATGGCCGATTTTAAATACCCTATGCCAGCCTTTTGGACAATAAAACTTACATAGGGGTGATTTAATATTATCGAAAGGACAGTTTAGACCTGTAAAAAGGGTTTCTTTTCAAAGGTCGAATTACAATTTAAGAGCTGCTTTAGCCAAACTACAATGGTAGGCCTGAAGGAATGATTTACAGTGCCACTGTATTGGATGGCACAATTGGTGCTACTGTGCTCTAGTGACATTTAGCTTACATGACCATTGTACATTTTGTACCATATACTGCGGAGTTATAGGTAGATCAAATATGCCACCAGCGGTATACCAATATCAACACATTTGAAGGAGGAGCACAGGCACTTTACCGCTTTCTAACAGGGGTACATTTCACAGAGTTTTACAGCTGGCAAAAATAGAGCTAACATTTGGGGGAACATAAGAAAACAATGGTTATATCCTACTAGGAGAATCTCACTTAATGAGGTTGCAGCTTGCGAAATATCAAAGTCCAATGTTCAGTGATTGCCAATCAGAAATCCATCCAAAATGGAATGCGATATTCTCCTTATACTGCTGCTCTGTGGGATAGTCAAAGTTTCCATTTGTGTTGAAATTCATGGTTTCTCTGTTAGAAGAAAAACAAGAATTGCACAACTAACTTTCAGAAGTGTTGATGAAAATTCGCCACACACCCTGGAAATCCATGACCTGATGGATGAAAGAATGGAGCGAAAAATAGTCTTAAAGTGTTGGAAGGTGGCTTATAAATAGGTGAAGGTAGATACCTACAGCTAGTAATAACACCAAAATTACAAATAAGATCCAGTCAAGTCTCAATACATGAATCCTTCCTCAACCCTTTGTGGAAGGCTTACCTTGAGAGACAGATGTGTAAAGTATTTAATAGCACCAAAACAGTAAATAAGTAAGACACAGCACACAATGAAAATGTAGAACCAATTTATAAAAATAGAAAAATTTTTATCTTTAAAATTACACAAAAATGACAAAATTCTTATGTAGGGTACCAGAGATATGAATTTTCAAAATTAAAAGTAAAACTAGCTCTTAGAAGCAAATAGCGATCAAAGGGTTAAAGAATTTTGTGCTGAACCGGGGCAAAGTCAAGAATTTAGGCTGCATGCAATGTGACACTTTTACACTTACTTCCAGGTGTGTTTCTTGATGCAGGAAAATGATCCACAGCACAAGCCAAGGTTTCAGAAGGTCTGGTTTGCCTCTTGTGATCTAGGACTACAACTCCCACAATGCATCTGGTAAATCCACATAACATTCCAGTGAAGCTTGTCAGCTAGAGTTGTCCTTGTTATTGATGTGGCAGGTAGCCCTTCCACAACATTTTTACCTGTTACTGATCAGGGAGTCCAAGCATTATGATTTAAGACAGTTAAAGAAGGACACTCCTTCTTCTCCAGATGTGTCTTTTAGATATTTGAGGGTCCACAACACCAGCCATGGGTCCGGAAGCCCTCGGGGGTGGGTGGATGTACAATTCCCACAATTCATCTGGTCAAATCCCTTTAGGTCCAGGTGAAGCTGGTCAGCTGGGGTTGTCTTTATGGAATTGATGCAGGTAACTTCTTGGAGCTCTTTTGTGCCCGTTGCTTTCAGTGAGCCATCTCCTTAATTCTTTTGAAGTCAGGCAAAGTCCTCTTTTATGAAGTGTGCAGCAGGTGCAGTCCTTATGAGTACTCAATCAATCAATCAATCATACCATTTGTATAGCGCACTACTCACCCGGGAGGGTCTCAAGGCGCTTAGGGGAAGGGGTATGCTACTGCTCGAACAGCCAGGTCTTGAGTTGTCTCCTGAAGGCGAGATGGTCCTGGGTCAGCCGAAGGTGGATGGGGAGGGAGTTCCATGTCTTGGCAGCCAGGTAAGAGAAGGATCTTCCTCCGGCGGTGGCTCTTCTGCCCTCTACTGCAGACCATGGGTGTAGAAGGACGTCCTTCTTCTTGTGATATTTCCAGGCAGGGATCTGAGTTACTGGGCAGCTCTTCCACATTTATCCAGGTCTCTAGGTTAGCAAGAGGGGGTTACCCCAATCAATGTGATGCATGGTTCCAATCTCTGTGATGACCACTTCCCTTGAAGTGTGGCATTTTCTTTTCCCAGAAAGCACTGTTCACAAAAATCGAAAATTGAGAAAATCGCTCCTGGTGGATTAGGTCTAGCTAAGCAAACCCACAGGTGTGCCTAACTTTCAAAACCACTCCCCTTCCAGCCCTTCTCCTAATTCAATAACCGGGGCTCCCATCTGGCTGGGGGTGCAGGAAGTGGGGATTGGCCTGGGTTCTGTCTTAAGTGTCTTTCGTTCTTTGAAGACAAGCTTAGCTACCCATCCTCCTACCTGTCCTGGCCTCTGCTGTTGCAGATCTCCTCCCAACAGATGTCTCCTTTGTCTCAGCACAGACCACTTCACACCTCATTGTCTCATGGCCTCCGATTGTCAAAGGCTGGCCAATCAGAAGAGGCTGCTGCAGGGTCGATTTTGGGAAACTTTAGGAAAGTAGTTCTAAAATTACTTTAATGCAATTCAACTTTGGCAAGTTGCTGGATTTAATGGCAACTGTCATTTTCATAATTTGAAGTGATATTTTAGCTCATTGCTTTCAAAAGACAGACTTTATTAATGTTAAATAAAGCCTTCCCATGTTAGCCTATGGAGTGATTGTACTTCAATTGCGAAACATGAAATTAGCAGTTTTTAACATGGCACTCTACCGTATCTGTAAAAATAAGGTAGTTTAAGGCTTTGGAAGTAACTTTAATTCCAAAGTTGATTTTGGACATCGTTTCATTTTAAAGGCACTCTTCAAGGCAGGGCTGGCTTTTAAAATGACAACAGGCACCACAGCAGTGCACACTTGAGTGCATTAAACCTACTGGACCTTTAAAGCTACATGTCCTACCATATAATAGGGACTAATAGGTAAGTTTTCAGTGCCAATTGTAATTACACCAAATTACTATTTACCTTTTACACAGAGCGCTGGCTCTTGGCCTGGTTAGCAAAGCCCAGGACACAATCAGCATTCAAAAACACCAGTATATGTCAAAAATGGGCACAAAAACTAAAGGGATACCAGCAAAAAGTCCTGTTTCTTCACATAAATTAAGTCAATAGATCAGATAAAATACTTTTGAAACCATGAGTTATGCATGTTGTATCTGAAGAATGAATGATAGTGTGTAGCAGGTCAGAAAAATGCACTGGAAACTGTCTGCAGCAGCCTTTGTCTTGTTGCCAAAGAACTATGCTGCTGAAGCTAAATGCATCTCCTTTTAAGTTAATATTGCACCAAACATATAAAGTTTATCAATGTAGGTAATTTTGGCCAGGCAACATTTTCTAACAACATCTGTGGAGAATACAAAATGAAACCACAATATTTCACTGTTTCGTTTAATAGTTAACTAGTAGGTATATGCAGCAAACATTCCCAACAGCTACCATTTGTCCTTATGAGATAGAACCCGTTACCTCGAAGTGTATCATAAAAAGGAATTAATGGGACAGATGCTGCAAGCAACCTACAGTTCAATCCTGGCATCAAAGTATTACCAGCTCTGTGGAGAGTAATGGAATCACAGAGGAGTGAGTGATTCAAAAGATTAGTACACCCAGATGTGCCTAACAATGTTTGACTAATTACTTATATTAGATAAGATACAGGCTACCTATCATTAATAAACAAATGGAATTCATTGACAATAATATTAATGGATAGGAATAATGTAATCAGTATGGTACCCATGATGCCAATGGGGATTCATTGTAGTTGGTATGCACACACGAAATTCCACATTTACTAGTGTAACTTACCTTGCTCTAGCTTTTTTCAAATTTTTTCACAGTTGTTTTCAAGATGCATATTTTATGCTAACGAATGCTTAAACTGTATTCATTCCCGTTGTAGGAGTATGATGTTTTAGTTGTCCAAATACAGATGATGTTCGTAATCAGGGCTTTAACCGCATGCGCGCTGCGGCTATTTTTGCGCTACGCGGCTTTTTTCCAAAAGCCGCATTACATGACGAGCTCAGCTCGTCATCAGCGTGCGAGCGGCGCAACTGATGACGAGGTGAGCTCGTCATCAGCGCCGATGGGTTTAAATGAGCCAGGTCTCACTGGTGCTGAGCACTGGCAGTTTTATAAACAAGGCCTCAAAACGGGTCTCTATCGGGCTCTGTTTTGTGCCCTGGCACAGGCAGTCCATTTTTTTTCTGGACTGCAGTGACAGTAGACACATTGTTGCGCATGTACTCATGCTGCTCACTTCGCACCAGTGGAGAAGTTACAGCATGAAGTCATGCCAGTTGAGCGTTGTAGGGGAAGGGAAATCTTTTAAAGAGAGTCATTTTCTCTCCGTATTTCTCTTCTCTTTTAGAAACTAAGGAGCAGCAACATTGTTGTGGTGTTACCAGGGCTATAAGTGGAAGCATTTTTAATATTATAAACATGTCATAGTTGCTGCTTATTTATTGTATGCAACTAACAACCATTGACAAAGCTAATAGTCCTGACTTGTTGTAGGTATGATGTTAATAGTAGCATCATATATCTGGATGCAATGACAGAATGCCAGTCGGGCGACACACTATGCTAAGCATAGATTTTTACCATACGTGTTTTTAAGCCACACCCTTAATTATATTGGCAACACCCCTCTGAGAGACCCTCCAGTTTTTTCATCCCACCTAACGCCCTGTTCGATGACTTTCCTTGTGTTTGATATCACATGGTCACTCTAAAGCTGCAAACATTATGTATCACGCGGATCTGAACAAGGGCGCTGTGTGACCAAAATGCATTCTGACTGACTTCTATGAACAAAATAAACTTGCAAGGAGAGAACGGGTGTCTGCACCTTGTCCTTTTGGATGTTTTGAAGCTATGGGTGGTGGTGATATATTGCAACAAACATATACAATGTATCAAAGCAGATATTACGATAGTACTGAATAATGCTCTAACCTTACAGCCTTCAAACAGTGGAGACTACTCAGCTTTAAAAAAACAAGACTGTTCATTGGCGAAAATCCAATTTTGGGTGATTTAATGATTTATCAGGTTAAGTCCTCTTTGTTAGGAGAATTCCTTAGACTGGTATTCCCAGAAAGGAATCTACAGGAGACTGTGGTATGCTTATTTTTTTAAACCCTTGTTGTGAGATCCCTTTTATAATGTCTTCATTGCTTGAATTTTGTCCAAGGTACAATTACAGCCTTACCTCTAGGTTATTTCTAAAGACCAAGTTATTTACCAACAGCATTTTCTTCTGAACTAGATAATACAACAACATCCCATTTCAAGCTGCTTCATAATTTTGAAGTAAGGTACAACGTTTTATCTTCACTGGATGGTTAGACTGACTTTCTTACAACAGCTCCCCTATTTCACAGGACTTCCTGTGTTCTCAGGGTAATTTAAAAGAGGCTATTAACCATCAAACCCTACAAACAAACTGCATAGATGCATCCCCTATTGACAACTCTCTATTGAGCTATTGTGTTAGAATACTTTCTTGGAACATTTCAGGCATTGTGCAAAGCTATCCAACCCAGACTGGGTATCATTTGAAAATGATTTTGATTTAAATTGTGTTTAAGAAACATGTGCTCTCTGTGAATTTAGTTCCAATGGCTTTTATTGTATTTGATGTCCAGATTTTCCCATATGTGACAGTAGATCAAAAGGGGACATGGCAACTTTAATTTCAGTCAAGTTGTCTAAACTTATGGGAAAAGAAATTATTGCCACCACGGCTATCAAGTGATTTTACTTGCAATTCATTTGATATGATGTTGACTCATTTTTATTGTAATATTTCTTTATTAATTCTACTGAGATTATTGATGAATTGGAAGCGGATATTGCTGATCTTCAAGGTAGGCACGGAAAGGAGATTCTAATCATATGAGTAGGACATTTTACTCTTCATTTGTGTGATACATTGTCATGTGGCCTAAGAGATCCACAAAGGGAGGAAATGACACACTTTAACCATGTTCACAATGGGGAGGCAGTAATAACGACCCTAATTTTCTTAAATCTTATTTTTTGCCAGAGACTACACGTTCCATAACACACCTCTTCCTCCAACTTTTAAGGGTATTGGGAACTGCAGTAGTATATGACTTTGTAATCCTCTACTCTGACTTAAAAGCTTTGCTGTCGGATCACAATGTGATAGCTGGCTGTATTAGCGATCACAATTTGCTCACTGCTTCTCCTCGGGTTGAACCTTTTTGATGTTGACACATGTGAGGATAGTCAAGAGGTAGTCTTCACATGTATCAGAGGTGTTAGGATCAAATTGGATAAGATGGCGAAACTCAGGGATAATCAGCATGCTTTCCCAATTATGGCATCTCAAGATGAAGCCCCAGAGAGAATTCTAGAGACCGTTGGTTCCTTTTGTTCTCCGACCTCCTTAAAACTATTTTCATGCAACTGCCTAAATGTAAACCCTCTTAAGGCTCCTTTAACATGCCAGTACTACGACTCCCAAGCAAATTATAATTGCTCTGTCTAAACACCCAGCCTGTAGGGAAGAAATAAAACTGATCAGGCCGGCTTACAAAGAAACACAAGATTCTAGAAAAGCAGAGCTCAGAAAGGAAGCCTGGGAGGAATTAGAGTAAGCAGGGAATTTAACAGATACTTCAGAGCTCTTGAGAATTGTTCATCAACCTTTAATCTGGTTATCACCAACCTATGATTGAATCTTATATCACAGTTCAAATACTTTTCCTCAATATGTGATCTATCTCAATCAATTAATCAGAAAATGTGTAAAGCACAGAGCTACTCTAATGGGGTTTCTGCCCTTGCCACCTGGGAAGCCATATCCGTTGATCAGAGGGCTGCTTTTTACTTAGCTAGTTCACTGAGGTGAAGGATGCCACTCATGAAATCACTATTAGCCCCTCTGGGAAAGCCTCGGATACGAACGGTTCCCTGTGAATCAGTTTAAAGAAAATAGTTCACTTTGGGCTTGTTTACTAACAAATATTATCAGGGCTGCCATAACAGGTCAGCCAGTTCTTTCTAGGAAAGAGTCAGTAGTGGTTCCCATATTTACCAAGCATTTGTAATGCAATTGGTCTCGCATTTGGGACCTTATATGTATTTAGCTATGCAGCACATTAGCCTCGGGGCTGAAACATCTACTGTTCTTTAACATGGAGGAAAAGTAAGCACCAAATTATGGTATGGGAACACATGGAGAGAAATATTGAGAAATATTGCCTTTCAGTGCGAAATGGTATCGTCGAAGCTCTGTTTTTAATATAAAATCAGGGCCTTCGGTGGTCATATCACTGAAAATACAAGATTTGAAAAAAACATTATTGTCTACGGGTGCTCGTGGAAGACAATTTCTATTGACTGGAATCTAGAGAATGCTAATGTGATTCTGGTATTTTACTGACCTGTGCTGGTCGTTTTCTATCAAGACAGTTAAATAGAGGCAGTTGAACAGAAAAAAAAGTCCCTAAGCGGAAGCAGATAAGTGTGAAGGCTGATCTCCAGAGCCCACAAAGTACATACACATATAAGTATATACTAAAGTATATAAGTATATACTAAAATATATAAAAGAGGTCTAGAATGCTCGTCCTAAAAAGGGAACAAATGAATCTACCTTGATGCTACCACCCACTCTCTGCATTTGATAGTTCCTGTAAGATATTGGGCAACGTTTTTGCCTCCAAACTCGACATTTTGGTAGAAGACAAACATATGTCCAGGGAGCAGTATGGCTTCATTACTTTTTCTTTCATTACTGAATTACTTTAACTGGATTGACAACATCCTTTCTACCTTAGAGGTAATGATAACTCCCTAGTAACAACTCTTATTTTTGATAGCAGGTATAGGTGCAATTCCACATCATAATATCAATATTATCCTTGCTTATTTTACTCCTAATTATTTGTTCTTTGCATTCTCCATAATTCCTTGTGCTGTAGGGATACTTCTTCTGGCTTAGATATGATGATCACAAGACCATAAACATACAATGCTATCTTGGATAAAAATGTGGTGTTTATGAAGGAATGTTTTCAAGAGTATTCCTCTGCCTTCACACTTTTGGTCCTATATATAGATTTAACACCAGGCAGCAACCATGCCTGATGTAATGCTCAATCACATCTTCCTGCAATAAGTATGAGATGGCCAACAGTCTAGCTCTAGGTGAAAAGAAACATCTTTGCACTTGAGTGAAGCATTTGTGGCCAAACCCAACTCCATAAAGATACCTGCCAAAGATTAGTCCAATTTAAACAATCAAAGGCTTTGGCAGCATCAGCAGCATGTATAGCCAGAGGCTTGCCTGTAGTTTCAGCTATATCGTTCGTGGCTGTTATAGATTGAACTAGGTCCTTGGTCTTTCAGCCTCCTAGTCAAACTATATGTCTAGAATTTATAGTCATTTTCCAGGAATGATACAGGACGATCATTTAAAAAAATAATGGGGATTGTTGTATATCGTGGTGTTGGACCAAGGCATGTATGCTTTATGACTCCACCAAAGCTCATTAAAAACATAGCCAATAGCAGTGCAGATTCATATTTCAGCTCTCTATAGCATTCTGTAGAGAGCCCATCAAGACCTGCTACTATACAAGTCTTTTAATAATGTAAAGTGTCTAATACTATCTACACCATGATATTCTCTTCTTATCTTTCTTGCTATTTATAGTTTCGTAGATCCTGACTTGCTAGTGAAATATAAATTATTGCCATTTTAGGATTTATCTTTTCCTTATAAATAGTTTGAAAGAATTGCCTGAAAGCATGTCTTGTCTCATCCTACAGGTATGTAATAGCTGACCTGTCCTCCATCCCAATTGCTTTGATTGTATTCTGAATTATATCTAAAGTAGTTTTCCAAGCCAGGGCAGCTCCAGTGTTGTCCCATATTCAAAGTTATTCAATATTCTGGCTTACCATTTTTAACACAATAACATCAAACGTGGCTTGAATATATGTCCCATGCCAAGTGAAGCTCAGATTAACCATATTACTATTGATATTTGTTTTAGTGATAGGTATGCCCTTTTTCAGTGTATTCCTCTCCCTTCATATGTCCATGATGTCTAATTCAGGCATGATTTTCTTTAAGAAATGTATATTGCCTGCTAAGATATAAGATGGTATACTCTGAACTGTATATAAAAATAGGTTTTAGTAGGAAGCCAGGCCCTGTACCTGGGGGTTGGCTGCCTGCAGGAGGAGTTGGCCACATGCAGATGGGGGTTAGGTGCAAGTCCTAGCTTATGGCACTCACTTCATGCAGCCTATGGTGGTGCGAACAGGGGTGACAGCCTGCAGCAGGTGGGACAGACTGCCTAGCTGGATGCCCTGCGATATACAGCTGTAGTATATGCACACCAGAGATTGGCCATACAAGGAGGGTTTGGAGCAGGGTCTGTTCAAAAGTCAGTCTCTATGAACAAAGGCCATGTGCAGCA
Source organism: Lissotriton helveticus (assembly GCF_964261635.1). Classification (NCBI taxonomy): domain Eukaryota; kingdom Metazoa; phylum Chordata; class Amphibia; order Caudata; family Salamandridae; genus Lissotriton; species Lissotriton helveticus. Next base: position 340,455,384 of record NC_136063.1, on the reverse strand, counting down.
GCGGTTAGGTCATCCATTGGGGGTGGGGTTGGCCACACACATCGCGTGGGTTGATTGTAGGGTCTGCCCAGGTACAATGCCCTGCAGCCAACTTGCCACTGAACAAGGTCTACAGCTGTGTGCAGTTGGGATTGTTTTCCCACAAGGGGTTGGACGTAGGGCATGGCTATATTATATTATATTATATTTTATTATATTATATTATATTATATTATATTATATTATATTATATTATATTATATTATATTACATTACATTGCATGTTTTTATATATCAAAATATTAACAATGCTAATTAAAGAAACTAGTAGTATTTACCTTCTAAGTATTGCATTTGACATATTATGACTTATATAAAAGTATTTCAAAGCCTGTCTGGTTCGTTCCTTACACGCACAGAAGTTCCTACCACTTTAAGTTACTATAGAACATAGGTGGAATAAAAAGGCTGCCTTCCTGCTCTTCTAAAACAGCCGACATGCACTCATAAGAATGTTGAAGGCCGTCTCACATTCGCCAGTTAGCCACTTCCACCCTCTGCTGTCATTGCATGAAAACAAGGCACTCTAAAAAAGTAGTCCAACCAAACATAGTTTCCATACCTAATAATTATACCTTAATAATATTTTCCCTTGTTCTACTTCTTTTATTGAAAAAGGTTTCGCAATGGGAAAAGTGGTGCATTAAATGTACCATTACAGCACTGCTATTAAAACAATTATTTGATCTGCATAGTTACAAATCCCTTTTACGTAAAAGGTCTTAGATATAAATTGCCCAAGGGGCATTCTGTAAGGCTTGAGATGAAGATATTGTGACACAATCTCAAAAGGGCAAGTCACTCTACCTAAGCGTCCTAATTTTAATATAGATTGCGCTACAGAGGACAGTAGCCCTATCTGCAAAAATCTCATGGGGCCATTAGCTGAATTAACTGATAATGCTGCAGTACCTCAAAGTAGCTCGAGAAATCTATGAATGTCATGTTCGTCTTTAGTCTCAGATAAGTGCTGCCTGAATTCCCCTGTTACACAGAAAGTGCAAACGATAGTGTCTTTGAGATATGGCTCATCAACATATCTTCCCAAAGGTTAATGACTTAAAATCTGTGCAGAAGAGAACCAGAGCAATCCGTCTTAGTTTCTACAGTGCACAAGCTCCGCGCCTGCATGCCTGGGGCATTAGAATTAGTTTTCATGTAAGAAAACACTGTGGTGAGAATTACACTTACACCGAAGTGGCCCACAGAATGTGTTGTGTATTTGGGGAATTTAAATTAAGCTGTTTGTTAGACCTGGTATCCGTGGCATGGTTTCCCCCGACCTTTTGCCTTCTGACCACCTGTTTTGCTGACTTCATTTTTGCTGGCTTTAGGATTCTGTGGGCCTCATTTATGAGGCCGTGCGCCACTTTTACGCCGGTGCGTCACTTTTTGTGACGCACCAGCAGTGTAAAAAATGTGCCTTGTTGCACCATATTTACAAAGTGACGCATCTAGGTAGATGCGTCACTTTGTAAACCCCTGCGCTACATTATACCTGCGCCAGGTATAATGTATGCAGGAGGGCATTCTGACGCAAGAAAAGGTCATAGAAGTGACGCAGTGAAATCTGTAAGATTTCACCGCACCACTTCTAGGACGCAAATGCGTCAGTTTCTTATGCCTGCCTCACAACAGGTGTAAGACTAACGCAGGCCCTTTCACATGGGGCTTGCCCCATGTGAAAGGACACATTGCTGGATTTGCGTCAGTTTTGTTACAGACTCCAGAAATGCGTCACTTTTGCGCCATACAGATACGTCAGAAATACTGTACGTCAGAAATATCTGCAACTCCTTGCGCAATGATGCGTCATACTGTAAATATGACGCATCATTGGTGTCGCAGGAGGGCCCAATGAAAAGTGACGCATCGCTGTTTTCACGCAGCAATGCGTCACTTTCCATAAATGAGGCCCTGTGTACTTTACCAACTGCTTACCAGTGCTAAAATGCATATGCTCTATACTCTAAACATGGCAACATTGGCTTATCCACAATTGGCATATTTCATTTAGTTATAAGTCCTTAGTAATGAGCAGTACATTTGCCAAGGGCCTGTAAATAAAATGCTACTAGTGGGCCTGAAGCACTGATTGTGCCACCCATTCAGTTGCCCTTTATTCAGGCCTGCCACTGTATATGCAGTTTTTAAATTGCCATTGTGACCTAGCAAGTTAACCTATTTGCCAGGCCCAAACCTTCGTTTTTATTACAAGTATGTTATCCCAAAGGTAGATCCCAGTTAGCCCCATGGGAAAGGTGTAGTGTATTTAAAAAGTTGAGCATTTATTTTTACGTTTTACATGTCCTGGTAGCGAAATACTCTTAAATTTGTTTTTGCCTAATGCAAGACCTAACTCTCTCATAGTTTAACATTGGAATTGCTAAAACATCTTTTAAGTGTAATTTTCAATTGGAGCAGAAAGAAAGTAGTTTAATGCCTCTGAACTCAGAATTTAAAATCTCAATTCACGGGAAGTCGAATTTTAAATTGCTAGTCTGAAAATACCACTTTTAGAAAGTTGTTTTCTTTACCCATTATGTGTCTGTCCCTGAATATACGTCTTGCCTGGGTGATGGCTGGGCTTTGTGCATTCTCTCTGGACAATCACACAAAGAGAGCTGAGGTGTGACACTTGCATCCTGATAGCCCATCTCCAGGCTGATGGGCCTTCCTGTGGTAGATTGGGAGAGAGGAGATGACACTTGCACCTGAATAGGGCTGTGCCTGTCCCCACACAAAGAGCTGCATGTAGTGAGTCTAGAGCCAGGGCAGGAAAAGCAAGGACCTTGTGATTTTCAAAGACCTCCTTGATGTCTTCCTCACTTCAAAGGCACATTTCAGTATAAGAACTCGACCCGTGACACCATCAGATACGAACACTACTGGAACCAAATACATTCTGCCTGGACGAAGAGCTGCTGTGCTTTTCGAGGAACTGCCATTTTGCTGCCTGCATTGCTGTGTTGGCCAGCTGCCTGCTGATTGCTCTGCTGTACGGGGGACTGCCACTTTACAACTTGCTCTGCTGTGTTGACCTGCTGCTTCTTGCCTGGGAATAAGAGGGATTGGATCTGCTCTCTACATCCTTGAACCTCAGATTCTCCAATGGTTTGCTGGCCTGCCTCCTGTTTTCTGAAGGGACACAAAAGGCTTCTTGTAACTCTGATGGTGCTGCTGGGCTCTGTAATCTGTGAGTCTTAACCTTGCCTGAGGTGGCCCCTTCAGTCCTCTGCCTCAGAAGTGGGTTCTGCAGCTGTTTTCTTCAAAAGCCACAGCAGTAGCCTCTATGCGTCGAACGGAACTGACGCAGTGCCCTTCGACACAGTGCCAATTCAACTAAGATGCGGATCCCGACTGTGAGGTTCGATAATGATGCAGCATTGGTCCTTCAACAGCATCTGCGATTCTTAACTCTGACACATCGACCCGACTGCGGGTAAAATTCCAACTCATCGTCCTCTCAATGTCGATGCTTGATCCAAACAAGGTACTTCTTCAGCAGACCCCACAAGGGTTCTGTAGCCAAACTACCTACCATCACGGTTGGCCTGAACTTTGGATTTGCACCAGTCCCTCGCGACCTCAAATAACCTTTTCACTGTTAGTGACTTCTTAGCACTGTTTTTGCATTTAATCTTTAAAAATTCACATCTCAAGTTCTTCTTGTTGGATTCTTGTAGTTTTGTTCTTGTTTCACTCTGATAAATATTCCCTATTTGTCTAAACTGGTTTGAAATCTTTTTGTGGTGTTTTCACTGTCTTACTGTTATGAAATTGTGTACAAATGCTTTACACATTGCCTCTTAAGTTAAGCCTGACTGCTTTGTGCCAAGCTACCAGAGGATGAGCACAGACTAATTTAGTTTGTGTATCTGGCTTACCCTAACTAGGCCTGTGGTTCCTCCATGGACAGGGTGTATACTCTGCCAACCAGAAACCTCAATTTCATACAGTGGGGAAATTATCATTTATCTTACACAGCAGTGGCAGTTTAGATAAAGAACAAGACTAGGGTAGAATTAAATAGTTAGGTCAGATTTGGTTTTTGTAACCTTGCTATTTATTTCTTTGCAGAATATGGGCAAAACAATATTAATAAGTAGTTTCAGATTATAGTATGAAACGACTTCATCATTAGCACATAGGATCATTATCATATAAGATAAGGCTAAATAGACAGCTAGATGGTTACTACGTAAATATTAAAATCAGTTTTATGTAAATCGAGACCTTTATTGAACTTGACAATAATGTAAGACTAAAAGTCTCAGACTGGTATTTCTAGTGTAGAGCGTGTCCCTGAAACTAGAAGGTATATGTGGGTGTAAATATTTGATAAACTTACTGCATACCTACTTGCATCTGCTACAAAGAAGCATCTGTCGAACATACAGTTTACTCCAATTGCATATATTATCTAGGTGGACACCTCTCATTGATGCTTGTTTGGTTGAAGACCAGGGTCATCATGCGCAAAGAGACCCAATGAAAGCTATCAGATTTCACTGCGCCACTTCAAGGATGCAACTGCATCAAAACCATATGCCTGCTCGGAGCAGGAGTAAAGAGTGAGGCAGCACAATGAAGATAGGCCTCATCATGCATTGCTGGAGTTGTGTCGTGCTTGCTACCAACTTCAATTATGTTTTTTGTAGTGGTTTTGGCCATTGGTACAACCAGGAACACAACAGGAGAGCATCAGGAACAATTTTCTTTCTACTAAACAATATGCTGTTTCATTGTCCTTAAGGGACAAAGGGAATAGTGTAGAATAAATGAATCATTGTACAATGAACTGGAAATGAACTGGAAATTACAGTTTTTTACTCATTTGTCACCCTCAAGGGTAAATCCATTAAATGGTGTGTAGTAAGGCTTATAGGTCCATTGTCGACAATTGCTAAGTTCGCATGAGCTTCGCTGCCATGAGTCTGCTTTTGCGCACGACACTGCATGCATATATTTCTCAAGACTATGTTTGTGCTCCTTTCACTTGAAAACTGTCTACCTTGCAAGTTCTTTGCTGTGCTCTGAGGTTTAGTCTGCACACGATGTTCAAGGTTAAACAAAAATGCCCCTTGTTATTCTGTTCAGATCAGTCCCACACACTTAGACATAACATGCTACACACAGCTGCACTTCTGGAAATCGTGTACTTTAATATTGCAACCGCAACCTTTTTACACTCACTCTGAGATACACCTTTCCAGAGAGAAGACCTATGTTTGTCCTGCGATGTGTGCTGACAAAGCCCAGAGGTCTTCTGTTTTATAATAAACTATCTCTTGTCAAGGGGAGGGTGGTTAGGTCATTCAGTCCATTTTCGCAGTTTTTTTTGACATTACATCCCCCTTTGTATTCCATGGTATTGTAACAATGCTAACTATATTGTGTTCATGCATTCTGCTGATAGTATTGGCTCGTGTACTGCACCATAGAGCATGTTAGTTGAAATAAACATTTTACACTATACTGCGTCTCTGATTACTAGCATTGTGGACAGGTATGAGTGTGTAAGAGAAAAAGTGTCTGACTCCCGCGAGTCCCAAGATAGAGTGCCTGTTCTGGGTTGTCTAATCATTGGTAGCGCTGCTGTAGACGGAGAACGAATGAGACACTATAGCCAGTTGGTTTGTGAGTTTGGGTACGGATGTGGTAGGTCGGTACACCACCTATTCACTGAGGCCCTGTTTTCCTGTGCATAGTTCAGTATATGTGCAGAATCCCTACAACAGATGCACTAAACCAAGATTATATTCTAGTCAGAAAAAGGTAGAGAAGGCACACTGGTTTGAGACTGAGAAGACACAAAGGGGCAGATTTACAAGCCCCCTGCGCCACCTGTACGTCACTTTTTGTGACGTATTGGTGGCAGATTTTTTTGCTACATATTGACAAGGACAGGAAAAGCCCCCCTACGTGACTCTTCCTGTCCATGTAAAAATGGCCCCTTTGCACGCAGCACTTTGCTTGAAAAAGGTGTTCCATGGGTGTTGCTAGATGTGTTCCCACGCAACACCAATGGAACACATTTCCAGATTTACAAGGGATCATAAATCTGGAAATGCATGTGGATGCTACGCTTCCTTTTCTTTTCATCTTTCTATGCTTGCTGCATTAGGAAACCACCTCTAATGATTGTTTTTGTTCAGGAAGTGTTCCTTTCCTGCACATAAACAATCATTGAAACAATGACGTTTTTCAACTTCTTTGTGTGCTAATGCAGCACACATAGAAGTTGAAAAACGGCATTTCAGATTGTTTTTGTGCAGGAATGGAACTCTTCCTGAACAAAAACAATCTCCCCACGACGCAGGCATCCTTTCACCATGGTGCAAGGGTGCCTGCGCCGACGCATGGCAGCAGTTTGTGTGGCAGCGCAGGGGGAAGAACAGAGATGCAACATATTGTTATAAATATGTCGCACCCCTGTGCTTTGAAAGTGACACAGTGCAGCACAGGCAAATGGCTTGCGTTTCCCACTGAGTCACTATCTTGTAAATTTTCCCCAAAATTTAGGCAAGGTCAGATGCGTTTGCTGGGATGGTGGATCCATGCAGCCTCTGCAATTTTCATTGTGATTGCTATGTCCTAGGTTACCCGATTGAGCACCATCACGATGTTTCTAAATGTGTCTTCAGTCTTCATATAGGACAACTTGATTTGTGGTTGTTCTCAGTCTTTTTCTTTTTCTCCCTCTTTTACTTTTGTTTTTGTTAAAAAGCTCTTGAGAATCAGATCAGACCAGACCAAGTATTTTGTAACAAACTGGCTATCTTTTTCTAAAGTAAGGTGCACTCGATTTATATTGAGCAATTAACAGGTCGGGTGCCAAGGTTAGTTGTAATAGCATAACAGAGGTCGAGAGGGTAGCTGACAGCCAGATAACCCATTTCCGGCAGCTCTCTCAGGAAGAGGTCAATAATCTCATCCTATCTACAAAATCGGGTTGCCCTAATGACCCTTGTCCTTCAGCCATCATGCATTTGGCATCCTGAAATATCAGTACACAGCTAACCCCCCTCTGGAACCAAGTTATAGAGTCTGGCACCTACCCCTGGGCCTGGAAAAAAGCCTGCATTAGGCCAATTCTCAAAACGCTAGCACTCGACCCTACTGATACAAAAAATTACCATCCAATCTCAGGGCTGCTAGTTGCTGCTAAGATTCTTGAAAAAGCGGTGAAGAAGGAGTTAACCCAACACCTCGATTCCAACTATCTGCTCGATTAGACGTAGCACGGTTTCAGGCCATGCCACTCCAAAGAGACAGCCTTGATAATGGCTACGGAGGAGATACAGAAAGTGATGGACGGGGGGGCAGAGCTGTACTCATCCTGCTAGACCTATCAGCAGCAATTGACACCGTGAATCACATGGTGTTAGTGTGGTGAATGAGAGACGTGGGAATTGAGGACACAGCTCTGGCCCTTCTCTCCTCCTTCCTAACAGCAAGGGAGCAAAACATATTCTGGGACAGCTTACAGTTCAAGAATTTTCATGATTCTTGTCGAGTGCCACAGGGCTCTGCTCTGTCTCCAACACTTTTTAACATATACGTTACCCCATTGTCCAGACTCGTCAGAAAGCAGTTTTTCTCTGGTTTCCTATGCTGAAGACTCACAGCTCATAATATCGATTTCTGAGCAACCAGAGATCGTGGCCAGCAGTTTCTATGCTGGTCTGACAGATATTATGAGCTGGATGTGCCAAAACTTTCTTAAAATCAATACTGGAGTTCGGTAAGGGTCCTTCCTTGTGGAACAAAACCTGGTGGCCAACAGAGGCAGGTGACTGTCCCTGCCCTACCACTAAAGTCAGGAACCTTGGAGTGTTCTTCGACGATCAACTCAGCTTCTCGGCCCATGGCAATCACCTGACCTCCTCATATTTCTTCTTACTGAAAAGTCTTTGTAAGATCTTCCCCTTTATTCCACAGGAGCTTCAAAAATCAGCGATAGTAGCACTCTTCCTCTCAAAACTGCAATGCCATATTTATGCTCATTGACAAGTCTCAGAGAACCAAACTACAGTCACTTCAAAATGCGGCAGCTCGACTGCTGTTGAACATACCTAAAGGCCACTCCACTTCGGCGGGCATAAGGTCACTGCATTGGCTTTCGGTCCAGCAACGAGTGGAATTAAAGGCCCTCTGCACGGTACACAAGTCTCTATACGGAAGTGGGTCGGTGGAGATTCAGAGGCTGTTTTCCTGGTACTCTCCCACTAGAACCCTCAGATCCTCTGACTCGGGTCTCGTTCCCATCCCCAAAATACGCAGAGCAAGGTGGGGGGTAGGAGCCTATCGTACTGTGCAGCCAAGCTCTGGAACCAACTGCCTTCCACCATGCGACTTCAACCTAACAGAATGATCTTCAGGAAAATGCTGAAGACCTGGCTGTTCCCTTCAATGTAAACCTTGGTTCTACTGCCCAGACTCCTCACTCACATACTCCGGGCCAAAACGCCATGGCATTTGAGCGTTTTAGAAACAATCATCCTATCCTATCCTAACCAACCTGAATTCTTGATCTAGCCGGCTAAGCACCCATCATTCTTAGCAAGCAAAGGTGTTAGGTGACTTTTCTGGGTAGAAATCTCATCACTCTCCTCTTCATTTATTTAGACTCTAAGCCTCTATCACTTGGACGTTATGTTCTGATCTCCAAAGCCACTACATCGGCCAGTCACAGTATTGCTATTTTGACATTTCCCCTAAGAGAGTACTTAATACATCAGGCTGGGCAATTTTTCATTCCAAATCCACCACATTAAATAGTGGAGTGCCCCAAGGAGCATCCTGGTCAGAGCCAGAGGTATCATCTGCAAACTGTTCGCTGATGATACACGGTTACTGGTTAATCTGATAATTTGATAATGTCAGATTGGCCGATTGACAGAGGTCTACAAAAAAGTTGGCTGGATCCTAATGGTCTCTGTCATGAGAGTACTAAAATAGAATGGCTGATGTCAAGTAATGACCCTAGTACTGTTTCTATGTAAAATTATCTACCAGACCTCAGTCTTGTGCCTAACCTGTCCAGGTGGCTTTCAATCTGGGGACTCTGTTTAACTCAGATCTGACCTTTCTGCTTCCAGTGGAGGCACTCGTAAAAGCATGCTACATCTAGAGACAAGACGCACTTAAGGCAGCAGTGGGCTTACATGGCCTTGCGTCCATTGAAGAGAAGACGGAGCACTGTAGGTCCATGTGGCCAGTGTGCAGTTAAAATCCTCTTTCATTTTGCCCAGCCTGGGTCAATGATGGCCTTAGAGTTTATCCACAAGTGGTGGGGGCTAAGGAAATGGCTGTTGAAAAACTGATAGAAGTGTGGGGATCGGAGGGGGTGCACACCTAAATAATCCTGTCTTTATACTCTTATTTTGACTTTATGTTACTTAACTACTGGTGCTACAGTGCTACACTTGCTGTCATAACACGTGCCTGGTCAAACGAAATTGATTACATGCAAGAGAACTTGCTTGCACTATGCACTTTTCACTGGGTTGCAACAGAACCCTGCTAATTAGTCAGTGCTCTAAAAAGGTCAAATTATACTCAGAATTAATTAATTCATAAAATCTCTTATATTCAATTGTTGTTTTAACAATATCCAAATGAAACCATAAACATTTGTCCATCATGACAATCCATAATTTCAACAGTATTGATGAAAAACTGAAGCATGTAGGAGAAGAAGGATGTCAAATATGAGATTCTTATTCCAACCTGTCCTGGAAACTACCATTCACCTATAGCAGTGGGTGTGACTAGCCTTAAATGTATGGCTATCCAAAATGGTGTGACTAGCCTTAAATGTATTCCTATCCAAAATGGTCACCAGTGTATCCTTCCTAAAGATGCTAATTCTAGATGGTGTCAACCTGTTCTCCTGTGGTTTTTTTCCCTGCCTATTCCATATCTAAAGATGCTTCGGTCACACAAAGATGCTGACAATTGGTGTTTTTGCCAATTATGTATGGTTCTTGTGCTAATGTTTCTTTTTTTTCTTCTTTGATATGTACTGAACCTTGAAACTGTGTTGTTAGAATTATTGCACATTATAAATGATTAAAGTAAACTAAATTGTCTTTTTGAGTCGCATTCTGAATGATAACACAGGTACCCCTTACATGGTCTGGGTAAATGACTACTCGTTTCAATTTATCATAATTTATCACTTGCATTTGTTTAGACTCCGTTTCTGACATAGGCATCTACACCTATGAAGATGGTTTGAGTTTGGGAAAACTAGACAGTGTGGCCACAGGTTCTCAACTTGCAGATACTCTATACCAGGTGGTTCCCAAGGCTCAGGATACCGAAATGTCTTTAAATATACTGGATGTTCAGATTACGTCTACATGCAAGGTTCCCACATAGGGCTCCATTACAACTTCCCGTTTTCTCTGCAGGAAAATGCAGGGGCAGCACATTTTAAGCTGAAATTTCCATGTGAGACAAAGGAGGATTAGACAATGTTTCCCAATGAATGGTGAATATTACGAGGGCCCTGAAAATTAGACACATTAGTGCATGTTTTCCCAACTTCTAGCAAAAAACAATGGGGGAAAAACCTAACTATTTATCAGCTGTTTAGAGCTCTAGTGCTGTGCCTCTTACTTCATCTCCCTCATTGTTTCCTATCAATCAATCAATCATCGTATTTATAGAGCGCAGTACTTACCCGTGAGGTTCTCAAGGCGATGAGGGCTGGGGGTGCTGCTACTGCTTGAAGAGCCAGGTCTTGAGGAGTCTTCTGAAGGTAAGCAGGTCTTGGGTCTGCCGTAGGTGGGTGGGGAGGGTGTTCCAGGTCTTGGTGGCGAGGAAGGAGAAGGATCTGCCGCCGGCGGTCACTCGTTGGATGCGGGGGACAGCGGCGAGGGTGAGGCTGGCTGAGCAGAGCTGGCGGGTGGGGGTGTAGAAGTTGTGTCGGACGTTGAGGTAGGCTGAACCTGTGATGTGGAGGGCTTTGTGTGCGTGGGTGAGTAGCTTGAAGATGATCCTCTTTTCGATGGGGAGCCAGTGTAGGTCTCTCAGGTGCGAGGTGATGTGGTTTCGGCGAGGGACATTAAGGATCAGTCGGGCGGAGGCACTTTGAGTGCGTTGCAGTCGTCGCAGGTGTTTGGCCGGTATACTGGCGTAGAGTGCGTTGCCGTAGTGCAGCCTGCTGCTGACGAGGGCCTGGGTAACTGTTCTTCTTGTTTCGGTGTGGATCCACCTGTATATCCTGCGGAGCATGCAGAGGGTGTTGTAGCAGGAGGATGAGACGGCATTGACCTGTTTCGACATGGAGAGGGAGGAGTCGAGGATGATTCCCAGGTTGCGTGTGTGGTCGGTGGGTGTCGGTGCTGTTCTTAGCGTGGTCGGCCACTAGGAGTCGTCCCAGGCTGAGGGGGCGAATCCGAGGACAGCTTCAGTCTGCTGTTCCTCATCCATTCGGCAACGACCTTCAAGGGTGAGGGAGAGGATCAGCTGGGTGTCGTCGGCGTAGGAGATGATGTTGAAATCATGTGAGCTGAAGACCATGATCCTTCTTCTTCATTAGGCCAGGATAAGAAGCACAACAGTAAAGGGGAGCTCAAAACTCCCATTCCACGTAAGACACCCCGTTCGTTTCTACATTCAGTTCTAAGCAACAGCACATTCTCAGATTCAGCGCATTCTCAGGTTCAGCGCATTCTCAGGTTCAGCGCTTTCTTAGGTTCTGTGCTTATACCATTCACGTGTCTTTTAAAGGGATGCCTTGCATAAAATGCTGAGATGAATTGCATGCCTGAGTCCAGGTGTGCTTGTCACTGAAGGAATCATCAGATTTTTACAGTGCTATGGTAATGTGGAGCATTTATCAGTGCCGAAGTAGGGAGATCCACAGCTCTCATTATGTTTTGAAACCTTCTTTGGATCCCTTTCTATTGAGCGAGATGTGAGATTGAAGGTAGGTCTTCTATGGTCTTGGTATGTTGTGCATGTAGCCCCAGTCATGAAAACATGCTGCGAGCTTGTTCCTCTGTTATCCACAGAATGGATTATGTTGTTTATGTTGTTTGTCTGGATTCCTTCAGGAAATAAATGGGTGGTACTGCTTTTAGCCACTTCAGCGGGCTTTTGGCATTAATGAAATGATAATTTCTTCAATAAGGTTGGAAAGGTGTCAGTTCAGAAACCCAAATAAAGAGTTCTGTAAGAGCACAAAAAGTGCATAAGCATGAATCTTCTGCACATAAATAATAAAGAATTTTGTGAAGCTGGAAAATATTACACACTAGAAATCATCAGACATCTCTGAAAAAGAACAGGGCTCAAAGGGGATATCTCCTGAAGAAAGGGTAATCTAAAGATCTCAGAAAAAGTCCAGAGTGCGCTCTAACCCACACTAGGAACACATACTAATATAGATGTGCTCAAACGTGGTTGGTTACATTTGATGCAGTCCTCATTCTCAGCATCCAATCAGATTTCAACAAACTCTTTAGTGCCTTATGTTTGCACAATAAGCCAAAGAACCAAGTCTTGAAAAGATAATTAGTTCACATCTCTCAGTTAAGACAGTTCTTGCAATGAGTGATGGTCCCTGTCATCTACTCTCCTCCCAGTGAAAACCTCACTATCGGTTGTCAAATACATAACAAATGCCTATTCACTTAAAGAAGACTTCTGGAAAGTTACAGCATCTGCAGTGGAAGAGAAAAAGCATCCTGTGCAAAATAACAGTTCAAAGGAAAAACAGGCGTTTCACAGCTAAGGCCTGATGTATGGCAATTGGATGTAGGGCAGCACCGCAAGGCACCTTGCTTCACTGCCTTACCCCAAAGCAAAAGGGCAGTGATGCACTGTATTTAAGCAATATGAAGCATTACTAAATTTTCTGTCTGCTTTGGTGGCATTTTGGCAGACTAGTGCCACCATGAGCACCAACCTCTATTACCAGCATGATTGTTTTTGGGCAGAAAGGAGTACCTTTCTGCTCAAAAACAATCCTAGGAGGCATTTCCTTCTTTTTATGTACGTGAAAAGAGGAAAAGGCGAGGAGAAATTAGCATATTTTTCCTCGTTACGCTTCACTTTGGGATGAATATGTATTTGATGCTTCTCCAGGTTCACATCACAACCCACTGCAACTCCCATGGAACTCTTCCCTAATCCAGAGTAAGGCAATGCAGTGATTTGTGCGGCGTGGCTTTACCCATGATTTATGAGGCCACTCAAAACCAAGCAGGGTATCTTAGCGTGGCGTCACAAATCTTTATGAGAGCCATGCCTCAATCATGTACCACTTTACAATGTGCAAAAGTGATGCAGAGCTCTCAGAAATCAGCCCCTTGATGTATAAATCAGTTCTATTATGGCATCAGCAGCTAGGCTACTTAAGTCAGCACGGTATTATTTATTTGAATGCTTGTAAAGTTTGAGTGTGATTACCTACTACATAATTACATTTATTACACGTAGGTTATATGACATACAAATCTGCATTTTCTATTTAAATGCTTTCATGATTGATAAATGAAGAAATTCATGTAATCGATACACATACTTTATCATTATTCAAATGGTTGCAAGCAAATTATTATGATGTCACAGTTTACTAGGAGTTAATTATGGTGAGAATAATGTGGCACCTCAAAGATAACTGGAGACGTAAATCAGAAGCCCAATACAACAAGCAGTCATCCTTTCAAACCTAACTTAAGAGTAGGTACAACAATACTAAATACAAAGTAATGAAACCGTTTGTGCTCGATGGAATCAGAGTAAGCCACGGATTGTATTCATTATGGTGATAAAAAAAAATATGAACATTGATGAAAGAATTAATTAAAACCGTTGTTTGCATCTGTCATACTTGCAAATTACAACTAATTAAAAATGTATTAAATCGAAAAGTAAAAAAATGCAACATATCCCGAATTTGAACTGGTGTGTGACTAGTAACAGTAAATGTGTAATGGACAGGTACCTTGCCTTCAGAGAAGATCTGAGCAAATCGGTACACTCCATTAGGTACACACTCTGCCAGGAAAGCGACTCACTTTACAAACTGTTGATATGGCATTTAAAGTTGGATTTTCATCCATTTCGTAATAACCTTTAAATGTTTGTCTCATTCCGTAATATATTAGTTTTCTCATCTCCCTACTCTTGTCTCCAACCGCACATATTTCAATCATATTTACAGCGCCTACATCCACCTGCGAAAACTCGTCGTAAATAAAGCCATCCCTTTATTACTTACTATGCAGCTACCAGGCAACCACGTATTGCCATAATTACCGTTCTATTCCTGAGCCTCAAACGTGCTAAGTAAATTGAAAACTATATGTGTGGTGTTACCTTCTGCATTGCTGATGGCTGCACATTGATAACATACATATTAATGCTCGTGATTTTCTGAGGAGATGTTTGGTCTGATGGCGTAACTTTAATAACACGTGTTGAGGTTTCAGCACGGCGCACGTGTGGAGAATGGAGCGCAGCAAAACATTACTAGACCTGCTGTCTGTTTGCTTGAAGTGGTGGCTGGACGCGGTTGGGTCTCTGCTTCTGTGTAATGATGAAACGTTGCAGTGCCTAGTTCAGGGTGGAGTGGGATATACCAGCTAGGTTGTGTTCCACAAATGCTGTGCAACGAGAACCTCAAAATGAGCCGTGAGTGTACGGCATTAAACATTATTGCCATATGAGCTCAGTCATCATTTCATTGATTGTGATAGGGCTCATATACACATTATGCACTGCTATTTTACGTTTAATAACTTGACGAATTTATCGCTCCGTCCGAGGTCTCAGCTTACGTCATCATTCAGCTGTCCCTCTAGTGTGCATAAAATATGTATATTAATTTAGAAAGAAGTTGAAATCTTTTGATAACTTAGCTACTCCAGACTATATCTGGCATTTAGTTCTATGTGACAAAAATGAATTGCCTAAAAAGGACAAGCAATAAAAAAACACAGACATTTGTGTTTTAAGAAATAAACCTTCCAAACATATTAAATATTCAAGAAGGCCATTTGTTGACAACAAATTGCAAACTGTTTACTTCACAAATCATACTCCGTGAAGGCCACTTAAAACTGTATAGAGTGGAGATGATAATTAAGCTTGTTTTGATGCCTAGCCAAATCCTTTGTGATATTTAAACATTTTATTAAGTAAGCTGAGTGCTTGCCAGATGCTCAATAGAAATCTCGAAACAGTTACACGCCAGATGCCATACTGACCCTTCTAAGAAATCAAAGTGAGCAATATAATTAGCTCATCTATGCTTTGCATACTTGGATTTTTAAAGACATCATCCTAGTTTCAGAGGCAATAGGATCCCTATTTTATGTTTTGTTACGTTATGCCTATTTGTATCACGCACTAATCACCTGTGAGGGTATCCATGCGCTTCGCAAGGTGGGTAGGCAGTGGGCTCTCAAGGTAGGGTTACTCAAAGAGTCAGGTCTTCAGCTTCTTGCAGAACTCATGAAGAGATGAGGAGGTTCATGTGCTGTGGCAAGTCTTGACAGGCTTTGGAGGAGATGTGAGAGAAGGCGCGGTCTCTGGATCTGTTTTTGTGTATGCAGGGTACATGTGCTAATAAGACTCCCGCTATTGAAGATGTCTAGAGGGGTGGTGGAAGTGCATGCAGCCATTTGGGTAGACAGGGGTATGTTGTGGAATGCATTCTATGTGTTTGTGAGTAGTTTGAATTCAGTAAGCTTGTGTATTGGGAGCCTGCAACGTTCTTACAGGTGTGGAGAAATGTGGGTGCGGCAGTGTAGGTTGAGCACCAGTTTTGCTGCAGCATTTTGGATGATGTCGCTTATAGCAGGTAATATGGATTTATTAGCTAATTAGTAGTAACTATAAGATGGCACACATTCATGTGTTCGACTCAAAATGTTTTCAAGGACATTATCCTAGTGAGAAATGTGTAACTCGCAATATCAAGAACAGGAAGATTTATTTTTCGAGATAGTTGAAAAGTTTGCATGCAGCCATGTCAGGATTGAAGTTGTCCCGGTATCTGAACCTGGAGGAAGTCCATCCCAGGAAAGCAAAAGGAGACCTGTTCCAAGACTTCGAGGCATAGGTACTTTAGAAAAATAGAACAACACATTATACATTATTTAAAAACAAAAGGACTAAAATCTAATCAGTAGAACCGCGGATTTGCAAATTGAAACATTTACGGTAAGTCACAAGTTAGGCCGACCACATTGGAGCATGGGCCAGATGCAGGGACCAGGTTAGTCCCGCTGAAAAAGTTACCTTTCGTGGTAGAGGAGACTGCTGGGAGCAGTGAGAGAGTCACTAATAGTTGCTGCTGTAGCAGGGAGATGAGGCCGGATTTTGCAGATGGGCATGTCTGTAGCGTGAAGATACTGTTGGGCGTAGTGGATCGTCATTGCTGGAGATTCACGCTGGCGGCCACCGTGGGCTGTTGCAGTAGCGTGAAGTGCAGATCTTGTGTTGCTGGTCATTGCTGGGTGGCTCTGTAGTTTGAAGAGTCAAGCTTACTAAAGCTTCACATTTACATTTGGTGGGGCTGCAAGATCGTAGCGGTTGCAAAGAGTCCAAAACATCAGGAAGTCTTCTTCTTTTTTAGGAGGAGCTCACCTGGTGTGATATCAAGGATCCATGACCTGGAAGGCACCTCTTTGTTATCAGGTACTCACTCCAGCAGAGGGCAGCAGAGCTCAGACAGGTGCAGTCTCAGGTCCAGGCAGATCCAGTTGCTGCAGGTCAACTAGGCATTTGAAGTGAGGCATCTTTCCCTTTAGCTCAGTGGTCAGACGCCCTGAAAGTCACTTCACTGTGGGATGAAGAGAGCAACTCCAGTCTTCTTTCTCAGCAGGCAAGCCTCAACCAGCAGGGAATTCTTGTTAAGTGGTATTCACAGGTCCAGGAGTATACTGAAGAGTGTGTCTGAGGGTCCTCTTTTTATACCCAGTGCCCACTTTGAAGTGGGAGAAACGTCTGAAGCTTCCCCTTGCAGAGGTGTCTTAAATTTCCTGCCTCCATGCCCTGTTCCCAATCTGTCTCAGGCCACAATAGGCTAGTGTGAAATGCTTTGTGTGTGAGCTGGGCCAATGCCTTTGAAGGGCAAGTGTGGTAGGTGACTGCACCCGCATCAACCTGCTAGAGATGGCCCATCATGCCAACATCCAGACACTCTCTTGTAATGTGGCTTGGGAGAAATACACAAAGGCCAACTTCCTTACACACCTAGTCATGTGACTCAAGAACAGTTTGCAGGAACATAATGGTTAGGACAAGGAAATTACAACTTTACCAGTAAAGAGGCATAATCAGTGATGCAGGTCCAGTAGTAGCATTTCATTTATAGGTCCTGGGTACATGAAGTGGCACTTTAGTAGGGTCTTATGAATAAATTAAATCTGCCATTTGGTTTATGTCAATGTTTAAAGGAGAGAGCACAATCACTTTAGCACTAGTTAGCAGTGGTAAAGTGCACAGAGTCCTGAAAGCCAACACAAACGGGTTCGAAACACAGGAAGGGTGAAAGGAAATTGTTTGAGTATGGCCCTACAGAGAGGGCCATGTTAAAAACCACCACTACACACCACATCACTTCCTACTTTATAAGCCATCACTAACTCTTTACAAACACCAAACAGACCTCTGAATACATGGACCACAACTGCATATAAATCTCTGCATAATTCTTCATTTGGAATATATTATCCTTTGCAATAACATTTTCCTCACAGACCATTATTTCAATTCGCACAGCCCACCGTTACACTTCACTATAATCACTGAGACATGGGTTGATCATCAAGGCTTTACCACTTTAACCAGTCCATAAACCACCTACTATTTGATTCACACACTATGAAGCTATCGCAGACGCAAATGACCACTCTTGTGCTCACACCCACCACATCACCTTCATCCTGTGAATTTCATTCAACTGCTAACATTTCCCACTTCAAAGTAACATTCTAGCTATTTTTTGTCCACCAGAAGGTCCATTATTTGAAGACCTCACCACACTCATTGTACTATTTAAGCTTCCACCCCTCTCATTTTATTTGCTGATTTTAACATATTTCACATCATCCTACTGTAGAGGATATCGTTCTCTCAACTACCCTCAGACCACTATTTCCGAACACTTATTTCCCATCTACACACACAAAGGCCAAAACCACAGGACCTCATCCTTATATTCGATTCTCTATCCTTCCCCCAGCCTTCTTATCATTGCATAATAAGCACTGTGGTGAATATCCCTACTCCTCACAAACCAATCACTTTCTCCATTATAAAAAAAATACCCCAAAATCTCTACCAGCCCTCTTAAACCATGTTCAAAATTATTATCACCCAGCACACCCCAACCTTTGAAATTTAACCATTCACATGCATATGATGGACGCTATTCCATGCATGCTTTCTCTCCAATGTCTCAATGAAATTTACCCAGAGCATTTCAAATCAGCTACCCTTATTAAAGACACTGATGATTCTTCCTCCTCATCGAATTATCATCCAGTCATTCCTCTGTTTCTTCACTAAGATATTGGAATGCCCTGTCCTCAACCAAGTCATTATATGTTCATGTCCTAAAACCTTCGCAATCTTTTGTAATGTGGCTCAAAGGTTCAAAGGTTCAAAATAAGCTTTATTCGATATTTAGACAAATATCATATAAGCATGCCTTCATATACATAGTTAAAAAAGCAAAAGGATAAATGCATTTATATTACAAATGATCAAGTATATTTCAATTTAAAAATTGCATACTAAAATCTCATTAAAAATTTAAAAGACGTGCCTTTAAAACCAGGTAAAAACACATAGAAGTAATCACCAAATCCACATTCAATCTAAAGTTTTCCTACATTTTATCACTAGTTTTAAAAACTGTTCCATTTTGGTTATCACCTCCTTATCTTCCAGTTCCTGTAACCGCTCAAAAGCCATTTTACATGTCCTGATATTCCATCTCTTTAGTAACGGTAATAATAGGGGTTTTCTCAGAAGCTGATAAAACTTACAAAAGAGGATGGTGTGAATATTAGATTGTTTTGAAATATTGTCACAGGGACAAAGAGGGGTGATCCGTGACCAGTCATTGCAATTTGGGAAAGTTACATAT
Organism: Lissotriton helveticus; assembly: GCF_964261635.1. Taxonomy (NCBI): domain Eukaryota; kingdom Metazoa; phylum Chordata; class Amphibia; order Caudata; family Salamandridae; genus Lissotriton; species Lissotriton helveticus. The sequence continues at coordinate 340,436,222 of NC_136063.1, read as the reverse complement.
CGATAAAAAGAGCCCATTCTAAATCTGGTGAGTAACATCCTTGTGTAGCACGGAAAAGCTAATGATAAATATGGTTGGAGCCCCTTGCGAGGTGTCACCCTTTGGTATGCCCGGATGGTGTCAGAAAGTTTCTGTTTGTTCCATCTGACTGTTTCCAGATGGGCCATTAAATTCTTTCTCAGATCTTTTCGCGAGATGTTTTCTAGTGACGAAGGATCTGTATACCATTCTTGGTGCCCAATTTCAAAGAAGAAATTTCTCACATAGATCAGCCAGTTTGATTGATTAAAGTATTTAGCCCCTTCCAAGTTAAGAAGGTCTTGTAGCACCTCTCTATTAAAAGCCGTCTCCGGGGTGGTCCAAATTTTGTGCCAAAGCAGGAGAGGTTCAGTTTTGATGGTATCTGTTATATATGGGAGGTCCAATTCGATATGCATTTTATATACAGAGGTTGCCTTTGGGGCGGCGAGAAGATACCTTAAAAATTGGTTTTCCAGAATTTGTATCTGTGAAATATTTTTGTCTATGCCCCAGAGACCAGCCCCGTAGGTAGCAGTAGATATGCATTTTGCTTTGTATACAATTAATAATTGTTTAACCGGTCTGCCCCCTATCTTTCCTGCAAAGTCCCGGAGACCTCCAATCGCTCTCGTGAAAGCGAGTTTCCTCTTCTCTATTGCCGCTTTCCAGGATAGCTTTCTATGTAAACAAATTCCCAAATATGTAAATGCCTCCACTGTCTCCAGTTTTTGTTCATTAATGAAGATGGGGCATGGGTTTTTTTTTAAACTTTTGTTACATAGCATGGTGTACGATTTTGCAATGTTCACTTTAAGGCCCCTGTCATTCATGAAAGTCGTAAAAGCTGATACTGCTTTTTGTAGGCCCATTCTGGTCTGGGATAGAATCGCAGCGTCATCTGCGTAAAGCAGGATTGGGATCGATTCACCTCCTATTTTTGGGAAGTCGCACTCGACTGTTTTCAGATGCTCGCCAATCGCATTTATATAAAGGGAGAAAAGCAGGGGGGCCAGGATGCACCCCTGTCTAACCCCTCTATTGATGTTAAAACGTGGCGAGCACTCTCCCTTCAGTCCATATCTCACTCTGGCTCCTGCTTCACGATACAAGGCCCTAATGAAAAGAAGGATTGATGGATCCATCCCGATACGGTTTAAAATGTCCCATAGTTGGTCATGCTGGACACAGTCAAAAGCTGAAGTGAGATCTATATATGTTATATAGAGACTGTGCCTTTTGGTGTCGATGTATTTTGACTGGATTAGATGTAAATTGAGGACCTGTTCAATTGTACCTCTGCCAGACCGAAAACCGTATTGGAATTTCGAGAGTATGTCTTTCTCCTCTATCCAGATGGTTAGTCTTTTCAGGATTATGCGTCCAACAATTTTCATCAGGGTATCGAGGAGGGATATAGGCCTATAGCACGATGGCAGGTGTCTATCTCCTTTTTTGAAAATTGGTATTAATATGGCCTCTCCCCAAGTTGGCAGGAGCTTTGTATGGTTTATGGAGTTAAGGACAGAGGTCAGTAATGGGGCCCAAAATTCCATCTCTGCCTTATACACATCCGCTGGGATTGCATCTGGTCCCGGGGCCTTCCCGGGTGGGCTTTCTTTGATGGCTGATTCCACCTCCTCAAGTGAAAAAAGGATTTGGCATGGACTATCCCGGGCTGGGTTTATAGTCAATAAATCCGGGTTGTGGTTTTTTGAACATACAGGTTTGGAGTAGAGCTTCTGGAAATGCGCCGCCCACATCTCTCCATTTATTGCCATGTCCAAAATCCTCTCGGGCATTTTTACCCATGGCAGGGGGGAATTAATAAGTCTCCAAAACGCTGCCATGTCGGCCAACTGCGATGTTTCCACCAATTTTTGCCAAACTTCCTGTTTCAGTTCCCTTTTTCTCTGTTTTATGGCTATGCGATATTTATTTCTAGCCTGGCATATTTCTAATTGAGGTTTAGGTAAGACGCGGAGCAAGTTCTTTAGGGAATTCAGGGCCTTCGTACATTTTGAATCAAACCACCCCTTTTGAGCGATAATACCAGTTTTATACTGTCTCGACATGAGTTGTTTCAAGGTTCCCTGGATTTTGATGAAGGCATTACAAATGTCATCGGGGTTGTCCTTATTTGAAAGGCAAATATAAATCTCCTCCCTCCTTTTGTTAACTAAGTTCTTTAGGAGGTTTTTTGGGTTGATTTTATCCCATTTGAGACAATAGCCATTTTTGGCTCCCAGCATAATTGGTTGTTCATAAATATCTATTTGTGAATTCCGGGTCTGCGGTGGTCCCGGTAAGTCTAAGGTCATAGAGAGAGGATAGTGGTCACTGTGTGGATGATCGAGTGTGTCCCAATCTCGTATTAACACTGCATGTACTTTTGAAAATAATAAAAAGTCTATGCTAGTGTTCCTTGCTCTGCCATGAAAGGTTGGTTTGGTGAGGCATGGGGTCTGTAAGAGCTCGTTTACCAAATGTAGATTAAAAGAGGTAACGAAGGTGTTAAAGAGGTCACCTGACTTTGTGTGCATAAAATGACTGAAGGTGGGAAAACCAGGGTCTGAGGGAAATATATCATAGATGTCACAACCATCTCTTACTGTGTTTAAACAGATGTGGCAGTTTAAATCTCCCGCAAGAAGAATTGCACATTCGACGCCCAAAGTTTCTTTAATCGTGCACAGGGCTTGATGTAAGTTAAGCATGGCTTTCTCCAATTGGTCTACAGGGAGATTGTTGTAAAAATTAATAATTAGCAATGACAAGGACGGAGCAATATCTAATGCAATTATCTGAAAGGAATCTTTCAATAGTGTTTTCCTGATCCTCTGACCCACTGAGACACTAATATAGGTACATAGTCCCCCCTTGTGTCTGCCCTGTTTAGATCCGACGGCCGGTGAATGGAATGTCTGAAAGCCTTGGAGATGGATAGGTGCAATCGCCCATGTTTCCTGAAAACACAGGATGGAATACTGATTTATCACCTTTATCCAATCCGGCAACATAGTTTTAGCTAAAAGACCTGCTAAATTCCACGAAAGGAGCTGTAAATTGCCAGTTTCTTTATTTTCTGCCTTATTATTAGGGTCTAGCTTGGCATATATTCTAATGGGAGGACAACTAAGATTTTTTTCTTTGTCCATGTCAGTTATTTGGACTCTATTATTTGCCCCATTTATTTGGGAATTTTTATTTAGACCTGTTTCAGGAGTAACCTGCATGTAATTGGGGGAGACGGTGGTACTCTCATATCTCCCACTGCCATCATTTGTTTGCTTCTCTTGAGAGAGTCATTCTACATCCTCCATGCCTCCGAGTGGTTCAAAAAAGTTATAACAAGGTACGTTCCAGTTTGAGTGGAAGAAAGAGAGGGGTTTGATATGGCTCCGTGGGTAAAACTGAGAGGGTGGCGGAGGAAAGGGAGCATTTGAGGGGAACGCTATCTGATCTCTTACTCTCTGAGTAAAGTGATTTTTTCCGATCTGGGCTAATGATTGTTTGGGAAAATAAGGTTTGTGTGGTTTGAACGACATTAACTCTTCAGGGTAAAAGTAGGTTAAGGGTTTTGGCAGAATTGGTCCCCTGTGGAGGCCTGAGAACCAGTCTGTGATATGTGGAATAACCCTCGGATCTTTAAAAGTAACAATAACTACATCCCCTTCTATGTCTTTAGGGCGAATACCAACCCAGTCGGTTCTTCTCACCATTATTATGTCACCATTTATGTGAGGGGGTAACGGCCTATTTTCCCGGAGCCAGAAAATCACCTTGTTTTTTAAACTGTTATGGTTTTCGTATCCTCCTGAGCTTGATAATGGTGCAACCCCCGTTAATATGATAACATTTTGTGATGCAGTCGGGGGTAGGTCGGTGTATCTTTTGCCTCGCCGTTTCTCATGTGGCGCTGCGGGGTGGGATTTCCCCCGGGTAGGAGTGGCATTACCCATTTTCGCCGAAGCAATCAGAGAGTTAATTTGTGTCAAATTTTCCTGCATCTTGGAAGGCGCTTTTAAAAAGAGAGGTTGTTTTTGAGTGGGTTGTGGCTTCTTTGTAGAGGCTGCCGGTTGGGGTTTATTGTGATTTAAATCCGGGGTTTGCCTCATAAGATTTTGATCTTTAGTCAAATTGTCACAACTAGTTCCCCCCCCCCCAATTTTCGTAGGAGTTGGATTTCGTATGATGGTTTTAGTTTTTGGTCCTTGATCGGATTTCTCACCCACTTTTGATATAGGGTCAGGAATTACTACTTGAGATTTGATCAAGGTGTCAGAGAGAGTGTGCAGTTCAGTAGCTATTCGTTTCACTCTCTCGAGTATTGGCGTTAATAATGCCTTCACAAGATGTTCCATGGCATCTACAAAATCTTTAATTGTAGGAGGGACACAGGAAGTTAATATATCCCGTGAAGGTTTTGGTGTTCCCTCTACTATATGTAGCAGTTCTTTGGTAAGTCTGTCCTGGGCCGAGGTTTGATTTTTAGGTGTATTTTTTGTTGGTAGTTTTTTTCTCCGTTTTTTAGGTGGAGATCGAATAATAACCTGGTTCTTTATGGGTTTCTTTTTCATTTGGGCCGCTTTAACTGACTTTACTACCACTGGGGAGGGATGAAACATGGACATTTTTTGTGTGACCTGGGAAGAGGGAATTTCTATTATGTCAGGCCCAACAAACTCTGCAGTCTTTGGCAGGTTTGGAGTGACCAAATCAATAAGGTCGGGAGATGCCGTAATGGTGGAAATCACAATTTTTTGAGGGGATGGGAGCAAACATCCATTATTTGGCGGAAAGTAAGATTGAAAAAGTGAAGGCACATTATCTGTGTTCATTAGATCCTCCACCGTGGTTTTTAAGGTGGAATTAAGTGGGCTGGGCTCAGGCATAGGAGAAGGAACATGTATAATAGCGTTGTTTTTGAGTAGCTCTATCGATTGTCTCCTAGCGATACGCCTCTCTGCCAGGGTCAAGTCTCTATCAATATCCGCTTTAACTTTGATGAAAAATTTGTCCAAGGGGCCGCAAATTACGCTCCCCTCACACATGGATTGAGAATCGCATCCAGCTTTTGCCATTATGATATGTGTTTAGGGCAAAGATGCAGAGAAAAGGGGGGTGGCCCAGCCCGGCCTGTTCAGGCCTTGGAGGGCCGTAGAGGGCCCGCCCTTTGCCCGGGCTTAGCCCCGGGCGTCCCGCTCCCTCCGCTCCACCGAGGGCTTCCGATTTTATGCTGCCCCTCCCGGCGCGTATGACGCGTCGGGGAACGCGCCGCCGCTGAGCCTGTCGGGATTTGGAGTCCCGAGGCGGCGGCGCGGCTGGTGGCGGTGGTTGGCGTCCTTCCCTCTAGGATCACAGGCGATCACAGGCGTGGTGTCCACTCAGGGACTCAGGATAGCACAGGTAGCAGGTAACAGGACTCGTTTTCAACTTATTTGCTTAGAGAGGGCTGTAATGTGGCTTCCATAGACATCGTTCAGTGGAAACTGCATTCTGCCATATTCCCAACTGTAACTATGCGTAACACAATTACCTAGCTTCCATGTCACTCTACTTGACCGATCTCCAGATGTTTAGACCATGGACCAGTCCACTGTGATCTGTTCTGTTTAAACCAGTGATATCAATGACACAGCTCTTCAATGGTTTTCCCTCTATCTATTTGACTCTCATTCTTAGGGTCTAATCATGAGTGGCTCCTTAAATTCCATCCCATACGTGAACCTCTGTTTATGCACAAGATGGGATTACAAGTTTTATTTTATTTAACTCATCCAATAATTGTAGGATGCATTAAAGAAACCAACCTTCACTCAATTTTGACCTGTGAAACCTGCCAAAATGTAACAGGTAAAAACATACAGTATTTACTGCATTATGTGAATTTTGGTATGTTACACTAAAATCTGCATGTTATTCCCCATAAACTCATAAAGTACGCTGTGGTATCATTATTATAAGGGGAGATAAATAAGTATTTAAATCGTAATCAGACCCTTAGTAGAGTGGGGCACCAGTAGATCCTACCAACATCTTTTCCCATGTGTGTGTATTCCAAGGATCAGTTCTAGGGCCTCTCCTATTCTCTCTCTCTGCACCAGCTTCCTTGGTGGCACCGTTTTCTGTTTAGTTTGTCATACCATCACTGTGCTGATGTCACAAAAATCTTTTCGTGTTGCCCATCTGTCAATCACCATCACACATCTCTGATAATCTTCTACAATTTGTCATTGGGTACTCTTCCAGTCCCTTTTGCTTAGCTCTACCAAGATGGAAGCGTTCTACTTTTGCTCCTTATCACATATCCAATCTCTATGAACTTCTCACAACAGCCTGACCTTTTCTCTTCTTGGATAGAAATCTAAGTGTACTGTTAACCTTGCAAAGTGCATGGAAGAATTCATAACCACCGCTGACATAGCAGAATTACACAATATCGCAAACATATGAAAAAGTCAGCATGCCTCACATTTAATGCTACTAAGGCATCAATTAGCGCTCATCTAACTATTCTAATACAAGATATTGCTAGTACTTAATATCACAACCAGGGCTTTATTCAACCGGCTGTAACACATCCACCAGTTCCTATCGTAATAAAAGCTGGATGTCTCACCTAAAACTCAACTGTCTACAAGCTGTTAACAAATCTATTGAAAGTGATTCATGCCATTTGCTCTGCATTACCTCACTGGCATCATGATCTGCTGAGCTACCACAACAAAATCTGTAAACCTCACACAAAAACGTGCTGGTCGCACCAAAACCCTCTTGTGCTGCCAATAGATTATACTATTTTTACCTACTCCACAAACACGTTTTTTAAAACCAACCTAAAGAGCCACCGTAAATAATTGGAGTGGATTAATATGTGGAGATGCACATCATATGCATATTAGAACAAGTCCATCTTGGGGATGTATCATGTACATTTTCTATTTGGTATTTTGTTGTGCTGATCATCTCTCACAAATCAGCATCTACAATGCAATAAAATGTTTAAAGTGTGCCACTGATTCCGAAAGAAGTATCCTGGTACTCATGACATGTTATTAGTAAAAAATGCCAAATTAGGAAGCCAAACCACAAAAAAGAGAAACATTGAAGAATACTTAAGGGCTTATTACAAGTTTGGCAGTCTCATTGACTGCTGCATAAGTAGTGGTGGTCCGAGCGTGGTGAGCTCGGCCGTCCGACCGCTGTATAACAAGCTGGGCAGATTGGCTTTCCGAAGACTGCTGCCGAACCGCTGACACCTCCAGCCAAGTCCGAGCACAGGGGCTGCAGTGCGGGCCTTTGAGACTGTGTGAGGCTCGGACCCCCAGTGAAGCAACCTACCCAATTACTAACCCTGGGCGGAGAACTACGTTCCGTTCGTGAATTTTTGGCAACTTCGCACTTCGTGGCGAGCGCGAAGTTGTCGACAACTTCGCAATCTACCGCGTAGCGTAGTAGTTTTTCTTCCTCGCGCGCTCAATAGCATTCTCGCGTGCGCGGTAATGACTTACCGTAGTTCTGCGTTCGCTTTCTCGCTTTTCTCTCCCGGTCGCGTTCGCTACGATGTTTGGAATCCGGCCGCACAATCCCATGCGACTGTGAGAACGTGAATGCGTCATTGGGATGCGCGAACATGTCATTGGGACGTGCGATCCTCCTTGCAGTGCCATGTTGGTAAGATCGCATTTCCGAACACGCAGAAACTGCAATCTGGCACAGAATATCTCCTGAGCATGTTAAAATCTTCTAAAAAATGTTCATTTAACCCCTCAGATTGTGATTTGGCTGTATTTGTTTGGGCTAGGAGTCCTCTATTTGTTTCTACTCTTTTTTTCAAGAGAAAGGAAGTGCCCCTGAGTCTCCAAATTCCTGTTCCTGTCCACCAGGCTCCTCCCAGTGCTTTGTCCATGTGGTGTTGTTCACTTTCATTTGGATTTAGAGCTGGAAGGATCACTCTTTGTGTATCTCTGCTGCATCATAGCATTTAATTGGATTTATTGAGGAATTTTGGATTTGAACTTTTCTTTTACAAGTAAGTTTGAGAATTGAGAATTGGTGTACTGTAAATGTTTGTTTGGTTTGTTTTTTTTTTAACTACAGTTTTCTGTGCTTCTCAATCTTTCTTAAAAATTATTATTGAGGAAGGCCTGTACTTTCATGAGGGGCCAAGTTGTATGTGTTTGAAGTTTCATCCAGTACGCCTAGAGGTACCCAAGGGTCCACCCATGTTTCTGTTTTGTCTGTGGCATAGGATTTAATTGCATACTCTGTTGTAGTGGAATTTAATTTTTTTCTAAAATTAGGTAACCCTAGTAGTTCATGTAGTTAGTGTAGGCCTGCTTGAGTTCATTTACTTTCTGTGGGTGGCTTGGCCAGGTGGTGGTGGCCATTTTGTGTTGTAGCCACTGTGTTTTTGCCATAGGCCTCCAAGCTTGTGGCCTACTCTGCCAGTAGGCCCAAGGGTACTACTAGAGTCCTCCTCATGTGGGTGCATGAAAGTTGTTCAACTGATTTTGGGTGTTTAAGTTGTAAGTGTTACATCATAGGTCATGGATGGCTTTGGATTGATTAGCAAACAGTTTTTTAGGTGTTGAATTGCAGGTTTTGGGTGTGTGTTGAATAATAAGCGCACTAGGTAACCCTAGACTTCAGCTCGCGTAGTTTTGGTAACTTTGCACAGTGCTACAACGCGACCATACAGTTTTTGTCTTCTTAGCGCGCTCAATGTGCGTGCTCGGGCGTGCAATAACGACATTTTGCACAGTTCGCGCTGCCGAACACGCCGAATTTGCATTCTCGCGAGCTATATCTCTCGAGTTGCCTAAAACGTTCCCGAAAATGTAGATGCTGTTCATTTTGCTAAAAGAAACTCCTCAGGTTGTCATTTGCTTGTAGTTTTTGGAGCATGGACCACTAACTGTTTCTGTCCTCTATGTACTTTGTTATTATTTGAGGGTGGCCTGACCATGTGGGCGGCTTGGTGGCCATTTTGTCAAGCAGCCAACCATTGTCCTTTTGCCATAGGAATGTATTGTCTATAAGCCATCACTAACTCTTTACAAACACCAAACAGACCTCTGAATACATGGACCACAACTGCATATAAATCTCTGCATAATTCTTCATTTGGAATATATTATCCTTTGCAATAACATTTTCCTCACAGACCATTATTTCAATTCGCACAGCCCACCGTTACACTTCACTATAATCACTGAGACATGGGTTGATCATCAAGGCTTTACCACTTTAACCAGTCCATAAACCACCTACTATTTGATTCACACGCTATGAAGCTATCGCAGACGCATATGACCACTCTTGTGCTCACACCCACCACATCACCTTCATCCTGTGAATTTCATTCAACTGCTAACATTTCCCACTTCAAAGTAACATTCTAGCTATTTTTTGTCCACCAGAAGGTCCATTATTTGAAGACCTCACCACACTCATTGTACTATTTAAGCTTCCACCCCTCTCATTTTACTTGCTGATTTTAACATATTTCGCATCATCCTACTGTAGAGGATATCGTTCTCTCAACTACCCTCAGACCACTATATTCCGAACACTTATTTCCCATCTACACACACAAAAGCCAAAACCACAGGACCTCATCCTTATATTCGATTCTCTATCCTTCCCCCAGCCTTCTTATCATTGCATAATAAGCACTGTGGTGAATATCCCTACTCCTCACAAACCAATCACTTTCTCCATTATAAAAAAAAGACCCCAAAATCTCTACCAGCCCTCTTAAACCATGTTCAAAATTATTATCACCCAGCACACCCCAACCTTTGAAATTTAACCATTCACATGCATATGATGGACGCTATTCCATGCATGCTTTCTCTCAAATGTCTCAATGAAATTTACCCAGAGCATTTCAAATCAGCTACCCTTATTAAAGACACTGATGATTCTTCCTCCTCATCGAATTATCATCCAGTCATTCCTCTGTTTCTTCTCTAAGATATTGGAATGCCCTGTCCTCAACCAACTCATTATATGTTCATGTCCTAAAACCTTCGCAATCTTTTGTAATGTGGCTTCCATATACATCGTTCAGTGGAAACTGCATTCTGCCATATCCCCAACTGTAACTATGCGTAACACAATTACCTAGCTTCCATGTCACTCTACTTGACCGATCTCTAGATGTTTAGACCATGGACCAGTCCACTGTGATCTGTTCTGTTCAAACCAGTGATATCAATGACACAGCTCTTCAATGGTTTTCCCTCTATCTATTTGACTCTCATTCTTAGGGTCTAATCATGAGTGGCTCCTTAAATTCCATCCCATACGTGAACCTCTGTTTATGCACAAGATGGGATTACAAGTTTTATTTTATTTAACTCATCCAATAATTGTAGGATGCATTAAATAAACCAACCTTCACTCAATTTTGACCTGTGAAACCTGCCAAAATGTAACAGGTAAAAGCATACAGTATTTACTGCATTATGTGAATTTTGGTATGTTACACTAAAATCTGCATGTTATTCCCCATAAACTCATAAAGTACGCTGTGGTATCATTATTATAAGGGGAGATAAATAATTATTTAAATCGTAATCAGACCCTTAGTAGAGTGGGGCACCAGTAGATCCTACCAACATCTTTTCCCATGTGTGTGTATTCCAAGGATCAGTTCTAGGGCCTCTCCTATTCTCTCTCTCTGCACCAGCTTCCTTGGTGGCACCGTTTTCTGTTTAGTTTGTCATACCATCACTGTGCTGATGTCACAAAAATCTTTTCGTGTTGCCCATCTGTCTATCTATCACCATCACACATCTCTGACTATCTCACTACAATTTGTCATTGGGTACTCTTCCAGTCCCTTTTGCTTAGCTCTACCAAGATGGAAGCGTTCTACTTTTGCTCCTTATCACATATCCAATCTCTATGAACTTCTCACAACAGCCTGACCTTTTCTCATCTTGGATAGAAATCTAAGTGTACTGTTAACCTTGAAAAGTGCATGGAAGAATTCATAACCACCGCTGACATAGCAGAATTACACAATATCGCAAACATATGAAAAAGTCAGCATGCCTCACATTTAATGCTACTAAGGCATCAATTAGCGCTCATCTAACTATTCTAATACAAGATATTGCTAGTACTTAATATCACAACCAGGGCTTTATTCAACCGGCTGTAACACATCCACCAGTTCCTATCGTAATAAAAGCTGGATGTCTCACCTAAAACTCAACTGTCTACAAGCTGTTAACAAATGTATTGAAAGTGATTCATGCCATTTGCTCTGCATTACCTCACTGGCATCATGATCTGCTGAGCTACCACAACAAAATCTGTAAACCTCACACAAAAACGTGCTGGTCGCACCAAAACCCTCTTGTGCTACCAATAGATTATACTATTTTTACCTACTCCACAAACACGTTTTTTAAAACCAACCTAAAGAGCCACCGTAAATAATTGGAGTGGATTAATATGTGGAGATGCACATCACATGCATATTAGAACAAGTCCATCTTGGGGATGTATCATGTACATTTCCTATTTGGTATTTTGTTGTGCTGATCATCTCTCACAAATCAGCATCTACAATGCAATAAAATGTATAAAGTGTGCAACTGATTCCGAAAGAAGTATCCTGGTACTCATGACATGTTATTAGTAAAAAAAGCCAAATTAGGAAGCCAAACCACAAAAAAGAGAAACATTGAAGAATACTTAAGGGCTTATTATAAGTTTGGCAGTCTCATTGACTGCTGCATAAGTAGTGGTGGTCCGAGCGTGGTGAGCTCGGCCGTCCGACCGCTGTATAACAAGCTGGGCAGATTGGCTTTCCGAAGACTGCTGCCGAACCGCTGACACCTCCAGCCAAGTCCGAGCACAGGGGCTGCAGTGCGGGCCTTTGAGACTGTGTGAGGCTCAGACCCCCAGTGAAGCCACCTACCCAATTACTAACCCTGGGTGGAGAACTACGCTCCGTTCGTGAATTTTTGGCAACTTCGCACTTCGTGGCGAGCGCGAAGTTGTCGACTACTTCGCAATCTACCGCGTAGCGTAGTAGTTTTTCTTCCTCGCGCGCTCAATAGCATTCTCGCGTGCGCGGTAATGACTTACCGTGGTTCTGCGTTCGCTTTCTCACTTTTCTCTCCCGGTCACGTTCGCTACGATGTTTGGAATCCGGCCGCACAATCCCATGCGACTTTGAGAACGTGAATACGTCATTCGGACGCGCGAACATGTCATTGGGACGTGCGATCCTCCTTGCAGCGCCATGTTGGTAAGATCGCATTTCCGAACACGCAGAAACTGCAATCTGGCACAGAATATCTCCTGAGCATGTTAAAATCTTCTAAAAAATGTTCATTTAACCTCTCAGATTGTGATTTGGCTGTATTTGTTTGGGCTAGGAGTCCTCTATTTGTTTCTACTCTTTTTTTCAAGAGAAAGGAAGTGCCCCTGAGTCTCCAACTTCCTGTTCCTGTCCACCAGGCTCCTCCCAGTGCTTTGTCCATGTGGTGTTGTTCACTTTCATTTGGATTTAGAGCTGGAAGGATCACTCTTTGTGTATCTCTGCTGCATCATAGCATTTAATTGGATTTATTGAGGAATTTTGGATTTGAACTTTTCTTTTACAAGTAAGTTTGAGAATTGAGAATTGGTGTACTGTAAATGTTTGTTTGGTTTGGGTTTTTTTTAACTACAGTTTTCTGTGCTTCTCAATCTTTCTTAAAAATTATTATTGAGGAAGGCCTGTACTTTCATGAGGGGCCAAGTTGTATGTGTTTGAAGTTTCATCCAGTACGCCTAGAGGTACCCAAGGGTCCACCCATGTTTCTGTTTTGTCTGTGGCATAGGATTTAATTGCATACTCTGTTGTAGTGGAATTTAATGTTTTTCTAAAATTAGGTAACCCTAGTAGTTCATGTAGTTAGTGTAGGCCTGCTTGAGTTCATTTACTTTCTGTGGGTGGCTTGGCCAGGTGGTGGTGGCCATTTTGTGTTGTAGCCACTGTGTTTTTGCCATAGGCCTCCAAGCTTGTGGCCTACTCTGCCAGTAGGCCCAAGGGTACTACTAGAGTCCTCCTCATGTGGGTGCATGAAAGTTGTTCAACTGATTTTGGGTGTTTAAGTTGTAAGTGTTACATCATAGGTCATGGATGGCTTTGGATTGATTAGCAAACAGTTTTTTAGGTGTTGAATTGCAGGTTTTGGGTGTGTGTTGAATAATAAGCGCACTAGGTAACCCTAGACTTCAGCTCGCGTAGTTTTGGTAACTTTGCACAGTGCTACAACGCGACCATACAGTTTTTGTCTTTTTAGCGCGCTCAATGTGCATGCTCGGGCGCGCAATAACGACATTTTGCACAGTTCGCGCTGCCGAACACGCCGAATTTGCATTCTCGCGAGCTATATCTCTCGAGTTGCCTAAAACGTTCCCGAAAATGTAGATGCTGTTCATTTTGCTAAAAGAAACTCCTCAGGTTGTCATTTGCTTGTAGTTTTTGGAGCATGGACCACTAACTGTTTCTGTCCTCTATGTACTTTGTTATTATTTGAGGGTGGCCTGACCATGTGGGCGGCTTGGTGGCCATTTTGTCAAGCAGCCAACCATTGTCCTTTTGCCATAGGAATGTATTGTCTATAAGCCATCACTAACTCTTTACAAACACCAAACAGACCTCTGAATACATGGACCACAACTGCATATAAATCTCTGCATAATTCTTCATTTGGAATATATTATCCTTTGCAATAACATTTTCCTCACAGACCATTATTTCAATTCGCACAGCCCACCGTTACACTTCACTATAATCACTGAGACATGGGTTGATCATCAAGGCTTTACCACTTTAACCAGTCCATAAACCACCTACTATTTGATTCACACGCTATGAAGCTATCGCAGACGCATATGACCACTCTTGTGCTCACACCCACCACATCACCTTCATCCTGTGAATTTCATTCAACTGCTAACATTTCCCACTTCAAAGTAACATTCTAGCTATTTTTTGTCCACCAGAAGGTCCATTATTTGAAGACCTCACCACACTCATTGTACTATTTAAGCTTCCACCCCTCTCATTTTACTTGCTGATTTTAACATATTTCGCATCATCCTACTGTAGAGGATATCGTTCTCTCAACTACCCTCAGACCACTATATTCCGAACACTTATTTCCCATCTACACACACAAAAGCCAAAACCACAGGACCTCATCCTTATATTCGATTCTCTATCCTTCCCCCAGACTTCTTATCATTGCATAATAAGCACTGTGGTGAATATCCCTACTCCTCACAAACCAATCACTTTCTCCATTATAAAAAAAAGACCCCAAAATCTCTACCAGCCCTCTTAAACCATGTTCAAAATTATTATCACCCAGCACACCCCAACCTTTGAAATTTAACCATTCACATGCATATGATGGACGCTATTCCATGCATGCTTTCTCTCAAATGTCTCAATGAAATTTACCCAGAGCATTTCAAATCAGCTACCCTTATTAAAGACACTGATGATTCTTCCTCCTCATCGAATTATCATCCAGTCATTCCTCTGTTTCTTCTCTAAGATATTGGAATGCCCTGTCCTCAACCAACTCATTATATGTTCATGTCCTAAAACCTTCGCAATCTTTTGTAATGTGGCTTCCATATACATCGTTCAGTGGAAACTGCATTCTGCCATATCCCCAACTGTAACTATGCGTAACACAATTACCTAGCTTCCATGTCACTCTACTTGACCGATCTCTAGATGTTTAGACCATGGACCAGTCCACTGTGATCTGTTCTGTTCAAACCAGTGATATCAATGACACAGCTCTTCAATGGTTTTCCCTCTATCTATTTGACTCTCATTCTTAGGGTCTAATCATGAGTGGCTCCTTAAATTCCATCCCATACGTGAACCTCTGTTTATGCACAAGATGGGATTACAAGTTTTATTTTATTTAACTCATCCAATAATTGTAGGATGCATTAAATAAACCAACCTTCACTCAATTTTGACCTGTGAAACCTGCCAAAATGTAACAGGTAAAAGCATACAGTATTTACTGCATTATGTGAATTTTGGTATGTTACACTAAAATCTGCATGTTATTCCCCATAAACTCATAAAGTACGCTGTGGTATCATTATTATAAGGGGAGATAAATAATTATTTAAATCGTAATCAGACCCTTAGTAGAGTGGGGCACCAGTAGATCCTACCAACATCTTTTCCCATGTGTGTGTATTCCAAGGATCAGTTCTAGGGCCTCTCCTATTCTCTCTCTCTGCACCAGCTTCCTTGGTGGCACCGTTTTCTGTTTAGTTTGTCATACCATCACTGTGCTGATGTCACAAAAATCTTTTCGTGTTGCCCATCTGTCTATCTATCACCATCACACATCTCTGACTATCTCACTACAATTTGTCATTGGGTACTCTTCCAGTCCCTTTTGCTTAGCTCTACCAAGATGGAAGCGTTCTACTTTTGCTCCTTATCACATATCCAATCTCTATGAACTTCTCACAACAGCCTGACCTTTTCTCATCTTGGATAGAAATCTAAGTGTACTGTTAACCTTGAAAAGTGCATGGAAGAATTCATAACCACCGCTGACATAGCAGAATTACACAATATCGCAAACATATGAAAAAGTCAGCATGCCTCACATTTAATGCTACTAAGGCATCAATTAGCGCTCATCTAACTATTCTAATACAAGATATTGCTAGTACTTAATATCACAACCAGGGCTTTATTCAACCGGCTGTAACACATCCACCAGTTCCTATCGTAATAAAAGCTGGATGTCTCACCTAAAACTCAACTGTCTACAAGCTGTTAACAAATGTATTGAAAGTGATTCATGCCATTTGCTCTGCATTACCTCACTGGCATCATGATCTGCTGAGCTACCACAACAAAATCTGTAAACCTCACACAAAAACGTGCTGGTCGCACCAAAACCCTCTTGTGCTACCAATAGATTATACTATTTTTACCTACTCCACAAACACGTTTTTTAAAACCAACCTAAAGAGCCACCGTAAATAATTGGAGTGGATTAATATGTGGAGATGCACATCATATGCATATTAGAACAAGTCCATCTTGGGGATGTATCATGTACATTTCCTATTTGGTATTTTGTTGTGCTGATCATCTCTCACAAATCAGCATCTACAATGCAATAAAATGTATAAAGTGTGCAACTGATTCCGAAAGAAGTATCCTGGTACTCATGACATGTTATTAGTAAAAAAAGCCAAATTAGGAAGCCAAACCACAAAAAAGAGAAACATTGAAGAATACTTAAGGGCTTATTATAAGTTTGGCAGTCTCATTGACTGCTGCATAAGTAGTGGTGGTCCGAGCGTGGTGAGCTCGGCCGTCCGACCGCTGTATAACAAGCTGGGCAGATTGGCTTTCCGAAGACTGCTGCCGAACCGCTGACACCTCCAGCCAAGTCCGAGCACAGGGGCTGCAGTGCGGGCCTTTGAGACTGTGTGAGGCTCAGACCCCCAGTGAAGCCACCTACCCAATTACTAACCCTGGGTGGAGAACTACGCTCCGTTCGTGAATTTTTGGCAACTTCGCACTTCGTGGCGAGCGCGAAGTTGTCGACTACTTCGCAATCTACCGCGTAGCGTAGTAGTTTTTCTTCCTCGCGCGCTCAATAGCATTCTCGCGTGCGCGGTAATGACTTACCGTGGTTCTGCGTTCGCTTTCTCACTTTTCTCTCCCGGTCACGTTCGCTACGATGTTTGGAATCCGGCCGCACAATCCCATGCGACTTTGAGAACGTGAATACGTCATTCGGACGCGCGAACATGTCATTGGGACGTGCGATCCTCCTTGCAGCGCCATGTTGGTAAGATCGCATTTCCGAACACGCAGAAACTGCAATCTGGCACAGAATATCTCCTGAGCATGTTAAAATCTTCTAAAAAATGTTCATTTAACCTCTCAGATTGTGATTTGGCTGTATTTGTTTGGGCTAGGAGTCCTCTATTTGTTTCTACTCTTTTTTTCAAGAGAAAGGAAGTGCCCCTGAGTCTCCAACTTCCTGTTCCTGTCCACCAGGCTCCTCCCAGTGCTTTGTCCATGTGGTGTTGTTCACTTTCATTTGGATTTAGAGCTGGAAGGATCACTCTTTGTGTATCTCTGCTGCATCATAGCATTTAATTGGATTTATTGAGGAATTTTGGATTTGAACTTTTCTTTTACAAGTAAGTTTGAGAATTGAGAATTGGTGTACTGTAAATGTTTGTTTGGTTTGGGTTTTTTTTAACTACAGTTTTCTGTGCTTCTCAATCTTTCTTAAAAATTATTATTGAGGAAGGCCTGTACTTTCATGAGGGGCCAAGTTGTATGTGTTTGAAGTTTCATCCAGTACGCCTAGAGGTACCCAAGGGTCCACCCATGTTTCTGTTTTGTCTGTGGCATAGGATTTAATTGCATACTCTGTTGTAGTGGAATTTAATTTTTTTCTAAAATTAGGTAACCCTAGTAGTTCATGTAGTTAGTGTAGGCCTGCTTGAGTTCATTTACTTTCTGTGGGTGGCTTGGCCAGGTGGTGGTGGCCATTTTGTGTTGTAGCCACTGTGTTTTTGCCATAGGCCTCCAAGCTTGTGGCCTACTCTGCCAGTAGGCCCAAGGGTACTACTAGAGTCCTCCTCATGTGGGTGCATGAAAGTTGTTCAACTGATTTTGGGTGTTTAAGTTGTAAGTGTTACATCATAGGTCATGGATGGCTTTGGATTGATTAGCAAACAGTTTTTTAGGTGTTGAATTGCAGGTTTTGGGTGTGTGTTGAATAATAAGCGCACTAGGTAACCCTAGACTTCAGCTCGCGTAGTTTTGGTAACTTTGCACAGTGCTACAACGCGACCATACAGTTTTTGTCTTTTTAGCGCGCTCAATGTGCGTGCTCGGGCGCGCGATAACGACGTTTTGTACAGTTCGCGCTGCCGAACACGCCGAATTTGCATTCTCGCGAGCTATATCTCTCGAGTTGCCTAAAACGTTCCCGAAAATGTAGATGCTGTTCATTTTGCTAAAAGAAACTCCTCAGGTTGTCATTTGCTTGTAGTTTTTGGAGCATGGACCACTAACTGTTTCTGTCCTCTATGTACTTTGTTATTATTTGAGGGTGGCCTGACCATGTGGGCGGCTTGGCGGCCATTTTGTCAAGCAGCCAACCATTGTCCTTTTGCCATAGGAATGTATTGTCTATAAGCCATCACTAACTCTTTACAAACACCAAACAGACCTCTGAATGCATGGACCACAACTGCATATAAATCTCTGCATAATTCTTCATTTGGAATATATTATCCTTTGCAATAACATTTTCCTCACAGACCATTATTTCAATTCGCACAGCCCACCGTTACACTTCACTATAATCACTGAGACATGGGTTGATCATCAAGGCTTTACCACTTTAACCAGTCCATAAACCACCTACTATTTGATTCACACGCTATGAAGCTATCGCAGACGCATATGACCACTCTTGTGCTCACACCCACCACATCACCTTCATCCTGTGAATTTCATTCAACTGCTAACATTTCCCACTTCAAAGTAACATTCTAGCTATTTTTTGTCCACCAGAAGGTCCATTATTTGAAGACCTCACCACACTCATTGTACTATTTAAGCTTCCACCCCTCTCATTTTACTTGCTGATTTTAACATATTTCGCATCATCCTACTGTAGAGGATATCGTTCTCTCAACTACCCTCAGACCACTATATTCCGAACACTTATTTCCCATCTACACACACAAAAGCCAAAACCACAGGACCTCATCCTTATATTCGATTCTCTATCCTTCCCCCAGCCTTCTTATCATTGCATAATAAGCACTGTGGTGAATATCCCTACTCCTCACAAACCAATCACTTACTCCATTATAAAAAAAAGACCCCAAAATCTCTACCAGCCCTCTTAAACCATGTTCAAAATTATTATCACCCAGCACACCCCAACCTTTGAAATTTAACCATTCACATGCATATGATGGACGCTATTCCATGCATGCTTTCTCTCAAATGTCTCAATGAAATTTACCCAGAGCATTTCAAATCAGCTACCCTTATTAAAGACACTGATGATTCTTCCTCCTCATCGAATTATCATCCAGTCATTCCTCTGTTTCTTCTCTAAGGTATTGGAATGCCCTGTCCTTAACCAACTCATTATATGTTCATGTCCTAAAACCTTCGCAATCTTTTGTAATGTGGCTTCCATATACATCGTTCAGTGGAAACTGCATTCTGCCATATCCCCAACTGTAACTATGCGTAACACAATTACCTAGCTTCCATGTCACTCTACTTGACCGATCTCTAGATGTTTAGACCATGGACCAGTCCACTGTGATCTGTTCTGTTCAAACCAGTGATATCAATGACACAGCTCTTCAATGGTTTTCCCTCTATCTATTTGACTCTCATTCTTAGGGTCTAATCATGAGTGGCTCCTTAAATTCCATCCCATACGTGAACCTCTGTTTATGCACAAGATGGGATTACAAGTTTTATTTTATTTAACTCATCCAATAATTGTAGGATGCATTAAATAAACCAACCTTCACTCAATTTTGACCTGTGAAACCTGCTAAAATGTAACAGGTAAAAACATACAGTATTTACTGCATTATGTGAATTTTGGTATGTTACACTAAAATCTGCATGTTATTCCCCATAAACTCATAAAGTACGCTGTGGTATCATTATTATAAGGGGAGATAAATAATTATTTAAATCGTAATCAGACCCTTAGTAGAGTGGGGCACCAGTAGATCCTACCAACATCTTTTCCCATGTGTGTGTATTCCAAAGATCAGTTCTAGGGCCTCTCCTATTCTCTCTCTCTGCACCAGCTTCCTTGGTGGCACCGTTTTCTGTTTAGTTTGTCATACCATCACTGTGCTGATGTCACAAAAATCTTTTCGTGTTGCCCATCTGTCTATCTATCACCATCACACATCTCTGACTATCTCACTACAATTTGTCATTGGGTACTCTTCCAGTCCCTTTTGCTTAGCTCTACCAAGATGGAAGCGTTCTACTTTTGCTCCTTATCACATATCCAATCTCTATGAACTTCTCACAACAGCCTGACCTTTTCTCTTCTTGGATAGAAATCTAAGTGTACTGTTAACCTTGAAAAGTGCATGGAAGAATTCATAACCACCGCTGACATAGCAGAATTACACAATATCGCAAACATATGAAAAAGTCAGCATGCCTCACATTTAATGCTACTAAGGCATCAATTAGCGCTCATCTAACTATTCTAATACAAGATATTGCTAGTACTTAATATCACAACCAGGGCTTTATTCAACCGGCTGTAACACATCCACAAGTTCCTATCGTAATAAAAGCTGGATGTCTCACTTAAAACTCAACTGTCTACAAGCTGTTAACAAATGTATTGAAAGTGATTCATGCCATTTGCTCTGCATTACCTCACTGGCATCATGATCTGCTGAGCTACCACAACAAAATCTGTAAACCTAACACAAAAACGTGCTGGTCGCACCAAAACCCTCTTGTGCTACCAATAGATTATACTATTTTTACCTACTCCACAAACACGTTTTTTAAAACCAACCTAAAGAGCCACCGTAAATAATTGGAGTGGATTAATATGTGGAGATGCACATCATATGCATATTAGAACAAGTCCATCTTGGGGATGTATCATGTACATTTCCTATTTGGTATTTTGTTGTGCTGATCATCTCTCACAAATCAGCATCTACAATGCAATAAAATGTATAAAGTGTGCAACTGATTCCGAAAGAAGTATCCTGGTACTCATGACATGTTATTAGTAAAAAAAGCCAAATTAGGAAGCCAAACCACAAAAAAGAGAAACATTGAAGAATACTTAAGGGCTTATTATAAGTTTGGCAGTCTCATTGACTGCTGCATAAGTAGTGGTGGTCCGAGCGTGGTGAGCTCGGCCGTCCGACCGCTGTATAACAAGCTGGGCAGATTGGCTTTCCGAAGACTGCTGCCGAACCGCTGACACCTCCAGCCAAGTCCGAGCACAGGGGCTGCAGTGCGGGCCTTTGAGACTGTGTGAGGCTCAGACCCCCAGTGAAGCCACCTACCCAATTACTAACCCTGGGTGGAGAACTAAGCTCCGTTCGTGAATTTTTGGCAACTTCGCACTTCGTGGCGAGCGCGAAGTTGTCGACAACTTCGCAATCTACCGCGTAGCGTAGTAGTTTTT
The DNA here is from genome assembly GCF_964261635.1 of Lissotriton helveticus. NCBI lineage: Eukaryota > Metazoa > Chordata > Amphibia > Caudata > Salamandridae > Lissotriton > Lissotriton helveticus. The sequence goes on along the minus strand of NC_136063.1, from coordinate 340,414,947 downwards.
CCTTCCTCGCGCGCTCAATAGCATTCTCGCGTGCGCGGTAATGACTTACCGTGGTTCTGCGTTCGCTTTCTCGCTTTTCTCTCCCGGTCACGTTCGCTACGATGTTTGGAATCCGGCCGCACAATCCCATGCGACTTTGAGAACGTGAATACGTCATTCGGACGCGCGAACATGTCATTGGGACGTGCGATCCTCCTTGCAGCGCCATGTTGGTAAGATCGCATTTCCGAACACGCAGAAACTGCAATCTGGCACAGAATATCTCCTGAGCATGTTAAAATCTTCTAAAAAATGTTCATTTAACCTCTCAGATTGTGATTTGGCTGTATTTGTTTGGGCTAGGAGTCCTCTATTTGTTTCTACTCTTTTTTTCAAGAGAAAGGAAGTGCCCCTGAGTCTCCAACTTCCTGTTCCTGTCCACCAGGCTCCTCCCAGTGCTTTGTCCATGTGGTGTTGTTCACTTTCATTTGGATTTAGAGCTGGAAGGATCACTCTTTGTGTATCTCTGCTGCATCATAGCATTTAATTGGATTTATTGAGGAATTTTGGATTTGAACTTTTCTTTTACAAGTAAGTTTGAGAATTGAGAATTGGTGTACTGTAAATGTTTGTTTGGTTTGGGTTTTTTTTAACTACAGTTTTCTGTGCTTCTCAATCTTTCTTAAAAATTATTATTGAGGGAGGCCTGTACTTTCATGAGGGGCCAAGTTGTATGTGTTTGAAGTTTCATCCAGTACGCCTAGAGGTACCCAAGGGTCCACCCATGTTTCTGTTTTGTCTGTGGCATAGGATTTAATTGCATACTCTGTTGTAGTGGAATTTAATTTTTTTCTAAAATTAGGTAACCCTAGTAGTTCATGTAGTTAGTGTAGGCCTGCTTGAGTTCATTTACTTTCTGTGGGTGGCTTGGCCAGGTGGTGGTGGCCATTTTGTGTTGTAGCCACTGTGTTTTTGCCATAGGCCTCCAAGCTTGTGGCCTACTCTGCCAGTAGGCCCAAGGGTACTACTAGAGTCCTCCTCATGTGGGTGCATGAAAGTTGTTCAACTGATTTTGGGTGTTTAAGTTGTAAGTGTTACATCATAGGTCATGGATGGCTTTGGATTGATTAGCAAACAGTTTTTTAGGTGTTGAATTGCAGGTTTTGGGTGTGTGTTGAATAATAAGCGCACTAGGTAACCCTAGACTTCAGCTCGCGTAGTTTTGGTAACTTTGCACAGTGCTACAACGCGACCATACAGTTTTTGTCTTTTTAGCGCGCTCAATGTGCGTGCTCGGGCGCGCGATAACGACGTTTTGTACAGTTCGCGCTGCCGAACACACCGAATTTGCATTCTCGCGAGCTATATCTCTCGAGTTGCCTAAAACGTTCCCGAAAATGTAGATGCTGTTCATTTTGCTAAAAGAAACTCCTCGGGTTGTCATTTGCTTGTAGTTTTTGGAGCATGGACCACTAACTGTTTCTGTCCTCTATGTACTTTGAAATTATTTGAGGGTGGCCTGACCATGTGGGCGGCTTGGCGGCCATTTTGTCAAGCAGCCAACCATTGTCCTTTTGCCATAGGAATGTATTGTCTATAAGCCATCACTAACTCTTTACAAACACCAAACAGACCTCTGAATACATGGACCACAACTGCATATAAATCTCTGCATAATTCTTCATTTGGAATATATTATCCTTTGCAATAACATTTTCCTCACAGACCATTATTTCAATTCGCACAGCCCACCGTTACACTTCACTATAATCACTGAGACATGGGTTGATCATCAAGGCTTTACCACTTTAACCAGTCCGTAAACCACCTACTATTTGATTCACACGCTATGAAGCTATCGCAGACGCATATGACCACTCTTGTGCTCACACCCACCACATCACCTTCATCCCGTGAATTTCATTCAACTGCTAACATTTCCCACTTCAAAGTAACATTCTAGCTATTTTTTGTCCACCAGAAGGTCCATTATTTGAAGACCTCACTACACTCATTGTACTATTTAAGCTTCCACCCCTCTCATTTTACTTGCTGATTTTAACATATTTCGTATCATCCTACTGTAGAGGATATCGTTCTCTCAACTACCCTCAGACCACTATATTCCGAACACTTATTTCCCATCTACACACGCAAAAGCCAAAACCACAGGACCTCATCCTTATATTCGATTCTCTATCCTTCCCCCAGCCTTCTTATCATTGCATAATAAGCACTGTGGTGAATATCCCTACTCCTCACAAACCAATCACTTTCTCCATTATAAAAAAAAGACCCCAAAATCTCTACCAGCCCTCTTAAACCATGTTCAAAATTATTATCACCCAGCACACCCCAACCTTTGAAATTTAACCATTCACATGCATATGATGGACGCTATTCCATGCATGCTTTCTCTCAAATGTCTCAATGAAATTTACCCAGAGCATTTCAAATCAGCTACCCTTATTAAAGACACTGATGATTCTTCCTCCTCATCGAATTATCATCCAGTCATTCCTCTGTTTCTTCTCTAAGATATTGGAATGCCCTGTCCTCAACCAACTCATTATATGTTCATGTCCTAAAACCTTCGCAATCTTTTGTAATGTGGCTTCCATATACATCGTTCAGTGGAAACTGCATTCTGCCATATTCCCAACTGTAACTATGCGTAACACAATTACCTAGCTTCCATGTCACTCTATTTGACCGATCTCTAGATGTTTAGACCATGGACCAGTCCACTGTGATCTGTTCTGTTCAAACCAGTGATATCAATGACACAGCTCTTCAATGGTTTTCCCTCTATCTATTTGACTCTCATTCTTAGGGTCTAATCATGAGTGGCTCCTTAAATTCCATCCCATACGTGAACCTCTGTTTATGCACAAGATGGGATTACAAGTTTTATTTTATTTAACTCATCCAATAATTGTAGGATGCATTAAATAAACCAACCTTCACTCAATTTTGACATGTGAAACCTGCCAAAATGTAACAGGTAAAAACATACAGTATTTACTGCATTATGTGAATTTTGGTATGTTACACTAAAATCTGCATGTTATTCCCCATAAACTCATAAAGTACGCTGTGGTATCATTATTATAAGGGGAGATAAATAATTATTTAAATCGTAATCAGACCCTTAGTAGAGTGGGGCACCAGTAGATCCTACCAACATCTTTTCCCATGTGTGTGTATTCCAAGGATCAGTTCTAGGGCCTCTCCTATTCTCTCTCTCTGCACCAGCTTCCTTGGTGGCACCGTTTTCTGTTTAGTTTGTCATACCATCACTGTGCTGATGTCACAAAAATCTTTTCGTGTTGCCCATCTGTCTATCTATCACCATCACACATCTCTGACTATCTCACTACAAATTGTCATTGGGTAATCTTCCAGTCCCTTTTGCTTAGCTCTACCAAGATGGAAGCGTTCTACTTTTGCTCCTTATCACATATCCAATCTCTATGAACTTCTCACAACAGCCTGACCTTTTCTCTTCTTGGATAGAAATCTAAGTGTACTGTTAACCTTGAAAAGTGCATGGAAGAATTCATAACCACCGCTGACATAGCAGAATTACACAATATCGCAAACATATGAAAAAGTCAGCATGCCTCACATTTAATGCTACTAAGGCATCAATTAGCGCTCATCTAACTATTCTAATACAAGATATTGCTAGTACTTAATATCACAACCAGGGCTTTATTCAACCGGCTGTAACACATCCACCAGTTCCTATCGTAATAAAAGCTGGATGTCTCACCTAAAACTCAACTGTCTACAAGCTGTTAACAAATGTATTGAAAGTGATTCATGCCATTTGCTCTGCATTACCTCACTGGCATCATGATCTGCTGAGCTACCACAACAAAATCTGTAAACCTCACACAAAAACGTGCTGGTCGCACCAAAACCCTCTTGTGCTACCAATAGATTATACTATTTTTACCTACTCCACAAACACGTTTTTTAAAACCAACCTAAAGAGCCACCGTAAATAATTGGAGTGGATTAATATGTGGAGATGCACATCATATGCATATTAGAACAAGTCCATCTTGGGGATGTATCATGTACATTTCCTATTTGGTATTTTGTTGTGCTGATCATCTCTCACAAATCAGCATCTACAATGCAATAAAATGTATAAAGTGTGCAACTGATTCCGAAAGAAGTATCCTGGTACTCATGACATGTTATTAGTAAAAAAAGCCAAATTAGGAAGCCAAACCACAAAAAAGAGAAACATTGAAGAATACTTAAGGGCTTATTATAAGTTTGGCAGTCTCATTGACTGCTGCATAAGTAGTGGTGGTCCGAGCGTGGTGAGCTCGGCCGTCCGACCGCTGTATAACAAGCTGGGCAGATTGGCTTTCCGAAGACTGCTGCCGAACCGCTGACACCTCCAGCCAAGTCCGAGCACAGGGGCTGCAGTGCGGGCCTTTGAGACTGTGTGAGGCTCAGACCCCCAGTGAAGCCACCTACCCAATTACTAACCCTGGGTGGAGAACTAAGCTCCGTTCGTGAATTTTTGGCAACTTCGCACTTCGTGGCGAGCGCGAAGTTGTCGACTACTTCGCAATCTACCGCGTAGCGTAGTAGTTTTTCCTTCCTCGCGCGCTCAATAGCATTCTCGCGTGCGCGGTAATGACTTACCGTGGTTCTGCGTTCGCTTTCTCGCTTTTCTCTCCCGGTCACGTTCGCTACGATGTTTGGAATCCGGCCGCACAATCCCATGCGACTTTGAGAACGTGAATACGTCATTCGGACGCGCGAACATGTCATTGGGACGTGCGATCCTCCTTGCAGCGCCATGTTGGTAAGATCGCATTTCCGAACACGCAGAAACTGCAATCTGGCACAGAATATCTCCTGAGCATGTTAAAATCTTCTAAAAAATGTTCATTTAACCTCTCAGATTGTGATTTGGCTGTATTTGTTTGGGCTAGGAGTCCTCTATTTGTTTCTACTCTTTTTTTCAAGAGAAAGGAAGTGCCCCTGAGTCTCCAACTTCCTGTTCCTGTCCACCAGGCTCCTCCCAGTGCTTTGTCCATGTGGTGTTGTTCACTTTCATTTGGATTTAGAGCTGGAAGGATCACTCTTTGTGTATCTCTGCTGCATCATAGCATTTAATTGGATTTATTGAGGAATTTTGGATTTGAACTTTTCTTTTACAAGTAAGTTTGAGAATTGAGAATTGGTGTACTGTAAATGTTTGTTTGGTTTGGGTTTTTTTAACTACAGTTTTCTGTGCTTCTCAATCTTTCTTAAAAATTATTATTGAGGGAGGCCTGTACTTTCATGAGGGGCCAAGTTGTATGTGTTTGAAGTTTCATCCAGTACGCCTAGAGGTACCCAAGGGTCCACCCATGTTTCTGTTTTGTCTGTGGCATAGGATTTAATTGCATACTCTGTTGTAGTGGAATTGAATTTTTTTCAAAAATTAGGTAACCCTAGTAGTTCATGTAGTTAGTGTAGGCCTGCTTGAGTTCATTTACTTTCTGTGGGTGGCTTGGCCAGGTGGTGGTGGCCATTTTGTGTTGTAGCCACTGTGTTTTTGCCATAGGCCTCCAAGCTTGTGGCCTACTCTGCCAGTAGGCCCAAGGGTACTACTAGAGTCCTCCTCATGTGGGTGCATGAAAGTTGTTCAACTGATTTTGGGTGTTTAAGTTGTAAGTGTTACATCATAGGTCATGGATGGCTTTGGATTGATTAGCAAACAGTTTTTTAGGTGTTGAATTGCAGGTTTTGGGTGTGTGTTGAATAATAAGCGCACTAGGTAACCCTAGACTTCAGCTCGCGTAGTTTTGGTAACTTTGCACAGTGCTACAACGCGACCATACAGTTTTTGTCTTTTTAGCGCGCTCAATGTGCGTGCTCGGGCGCGCGATAACGACGTTTTGTACAGTTCGCGCTGCCGAACACGCCGAATTTGCATTCTCGCGAGCTATATCTCTCGAGTTGCCTAAAACGTTCCCGAAAATGTAGATGCTGTTCATTTTGCTAAAAGAAACTCCTCAGGTTGTCATTTGCTTGTAGTTTTTGGAGCATGGACCACTAACTGTTTCTGTCCTCTATGTACTTTGTTATTATTTGAGGGTGGCCTGACCATGTGGGCGGCTTGGCGGCCATTTTGTCAAGCAGCCAACCATTGTCCTTTTGCCATAGGAATGTATTGTCTGTCTTCTCTTTCTTTTCATGTTTTTGTGGGTGGCCAGGCCATGTGGGGGCAGCCATTTTGTGTTTGGAGCCACTGTGTTCTTTTTTTTCCATAGGCCTCCAAGCTTGTGGCCTACTCTGCCAGTAGGCCCAAGGGTACTACTAGAGTCCTCATCATGTGGGTGCATGAAAGTTGTTCAACTGATTTTGGGTGTTTAAGTTTTAAGTGTTACATCATAGGTCATGGATGGCTTTGGATTGATTAGCAAAATGTTTTTTGGGTGTTGAATTGCAGGTTTTGGGTGTGTGTTGAATAATATGCGCACTAGGTAACCCTAGAATTCAGCGCGCGTAGTTTTGGTAACTTTGCACAGTGCTACAACGCGACCATACAGTTTTTGTCTTCTTCGCGCGCTCAATGTGCGTGCTCGGGCACGTGATAACGACGTTTTGTACAGTTTGCGCTGCCGAACACGCGGAATTTGCATTCTCGCGAGCTATATCTCTCGAGTTGCCTAAAACGTTCCCGAAAATGTAGATGCTGTTCATTTTGCTAAAAGAAACTCCTCAGGTTGTTATTTGCTTGTAGTTTTTGGAGCATGGACCACTTACTGTTTCTGTCCTCTATGTACTTTGTTATTATTTGAGGGTGGCCTGACCATGTGGGCGGCTTGGCGGCCATTTTGTCAAGCAGCCAACCATTGTCCTTTTGCCATAGAAATGTATTGTCTGTCTTCTCTTTCTTTTCATGTTTTTGTGGGTGGCCAGGCCATGTGGGGGCGGCCTTTTTGTGTGACCTTCCATCGTGGTTTAGTTTTTTTGCCGCAGGCCTACAAACTTGTGTGATTTTTTTCTGCCTGTAGGCCTAGAGTCCCAGAGATAGTCAGCGGGATGATTGATGTAGCGTTGTCCATTTTGTCTGTTGAATTTAACATCATTTAGGGCATGGGTGGCAATGCATTGAATTTTCAAATGTAGTGTTTGGGGTGTTATTTGTTTGGGTGAAAAAAACTCTAAATGCCTTTGTTGTTTGTGTTGTTGTGTAACTTTCAAACCTTGTAGCCATGGGGATTTTCTTTTTTGCATTAAGCTGTGATGCAGGCATCCTCCTTTTTCTGGCCATATAGGGAGGGATATAGGCCTGCTTGACTTTATTGTTTTCTGGCCTTTGCCCTTTACCCATGTACCTGTAATGAGAGTGCCCGTGTGGAGCTGGGGTGGTAGTAGTAGTGTGCTGTTTTGTTTTTGACAAATTGGCCTGTGTCTTGCCATTGTTCCTGTTGGCTTACTACTGTTCACATCCCCATTGCTATCTGCTGCAGGTCACTGATGCTACATCCATCCGAAATGATGCACAAATTAAGGATAAACAAGTTCCACTTCCACTACATTAGCTTTTTAGTTCTTTGCTATTCTTACTCTTACTGGTTGTACTAATACTTCTAGTATTAATTAAAATTAAAGCTAAAAAAAATCCACATTCGACTGATGTTGTTAACTTCTGCCTTCTTTGCTTGTAGGTGCTGAAGAGGAGGTGTCATCATTCATCGCCTGTTCTACTGCCAGACGGACGTCCTTCTGTACTACGTCACGTGTGGTGTGACTAACCTGACCAGACATCATTCTAAGCAACTTGTGCAACTGAGTGCTGCTGCTGACATCTGAAGAAGATGGGCCCAAAGAAAGCAGGTACCAGGTCCTCCAAGACCAAGAAAGTAGCTGAGAAGAAGGAAGAACAGAACAAGGAAGTGACACTTAAGTCTGGTGTTGACCGGAAAAACTTTTTGGGGCAAAAAAAAGTACGCCTGCAGCAGCAGTGACCGGGGTCCAAGCTGGGGTCAGCACCTCCGCATCAGTGGGCCCAAGCCACCAACCCAGGCCCAAGCAGATGAGTGGGGAAGAGGTAGCCAGCCTAATGGTGGAAAGCAGTGATACTGAGCCTGAGCTGAACTTATCGCTATCTCAAAGTAGTACACATTCCACGCAAGAGGGAACACAGCAGAAAAGTGGTGAACAACAACCAGCGCCCGCAATAGTAGATGTTCAACCTGAGCCACCACCCACAATAGTAGTTGTTCAACAACAACCACCTCCCGCAATAGTAGATGCTCAATGAAAACAACAACCACAACCACCGCCCGCAATAGTAGTTGTTCCACAACCACCGCCCGCAATAGTAGATGCTCAACGAAAAGAACAACCACAACCACCGCCTGCAATAGTTGTTGTTCAAGAACCACCACCGGCAATAGTAGTTGTTGTTCCTCCCGAAGTCGGGGCAGTTCAGGAAATTGAGCCTGATGCAGAGCAAGAAGGCGAGGCAGCACCTCATGCAGGAGATCTATTGTTTTCCAAATCCCCACCAAGGAAAAGGAGGGTTAGTCCATTGAGTTCTTCGCCAAGCATCCCTTCTGATGATCTTGATCTCAATTGGGAGCCACAACAATCTCAGCATGGAGAGGGAGAGACATCCCAAGAAGACCAGGTTATGGAAAAGGAAGGTTCCAGGAAGCCTACCACCTATGGAGTGCGATGTTGAGCAGCCAGGTAATGATGGTGATGATGAGTCAGACCCAGTCATCACAAGCATTACTCCTGGCCCTGAGGACATGGAGACCAACATTTTAACCCTATCAAGAATGGCTGCGACTAGGGATGTAGCACGCCTACCACCAACACAGGCCACACCAAAACTACCTCCAGCTTCCATTTTTACATTTGCACACAGCCGGCAGCGTCCTACATCCAGCACAAGTTCCACCTCAGCAGAAGTAGGTAGTGGTACTACTGCGCAGCCACATAGTGAAATTCACCACACAACAACCTCCAGTTCATCCGGCATTGGAAGTGGCACCTCTAGCAGGAGACAAAAGTTAAGCTCCCCAGTGTGGGACTTCTTTACAGTTAGCGCAAATGAGGAGAACATTGCTATATGCTCCATTTGTCATTCCTCTGTTAGTCGTGGTAAGCTTGGTACAAACTATGGTACCGGAGGCCAAATGACCCATATGAAAAAACACCACGCAATCAAGTGGGAGGACCATCTACGTCTCATAAAAGCAGGAACCATTAATGTTGGTGAGGAAGCAGTAGAAGGTCCACAGGTCGAACAGGAAGAAGAGGGAGACAATCTATCTGGTAGTGGTACACTAAGTACCCCTGTCCGACTCCCCAGCACTGCAGTGGTAGATCCCACATCCTCCGCATCAGCAACATCTCTGTGGCACCAGAGTAAGAGTAACCCGGAGACACCAAGGAGTACGGGTGCAAAGTCTGCGACGCGAATGACAGCATCGGGCACAATAGAAAGAAATACTAAGCAGCGTACCATTGTTAGCATGTTTAGGCAGGAGGGAAAGTACGAGCGCAACCACCCAATAGCACGTTTGTACAATGCTAAGCTTGCTAAAATGTTAGCTCTGGACCTTCTCCCTTTTTCTTTTGTTGAAGGGGTGGGTTTCCTGGAATTTGTGTCAACCCTCTGCCCAAAATGGAATGTTCCCAGCCGCTACTATTTTGCCAGAGTTGCTGTTCCAGCACTACACCACGACGTGCTGGAATGGCTTGGAAAAGCCTTGCAGCAGAGTCCTGTGCATAGTATCCACCTGACAACAGACATGTGGACCAGTAGCCAAGCCACTGATTACATGTGCATCACTGCACACTGGATCTCTTTTACAGGTGTTAGAGACAAGATATCTACAGGCATTGACACTACTGAGATTTTTAATGATACTCGCAAACATGCTACTGTAGCCATGTTTGCTATGGAGACATCGCATACTGCTGCAAACATTTTGGATAAGTTCAACAGCAAGGTCTTTGAATGGCTGCGACCAAGAGGCATCAATATTGGTTTTGTTGCCACCGACAATGGCAGTAATGTAGTTAAGGCCATGGAAGATGGTGGCTATTTTAGGGTCCCGTGTTTGGCACACTGCATTAACATTGTGGTTCAAGACTTTCTGAAAAATGAAAGCAAAGTCAGCAGCTTACTGACCATTTGCAGAAGAATCTGCACGCATTTCAATCATTCTTTTAAAGCCCGGAAGCAGCTACGGGTCATTCAACGTGAGTATAGAATGCCAGTGAAAGCACTCATCCAGGAGGTACCAACACGTTGGAACTCTACTTATTACATGCTTGATCGGCTGTTTGAGCAGTACATACCACTTAATGCTTATGTCATGACAAGAAGATCAGAGGATCCAACTGGTGTTATTAAAGCCATGACAGTTGAGATGTCGCAATGGGACCTCATTAAATGCCTGACAGAGATGCTACTTCCTTTTGAGGTCTTCACACGTGCAGTCAGCAGGGAGGACTGTACTATGAGCCAAGCTATCCCATTGTTGTACATGCTGGAGCAAGAGCTGAAGGAGGTGTCTGAAACATACGAAGGTGTTGAAGGAAAACTTGAAGCATGTAATTTGGCGAAGCCCTTAGCCGCCCGCTTATCTCAGAATACAAGGATTCAAAATGAGATTGTGTCGCATCAACATTACATTACTGCCACAATTTTGGATCCACGGTACAAATTATTTGTGAACAGTAATGCAGTAATTCCTTTTTCAGAAGGGGATGTTTCCAAGTACAAAACTGTAATAGCCGAGGAAGTCACTGATTTAGAAAACAAACGGCTCTCAATTAGAGGCCTGCCAGTGCCAGCCCAGGACAGTGCAAGTACTACTGAGCATCCTACAGAGTCAAGTTCTTCTTCACAGCATGCGAGCAGTGTGTTTGCTTCCCAGCAGTCACCAACACAAACAATAACAACAACCGCACCAACAGGAACTGATTCATCAGACACAAGCAAAAAAATAGCTGCTTGGTTTCTACAGAAAGGGATGGGTAAGTCCGTTGCTGTCGCAAAGCAAAAAGAGGATGAGCAAACCCGAGCACCAATGAACATTGAGCGGTTGGTCCAGGCCTATCTGGATGACACAACAGAGGTGTTCATGGAGCAAAGCCCATTGGTGTATTGGTATAGGACAAGAAGCCAATGGCCACTGCTCAGCAGGCTGGCGATAAAGTATCTAGCTTGCCCTGTTGCACGTGTCTCTTCTGACCGTGTTTTCAGTGCTGCTGGTGCCATTGTGACTGTGAAAAGGACCAGTCTCTTGCCCAAAAGCGTGGAGAGGTTAACCATGATAAAAATGAATCAGCACTTGATACCACCAGACTACAAAGTACGTGAATCAGAGCTGGAAGAGGAGAGCGAGTCGGAAGAAATAATTAGTGGGTTACAGGACCTACTTCAGTCGGAAAAACCACCAGGGTTTGAGGACGAGCTCCTCTTCCCTGACAACTAGGCTTTGCTTGCAGTGCCAAACTTAATCATCATCAATCAAAGGTAAGAAGAGAAGTTTGCTAGGAGGTATAATGGAGGAGAGACTGGTAGTACAAATAGGACAAATATGACTCAGTGAGGGGTACCGCATCTATCTGTTGGCATGATGTTGTTACATGTGGTCATTTAATAATTTATTTCAATCAAACACTGGCAGCTGCCCTGCATGTAGAGTAAACCTTGTGACGTACAACAGTAACCCCACCACAAAACAACATCATATGTGTACGTTGAAAATAAATAACATTTATTGATGTACATAAAAAATATCCTCCTAGTCCTCACCTATCCCACCCTATCCCCACCCTAACCCCAACCAATGTCCAAGTCCAAAGAATGTCCCACAAAAATAAGTTAACCCCAACACCCAATTCCCACCCACTAACAAAAGTATTAAAAAAGGGGCAAATGAACAGGGTCCATCACGATCGGCGGGCTTTAAGGTGTTTGTCCACCAATATCTTCACACGCTCCTCTAATTGATCCTCCAACTTTGACACCCGGAGGAGAATCTTTTGCCGAAATGCACGGAACCTACATTTGCATCCATGTGGGGGGGGCGCAGATGTTGTTACATGCCGGCGGTGAGCGGATGCCTGACCACAGCACCGTACTCCTGCAGGTGGGGCCTGGCTGGGGCCTGGGGCAATGGTAGAAGCAGCAGCTGCTGCCTCTTCCCCCTCCTCGGCCTCAGCCACCAGCTGGCGGTACTCCTCAACAATGCCTGCAGTTTCCTTTGCCGGGCCCTGGCTGCCAACTCCTTCCTTGATGGTTTGTGGGAAGGAGTATGAGTATCTATAAAAAAAGGAACAGAATTTTAACTGAAACTCTTCCAAATTACTTCAACACATAGTGGCATAGTAGCACTACCAAGCGCAGTACATACAAATGGTGGCAACTTTTAGTATCTATCTAATCTATCCTCCTGCTTCCCCTGCCTGTAACTTTTGTTGAAGTTTTTTCTGGCATTATATTGGCCCTAGTACTATGAGTACACAGAAGAACACCAGTCTTTTTTGTATCTCCTTTTATATTTTCAAAGTAAGACTCTGCTTCCAGTGACAGTCTCCACCTATGATGAATACAATACATTTAGGGTTAAAACAACCAATAAAAATAAATGTCTATCATTCTTTATTATCGCCTTAGCTGGTTTCACTTTCACCAACAACCACCCATGCGTCCACTCCTTCCTTGCCATTGTCACAAACTCCGCTCATGATTCTTGCTATCCACTATATCCATGCACCCATATTGTTTTGCCCAACCAGGCATGCATCTTCTCTTTCACCTTCCAGTTCTACCCATCCTTCAACAACCCATGCATCGGATTCATATCAGCCACGTGCATGAACTTTCCAAGGTATCCTTCTATGGTCTTTCATCCTTCCTCCTTCCTCCCTAGTTCACTTCTTTCCCTTTTTGTTCAACACATCCCTCAAGGTCATCTGAACTGATTTTTAGTCTTCTCCATAACTTTCACAGCTGAGTTGGAGTCTGATAGAAGAGGCCTTGTTCACTCAACTCACGCTGGTAATGCTGCAAAGGGTGTCTTCTTCAACCATTGTATATTGTCCAGTACAATTTCAAATTCATACTTTCTTAATAAGTGTCATAGCACAGTGAGGGAAATGTTCCCCTTCCACCTAGAAATGCAAATAAGTAATGAATATAACTTACCACTGCCCACCGCTGAAGTTTCCTCCCCCACTGTTGCTACTGCAGGTGCCGCAGCCACTGTCCTCTCCTGGGTGGCATTAGTATTGCCGCTGGCCCGGCCGCATTGGCACTGGTCGTTGGTAGTGACTGTGCACCTATAAAAGCAAGTACACCTTTTGAGATGCCTGCACAACTTCCCCTATTTTACTAGTTGTACTTCACCAGGAAGGAAGATTGAAAATGCAGTTACGTACAACATAAAGCATTGTAAGTGTGACTAGTCCAAATTGCGTTCTACTGTACAGCAGTCATTAGACAGAGTTTAGTTTTACTTTATTAGATGGTTCCTAGGGTCATCTAATCTCTACTCCTACTCTAGTCTTTGGAACGTTAGCCTGAGCCATGTAACCATTTTAGAATGATCCGGGTCTATTTATTTATTTATATATTTATTTTTTACACTTATATGGCGCACAGCTACCCAAGAAGGGTTTCCCGGCGCCTATGACATGAGGTTGAGCAAAAGTATATGATGAGCATGATTTAGCATAGTTGTTTCTGGAAGAGTCAAGTCTTTATATTCTTTCTAAACCTGATGTAGTTTTCTTCTTTGCGTATGTGTGGGGGCAGTGTGTTCCACAGAATAGGCCCTCTGACAGAGAAAGATCGTCCTCCCATTCTTGTCAATCTGAACCTGGGGACTGTAAAGTTTGCTGCTGTTTGGGAGCGCAGAATTCTCGCTGGTAGGAAGGGTGTGGCTAGTGATTGCAAATATTCCGGTGCCGTTTTTGATTTTATCCTGAACATGTAGCTCAGAGCTTTAAAACTAATATGGTTTTCCACCCTGAGCCAGTGTAGGTCGTTCAGATGTTTTGACACCCTGGCGGTTTTTGGTATTCTGCACAGGAGTCTCGCGGCTGAGTTTTGAACCAGCTGTAGCCGTTTGATGACTGCCTGATTTGATCCCAGATAAAGAATATTGCCGTAGTCAAGACGCGATATAATCAGTGCGTTGACTACGGTCTTTTGGGTGGCAAGAGGCAGCATCCATAGGATCTTTTTCAGCCACTTTATAATGGTGAAACAAAGACCTGCCACTTTATTTGCCTGTTGTTTCAACGATAGGGCATTATCAATGATGACCCCTAGGTTTCTTGCCTGGGTTACTGGAGTGGGGAAATTTCCCAATTCGGGGGGCCAATGGGAGGAGTTTCATAGCTCTTTGTTTTTTCCTAGCAAGAGGATCTCGGTTTTGTCACCGTTTAATTTTAGCTGGTTGGTGGACATCCAGCTGAAGATTTTTTGGAGCCCGTGTTTGAGAAGGGAAGAGGCTGAGGGTTTTGGGTCGGACAATGTGAAAATAATTTGGGAGTCGTCAGCGTAGGTCATGAGGGTGAGTCCCATGCTGTCAGCTAGGTCGGCTAAGGGTCTGAGGTAAAGGCTCTACTGTTTTGCCCATGTTGTTACCTTGCAGCTTGTTGCAGTAAGAAAGACACCTTTGAGGCCACATGAGTGTTGCATACAACTAAAGAGGTTAACTTACTTACTTACAGTATTGTTAATCCCTTTTGCTTATCCATAATGTTAAATTTTTTGGGCATGACTGCTATAAACTGGCATAGTTATTCACTGTCTAACGTGCAACATTTTTCTCCTAGGCATATGAGAAGATTGCCTTCTACGAACCAGAGATTAGCAGAGCTTTCGAAAGATGCATGTGTAACCAGTATACGTTCAACGGTGAGGCGTCTCCCACAATTCCCACAGTTCTTTATCGTGCACTAGTTGTACAAAAATGTATAGTATTTAATCTTCTTTATTGTGCATGGTGGAGCTGGATGTTTTTCATGGAACAACTTACAAGTTACAGCAATACAAAGCTTGTTGTTAAAAAAATTAAGTTTTTGAACTTGCACATAGACTCTGTGGTATATTTTGAGTGTCTGGGGTGTTGTGGACTTAAACGAGTGAGTGAGCGAAAGGGTGTTCTTCTGTTCTGGGTTGTGTAAGAAAATCATTGGGTATATCTAACTATCTTCTTGTGGGGGTTGGGACGGAGTGGGACAAATGACTATGACTGAGACACTTAGGTAGGTAGACTGTCATTGAATTGTGGGTTCTTCTGACTGAGTTCTGTGACTAGGGTGTAAGTAAGGTCCAACCTCCCTATCACCAACATCCTATTTTCATGTGCATAGTTCTGTATGTGCCTGTGCAGAGAATAACCGCAACAGTAGTAGGAGTATAATAACCTAACAAAAATTAGTAGGCAAACATCTGGTTGCGCATTTTTGGGGTGGGAATTGACAAAGACTAGAGATTACAGATGACAACGCAAAAGACAGGAGTGGACCCAGTGGCTACAGCTATTCTATCACAGCTTTATTCCAAAGAATACCTTAACTAAAGAGTGGCCAACAAAGAGTCATCGGGCAGAGGCAGTTTGAAGAAATTTAAACTAGTCAGGGATGGCATTAGATACCCAAAATTTGGAAAACAAATTGAAGACCAAAGAAGGTTTAGCTAACATCTAATTAGGAAGGAGGCTTAATAGGTTTGAAACAATAAGGTGTGTTAAAAAGTTAGGGAAATATAATTCATAATAATATAAGCACTGGAGGACTTACTGGGGCCAGCAGCAGGATCCTCGTTAGAGGAGTGCTCCTCTGGTGGTTGTCCCGCCGACTCGGACGCCGTCTTTGTGCCCCTGGGTGGTGCTGATCATGTAAGAAATAATAAAGAAAGAGAAACATTGAGTGCTGTGAAACAAATACATCATTCAAAAATCCTCTCAAACATTTTAGGAAACAAAAATTGCAATAAAATTTACTTCGAAGTCTAAATGACTACTGGCTTGCTGGATTCACAGACCGTCTACTTATAGAACACTAATCAAATGTTCCATAAACATTCTGATTGCAGAATATACTAACAAAGCCAGTACCTCCTGCCCTACACCACCTATTCCAGAATCCAGCCGGGCCAATTGTTTAGTAAGTCGGCATTTCCATTTTATTTTTGCCCGCAAACATGCGTAGATGAGATGGAGGAGTAGGACACATGCATAAATTTGTGCATACACGAAATTGTTGGTTGCTCGCGTCATATGAAGTGCTACTGACTGACGTGACAATGCTATTGCTGCTAAGCCTACCACTCAGTAAACAAACTGCAAACCGGTTCTATGGAGGGGTGGGATAAATAAGAACTAACTAAGCATTCAGTGACAGAGGAGGCGCCGCGTCATGCAGACCGTTAAGAAAATATGAACTAATACTATCCATCCACCACTATTTCACTAAAGGACAATGTAAGGACTAGACTCTAGCAATAGCATTAACTAACTTCAGTTCTCTAAAGTAAACTCTAACATCAATAATCACCAGCCCAAGCTAGCGCACAGTTACAAACCAGTAAGAGAAGTAGCGAGCGAGCAGCACCTGTGTCATACGGTAACAGAAGATTTTGAGACGGAATTGATCTGCAATGTAACTAAGCGCACAAGTAATCGTGTTACTTATTCGTCCAAGAATTATACACAATACTTATACTACTGTATATACATATATTAATATTACTAGCTACTCACCAAGCCCCACGACCTCGACACCTAGCAGGTCCAACAGGTCCTGCTCCCTGTCCAGAATGTCTGCCCACCGGTGGGCCAGCTGCTGGTGGGTGCGCCGGATATCCGTGCGGCGGAAGACTGCCCGGCGCACCTTTGCCCAACGGCGGTGACGCTCCTCTGGGAGGTAACCAGACCCTGGCCTGCTGCCTGCTGCCAAGGTCAAGGGGAGGTGGCGCTGGATAAAAAAAACAAGGGCGGCCACCTCCGCCTCCCCGAAAAGATTCCGGGCCTTCACCCCTGAAGGTCGCATTCTGCCGCAAGGCAGCCGGCTCTTGGGCGCAGGCGCCTTGCCCTTCGAGCCGGCTCTGCTGCTCCCCTTTGCCATGGTTCTGGGGTGGAGGTGGAAAAGAAAAGTTAGAACAAAAGGAAAAAAAGTTAGGGGGAAGAAGTAGGAGTAAAATAAAAAAGTAGAAAAGTTTAACAAAAGGTGAAAAAGTAGAAATAAAATGCAAAATATAAACTTAGGGACAGAGAGAGATAGATGATAAGTAAAAAAAGTAAGAAAAACTGTGAAAATAGGTAAAGATTGCACAGATATAAGGTGGATCGAAAACTAGGCCCAGAACCATAGCATAGAGTGTGAAAAACAAGATGGCCGCGCCCAACGCGACCACGTGGGTAAGTTTGCGCGCGATTTCACAAGAACACGCACTTTGTCAGCGTGAACAAGTAGTTGTGTTCCCGAACAAGACGTGCACCGCGCGAACACGTTATACGCGACCCGGAAGAGGAAATAGGGGACCCGAGCGGGCGGGACAATTGAAAAAACAAGATGGCCGTGCCTATAGCCCACCACATGGGTAAGGTCGCACGCTACAATCCCCCAAACACGCAGACAGCGCCCCGAACACGCACAACGCGCTCCCGAGCAAGAAAAACGGCTCGCGAACGGGATCAGCAAGCTACTACGCACGCTCGCGAAGCTCGCTAGTGCGAGAACGTCTTGGCGTAGCTTCGCGTAGCTTCGCGTAGCGCGACTAAGCGTACTACGCCCAGGGTTACCAATTACGAGTTGCTTTACTGCTGTCATAGCAAAAGAGGGGAGTCCCTGTGTTCCACAACCTTGGGAGAATTGCGACAGTACCACTCTTTTAGAAACACACAGACCCTGGACATTACGAAACCACAGTATAAGAAAAAAAAATTCTGAATAAAGCAAACACAAAGTTACTTAAGATTAGAAATGATTGTACAATTTATTTAAAAATATCATATACTCATTAGCACTATTAGTGCTTGCAATGTGCAAAAAATGATACACGAAAAACAAAAAGGATTAAAAACAACAATGATTATTACACAGGAATCAATTTTAAAAACAGCAATAGTTGTTGCACACAAGTCGACGCAGCGTTTCGGTTTTATTTTTACACCTTCATCAGGACAGTATTCTGATTAAAAAAGAAACATACAGTTAGGATCAATAGTAATAGCATTTTGTTATTTGTTTTTTATACATTGTTATCAAATTATGTCCATTATACAATTTAAACGTGAGTTCTTCCTGGTATTTTTACAGAGTGCTATAAGACTATTTTTATTGTTATCATGTGGTTTCTTTAGGGCCGTGTGGTACTCAAAGAGGATACTCTATTTTTCAGGGCGAATAGGCTAAAGGTGCTAATTGGATGCATGCAGCAGAAAATAAAAACTAAATTACGGCTGTACCTTATGTTTTCCAAAGAGAGGAATAGCCAAAGGTCCTCTTTTATCAATTCGAGGTGTTTATTCTTCTTAGGCCATTCATTTGTACACTGGCATCAGTACAGTGTGTAAGGAATTCTAAAGAATAGTCAATAAAAAGGTCTCATCTTAAAATATTGTGGGACACAGCTAGAGACAACAGTTCTCTGCCTATCAAGATCGTTCTAGTTACCTTTATTTATATTGCACAATCCTTACATCTGAGGGTCGAGGGAGCCACCGTTTTCTTTTTTTGGAGTCTCTTAGTGGGATGATTATTCTAGTTATCATCCAGGGAGAAAAGCGGGGAAGAGGTAGCCGTCAGGATTTTTTACTTCAATTGATGAATTACCACCCTCCCCTAGTCACACATACAGTTTTATTCTGTGGGACTTACCATTAAGTAGTAAAATAAAAGACATCTAAATGGATGCTCTTGACAACAGCGTTACGAATTGCAGTGTCCTTCAGTGAACAATCGTCCGTATTGTTTTGGTATAAGATCCGTATTTCATCAAGATCTATAATGTAATGCAGTATTCTCAATTAGTTGTATTATCAGTTCTTACTCAATTATCGTTTTCAGACTGAAGTATCATTTATAATTTATAATTTAAAGAGGTCGCGGAGTTTATGGAGATCTTAAACCGGCTTATATTTACAGTGATCTCGCAGGTTTGGTATTGAATAGCGTTGGTGTCATTCTATAGATTAACCAATATACTGACACAGTCCGCTGTTTTAAGTCTAAATTTATCGTTTCCATAACAACCCTGACAAAGCTCGATACAATACATTAGAGAGTCTTGAGGTTCGTGACTAACGCTTATAATGCGGCAGTCGCGTTTTACCTAACCAAAGTGATCAAAGTTTCAATCAAAGGACTCTAGTGTTCCTTAAGGGAGTCCCGCGTATCTTATTCTATCCTTGCTGTACCACCCCTTACTATGCTTGCTCCAAGCCCTTTTAAAGCATGGAGGTTTATGACTAATGCTTCCAATGCGATAGTTATATTTTGCAAGCATTAAATAATCAAAGCCTTGGTCAAAGGGCTGTATTGTTCCTTAAGGGAGTCCCGCTTAACCAAGGATTACGCATATCTCATCTTTACTATCCTTTCTCTTACCTTATGAACGCACATCGGCCTCCCTGCTCCTCTCAGAACCCTCGTCTTCCGTTAATCATTTCCACCCGAGGAATTCCTGTTTATAAGTTCACTCGGATATCCGGTCTGAGTACTATTTCCCGCCAAGTTTTAAGTTAATATCCTGTCTGGTGCGAGATCATGGACTACATTTGTAGTTTTTGTATATTATGCGCCGTACATGCGCAGTATGGTTCAGACTCGAGAACTACTCTGGTAGTTTTTATTACTTCCGCACTTTGAATTTCAGAATGGTGGAACTACTTGAGTAGTTTATACGGGACCCTGTTTCTCAATACTTTAACAAATGTATATAACAGAACCGGAATTTTCTATGGATGATGCCATATTTCCTAGTTAGTATTATGGAATAGCATCGAATAGTTATTCGTTCAAATTAATTTTGAAGCCTTGAAAATCAAAGTGGTATTTTCCTTTTGCCCCAATTATGATATGTTGGCACACTCAAGGTTTATATTTTAAATTCGCAATTATTTCATGCACAGCCAATAATTGGGAATGTCTAGGGAACTAGATCGTTATAAAATACGTTCCCAGTCTTCTTTAGAATTCAGACCCTGTTTAACACTATTGAAACGGGACATAAAGAATTGTTCTCGCTTTCTCCTTTTTATTTCCATATTGCCCCCGCGGGCATTCATATGAACTGTTTCCAGACCGCACCATGTCAGATCCTGTAATGTATGTCTTGCTAATTGCCAGTGATCTGTTAATGGAGCTCCTTTCTTTTTTGTCCGGATGGCGGATTTATGTTCATTTATCCGTAATCTAATTTCTCGCGAGGTTTCACCTATATATACTAGATTGCAGGGGCATTTTATCATATACATAATGTTTTTTGACCTGCAATTAATAAAGGATTTAACTCTATGTTTTGCCTTATTATGTTCCACATACTCTCCTTTGTTAACTATTGAGCAGTTGGAGCAGTTGCCACACGGAAAGGTGCCCGTGGGTAGTGGGGCATTATCCATGGTAGTTTGTATTAGCGTGGATTCTTTCCTGTAGAGTTTGATTACGTCTAAATGCAACCATTGGTCTGGGGATTTTTTCTTTATTTTTGTTGGTTATCAGATGCCAGCTTCTATTTATGATGTTTTTGATTTTATTACTGATGGAGCTATAATTGGTCACAAAAATTAAAGGTTTTTTATGATCCTTTTTACTTTTACTGTGGAGTAAGTTATCTCTATTAAAATACTTTGCCCTTTTGTATGCATGTTTCACGAGGCGTTTAGGGTATCCTCTTTCAGTGAATTTTGTCATTAGTGCCTTAGAATGTTTCTCAAAATCTTTGATATTGGTACAATTGCGTTTAAGTCTCAAAAATTGTCCAAACGGAATATTATCACGTTGACAAGGGGGATGGTGACTTGTATAATGTAACATGGTGTTACGATCTGTTCTCTTAGTAAAAAGTTCAACTGCTAGTACACCATCTTCGTGTTTGATAATAATATCCAGAAATTCGCAGCTAATGCTACTAAAATTGGAGGTAAATTTTAAATTACTGTCTCCAAGGTTTAACCATGAGATGAATTCATTCAATAGTTCAACTGGCCCGGTCCAAACAAAAAAAACTTCATCGATATACCGGGACCAGTGTGTTATGTTTTCAAAAAAAGGTGCCATCGGGTTAAAAATGTGTCTATTCTCAAATTCTGCCACATATAAGCATGCCAGGCTTGGAGCACAGGTCGCTCCCATGCTGGTGCCCTTAATTTGTTTAAAATATTCATTATTAAACATAAAAATGTTGTTTTTCAAGACAACATTAACACAATCAATAATGAACACTTCCTGTGGATTCAAGTCTCTATTCTCTGTCCTCAATAAGGTCTCTATCATTGTAATTGTGCTGTCTTGCGGGATATTGGTATATAGGGCCTCTATATCAAGTGTTACCAACAATTGAGTGTTGTTGTTAAAAGCAAGACCCTCTACTGTTTGAATTATTGCTGCCGTGTCTTTAATATATGCCTTTTGGGCTACAACATATGGCTGTAGAAAAATATCCGCGTATTTGCTCAGGGGTTCAGTAAGTGAGCCAATGCTCGATACTATGGGTCTCAGGGGTGGGTTTTCTAAATTTTTATGCACTTTCGGTAATCCGTAAAGTGCTGGTACTGTAGGATTTTCGTTGTATAGGAAGTTATATTCGTCAGTGCAAATCACCTCATCTTCCTTTGCTAGGTCTAACATCCGTTTAATTGTCTTTTTTTATTCTAGCCAATCGTTTCTGCTGACTTTCTGGTAATGTTCTTCATTATTCAACATAGAGATGATTTTATCGTTGTAGTTATCCGTTGCCATAATCACGATACTGCCGCCTTTATCTGCAGGCTTAATCGTGAGCATGTTGCAATTCTGGAGTTTGTTTAGTGCCTCCTTTTCTTCTAACTTTAAATTATAGTTTAGCCATTGTTTATGGTCTAGAAGGTCTGAGACACTCTTTTCTACAGTTCTCTCAAATGCCTCTATGTCTTTATTGACCTGCCCTAACTGCGGAGTCCATTTGGATTTAGGTTTCCACCCTGATTTATTTGCTGATGGAATAGTGTCTTTGTCTTCAAAGAAAGATTGTAGTCTAATCTTTCGAAAGAAAGTCTGTAGATCTCGCTCTAGACTAAATCTATCTATTGGGGAGACTATTGCAAAACCTAATCCTTTTTCTAAAAGTCTATTTTCTGTATCTGTAAGGGTAAGATTAGAAAGATTAATTATAGGGGCTTTCTCTGTTAATCCCAGTTCTTTTGGCTCCTGGTGTTTGGTCTGCGGTTGAACTGAGGTTGAGGGTTGTATTTGGCCCTCCCCCTGTTCCTCCCTCTCTGTTGTCCAAATTGTTGGCGCTGCTCTAAAAAAGAAAGGGAATCCCTATCTGACCTTTGGGTAGTGTCTTTATCCTTCCGATTGTGTTGTTCGTTGGACATATCTGGTTCAGAATCTGAACTCGTGTATGAGGTATCGAAAAAACGAACCTTCTTTTTTTGAAAATGTTTAGGTTGGTTTTGCCATGGTTTATAATTTTGGGCGTTCTCACGGGGACGCTCGTAATAATCTTTTTGAAGATACGGATAGATATGCTCTGGATTAAATTTCGCGATATCTTTCTTCAGTTTGGTGCTCTTTTTACCAATCAGATAATCTCTGTATCCATTAACATCATTTTTAATATCCTCTAACTTTCTTTTAGCATCATCTAGGGCAGTACTTTCTTCTAGTTTTTGTTCCATTTCTTTTATTTCCTGTCGTTCAATGATGAGGATATCTGTAGCCGTTTCTATTATCAAGAGCATCCAGTCACGGCTGCATCTGTTGGCTATAAATGTCCAGTTTTCTATAAATTCACGATTATTAATAAAGATACCCGGTTCATTCGTTACTTGGAGACCTTTGGGGATTATTCCTTTTTTGCAATAATCTATGAGGAAGTCTGAGTGTAGTTCTGTTCTCACTAACTTTTTCTTGGCGTTCCATAAATTCCGCCATTCCTCTTCATCACAGTTGTCTATTTGGACTGTTGTAATGTTTTTAGTAGTACCATTCACTATTCTATTGAATTGGTCTTCACTATAGCTACGTGTTTTTAAGCTATCCATTATGGTCAGAGCATGGAGATTGCTCAGAGGTATGTACACTAACCCTGGGCGTAGTGGGGCGTAGTGGGGCTCCGCTGAGCTACGCGGAGAGGGCGAGAAGCTACGCCCACTCCCGCACTCCGCGTAGCCCCACTACGCACCTCCCTCCCGCTCTCCCCTACATACTTTATTTAAGCATTTACACGGATTAAAACAAGTTAAAAGCACTTACCTTGTCCGGGGCTCGTCCGGGTCTTCATCTTTGAATAGCGTCCTTTGCCTGGATACCAATGCGCATGCGCGGGCGGCCGCGCATGCGCATTTCTCCCGAGAAATGCGCATGCGCGGCCGCCCGCGCATGCGCATTGGTATCCAGGCAAAGGACGCTATTCAAAGATGAAGACCCGGACGAGCCCCGGACAAGGTAAGTGCTTTTAACTTGTTTTTATCCGTGCAAATGTTTAAATAAAGTATCTAGTGGAGGGCGGGAGGGAGGCGGGTGGCGGCCGACTCGGCTACGCTCACGGAGTGGGCGTAGTGTTGCCGGCTACGCTGTCTACGCAAAATGCGTAGAAGGCAACACTACGCCTACTCCGTGGGCGTAGCCGATTCGGACGCCCACCCTTAATGTACACACCACCTCCCCGGTTAAAACCTGCTGTCATGACAGTGGCAGTCCAACCACCACATCTGAGATGGCAGAAATGGTCCGTACGTCGTGGACGAAATCGGTGGGAAGTCATACAACTACCTTTGTGATCTAGAGACCTGCCCCTTTTGCCCATCTTTAAATGAAACAGAGGCTCACTTTCTGCTCTTTTACCCCAGATATTCCATTTTATGCAAAGAATGGATAATTGCATTGTGCAAGTTGGAGGGTTTAAGACACTATTGGGAGGTATTGCGATTATTGAAAAGTGACACGAAAGAGTCAATAGTATTTGTGGTCTCACATTTCTATTAGGGGACTTGGTCAATACGAACAAAAAGTTTAACATCAGGAAATCTGAAACCACTATTGCTGCTACTCATGAATGAGGTATACTTCTCACACATTCAGTACCAATAGAATAAATATTTTTTACCAATTGATTTTAATCTTGCCTCTTTTTATGTGAACTTTTTAATTGATTAATAGCAGGTCGTGGGACTTAATATCTATAGACTTTATGAGAGGGATAATCATTCTCTTGGTGTGACAGGAGTACTCCACATGGCGGACCACTTTATAGAGGTTTATGTTGATAGAGGTAACTGTTTTCTCTGAGGTCCCCTATCTGTCTTATTGAATTGCTTTATGTTTATCATAATGTTTACATATTATATTTGCCTGCTCCATGTTTTATTTATTATAATGTATTTATTGCAACTGCTCTTTCATATTCACCGGACTGAAATAAAATGCATTGATTGATTACCATACAACTACCTGTTGCCATAGACTCCTCAGCAAAAATTTACAACACTATATACCAGGCAAGGGAGGTGGAGTCACAAAAAAATTAACACATATACGGGGACACTGGACACTGGGATTGTTTCTTATGAATCATCAAAAATACATCTGTAGGATGTCTTCATAGGCAAAACACTGGTACTACACAGGCACAATGTACACAAATAGACATGTGTTTGCAAATGTAATACAGTGATAGTTATATGTGCATTTCTGTCACAGATACCTTTTGCCCTTTCTCACTTTTCTGCCATGTTTCTACTGATCTTCACTGGTCATACAAGTTACCATTTGTTAAGTGTTGCCAAAGTGACATTAAAGTGACTACAACTACAAAGAGGCCGTGTCACTCCAACTCTAACCAAGATGGTACACTCCTTTTGCCCCTTCTCACTTGTCCCTCATATCACTACAGATCTTCACTTACAATGCAGGTTATCTTTTGCCAAGAGTCGGTAAATTGACATTGAAGTAGTTACAAATAGCATGAGGCGTTTGCACTCTAACTCTAACCAAGATGTTTCCCTCCTTTTGCCTCTTCTCACTTAGCTCCCATGTTACTGCTTAACTATACTAGTTAGGCAGCATACCCGTTTCCAAGTGTTGATAAACTGGCATTAAACTGTCTACAACTACCATGAGGCCTTTTGAATGTACTTCTAACCAAGATGACATTAGAACCTTGTTAGAAAAAGACCCCCTGGATGTACTATTCATTATGGAAACATGGCTCAACAATAGCTCCGGCTCAGATATTCACCTTGCCCTCCCATTAGGCTATCAGATCCATAGACTAGATTGAGTAGGAAAAATAGGGGGTGGACTTGCCATCATTTTAAAAGACGATTTTAGATGTATATCTTTCCCGCTCTCTCTTCCAAAAAGTCTTGAATTTTATATCACACTCTCTTCCACCCACACGTGCTCAGGTGCTCTTATTTATAGACCATCAGGTGCAAGCTCCTAATTCATGGAGACAATACCAGATGCATTGGCTAGCCCAGTGGTAGGGAAAACCCACACATTGATGTTGGGGGCTTTTTACCTTCACTTTGACACATGTGACACCCCCACCATCAGAAGAGTACAGGATGATCTTGAGGCACTACAACTAACTCAACATGTGTCAACACCTACACATGAAAAAGGGCACACATTGGACCTTATATTTTCCAATCAACCCCGGATCATAGTATCTAAAACAACCCCAGTTATCTGGTCAGACCAGTGCCTTATTCTTTTTAGGCTACCCAAACCTGCTCAGCAGATAGGGCTCAAACCACTACCATTAGGAGCTGGCCGAAGCTTGATGCTGAAATATGGACAACAGTTCTGAAGGATACAACCCCTAATTCCATAGATAACTTAGAGGAGGATTACCAGCAATTAGATTGCTCAGTCATAAGACAAGTGCATTTCTAAGATAGGTTTCTACACTAAAACACACACTAAGAAAGTCCTGTGGTAAAATGACCATCTTATTTATTAAAAAACAATTACAAAAATTAGGAAGGACCTGGAGAAAGGAGTTTGAGCTGGCCCTCAAAATAAAATATGAAGCCTCAATCAGGTCGTATCATAATGAAATAAAGAAAGTGCAGGCTATATTTTATGAGGAAAAAATCACTCAGGCCTCAAACTCACTGAAAGAACTATTTAGAGTGGTCAAAATCTTGACCACCCCGCACAAAAGTAATACTTTCCTCAAGCCACCAGAGAAGGATGTAATGAAACAGCATCTTTCTTTCCTAAAAAGTGACAGAGATTGACAATCAATTTCAGGGTAATACCAAACCAGCTCCCGAGGAGAAACTCAAGGTCAGGTAATCATCCTCAACTTCAATGTTAGCACAATTCCCTAGGCTCAATGAAGAAACTATTTGCAATCTGATAAGAACAACCAAATCAGGATCTCCACTAGCTGCAGCTCCTCCTCCCATTCTATCCAAAGCCATAGACATTACCCTTCTTTCACTAATGGAGCTAATCAATCGCTCATTAGAGGTGGGTCTGGTCCCAAGACATTGGAAGCACGCAGTAATCAGACCTTTACTAAAAAAAAAAAAACACTTAGATCCAGCAATACTTGGCAGTTTGCGACCCATATAATTACTTCCTTTTCTCAGCAAACGTCTGAAGAAACATATCAACTGGACACTAGCTGCTTTTTGGGAGGATAACAACATCCTCCACCGAACTCAGATGGGCTTTCGTGCTCAGCATAACACAGAAGCAGCTCTTCTGGTAGTCACAGAGGTGTTTAAAGTTCTGTTCGATAATGGAGGCTCTGCCGCGATCCTACTGCTCAAAATCTGATATTAGGAAACCTGGCCGTACCCAGACCATTGGATAGCTGGCCAAATGGTATGGGCAATTCTCCTGCCCCCAAGTCATCTATCCAAATCTGGGAATCTGGCTGTATAGGGCCTCATAATGGCTCACCAAGCAAATAATTTACCTGGAATCTGTTTCAGCTTCTTAGAATGATGAGGAATATACCATCATTGATCCCAGTTCATCTAACAAAATCTGTGATTCAATCCCTCATTGTCTCGGGGATAACAGGTAGAATGTTCGGGTGGAGTTTGGATTAGGTGGAAGATGGAGTATGTAATGGGTCTGCTATTTGAACTGTGTTGTTATGGTGGCTGCTGTGTGGGTGACTGTGAACGTATGTGTTTTTTGTGGGAGTGTTGTCGGTGTGCTGGGTGTTTTGGAGGGGTCTGCGTGCATTGCTCTGATGTCTATGGGCAGAGTTGTGTCTGTGGCTGTTGCTGTGATGTCTGGGGGTATTGTTGGGTCTGTGGAGGGGTAAGTGTGTGTTGCTGTCATATCTGAGGGTATGGCCATGTCTCTAGAGGGGTATGTGGCTGTTATATCTATGGTATGGTTGTGTCTTTGGAGGGATCAGTGTGTGTTGGTGTGGTGCCTGGGGGATGGTGGGGTGGTGAGTATCTGGTGTGTAGCATGGTTTAATTTCCACTGCATTTCCAAACCTGACCAACACAAATCACCAGAAAACATTAAAGAAGTCCACCTATCACTCCACATTTATGGTTCACCCCATAGGCTTCCAAGTTAGCATAAAGATATGCATGCATGCTACGTAACTGGCAAACAGTTGGGTCCACTCATTTCAGAACTCCAGACCGGCCCAAATGCATGGATGGAATTCTCTACACTCCATCCTTGTGTCCATGCTTGGATAGTTGATCAGTTTGCATACTTTGGCACTTGTTGTATACCATTGTAAAGTGATGCAAACAAATAGGATGGATAACATTGTGAGATTTACACGATGCTCACACAAGACCCTGAGTCCAACAGACCTACATATCCCTCATAATACATCATTATTTTATAGAGGTCAAGTTGAATAACATTGTACCATCAATTACCATTGTGGATGACATCATGTCACATGAAAATGCTCATTATACACTGATGACACTTTAGAGTCTAAAATACATAATTTGACCATACCTGAAAAGTAAAGTGAGATTTCAACATATGTAGGCTAGCTTCATAACACATTTAACAGATACATTTCCCAGAAAAAAATAGGTCTTAAGATTTGGGAGACAGATACTCTGAATTGACACAGCATAACACTCCATATAGCCATATGAATATCCCCAATCCTGCTTGGTTCAGGTGATGATGCCAGTCGGAGATTGCATATCCACAAGCATAGACACCTTTGAACGTTGTGGGTTCCCCTGAAAAAATAATGATATGAAGATGTGGGATCACTAGAGTCACACTGGGCAGGCATATCACACCACTCTTTGGTTTTATATACTCGGATTGCCTTTTGAGGATCAGTGTAGACACTCACATAGGATCCCACAGTCTTACATTTTAGTCACTCATGCATGTCACCAGTCAGTGAATGAGTGTTTCGGAACACTATTGCAGATGAACCATCAACTACGAAATGCACACTGGCCAACAAGTAGGCACTAATGCTCAAGTGAGCAGTGATGTTTGCACAATCTTTTCAATGAATAACCAGTACTTACCAATGGGAACCGTTGTACAGTCACTGCATGTACTCTAAACTCTATGTCAAGTCACAGGCAATAGGGCCATCATCAAATGAGAGACAGTAGTGGAGGTACGTCACTCCTCACACAATCATGACCAGTTGTCTGTGTTGTTAAATTGTCACTCAGATACTGAGAACATGAGATGATTACTCACTTTACTCAGCCAGGTGTCTGCTCAAAAGGAAAGGATTGGATGTGGACAGGACTTTGCTGTCTTCCTGGTCAGAAAGACAAAAGCCAAAGCACAGCAGCAGGCACCTACTACCACACTTACACTAACACTGACTAGACTGGTGTGTGGCCCATGGGCCACCAATAATCTTGGTTTGGACATACCGGTCTGTAACACACAAATTTGGTAGAGTAACATGTATGACTCTGGCCCGACCCACCCCCTTGTTGCTGCTGTTAGACCCTCAACTTCCCATCAAGGTACAGGTAGGCCATCGCTAGTATGCAGGCCATCTGGGGGGGGCAGGGTCTGGTGCCTGCACCTTACACATTGGGAGTACTTCCCTAGCTAGAGTTCAGTGATCTTCTGGATCCAGCATCGCAGGTTCTCCCACCTCTTACTGCAGTGGTCACAGCGCCTGTTGTAGACCCACTGGGTCCCACACCTTCCGGGTGTTGGCTTTCCAAATAGGCTTCTTCTAATGGGCATTGACCTGTATGGTTGCTATAGATGCAGAAACACATTGTAACTGGAAGTTTGAGGAGAACTGTCAGCACAATGCACATTACATTGAGATATTGGACAGGCCTTCATCAAGAGTCAGCATATTACATGTGTCCATGTCACATGCTAAGCACAACTAACACATGGATTCACACTTTTGCCTCATCTGGTGGCTAACCTCAATCCTGCAAAACAATGTAACAACAAGAGAGCAAGGAACTAACCTTAGTACTTGTCCCTTTCCCTGGTAATGTATAGAAAACAACGTGGACAAGTCCTTTTTCAGGTCTCAATCAGGGTTGTTCCCCTGTCACTTTGGAGCGGAACACTGACAACCGGTCGTTGTTTTTTGAAACCCCCTCCACCTACCTGGTAGGTGGCATGCTTCATCATCGGGGTCCAGCCAGATTGCCTGTGCTTCAATGCCTGTTTACAGCGGAGAAACTCACTTCTCAGATTTGAAAGCTTTCACCCGAGACCATTACGGGAAAACCTGCCATACGGTCAATATCTAAGACTGAGACGCAATTACAGTGAAATCAAGAATTTCAAAATACAGTCGGAATCCCTTACAAAAAAACTTACACACAGAGGCTACCCACAGAAAATCATCCACAAAGCTAAAAAAAATAGCAAGGAATCAGAATCGCGATGCCCTGCTTGAGACCACAACCAAACCAGAAACTGCCATCCCACTGACTTGTGTGACTTCCTATAATTCCATCTCAAAAAAGGTAGCAAAGATCATCCCGAGCAACTGGAAAATAGTGACATCAGGTAAACTACAATGGGAGAAACCGTTGTTTTCCTACAATAGATCGCAGAATCTGCGAGACAGTTTGGTTACCACACGCCCCAGACCACCAATACCCAGAGACAATATGGTCCTTAATGCCTGGGGCTTACCAAACATCATGGGCCATTTTGCCTGCGGTAACTGTAGCGTCTGCCACCTGACCAAGACCACGAAGGAACTCAACCTTGAACCTGGGAGAATATGGCACATCAAAAAACACACTAATTGTAATTCATCAAACGTTGTTTACTTGATTACGTGCCCATGTAACCTCTGGTACATAGGTATGATGTCCCGGAAAATAAGAACCAGGATTTGCGAACACAGGAACAATATCAGGTGCAAGCGCAATACCACAAAAATTATTGATCATTTTCTGACCATGGGACACACAATCAATGATATGAGTTGGGTGATCATCGAACAATTGGAAAGCCACACTCACAACCTACAGAACGCGCTTCTAGAAAAAGAACAGCGATGGGTGTATAGACTACAGACTCATGTCACAGGCCTCAATGATAATGTGCCTTGGAACTCCATACAAAGATCTTATTATGTGCCACACACAACCTCTCCTTGCACATACCGAACTGCCCCTTCTATGCATGAGACAAGTAATATACGATCCACTAGAGGATGCATAGCCATGTAGGTAGCTGCCAGTGGGGGCTTACCTTCAGAGTGTACTCGCAAGCGCACTGAAAGCCTATCCTGGTAGGAATATGACTTACACCTAATAATCCTGCCTTTCTGAGAAAAACAGGGAAGCTCCAGGAGCAAGTCTCCAAACATTGCGAATTAGCGGCTTTAACATTATTTAAAAGATCACTTTTGACATAGCTCTAACTTGATAGATGCCCACATTCATTCAAGATTATGCCATAACTAATAAAGTTGGCATTTCTTCAATACGCCCGGCGCATGCACGATGGCTACCGTAAACCACTACCTTTGCCATCATGTATTACTTTTCCCACCACGTTAGATCTCCAATGGTCTAGTGTTTCGCAGGATCATGTGCGCTACGTGCATCCGGGACACCACGGACCCGCCCCCTTGCTACCGATACATACACGGATCTCCTATGGCCCGCGCATCAGTGGGACACGGTCCACGAACTAGGTGACGGCGGCGAGCTTGGAGACAAATGTGAGTCGGATAAGCTTTGCATATTCATGCAAGAACTTTAACCTTTACTATTTTTGGAGGGCAGGCACTCTGTTACTTAACATCGTAATGATCTATCTATCCTGCACAGTTGCCTGCCTACAGTAGATAACATTTATATCTAATTGCCACACAAATGCTGTGCTCATTTTAATCTTTACAGGGTCCCCATGCTGGTAACCCCCGTGTGACCGGATCCATGTATCCTGGAACATGGAAAGTTAAAGTGAGCGTTACTTACTTGTTCTATGTTGTGAGTCGTAGTCTTCTGTTTCAGTCTATGTTTGATGTATTCTCCACTGAAATCACGCGCTTTTTAATCACTATTCTGTATAAAGATATGAACACAAGATGTGCCATGTACGCGAATAATGTTCAGATATTGGCACAGTATAAGCATGTACCCCTGCATTTATAGTTTGTTAAAAGATACCCCATGCGCATTGTTTCCACATTGTAGCCACGCATGGTTTATTACAGCCACCTCGCAAGCATGCCTCACAGTGCTCACGTGCATGATGCATTAATTTAGAAACAGGTTTTGACAACTCTATCGGGACGCATATGCTTAAAGCATCCATGATAAGCCATTCTGAATGTGAACACCTTTTGGCTTCTATTGTTCTCTTTCCAGATACTTTCCTCGCCGGATCTGTAAGTAAGCTGATCCACCACACTCACGGCGCACTTTAGGGTGTGCGCTGATACAGACACCGGAGTGGCCACCTAACTTTTTGGCCACTCACACCACTCATGGTCCTGAAGAAAGCCTCACGACTACCGTAGAAGGCTGAAACTAGTTGACCTACACTTTTTAAGGGATATGGAGGCACATCTTCACCTCAAGCATTTCCCACCTATGTTTTTACCCATGCCATAGGACCCTTCTATTAAAACTTTTACAAGGGTATTTCCTATAGGCATTTTTTGTCAGACCTCGTTCTAAATCTATCTCCTTGGTTTGTAAGGGGATGGGAAGACTAGCTGCTCCCACCGTTTCTGCCCTCTGGAGCTGGCGGCAGCGTCTGGCCAAATCATGGTCATATTAGAATAAGGGGTTCCTGGATGTTCCATTAGCGCAGTCAGTTAGCGCTCTAGCAGTTATCGGTAAACCGCCATTTTGCGTGCGCGAGAATTCTTCTCTGCGCACTTCAACTGTTGTTTTCCGGCGGCAGGTCGCGCTTCTCTGGCGTGCCTATAAGTCCGCGTTTCTGACTGGGTTTAGTTAGCCCCATTTGCTTCCTTAGCACCTCGGTTCAGTAAGAGGTAATTCCTCTTCCTTGAGGTAATTGTCCGTAATTTCCAACCTCCGCTATTCCCCAGTTGACAATTCGGTAGCGGCCTCTAGAAGTACTCCGCTGCCGCTTCTTCATCGTTTCCAGATCTGTTTCCTGAGGTGGAGGAAGAAATTCTCATTTCCTGAGTTCAGAGGTCTAGTGGTGAGCGGTAGGAAGGTTTCCTACCCTGTCTGAGTTCCTGTATACCCGAAGACCACTGGTAGGAGAATTCAGTTTTCTATGAGAGTAATTTCATTAAACCAAGTCTGGTGTCCAGCTGCCAGATCCCATTCCCTCAGTTCTGGACATTCGTTGGAACATTGAGAGACATTGTTTGAAACACTTTCCATGAACTTATTGAACCTTACTAGTCATAAGGATTGTGTAATCACCGAACAAGGTATTCATCCAGAGAGTGAGTCCAGTCAGCAGAGTTCCACCCAGGCTACTAGTCTACAAGTATATAGGGGTACTTAATGATATGCATATGATTGATACCAATGTATACCATCTTTAATATCATCAAGAAACTCCATTGACTACTACTTCCAAGGCTTGTATAATCAGGGTCTAGCAGCTCACTCATCCTCTTTTGATACTACTTACAGAGAGCAGCTAATTCCACACAGTTTTCAGGTAGGATTCTGGATAGGAGGAATTAGTTCTGGGCCACAGTATTGTTATGAACTGTATTAATGTTGTGCTCAATCTTATAGGTGAGACCAGACCAGAAATACAGAAGAGTCTTGGTGACACCAGTGTGGCAGTCTCTCTTTTTCATTCCACTTCCCCTTTCCCTTACTCTTCTGGGCTTAGAGAAATCTGGGTCTAGGGGAGTGGGGGAGTTGGGAAATATTCAGCTGGGAACTTCTCCTTCACGCCATCTGCTCCCACGGAAATTCAAGGATTTCAGGTACACTTGTGACAGATTGAAGTGCCCTGTAATTCTTCCGTCCGAGCAAGATGGCTGAAGGACTGGATGTGAAGGCGTTAGCATCTGTACTTGAGGGGTTACAGAAGCAATTGAGTGAAACCAGGGAAGAGGTTAGGAAATCCAATTTAGAGGCAGGCTATCTTCGTCAGAGATTAGATCAGCTGTCTGTGAGTCCCAGTCCAAATTTTGGGGGTTTAAAAGCTCCAACTTTTGA
Source organism: Lissotriton helveticus (assembly GCF_964261635.1). NCBI lineage: Eukaryota > Metazoa > Chordata > Amphibia > Caudata > Salamandridae > Lissotriton > Lissotriton helveticus. The sequence continues at coordinate 340,381,162 of NC_136063.1, read as the reverse complement.
TCCTTCCCCTACCTCATCCTCAAATTTAACAACTCAGGTAGTACATGCCATGTCTCCGACCATTCCGTTGGCGGCCCCAGAGAGGTTTCAGGGAGATCCCCATAAGGCGCAGATATTTATAACCCAGTGCTCTTTGCATTTCCTTTGCAAGCCAATTCTATTTAAGGAGGACCAGTCCAAGGTGGCTTTCGTACTTTCTTACCTGAGTGGTGACGCAGCTGCATGGTCCATGCCCTTGGTGACTTGACTTCGAACTGTCCAGTCTTGTATAAATTCGAAGACTTTAAAGCGGAATTTTTGCGAATTTTCGATAGAAGAACCATTTCCCAGACCACCGACAATGAACTCTTAGATCTGAAACAGGGGAGTAAAGAATTGGTGGCTTATTTGGCGCAGTTCAATAAATTAATTGTCGAAACTAATTGGCCAGCAGAAAAAAGGGCGGCAATCTTCTACAGAGGACTTAAGGATGAGCTGAAGGATGGTCTAGCTCAAATTCCCAAGAGACCTACGGATGTGTCTGAACTCATAGATTTAGTGCTCCAGATCGACCAAAGGCAATCAGAGCGGCGGATTGAGAAGCGCAAGGATTTCAAGCCATTTCCTCCTCGTCTGGATCGGGTGCGAACTGAACCTGTCAAGCTTGGAGAAGGCATCACTGGAGAAGAGCCCATGCAAATAGGAACTGTGAGGGGCCCTCTCACGTTGGAGGAAAGAGAGAAGCGCCGAATAGGAAAACTTTGCATGTATTGCGGTCAGTCTGGTCATTTTGTCAGGGAATGTCCAAAGAAATCAAAGTCTAAGCAATGGGTAAAAGACAAATCCCACCAGTAGATGGAGTTGCTCTGGTGGGAGTTTCGCAAGAGACAACTCCCAAATCTCAATCTTTAGCAAACACACTGCAGTCTGCGGCACCTCACTTGATTTTGTCCTGTAAGATCCAATTTGGGAATTCTTCGGAGGATGACGTCGCAATTATGTTGGACTCTGGGGCAACCGGAAACTTCTGTGATATCCGTTTTGCGAAATCTCTGGGAATCCAATTTGAGAAAAAACCCCGCCCAGAGCCGGTGCGGGCAGTCGATGGAACTAATCTATCTTCGGGACCCATCGTTTTTGACACAGAAAAGATCACCGTTTTGGGACCTGGAGAGCATCGAAGTTATGTTCAGTTCAATCTAATTGACGCTCCACAGTTCCAGATGATTTTGGGATTACCGTGGCTCACCGAGCACAATCCTCACATTGATTGGGCGAGTTGTACAGTGGAAATGAATTCTCTTTTTTGTTCGGAGCATTGTTTTCATTCACCATCTGGAAAGATTCAGGCTTCCATGCCATTGGGATTCGTTGATCATGCCCAAATGATTTGTGCGGTAGAGATGCCTGAGATTCCCACCGAATACCAAGACTTAAGAGAGGTGTTCAATGAAAAGGAGGCGAATAAATTGCCACCCCATAGAGAATACGACTGTCGGATCGAGTTGGAGCCTGGAGCCTCCTTACCATGTAGTCGGATCTATGCTTTATCCGAACCCGAAAATCTCCATTTGAAAGAGTACATTGAGCAAAATTTGGCATGTGGTTTCATTCGACCATCTCAGTCACCAGTGTCTTCTCCGCTCTTCTTCATTCCAAAGAAGGATGGCTCTCTGAGGACTTGCATAGATTATTGAGCCTTGAATTTGGTTACTAAGAAGAACCGTTATCCATTGCCCCTCATCTCAGAACTTCTAGATCAAGTGAAGGATGCTCGCATCTACACCAAGTTGGATTTGAGGGGGGCTTACCACCTAGTTCGTATGGCCGAAGGAGAGGAGTGGAAGACGGCCTTCCGAACTCGGCTTGGGTTATTCGAATACCAAGTAATGCCATTTGGTTTATGCAATGCCCCCGCAGCCTTTCAGCATTTTGTAAATGATATTCTGCGAGAATTCTTGGATCGTTTTGCAGTGGTATACATTGATGATATCCTCATTTTTTCCGATAATCAAGAAGATCATGTGGGTCATGTTCGAGCAATTTTGGAACGACTACTGGAACACCATTTGTTTGTGAAATTGGAAAAATGCGTTTTTCATTCCACCAAGGTGGAATTTCTGGGGTTTATTCTTTCTCCAGAAGGTGTATACATGGATGATTCTAAACTGCAAGCAATTCATTCCTGGCCAGCTCCTAAGACAGTGAAAGAAATCCAGAGTTTTTTGGGGTTTGCAAATTTCTATCGAAGGTTTATTCAAAATTTTTCTGAAAAAGTGAGTCCCATTACAAAATTGTTAAAGAAAAATGTCCGTTTTGATTGGAAGGAGGATTCGGAAGAAGCTTTTCAATCCTTAAAAGCAGCCTTTGTCTCCGCACCAATTTTGCAGCATCCCGATATAAAGGAACCTTTTTTCATTGAAGCTGATGCTTCCAATCTGGCCATTGGGGGAATTTTGTCTCAGCGCCATAAACAGACAGGTCAGCTGCATCCAGTGGCCTATCACTCAAGAAAATTATCTGCCGCAGAAATAAATTTTTCAATTGCTGACAAGGAGCTGTTGGCTGTTAAGGATGCGTTTCAGGTCTGGAGACATTATCTATTGGGAGCCAAGCATGTGGTGACAGTTTTCACAGATCATCGAAATCTGCAATTTTTGAAATCGGCACGAACCCTTACACCCTGTCAGTTACGTTGGTCGCTTTTCTTTGCAGATTTTGATTTTGTGTTGACTTATAAACCTGGATCTGCTAATGGAAAAGCTGATGCTCTTTCTCGTCTCAGCACTGAAGGAGAGGCAGAAAGGACCACAGAGGGCTACATCATTCCTCAAGACAGAGTGGTGGCAATTTTGGAAATTGGAGATTTGATCCGAGAAGAATTCTGCAAAGAGGAATTTTCTAATTGGATCATGGAAGGTCAGGATCGGGAGGTACGAGATGGGAAGCCATTTGTACAAGGGAAAATGTTCGTCCCAAGTGAAACCCTGCAAAAAGAAGTCATTCAACAGCTCCATGATCATCCCTTGGCAGGACATAAGGGTGCAGACAAGACTTTGGAACTTGTAAAGAGGACCTTTTTTTGGCCAGGGATGGACACTCAGGTGAGACAGTACGTAGCCACTTGTGAGCAATGTGTTAAGGGAAAAAGTTCTAGACAGTCCCCTCAGGGTTTGCTTCTACCTTTACCAACAGCCCCATCTCCTTGGCATACCATCCTAATGGATTTTATCGTGGAATTACCTTCCAGCCAGGGGTACTCAGTCATTTGGGTAGTGGTAGACCAATTCACCAAGATGAATCACTTTATTCCTTTGAAGGCCTTACCCACTGCACCACAATTGGTCTCGTTGTTTATCCAACATATAGTTAGGCTACATGGTGTTCCAAAGGTAGTGATTTCGGACAGGGGACCACAATTTATTTCCCGATTCTGGAGGTCATTTTTGAAAGGTTTGGGAGTAGACTCTCGTCTTTCTACCAGTTTCCACCCCGAGACTGATGGCCAGACAGAAAGAGTGAATCAGGATTTGGAGCAGTATCTTCGCTTGTACTTAATGGATCAGGAGGGAGAGTGGCCTGATTTGTTGAGCACTGCGGAATTTGCCTATAATAATTCCGTTCATTCGGCTACAGGTTTCTCCCCATTCTTTTTGAACTCGGGTCGACATCCAAATATGTTCCTGGGTGGGGAGGAGGCAGAGGTCCCAGCAGCTGAGGAAGTGATTCAGAACCTACAGAAGACCTTTCAGTTGGCTTCTCAGAATCTTTCCAAAGCAAAACTTGGATATAAGAAACAAGCAGACAAACGAAGAAGAGAGAGTCCAAAATTTGATGTTGGGGATTTGGTTTGGATTTCTACCCGACATATGAGACTAGTTGGAAATAGGAAGTTTCAACCTAGGTTTGTAGGTCCATTCCCAGTTGAGCATATGATCAATCCAGTCTGTGTCAGGGTCACTTTACCTAAGTCCATGAAAATTCACCCCACATTCCATGTCTCTTTAATCAAACAGAGCCCCCCAATGCTGAGACAAACTCGCCCCCCGTCCCTGTGCAAGTTCATTCGGCTGAAGAATTTGAGGTGAAGAGAATCCTGGACTCTAAGCAGAGAAGAGGCAGTCTTTTCTATTTGGTGGATTGGAAAGGTTTTGGCCCTGAAGAGCGATCTTGGGAACCCAGTTCTAATGTCCATGCCCCCAAGTTGGTTGCTGAATTTCACAAGACTTATCCACAGAAACCTAGGGAGGGGTCTTTGGGCGGGGGTACTGTCAGACCTCGTTCTAAATCTATCTCCTTGGTTTGTAAGGGGATGGGAAGACTAGCTGCTCCCACCGTTTCTGCCCTCTGGAGCTGGCGGCAGCGTCTGGCCAAATCATGGTCCTATTAGAATAAGGGGTTCCTGGATGTTCCATTAGCGCAGTCAGTTAGCGCTCTAGCAGTTTTCGGTAAACCGCCATTTTGCGTGCGCGAGAATTCTTCTCTGCGCACTTCAACTGTTGTTTTCCGGCGGCAGGTCGCGCTTCTCTGGCGTGCCTATAAGACCGCGTTTCTGACTGGGTTTAGTTAGCCCCATTTGCTTCCTTAGCACCTCGGTTCAGTAAGAGGTAATTCCTCTTCCTTGAGGTAATTGTCCGTAATTTCCAACCTCCGCTATTCCCCAGTTGACAATTCGGTAGCGGCCTCTAGAAGTACTCCGCTGCCGCTTCTTCATCGTTTCCAGATCTGTTTCCTGAGGTGGAGGAAGAAATTCTCGTTTCCTGAGTTCAGAGGTCTAGTGGTGAGTGGTAGGAAGGTTTCCTACCCTGTCTGAGATCCTGTATACCCGAAGACCACTGGTAGGAGAATTCAGTTTTCTATGAGAGTAATTTCATTAAACCAAGTCTGGTGTCCAGCTGCCAGATCCCATTCCCTCAGTTCTGGACATTCGTTGGAACATTGAGAGACATTGTTTGAAACACTTTCCATGAACTTATTGAACCTTACTAGTCATAAGGATTGTGTAATCACCGAACAAGGTATTCATCCAGAGAGTGAGTCCAGTCAGCAGAGTTCCACCCAGGCTACTAGTCTACAAGTATATAGGGGTACTTAATGATATGCATATGATTGATACCAATGTATACCATCTTTAATATCATCAAGAAACTCCATTGACTACTACTTCCAAGGCTTGTCTAATCAGGGTCTAGCAGCTCACTCATCCTCTTTTGATACTACTTACAGAGAGCAGCTAATTCCACACAGTTTTCAGTTTTCAGTTTTCAGTTTTCAGTTTTCTGAGCCACAGTATTGTTATGAACTGTATTAATGTTGTGCTCAATCTTATAGGTGAGACCAGACCAGAAATACAGAAGAGTCTTGGTGACACCAGTGTGGCAGTCTCTCTTTTTCATTCCACTTCCCCTTTCCCTTACTCTTCTGGGCTTAGAGAAATCTGGGTCTAGGGGAGTGGGGGAGTTGGGAAATATTCAGCTGGGAACTTCTCCTTCACGCCATCTGCTCCCACGGAAATTCAAGGATTTCAGGTACACTTGTGACATTTTTAGCTCTTAATCACAATTCACTTAGCACTTCACTTCACACACTATCTTGCTCCGCTGCAAACAGGCATTGAAGCACAGCCGGATTGCACTCGGCAATCTGGCTGGACCCCGATGATGTAGCATGCCACCAACCAGGTAGGTTATGAGGGGTTTCAAAAAACAACGACCGGTTGTCAGCGTTCCACTCCAAAGTGACAGGGGAACACCCTGATCTATACCTGCAAAAGGACTTGTCCACGTTGTTTTCTATAACCTCAATCCTGGTCATGACCACCCCACTAACATCATGCAGGCCAGGACCATCCTACATGCAATGTTATGTGAGGTTCCATGACACACAACACAACATTTGGACCTTCTGAAGGGTACACTACATGTGCCTGACTGTCCAGACACCTTTCCTGCCGGGCCCATTTCATTGCTGCATTTGGTCCTTAGTGGCAAGACACATAATATACACAACATCCTAAATCTAAGGTCACAAGGTAAGAGTTGGTATATGTGACACTGAAAGCTACCTCTCTCGGCGTTGTGTGGACATGCAAACTACTTCTTTAAGTATCATAGTAAGTCAACATAAGTTTAAGGGGTGTACTACCATCACAGGACACCCTTTTTGCCACATGAGGCACTGTAACACTGATGACAATCAACATATTATTGCATATGTTTTATGATAGGGAATAAGGTAGCCCAGCAGATGAATCACATTTATAAATCTCTTCTCAAGTAAACCACTATCTACACTTTTCATGCCTCATATGTGCAATAGGCCTCTACAGTGGAAGTATCACTATTAGAAAAGTGTCTACAGACCTGTTTTAGTAAAGGGACAGTCACACCTTGACACTGTGTTTCAATGGAAAGAAGTATCAGTTCAGGGGATCACCTCAGTCAACATGCCTCATATTATCCAAATAGGGCTACTAGTGGAACAGATCACTGTTTCTGGGAACAACCATGGATCAGCTGGTCTATAGAGACATTACTATGTGCATCAGTTCTCCTGCCACAGTAACTCTTGACCAGGCTGGGCCTTGACCAAGACAGCCCACATTTCAGTATCAGGCCATGCTCTCTGCTGGCTGAGGCTACTTATCCAACATGGACCTCACTCTCATCTCCATCCAATTTAATACAGAAAAGTCAAACTGCTGGCCAGTCTATGTGTGAACATATGGTTGTTTGGCACTCTGAAGGGGTCTATGAGGTATAGCTACCTCCCAGACAACTAGTTTGCAAAGTCTGATATGGGCTGAGTGATAAGTGGGACAGTGCCCTTTGGTTACATCATCCTCAAATGCTTTTAACAGAATGCAAACATGACTTATCGTGTGAACCTATACATACCAATTCACATATACCAGGAAGTTACTCGATAACTCACTGTAGCTACTGTACTCAGAGCCATATTTTGGCCTAGGAGAAAAGAAAGAAAGGATCTAAAAAGAGTGAATAACTATTTGTAATTTTTACCTGTTCCTCTGGTGAGCCATAGAGCAGAGAGTACAGGGAAAGGATCTCATATACTAGGGTATCCAGCTTCATTGCAGTAATGGGCGGTCCCTGTCCCCTGTAGTGTGTGCATGATTGCTCACAGAGGTAAAAAGCAGCAGCTTAAATGGAGGAGAAGATGACAGCAGCAGTGTCAGCAGGCTAGTGAACTTTTTTACAGCCGTCGCATACATGTATGCCACGTTTTTCATCAGCGTTGGTGGAAACAGCCATTGACACGTGACCATCGCTATTCCCAAAGTTAGCCGATGGCTGTGACCACCGTGCATTTGACCACTCATTGCGCAATCCTATACTGCTGGTGGGCAGCATTCAACATGTCTTATTAGGGAGGTCAGGCAGCCACCATGCTAGCATTTGGGAAAACTGTACTGAGGCCGAATGTGTGCTGTGCATTGTACACCATGGCAGGCGGTATTTTAACACAACACATGTCCTGCTACCCTCATTATAGTAGAGATTTACAATTTATGATTGGATGATGTGCACAGTTCTGCTATAGACCTGTAAAGGCCCCATTGGGGATGACTGATCGATGTTCAAGATTTGACAATGATAATGTAATATGTTTACTGCTTCATGAAGCAATGATGTTCAGACACATGACTTTTGCCTTACTCTTCACAGATGTTACTCTGCACACTGCGATCAAAATACAATTTGGTGTCACTCCTTACGTAGGTACCCTGGGAGAGGGTGAAGATGCCAGCCACCTGTGGACCGCACATTCCCAGACCAACACACCACAGAAGAATGACACATCATCCCAAAGTTCCATTTAAATGGGCAAACAATTGTGGATCTAACAGTTGGAGCCGGACCTCCTAACTCACCTACATAAGCCTGCCTCAAGACCACCACTAGTATACCTCATGTTAGTTTTGCGTTTCTTGGCCACAGGCATATTTCAATCCACTGTTTCTATTTCTGGTAGAATGTCACAACTGATGTTCATTCGGATCTTCATAGAGGTGCTTACAGCAATGTTGGGATACATGGGCAGCTCCATCAAGTTCCCCAGAGATGAGGATTTAGCCACTGTGAAGGCAGATTTCTATGTATTTCAACACATCCCACTTGTGATTGATCTATTAATGGCAACCATAGTGGCTTAGTATCCCAACACGACAGGGAGCAAGTCTACCAGAACAGGAAGCACTACTATTCAATCCAAGTGCAGTTTGTCTGCCTAGCAGATTTGTACATCTCAAATATCTGTGCCCAGTTCCCAGGATCTGGCCATGATGCCTACTTACTGCGGTGGTTTAGCACCACAGGAGAGGGCCAGGCTTTTAGGTAGTGTGAGCTGTCCTAACTTTGTGTGGGAAATGTCAGGTAGTATGATCTGAAAGTGTTTAACAAAATGTTGCCCTTCTGTATCTCTTCCATCTATGCTGCCCGAATCCACCCGAAGAACAGTCGTACAGGCTCTCGTGATGTCACGGATCGACTATGGCAATGTGCTTTATCTTGGAGCGGATAAAGCAACAATCCACAAACTACAAGTGGTACAGAATTCAGCTGCTCGCCTCTTGCGTAATGTTCCATGGAGAACGTCCGCAATGCAAACCTTACGTGATCTACACTGGTTGAGAATCTCTGAACGTGTGACCTTCAAAACACTGTGTTTTCTGTTTAAGATCCGTCAGGGTTCTGCCCCCACATACCTGCACAATCTTGTTCAGCCTTATTTACCTGGCCGCTCCTTAAGGTCTTCAAATAATGGCGATTTCCTGATCCCCAGAATTCGACTGGCTAAAATGGGAGGCCGTTCATTTGCATATCTTGGACCAAAGATGTGGAATGTCCTCCCATTGGCATTAAAAACAGAAACTAATCTTCTGGCCTTCCGAAAAAAGTTGAAGACTTTTTTGTTTTAACTTTTTCTTCCTTTGTGATTCCTTTTAGTGCTACCTGATTTCTCTCTCCAGTCAGTCCCTGGCGCCGGGAAACCCATTGCGGGTAGCTGTGCGCAATATAAATTCAATAAAATAAATAAAATAAAAATAAAATAAATAAAAAAATCTAGGAGACTCAGCGTATCACAACTGGCCATGGTTATTGGCACCGCTGAAAAATCCTACAACACCAGGGGAAGTTTGCTTCAAAGATGCCCATGGAAGAACATGGTAGCCAGTGGAGCGGGCTTTTGGACTCGTGAAAGCCAGATTCAGATGTTTGGATTGGACTGGGAGAGCCCTCCTCCACTTCACTCAGGAAGGTGCATAAGATAATCGTGGCCTGCTGCATTCGCCACAACATTGCCCTGCGACAGAACATCCTTTACATCGCAGAGTATGCAGGCTATTAAGACCTACCGGGTGGGGATCCAGGAATACCAAATGAAAATTATGATAGTTGCGAAGAGGAAGGTGCTGACTTGCATCAGGATCTCATCCAGAACTACTTTTCTTGCGTGTAAGTATGCTATGAGATGTGATGACGTTGACTTTTCTTGCTACACTTGTAGTGATCCTGTGAGAAGGATGCTAACGCTACATACTAGGAGCATATGGGTCTGGCAATATCTTAGAAAGTAGTTTGTTTTGTAGTTGTAGCCTTAGCTGTAAATGTTATCTGGGACTGTGTTATCTAGAAGTTGACAATGTGATGAGTGTCATATGTATGTTTTCTTAGCTGATCTCTCTGTGTTTGTCTTTTTTAGGTACCTCCACCATATCATCTTTATTTGGACATGTCAGAGTTGTGACTTTAGCAGTTATATGATGCTGTTCAGACGTACAAAGTGGATATAGATTGGTCCTGGGAATGTCTGTTACAGAGTTTGGGTGTAGAAAGCTGGTACCAAGACAGCATGCTCAGCGATAGATTAGAAGTTACCTGCCTTCCATTGGACTTGTTCATTGTTGTGTGTTGGACTTAATGCAATATGTGTGCCATCATGTAATCCAACACAATGTTGTGTTGTGCCCATTTCATGCTATCCTGCCTTCACCTTGGCTAATTCCTCATTGAATATGAACTGAATGTAGCTGCTGATGTGTCTCCTCATTGAAGGTCAAAGTGCTTGTTGCACGTCACTGACATTCGTAGCAAACACAGGAGGACATTAGGGTCGAGGTGTAGTACAGGCAGTGGTGCTTGTCTTGCCATCCTGAGCTCTTTGTTTCTGGATGCACATCCCGTCTTCTTTTTGCACAAAGGGTATTTGGAGCTGCTGAGGCGCGGGCACCTGCAGGTGTGCTGCCCTCTGGCAGGGTCACCATTCCTGTGGCTGCAGCAGATGTTGATGGCAGAGATGTACTTAGACCAGAGTAAGGGGTAGATGCAGGGAAAACGTCCTGCATAGGCCAGTGTAAATGTCCCACAGCACCCCAACCAGGAAGTCCACCTCGGTGCAGATGCCAGCAACCTTGGTGTGAATGCTAGCAACCTTAATGTGGATGCCTGCCACCACAATTTGAATGCCAGTAACCTCACTGTGGTTGTCAACAGTATGTGTCATTGTGCAGCTCCTTTATTTTCTGGATTTCTTCCAATACCTGGCCCATTAACACTTTAGGAGTCCTGGTAGACTCCGAGAACTTGGGTGATAGCAGCCTGGTTGACCTTGGCCTCAGCGAGGTCACTCTGCAAGACCACTATTTCCCTCCCACTGCTTTTACACCCACGGTCCTGTGCCCTTTGAGCAGACTACACCCTCCAGCTGGATCCTGGTTCCACTGTGACTGGCATGGTGTTAGCCATCGAAAAATCCAGGACTGGGATGCACAGAATGGTACTGGCTATCCTTAGTGCACAGGTTGGAGAAGGAGTGGTTGGCTTTGATATTTCAGTGGTGGTGGTAGGTGTTTTAGTGGGCACAGTTAGACCCACTGTTGGCATCGGCCTAGGCTGACCAGATGGGCCAGGGCCTTTTAACCCCATGCACCTCTTCAGTAGCGATGTCATAACAGAGAGCTTCTTCCTGTGGGGGAGAGAAACTCTGTTCGGTTCCCAGCCTCTGTGCAGGTGCAATGGTGGATGGACCTGTTGAGAGATAGAGAATCTTTTTTATGTGGAAAGTGAAGTACCTACATGCACATTGTTTGTGTCAAGGTGAATGGGTACCTAGAATGGAACAAAACAGATAGAGATTAGTATTGTCATCTATTTGCATTCAGTAGATGTAGTAGATTTTATAAGCTCATTAGCTGTGTAGATATGTGCCATTGTGGCTCTATAGATAGACATAACATCTCTAAAACTCTGCTACAAGCACAATGTGGTTCTAACATACTGTGTTGTTTATTACATCTGTACCCCGCCCCGTTCCACCGCGGCTGGTGCCGTTTGTGTGGAGGGCGAGGCGAGGCGCCATCTTGGGTGGGGCTGGACCGGAGCTAGCGGTCTAGTTCTTCCGGGAGGCAGGGCATAAAACTAAATGTGTATCCGGGAGCGCAGCGGACGGGCGCAGCGGGCGCGACGAATGCGCGCCGAAGTCGCGCTCAAGTCAAGCCCGTCTGCGCCCGTCCGCGGCCGACTGGGGCCTGGGGCTAGAACCCCTGGTCAAACTTACACCTACTCATCCCAGGACCTGATACTGTTAAGACCTCCAGATAATTTATGCCCACCATTACTACCGTATGTACTAAACCGCGCTGCCACTCATGGCATTCTAAAGCCTAATTTTATAGTCGGTAAAGTTAAGCATCCCAGCCCCCGTATTTCTCCTCAACCCTTACTAGAACTAGAGACCAAGCTTAAATGCTATTATTTGAATACTAGGTCAATGGCCAAACACCATATGGATATATTTTTCTTGCTGCGAACTGAGCAACCTGACATTTTGCTCCTCACGGAGACTTGGCTCAACGCAGACTCACTACCATATATTTTGGCGGCCGTTCCTTCTGATTACTACATTTTAAATGTTGATAGATCTGCCGACAAAAGGGGTGGAGGAGTTGCAGCAATTATCCGTAATATTTATAAGTTTTCATTATTATCATCCCTCGACCTTACAGGGTCAGAGAATATTGTTTTTAAAATGGACACTGACAGTGGATCATTGTTAATGATCCTCATTTATCGCCCCCCTCAACCTATGCCTACGTTTGCTGCATTATTGGCAGAACAATTAGCTCCCCTTACAATTAACTATACAAAAATTTTGTTGTTGGGTGACCTTAACCTTTGGTTTGACGCTATTGACTTAGACACCCAGGCAGCTGAACTGAAGGATGTACTTTTAGACCTGAATTTAACTCAACAGATTTACTTGCCAACTCACGAAAAAGGGCACAGCCTTGATCAAATATGGTCCCAGAATATCCCCCTTGTTATTCTTTCTATTACTCCTTGCATTTGGACGGATCATTTTCTGATACACTTTACACTTACCATTGAGAAGAGTAAAAAGCAGTCTTTCCAGACTGGTGGGAAAGTTAGAATATGGAAGAATATTGATACCTCAGTCTTTCTGGATACGTTGGCGTTGTCTCTTCCCCCTATGGCCCAGGACATTGATGGCATCGAAGAAGCCTACTCCAGCTGGCTACGTCAGGCAGCTGACGCTCATGCCCCTTGTACAAATATTCCCGTTCCCGCCCTAATGACGCACACAAGTGGTTCACTCCACACTTGAAGTCCCAAAAATTGGAAGTCCGTCAAAAAGAGCGGAAATGGCGAACTGGTTATTTGGCGCAAGATAAAGCCAACTATTGTAAGGCTCGTAAAGACTATCAGAAACTTGTCCTAAAACATAAAACCGACTATTTTTCAGAGAAAATTTTGAATTCTCATAATAAATCAAAAGATCTGTTCAATATTGTAGACGGCCTCAGTGGTAGTGCCAGAACCACTCCATTGGTCACTCCTACTCAGGACCTCTGCAATTCTTTGAACTCTTTTTTCTGTAATAAAATTTGCACCATAAAACAGAGCATCTCTACCGCTCTATTCCCCCCCTTTCTGGATGATGCGTACTATAACCCTTTTACGTTGGAATCTTTTCCACTTATCGATGGTGACATTTTGTCTAAGCTCTTTACAAGGGTTAAATCGGGCTCACCTGATGATATTTGCCCCCCGCATAGCCTGAGAGAGGTGGGAACAGCTATCCCTGAGGGCGTGCTTCCTTTGTTAAACGGATCACTTCTACAGGGTAAAGTTCCCAACAACCTTAAAAAGGCCCTACTTATCCCTCTGATTAAGAAAGCTGGAGCAGATCCGCTTGACTTGTTAAATTATAGGCCTATATCATTGCTGCCTTATAGTTCTAAGTTACTGGAGGCTCACGTTTGCGCAAACGTATCCAAATTCATAGAAGAAACAGAATACCTGGAATCCAACCAGGCTGGCTTCCGTTCGTGCCATTCAACGGAAGAAGTCATTTTGGCGGTACAAAATACTTTTAGGCGGAATGCGGACAATGGAATTCACCAGGCCTTGGTTTTACTCGATCTCTCGGCAGCTTTCGACACGGTTGACTACACCATCTTGGTCAACCGTGTCGAACAAGCTGGCCTTAGGGGGCCCGCGTTGAGTTGGATCCGTTCATTTATTACTGACCGCACCCAATCAGTAAGACTGGGCCCTTTTACAGCTCCCACTATTTCTACCACATGTGGAGTACCTCAGGGCTCATCCCTGTCACCTTTACTTTTTAATTTGTACCTGCGCCCGCTATTGTACTCCCTAAGAAATGTGAAAGTTACCATCTTTAACTATGCAGACGATCTGCAACTCATCTTCCCTTTGAACACCAAGGACGCGGTGGAGGAATTTCAAAACACCATGTCACACATTCAGGGTTGGATGAGTTGGAACCATCTGAAACTCAACCCAGGCAAGACGGAATTGGTCTTGCCTGGGCAGAGTGTTCTTAGCTGGAGCCCATGCTTTTGGCCATCTAGCATGGGGGCACCACCTTCCAGATCGTCCTCAGTTAAAAGCTTGGGAATATTAATTAGTGAGGATCTCTCTCTGAAAAGACAGGTAGGCGCGATAGTGTCCTCCAGCTTCTTTCAATTAAAAAAAATAAGGAAAATAGCCTGTTTTTTTTCACAGGCCGCCCTCATCCAGGTCATAATTGCCCTGGTTCTATCTCGATTGGATTTCTCCAATAGTCTTTACTTGGGGCTCCAATTGGGAGAGTTAAAACGTCTTCAGCTGGTCCAGAATCAGGCCGCCAGACTGATTCTGGGACTTCCAAAAAGGCAATCTATCAGATCTGGCTTGAAACATCTACATTGGTTGCCTGTTGCGCAGCGAATCGCATTTAAAACAGGGTGCATCCTGTTTAAATCTTTACAAGACTCAGGCCCAAAATTCATAAAAGATCTGTTTCTCAGATATAATCCATCCTTAAATCTCCGCTCTGCTCAAAAATCTTTACTGATTGTTCCATCTTACAAAAGGAAGCGCCTTGGTGGCAGCTGCTTTGACCATCTTGCAGCCACCTTTTGGAATTCGCTTCCTTTACAATTGAAACTGAGCGGTAACCTTCTTAATTTTAGACATTCCCTCAAAACCTGGCTCTTCTCACAGGCCTACTGCTGAGGTTTATTACTGCCACCTTTTAACTGTTGTGTTGTGTTCTCTTCTATAGCGCCATGAAGCCCCCGGGCGTACGAGCGCTTAATAAATACATATTAACATAACATAACATATATATATATTTTCAATTCCAAGGCCCAGTTGTGTCTAATACAGGCAAACACCCAGCTTTGTTTTCTATATATCTTTACCATTGTTGTTCATATAAAAGTGCAGAGTCTGTGGTCACCTATCACTGCTAATCAGCTGAGTTTCCTTCATGGTTCATATATATTGGGTTACACCATTGTAATGGTGTCACTGATGCCATCATTAGTTTGAGTTGATGGGTCCAGGTCACCTTCAAGATAAATGTTCCTATGTATATATCTGGGTGGGGCATTGTCTGTACATTGCACATTCTATGATGAGTGAAGATCAATTGTAACATGAAAGACAAGTGAGAAGGTTCAAAAGGAGTGTAGCCTTTGGTTAGAGTTAGAGTGACACAGGCACATGGTAGTTGTCCTCACTTCAATATTACGTTAGCAACACTTGAGTAATGGTAACCTGCATGAGTAGTGTAGATCAGTTGTAACGTCGAAGACAAGTGAGAAAGGTCAAAAGGCATGTAGCATCTTAGTTAGGGTTACAGACACAGGGCCTCATGGTAGTAGTGGTAGCTTTTCAATGTTACTTTAGAAACACTTGAGTAATAGTAACCTGCATGATAATTTAGCATCTGTTCTAACATGGAAAAAGAAGTGAGAAAGGGTAAGAGGAGTGTAGCATATTGGCTAGAGTTGGAGTGACAAGACCTTATTTTTAGTTATATAGTCACTTCAATCTCACTTAAGTAACACTTGACAAATGATCAGTATACCACAGCTGTTGGTAACAAGCATTTGGGGCGGATAGCTATTTTGATGGAATTGCAGTTACAGACAGCATTGCAACATGTGGCATGTCCTAGCATTGGATGCATGTGCTCTTATATTCACCAATACACATTGCCACAGACAAACCAACATATCAGATACTTTGAGTATTGCATGTTAGGAAAGTAGATATAGAACAGAATAGGAAAAGCAGAGTTGTTAACAAACAGGACATTATGATATTGTGGCAGGTATTAAAGACTAATTTATAAGAGTCCACTCCTCCCTCTATACCTGACAAGCCCTCAGTATGCAGGTTGGGCCAGACCTTCACCTCCCAGGGTATGTGTTATAATGGTGTGCTGGCAGAGCCACCACCAGTCCTCCGGGTGCTGGCTGTTGTACCTGGTACAATCCCCTAGCCTGACGTCGTTCCAACTGTTCCTGATGTCTCCCTTTGTACGCAGGGTGTTAGCAACAGCATTCACTCTGTTGGCTATCCTGTCCCACATTTCTATTATCCTACTGAAAGCAGTATGTTGGACCCGGGACCCTAAAATGTATGTCTGCAGTCTAATGATTTCATCCACCATGACTGTCAACTCTTGCTCAGTGAAGCTAGTTTTCTTTTTCAGGTATGGTGAAAAAATCTAAAATGTGAGTGAGTATGTGAATAAAGAACAAACAAGTGAAAGAGGTAAAAAGGTGCAAAAATTAAAATTACAGGGCGGTGGAGAGTGTAAGATTGGAATATGCAAAAAGGGGTGCCTTATCTAAAAAGTGCAGTAAAGGACTGTCTGTCTTGCTGTGCTGCAGTTTGGAAGCGCAAGGTGCTGGTCAGGGATTGGGTGTGTTTTAAAGTGTGATTTGCATGCATGTCCACTTGCCAAAGCACATCAGGTGTGTAGTTTTTAAGTCCATCCACTTGTCACTGTTGTGTTGTTTTTTTTATTTTTGACATGTACTGAGGCAGTCAACTGCTGTTGGTTAACCACTGTTTGTTGAGCACCCTGTGAGACCGCTAGTACGACTGTGTATTTTTAATACGCTCGGCAGGTGGACCATGAACCTGGCAAGGTTGTTGGATACAATGCCAACATTGCAGACTGCCGAACTACCGGGTAGATCACTGTGACCGTGGTCGGTGTTTCAAACAGCACAACTCGTAATACAGTGGGTAGTAGATCACTGGTGCAGCAGTGGCGTGAATGACGTGGAAGCAGTTCTGAGATGGTTGGACCAGGGCCGGACTGGCTACCGGGCAGTTGTGTATGCTTCCGAGCAGGGGGATGATTTCTCCGTGGTATGGGCGTATTTCGTTGATGGGGACCTGCGTGCGCTTTGAAAAAAAAAGCAAAACGATTTTCGTTTTGCACACACAGGTCCCCATCAACGAAAGCATCCCCTTGCTCGGCAGCACACACAACTGCCCGGTAGCCAGTCCGGCCCTGGGTTGGACAGGAAAACTGCAATATGGCCCTTAGTAAAGAAAAGTCCTCAAATTCTTGTTAAGGATACATTCAGAGGGAGCTTAACAAAGACTAGGTGGGAGACAGTCCCGTAGCTTAGAAGTGAGATAAACAAATGATTTCCTATCTTTGCTAGCTTTGCGGATCCAAGGCACATGAAGTAGTTTTGAGTCAATCGATCTCAAAGGTTTAAACTGACAATAAGCTTTGAATCTCCTTCTTAAATAGAGGGGTCATTTTGCTCCAATGCTCTATAGGCAAACGTCAGTGCCTTGAATTGAATTGCTTTAATTACCAATAAGGTGTCACTGATAAGAGAGCAGGGATTTTCGAAATTAAACCAGTAGCTGCAATTTGATTAATATGAAGGAACTAAAGTTGCAGCATAGAGCCATATTTAGCAAAAATGGTCAGCTGCTGCTCCTGTTCCCTGAGCTGGTGCATAAATAGGCTCCCTATTCCCTGCAGATCAGGCACAGACATGAAGACTTGCAGAATCAACTTTACTTCAGCACTTCTTAGACTCAGTGCTTACAGCGTTAGCCCAGTATGTTCCATAGTGCTTAGCATCCCTCTCTGTACTTCTTTCAGATGCCCAATTCCCCTGACCCATCACTGATGGTTTTGCCTTGCAAACAGCTTAGAATAACACTAGTGAATTCATTGGCGCACTGTCAGGAATGCGAGTGGCATTGGGGGTGTCACAGTATCAGACCAGGCGGAATTTCGTAGTCGTGTTACGCTATCTTCCGTGAAACTGTAATAAATCTCAGCGAGCACGCGGAAATTACGCAAACACGCAGAATTGCTTTTCCCGCCACTTCGATATGTGTTTTTGCGTGTTTGCGGGGAAATATATCACTAACTTGCCCATGTGGTCTCTAATGGGTGTGGCCATCTTGTTTTACACTTGTCCCGCCCGCTCGAGATGCTTATTCCCTGTTCCGGGTCATGTATTGCATGCTCCCGCCCCTTCTCAATTAGTATTTCCTGTTCAGGAACGCGTATTATGTGTTGCAAAGCTTTTTGCGTGCTCGGGGGAAAATTTCGCGTGACCTTGCACATGCGGTTGCAAAGGGCGCAGCCATCTTGTTTTTTACTCTATTGCTATGGTTCTATCCTCCCTCTATATTTGCAATCCTTTGTTTCTGTACACTTTTTTCAAATCTTTTTTATTTATTATCTATCTCTTTATTTTTCTGATTCTATATTTTGAGCTTTTTTCTACTTTTTGTGACTTTTTCTAGTACTTTTTTACTCTTTTTCAATAACTTGCTTTTTTCATTTCTTTTACTTACTTTTCTAATTCCTCCCTTTTCTTTTCCGCCCCCCTGGCGAGTCCCAGAACCATGCCCAAGGGCAAGGGAAAGGGCAAGGCTGCTCGCAGCCGCGGCGCCCACATGGGGTGCAGCCACGGGCCTTATTCAGTGAGGCGGAGGTGACCGCGCTTATTTTTATTGTCCAGTGCCTTAGCCCTGGCAGCAGGCTGCAGGCCTGGGTCCGGGTCCGGGTTCTGGGAGCGTCGCCAGCAGTGGGGAAAGGTACGCTGGCAGTGTTTCGCTACTCTGGTGTCCAGCGCACCAATAACCAGCTTACGCACCGGTGGTCTGATATCCTGGACCAGAGGTCCAGGGATTGGTGAGTAGCTATTTAATATTACTACTTTTTGTTCTTCTGCTCTGTGTTATATATTGCAAATATATTTTTTTCTGAACAGCAAGAATGTTGCTGCTTACATAGCAGGTAAATTACGTTTAAAAATCTGCTGTGATTGTTATGACACAGGTGCTCGGCGCTACTAATCTTACTTGTTTGCAACTTTGCGCTCGCTTGGCCTGATTATGTAAGAGTTTACTTTAGAGAACTTAAGTTAGGTAATGCTAGAGTGACTCTAGTCCTTCCTTTATCCTCCTGCCACTAAGAAGAGATAGTGGTAGATTGATAGGTTTAGTTACTTAGTATTAGTTGGTAATTTTTAAGTGGTCTTTGTGACGCATCCTCAGTCACGTCACATGCTGCTTAGTGCTGCTTACCCCAGCCCTTAGTAGAACATTTTGTAGCTTGTTTAGTGATTGTTAATAGGCGTATCACTAGCACAACATCAGCAGCAACTAACCAACAATTTGGTGTATGCAAACATTAACGCATCTGTCTCCATCTATGCATTTTTGAGGACTAAAACAAATGGATAAATAGTGAACAATTGGCCCCACTGGAATAGGTGGGCTAGGTCAGGTCGTACTTAGGCTTAGTTAGTACTCTGGAATCAGAATGGAACACTGGATTAGTGTTCATAAATAATAACTAGATGGTCCGTGAATCTCGCAATACTACTAGTCGATCAGATTAGATAGGTACATTTTATTGCAATTGTTGTTTCCAAAAATGTTTTTTGAACATTTTTTAAAATATTTTATTTGTTTCACACCAATCATTAATGTTTGTTTCTTTCTTTATTAAATCTTACATAATCAGCAGACTGGGTCAGAGTCGGCGGGACAAGGACAAGATGCCTCCCAGGGCCAGAACTGCTCCTCTACCGAGGGCTCTGCTGCTGGCCCCAGTAAGTCCTCCAGTGGTTAATATTAATAATTATATTTCTCTAACTTTTACTGCACCTTGATTTTTCCAAACTATTATTTTGTTTTCCTAATTCTATATTTTACAAAATCTTCGATCAAGACTATCTGTTTCTAAATTCTTGTTATCCCTGCCTCTGACTGCCTCAGCTATGACTCTATGTACTACTACTATTTGTCTGTTTGTAGCTAAGCATGCACAGTTGGCCACTCTTTATTTAAAAGGTTTTAAATAATACTCAGATTCACCAATAGCTCTAGCCACCGAGTCCAGTCCTTTCGGTTGTCCTCTTCTAGTCTTCCTAATCTTGAGGCTTTTCGACAATTCCCACCAACAAAATTCCCAACCAGATTTTACTATTTTTGATAGGATAGAACACACTACTACTGTTGTAGGGATTCTGCACATACAGAACTTTTCACAAGAAAATAGGACATTGGTGATGGGAGGTTGGACCATCCTCACACCTCAGAACCCACCACAATCCCCTGACCGACTAGCTATAGTGTCTCATTAGCTCCCCGAATCCCCGATAGCCAATGATTAGACATCCCAGAACATAACACTCCCAACCTCTCAGTCACTGAAGCAATGCACACCCTTTAGCTCACTCACTCGTGTAAGTCCACACCAAATAGCACAGAGTCTTTGTAAGTTCAAAAGGTTTATTTTCAACTGACAAGCTCTGTACATTGTTCTATAATGCAATATAGGAGCCAGCACCAACAGCAAAATGGATAATATTAAAACAATAAACATTGTTACAACTACAAATTCATAGAAGACAAAAGGCAAAATCATGATAACTGAACAGTGGTGGAAGAACTACCTTCCCCTTGGTAGGAATATATTTTATATAAAATTATAAACTTATAAAAAAAATCTCTCCGAGCGAATTCTGGGGGACCTTTCACCTTAGAAGAACCTAGTACTGGTTACATCATAAGCTCTGCAAAGCTCTGCTTCGTAGAAAGGAATCTTCCATCTGTTATGAGAAAAATGGTGTGTGTTAGTATATTCCAAGCATTTCTCAGTTGTGCCAAAAAGTGTAGCATTTTTATGGTTAAGCAATACGGACTAACACCAGAACTCCATAACAAAGTGCCTTGTTTTCCGACCTTGTACGCATCGCTCATACAGTTACAGTATAAGGTCATGTGGGCTCAAAGGCGTGTTACACAACAAGCTGCGAGGTAACATGCGCAAAAATAAATGGCACAAAGCTAAAATGGTTGCATGGCTCAAGCTAACTTAGCAAAGATTAGAAAGACCTCAGGGACCATATAACACTACTAGTGTCTACTCTACTACCTGATTTGTCCTAGTGATCTATGTGGTATATGTGTATTAGCCTTTTTTTCAATCTTGCTAGTGAAAAAGAATAAATAGGGGAGGTGTATATGGCATCTAAAAAATGTGTAATGTTTTTTCTAGGCATACTACCGGCCATCAGTGGCGGGGCCAGTGGCGATGGCGACCCGGCCGCTGAGGGAGCGGGAGGAGATGCGGCAGTTGCAGGAGGAGCTGCAGGGGGTGAGCCAGCAGTAGTGGCGGGCGGTGGTAAGTTATATTCCTTACTTATTGACATTACACTCGCTGCAAGCGTGTACACAGTACTGTTGAGACTTACAGCTAGATTCATCATTGTTAAATCGGCTTGCAAAGGGCCAGATTCTGAGAATCTGGCCCTTTGCGAGTGCAATTTTTGCATTTGGGATTCATCATCCCAAATGCAAAAATAGCTAATTGCGAAATCGCATATTTGCGAGGAATTGCATTTAAGGAATCTCTATTTGAGATTCCTTAAATGCAATTCATGAAACATTTGAAAATTGCGAATTCGCAAATTTGGGCCACTATTTACCGCGAAGTCAAACCGTGTGGTAAATAGCGGAAACTTAGAAAAATCCACTTAAGTGCATTTTTCCAAGTTGCTTGTTACACACACACATGTCCCAAGGACATGTGTGTGCGTAACACCAGCATCCAATGTCATTTCAGGGGTGCAACAGGGTGTCCATTGGACACCCCTGCACCCTTGAAATCGCAAAATTAAAAAATGCTAATCGCTAAAGGCGGAAAGCCGGGGGTTTAGATTGCACTCATTTTAGCCTAAATTTGCACATCGCTGTTTTTAAACTGTTTTTAAACTGATTATGAGTTTTTAAATGTTTTGCTGCTACTTTGTGTTAACCTACCTACCTGCCACCTCGAACCCCGCTCCCCGCGCAGCCGATTAGGTGCTGACGCGGTAGGAGACAGGGGTGGACGCCATCTTGGGGGTACGCGAGGACAGCGCTCTAGCTCTTGGTTGCCTCCTCCCCCCTGCTCTGCCCTATATTATGACACACTTCCCCGGCCGCGCAGCGGGCGGGCGCAGCGGGCGCGCTGGCGGCAAGCCGAAGGCTCGCCAAAGGCGAGCCCGTCTGCGCCCGTCCACGCCAGGACGGGGCCAGGGGCCACCCTCCTGTATCATTTTCGGGACCTAGGAAACACTATAGTGCAGAATCTTTGCACCAACTATTAGTTGTTGCCATCAGTTCCATCCACTGGAGTCTCCCCGTGTCTGCCCCCATTGTAACACAGAGCTCATCAACCCTTCCAATATTAACGAACATCAGGATTATCATATGTTCCTCCTAAACTGCAGATCACTACCTAAACACAGCTTAGAAATATCAATGCTGCTAGAGGAACATATGCCAGACATTGTTTTCCTAACCGAAACATGGCTGACGCAAGACTCTGACCCGGATTTGGTACAAGCACTTATACCAGGCTATCAGATAGCCCGTCTAGACCGTGCTCTTGGGAAAGGTGGAGGGCTTGCTATCATTTATAAAGATATATTCACCTGCCGCTGCCCCCCGGAAACCATCGCAGACTGTGAAAGCCTGCGATTTGTCATTGAATTTTCGCCGAATGACAGTTTTTCCGGTAACCTTATTTACCGTCCTCCTGGGGCCCTTAACCAATTCCAGACAGCGCTCCCCTCTGCCGGGGCCGAGTTGATTACCTCCCTGGCAAACTTTACACTACTAGGCGACCTTAACATACATTTTGATAATACCCTTGATAGTGTCGCCATAGAGATGACGGCAAGTTTAGCGGCAGTTGAACTTCAACAACTGGTCTCATCTCCTACACATGTTAGAGGCCATTTGCTAGGCCCGGTATTCACTAACTGTGCACATCTTAAAGTAGGCACGGCAAGTCCCCTCCCCTGGACTGATCATTTTTTGACCCCCCTTACCTGGACCATCCACAAATTTACTCCCCCCTCCCCCAGAAACTGGTCCAAATTATGTACGAACCATTGGACCAACATTCTCACAACCACTAGACCCACGCTTACCGGTGATCCTTCCTTAGATAATTCATTAGACTCAATATTACCCCTTCGCACCTCTAACCCAAAAAGACACCATAAGACAGCGCCCTGGTATTCGGAAGAGCTCAGAGAAAAAAAAAAGTTTATGCAAGAGGTTGGAACGAAAGTGGCATCTGTACTACGGAACTACGGACAAAGCGACCTATAGGGAAGCTATTAAAGCTTACAAAGCAGTAATAAAAGTGACAAAATCGGCCTATTATAACGACAGAATAATGTCGGCTAAATCTAAGCCGAAAGAAATGTATCAGACAGTAAAAAGTCTAATTAAGCTTCAATCTTCCCCGGCAGCTAATTACAACCCACTTGCCCAATGTAATAATCTGTCCGAATTCTTTTTTCACAAAGTCAACAAAATGTATCTATCCTTCCCTGATTGTGACTCTGATCCTCCTTCCCAAGGACGGTATCTAGCGGGCGAGGCAGAGGAGCCTCCTCAACACACCTTGGACCACTATCCCCTGTTAGACCCAGAAACACTTAAGCCACTGATGCATCAGATCAAATCTGGGTACGCATGTGACCCTGTTCCTCCGAACATGCTGGTCCTGGCCAACCAGGTCATCCTTCCCACGTTAATGGAGTTATTGAACTCCTCCATAACGACGGGCACGTGCCATCTAACTGGAAACATGCCAGGGTACGAGCACTTTTGAAAAAGCCCACCCTCGACCCTGGCGATCTCGGCAATCACCGTCCGATTTCACTGCTCCCTTGGGCAAGCAAAGTACTAGAAAAACATATTAACGCCTCTCTAACTAGTTTTCTGGAGAGCAATCAATTACTCGACATCACTCAGACAGGCTTCCGACCCAAGCATGGAACGGAGACGGCTCTGATGGCAGTCACTGAGGAAGCGAGGCGGGTCTTAGATCAGGGAGGATCAGTGGCAGTGATCCTTCTTGGTCTGAGCGCCGCCTTCGACACGGTGAACCACAGGATCCTCCTGTGCCGCCTTCGCGGCCTGGGAATATCTGGAGAAGCATTGGCCTGGCTTGGGTCTTTCTTGAGTGAACGAACCTTTCGGGTGTTCGAGGGAGCTTCTGTCTCCGCCAGCAAGCCGTTGGGCTGTGGGGTCCCGCAGGGCTCTTCCCTGAGCCCCACGCTTTTTAATGCCTACATGAGGCCGCTGGGATTGTTCGTCCGCACGGTATTAAGATTACTTACGCGGACGACACCCAGCTGGTGGTCTCGCTTGCACACAAGAACTGCCATCAACAACAGACTAACCTCACAAACTGCCTAGAGCAGGTGAGGAACTGGATGACGGAATCATGCTTGAAGCTCAACGGAGATAAAACTGAGCTCTTGATCCTAGGCCCATCGACCCCCTCCAATCTGGAGCAGATATGGCCAGCCAGCGTAGGCGACCCCCCCTCACCCAGAGAAAACATAAAAAGCCTGGGGGTATGGCTGGACAAGTCCCTGACTTTTAATACTCAGGCCACTAAAACTTCAGCAATCTGCTTTGACCTCATCAGGATGCTGAAAAAGATTCTTCCATTGCTACCTTTTGAGGCCAAACAGGTAGTCATCCAAGGCCTAATTCAGTCCCGCATCGATTTCTGCAATGCCCTATATCTGGGGGCACCTGAGTACTGCTTGAACAAACTGCAGCGGATCCAGAACTGCGCTGCGCGCACACTCCTTGGAATCCCCCGAAGAACTCGAATAGAGCCTGGACTAAGAACTTTGCACTGGCTCCCCGTTAGAGATAGAATCAAGTTTAAATCCATGTGCATTGCTCATCAAGCTTACTGGAAAGCTGGCCCTACAATCAATCATGCCTTGATTACCCCCTACTATCCAAAAAAAGAACTTCGCTCCTCTCAGGCTTTTTTTGCAACCGTTCCCAGGATTAAGAGATCCAGAGCAGGAGGCCGATCCTTTTCACACAACGGGCCCAAGTTATGGAACTCACTTGCCTTGTACCTGAAATCTAATCCCAATTTGTTGACCTTCCGGAAACAACTTAAAACCTTCCTCTTTGACTAATTCTACACCTTGTTGGCTCTTTCTCACTGGAAGTTGTGCTCTTGATTTCTAGCATGTTCTGGTGCAAAACTGGACAAAGGAAATGGGTGTAGCCACCCCTCTTTCCAAACCCTCCCCTAGGTGAGTCCCCAGAGTAAGTCCAACCCCTTCCTTGGCTATAAGAAAGGAACCCTTGGCTACAGGACTTTAGATTACACCTGGACGAAACTCTGCTACAGAAATCCTGGAACTTCGATGATCTACACGACTAGATGACTGAAGAATCTCTCTTGGATTAAAGGAGTTACTCCCCTGCTTTGCAGGCACCAAAGAAGCATCTGACCGTTTGCATCTCCGAAGCTCCTGCCAGACTCTGAAGTATTTGCAGCACAGGAGGTGGATTTTCAGACTTCCCGGGGCCGACCTGCTCCCCCTGCAAAGCTGAGAACCGTAGCCTTTGTGGGTAACGTGGAACAGGAACCCCTGGACACCGTGCACATTTGCAAGTGCACTTGCGTCTCGCTGTCCCTTGAGGCTGTGAATTGGGTTACTTGTAGCCCAGACCCGAGCACCTTTTCCACTGAGGATTGCTTGCCTACACTCTGCGAGTGTTCCGTGAGCTGGCCCTTTGTGTTTTTGCTCGAGATACCTTTGCGATCCCTGGTCTGTTGCCTGGGGGTCCCTGAGAAGGCAACTTTTACTTTCATTGGGTTTCTTTGGTTGCTCCAGACGTGCCCTGACTCTCCACCACTTGGTGAGTCCCTCGGACCTTGCTGGTCCGCACTGAAGCATTTCTTCTCCTTCTGCTTGGGTTGCTGTTGCCAAGGCTTGTTGAGTCCAATCTGGTCACTGATGCTGCAGTACTCGACATCCTTTGTAGGACAGCTAGAATCCAGCTCCTGGTTGTCATCGAAACCTACTGGTCCTCGTCGCTGCAGAGTCGAGCTTCACCCCTTCAACCTGAAATTACCTGACATTGGTGGGCATCCGTCTATCGTGCCCCTGGTCACGGACAAGTGACCCAGACTCTGTCCCCTCTGCTTTCAGGTTCCCCGCCTCCTTGATCCAGGCTTGGATCACACCCGACACTTCTCTTCTTGACGACCGCAGCACTTTACAGCAGATCGCCAATGAAATCAACGATTCCCGACACCAAAAGACACCCATGCACCCGGCTTTCCTAGGTGAGGTAACTTGAGCACTCCGGTGCTCCGGTGGGTGTTGGCCCTCGAACCTCTTAAGTCTAAAGGGGTGTTCTCAAAGTTCTCTCCTAAGTGTCCCTAATCTTTAAATTTCACACTCGGACTTTCCCAATAGAAGCTAACTGTGATTCGCGGCTGTGTTCTCACACTGCACGCGTCCCCCTTGTCTCCCCTGTACCTTTGGTGGTTCCTTGTGGTCCCAGCGATTCTACAGGCTCTAGGCCTTGTGTCTAGTCAATTTGTGGCTCTTATACCACTTTCTTAATATGTGGTTTGGTATGCCCCTAGGGCTCAACGTATATTGTGCTAATTTACTGTCATATATTAAGTGCAACATATGTCCCTTGACCTCTAGCCTCATAAAAAAAACTAGTAGGGTGTGTTTTGAATAAATACATATATTTTATATATATTACACCTGGTGTGGTTCTCCTTTCACTTAGCCAAGAGATTATAGACTGGTAAAAAAAGCTGCTTTACATTTCTTCAAGACTTAGCCTGATGGCTGCTCTCAATAGCTACCACTAGGATAGCTTTCAAATAAGGCTGTCTTTAACCTATCACCTCTAAGGGGCTGTTTGGACTGGTGCAAGCTGCCAACTATAACTAGTGGACAGCATATGCCAGGCCAACTTCTCACATTGGTGTGCAGCGGTTGGGATTCAAGCTTGCCATTGTTTTACCAGATAATCTCAAGTGAGTGACTAACTGAAAACCACTAAAGGTACCTGAGGTACATATAATTCAAGCTTAAACTACATTAAGTTCTACTGAACTTAGAGTTATGTGCCAAGGGCTTAGCACACCCTTTATACAACTCAAGTGAGTTTAGTAAGCCACACTAGGGTAGGTAGGTGCATACACCACACCACACAAGTGATGTCTTCAAGGCCAGGAACCAGTGGGTCCCTACCAGATGTCAGTAGGTTACTGGCATCCAAGTATGACAAACTCCCATTCTTGAAATTGAGAGCGTTGTGTACTACTAGGAGATTGAAGACAGGAAAAGGTGTAAACACCCAACTCCTTATAGAGGTACTGCTGTTGGATGATCTCAGAAAGGCCTCAGGGCCTGAAGGGGTCGACACAGTGGGTGGGACAGTAGATGAGGAAAGGCCCAGGGGTGAAATCTTCCAGGACCTGACCTCTGAAGCTGGCCAGGAAGATGACTATGATCTTAACCTGGAAGAACCAACTCCTGCTGGAGATGTGGAAGATGGCCCTGATGGCCCTCTCTTTACCGCACCTGGGAGAGAAGATCAAAGTCTACTTCTCAGGGGTCTATCCGTTCTGACACATCAGTAAGGACCTTTGTTTCAGCTCACAGGAGGGAAACCTCCCATGAAAGGAAAGAAAGGCTGCTGAAGTATGAGGAAGCTCAGCTTAGAATCAGAAGAAAGCAGGTAGCCTTAAACAGAGAAGTCCTGGAGCTTCAGAGAACTAGAAAGAAGCCGGGGCTAGAGCCCCAAGGTGGCAGCAACTTCCCTAGTGGTAGAGAAAGATCTCATGACCATAGGAACCTAAGCAAGATTGTCCCTTCCTACCAGAGTGGGGATGACATCCACAAATGGATAACTGCACTGGAAAGGGCCTGTAAAGTTCAGAAGGTCCCCCAGGAGCAGTGGGCAGCAATCTTATGGCTCTCCTTTGCAGACAAAGGTAGAGATAAGCTCCTCACTGTTAGAGAGGAGGATGCTGATGATTACACAGTCCTAAGGAGTGCTCTGATTGAAGGGTTTGGTCTAACCACTGAACAATACACGATAAAGTTCAGAGACACCCAAAAGGCAGAGACTCAGGACTGGGTTGACTTTGTTGATTGTGCTACTCAGGCTCTGGAGGGCTGGTTACTCGGCAGTAAGGAGTGTTATTTCAAAGGATTGTACAACTTAATTATGAGGGAGAAAATCCTTATTAATTGTCAAAATCAGCTGTTTCATCAGTACCTGGTGGACTCTGATACCTCTCCCCAAGAATTGGGAAAGAAGGCAGACAAATGGATCAGAACCAGGGTGAAGCCGAAGGTTCAGAACCAAGGTGGTGACCAAAAGAAGCAAGATTCCAAGAACTCTGATCAGGGTGGGGAAAAGGGGAAAGACCAGAAGTCTTCTCAAGGTTCCCAAAAATCTGCATCTGTCAGGGAGTCCCAATCAATCAAACGTAAAGGCCAAAAAAAAACATGGTGTAAAATCTGTAATCATAAAACCCATTGGACTAGTGATTGTAATAAGTCAAAAGACTCAACTCCAGCCACTATTGCCACTAAGGCAACTGTTCCCCCTAGTTCAGCTCTAAGTGGTGGTACTCAGAATAAGGGTGTAGTAGAGTTAACTCTGGGTTCTGATATGGACTCTGGCCTAATCAGAGTTCCAACTCAGGCTATACTGATCTGTGATGGAGACATAGATATGTCCTCCTTTGTGATTCCCAGTGATCTGGGCACATACAGACAGCAGTCTTTAAATAATGGAAAAGAGACTTTGACATTCAGGGACACAGGGGCAAGTGTCACAATGGTGACACAAGATCTTGTGGCTCCTGAGCAGATCATACTTGGTGAAATGTACCAAGTGACCAATGCTAGTAATGTCAGGACTGACCATGCCCTGGCAGTTTTTATTTTCTCCTGGGGAGGGGTAACTGGCCTTAAGAAAGTTGTGCTAAGTGCAGACCTCCCCGTTGAATGTTTGCTTGGCAATGATTTAGAGACTTCAGCTTGGGCTGATGTGGAGCTCAGGATCCATGCAGAAATGTTAGGAATACCTGCACAAGTGTTTGCTGTGACTGGGTCACAGGCCAAAATGTCTAAAACTGAGCAGGCCCTGGATTCTGGAAGAATGGGTCAGGTATCTTCATAGCAGAGGAGCTGGATCTGCTCCTTCCTCTCCAGCAGGACGCAGCGGGTCAGACTCCCCCCTTTCCTCTCGGACCCCACACCTATCACCTGCGGAGTCCCCCAGGGCTCCTCCCTCAGCCCGACGCTCTTCAACGTCTACATGGCTCCACTTGCCCCCATCGTCAGAACCTACGGACTCAACATCGTGTCATATGCAGACGACACCCAGCTCATCCTCTCCCTATCCAACGAGCCCAACACCGCCAGACGCAACTTTCGAGAAGGCATGGAAGCCGTCGCCAAATGGATGAAAAACAGCTGCCTACAACTAAACACCAACAAAACAGAAGTACTCATCATGGGCCCAAACCCCGACGCCTGGAGTGACATCTGGTGGCCCACCGCCCTTGGAAACCCGCCAACTCCCACAGACCACGCACGCAACCTGGGAATCATCCTGGACTCCGAGCTCAAAATGGACCGCCAGATCAACTCTGTCTCATCTTCCTGCTTCCACACCCTCCGCCTCCTTCGTAAGACCTTCAAATGGATCCCCCTCGAACACCGAAAGACAGTCACTCACGCCCTGGTCACCAGCAGACTCGACTACGGCAACGCACTCTACGCCGGAATAAACAAAAACCTCATCCGCAAGCTACAGAACATCCAGAACGCTGCCGCAAGACTGGTCCTCAACCTGCCAAAACACTGCCACATCTCCCAGCACCTGCGCACACTCCACTGGCTTCCCGTTGAGGCGAGAATCACCTTTAAGATGCTCACCCACGCACACAAGGCCCTCCACGGCACCGGACCAGCATACCTGAACAGCCGACTCAAATTCCACGCACCCCAAAGGACCCTACGATCAGCCCAGCTTTCCTACGCTGTGGTCCCCCGCACCAGAAAGACCAGATCGGGAGGCCGCTCCTTCTCCTTCCTCGCGGCCAAAGCATGGAACGCCCTTCCGCTCCACCTCAGACAGACAACATCGCTCCCCATCTTCGCAAGAAACCTCAAAACCTGGCTCTTCGACAGACCCTCTCCTTGATGGAATGGAACCTGCACCCCCCAACCCCCCCCCCCACCCCTAGCGCCTTGAGACCCTTACGGGTGAGTAGTCGCGCTTTAACAAACTCCTGATTGATTGATTGATTGAGGAGCAGTAGGGTTAAGGCAGTGCCTTGCCCCTGACTCAGAATACAGGTCAGTCTCATGAGGGAGATGATCTTAGTCCTGAAGAAGGAACTGTCCCAGATGAGCTTGAGCTAGATCAAGTTGAGTTCTTGGGGACAGGGGGCCCTTCCAGGGCAGATCTGAGCCAGGAGCAGCTGGGCTGCCCTTCTCTTGAACCCCTCAGACAGCAAGCTGCTGCTGAGGCTGCTGGGAATGCTAGTGGTACCCATAGGATCTATTGGGATGATGGACTCCTATACTCGGAGAGCAGAGGCCCCAAGCCTGGTGCAGCCAAGAGGTTGGTTATACCTCTGAAGACTGGAGGCTTCCTATTAGCACTAGCACATGATATTCCCTTAGCAGGCTACCTGGGCCAAAACAAGACTTGGGACAGGATTGTCCCTCACTTTCATTGGCCCCATATGTCTGAAGAAACAAAGGAGAATTGTTGTTCCTGTGTTAACTATCAAGCCAGTGGTAAGGCAGGCTGTACAACAAAGGCCCCCCTTATACCACTACCTGTGGTGGGGGTTCCCTTTGAAAGAATGGGGATTTACATAGTTGGTCCCATGGATCCTCAGATAGCCTCTGGGCACAGATTTATCCTGGTGGTGGTGGACCATGCCACTATATACCCAGAAAGCATTCCACTTAAGATCACCACAGCTCCTGTTGTAGCAAGGGCCCTCTTGGGAGTGTTCTCAAAGGTGGGCTTCCCTAAGGAGGTACTATCAGACAGAGGTACTAACTTCATGTCTAGTTACTTGACTGCAATGTGGAAGGAGGGTGGAGTGAATTACAAATTCACCACACCCTATCACCCACAATGCAATGGTTTAGTTGAGAGATTCAACAAAACTTTGAAGGGCATGATTAAAGGTCTCCCAGAAAATCTTAGGCGCAGATGGGACATCATTTTGCCCTGCCTTTTATTTGCCTTCAGGGAGGTTCCTGTAAAGGGGGTTGGTTGCAGCCCTTTTGCACGTTTGTTTGGACATCTTGTTAGGGGTCCATTGTGTCTGGTGAAGGAGGGATGGGAGTTACCTCTCAAACCCCCTAAACAGGACATAGTGGACTATGTACTTGGTCTTCGCTCAAGGATGGCAGAGTACATGAGAAAGGCAACCAAAAGCCTTGAGGCTAGCCAGGAATTGGAAAAGGCCTGGCGTGACCACAAGTCTGTGCTGACTGTTTACTAGCCAGGACAGGAAGTGTGGGTGTTGGAGCCAGAGGCCCCAGCAGCCATCCAGGACAAATACAGTGCCCCATCCAATTGTTGAACAGAAGGGAAAGGTTACCTATTTTGTAGACCTTGGCACTCCCAGGAGGCACCATAGGATGCTTCATGTCCACAGACTGAAACCATATGTTGACAGGGCAGACATGGGCTTGCTCAGGGCTAGTGGTGAAGGACAGGAGGATGAGAGTGATCCACTCCCTGACCTGCTCTCACAGCCTGTTAAAAATAAGATTTACAGGCAACCGTACCATGTCAGGGACTGTATCAGGACTGAAGTCCAGAAGATGTTGGATTTGGGAGTTATTGAACCCTCAGATAGCCTTTGGGCTAGTCCAGTAGACTTAGTGCCTAAACCTCACACCCAGTGTGGTAAGAAAGAGATGAGGGTTTGTGTAGACTACAGAGGTCTCAATGCAGTCACCAGGACTGATGCCCATCCAATAGCCAGAGCAGATGAGCTTATAGACACATTGGCCTCAGCAACATTTCTGAGCAGATTTGATCTGGCAGCTGGCAGATCAGACTAGCTGATGATGCAAAGCCTAAGACAGCCTTTTCTACCTCTAGTGGGCACTACCAATTTGTGGTGATGCCCTTCCGTTTGAAGAATGCACCTGCCACTTTTCAAAGGTTGGTGAATGGAGTCCTAACAGGCCTGGAAGACTATAGTGCAGCATATCTAGATGATATTGCTGTCTTTACCTCCACCTGGGAGGATCACCTGGTCCATCTGATAAATGTTTAGGAGGCCCTGCAAAAAGCAGGCCTAACTATCAAGGCTACTAAGTGCCTGATAGGGCAGAGTCAGGTTGTGTACTTGGGCCACCTTGTAGGTGGAGGCCAGGTTCAATCCTTGCAGAGAAAAATCTAGACCATCATGGACTGGGTTGCTCCAACTACCGAGACTCAGGTCAGTGCTTTCTTGGGCCTGACTGGGTACTACAGAAGATTTGTCAAGGGATATGGATCCATGGTGACCCCCCTGAACGGCTCAACTTCCAATAGAATGCCTAAGAAAGTTCAGTGGACAGTTAGCTGTCAAAAGGCATTTGATGACCTGAAGCAGCCCATGTGCACTGCCTCCATTCTGCAAAGTCCTAACTACTCCAAAGAATTCATTGTTCAAACAGATGCATCTGAGTTGGGAATAGGGGCTGTGTTATCTCAATTGAATGATGAAGGTCAGGACCAGCCAGTAGCTTTTATTAGCAGAAGGCTGAATCCCAGAGAAAAACGTAGGTCAGCTATTGAGAGGGAGGCCTTTGCTGTGGTTTTAGCTCTAAAGAGGCTGAGGCCATACTTGTTTGGCACTCACTTTTCTGTTCAGACTGACCATAAGCCCCTCTTATGGCTAAAACAGATAAAGGGTGAAAACCCCAAACGTTTGAGGTGGTCCATTTCCCTAACGGGGATGGACTATGCAGTGGAACATAGACCTGGGAGTAATGATGCCCAATGCAGATGGACTCTCCAGATACTTCCACTTAGAACATGAAGACTCAACTGGTCAAGGTTAGTTTAATGTCCTTGCGTTGGGGGGGGCTGTGTAGGAGAGTCGGATCTGCTCTTATGCTTACTCCTACTTTTTGCTGATGTTTCACTGTTTTTAGAATTTAGTCTGTCTGGGGCCCTGCTATCAAGGACCCCAGCCTAGCTGCTTCCTCTCTACATTGATTCCAAGTACTTTAGGTACACTCCAGTTTGGTTACTGGAGTACAATTATGAGTCCCTAGTACATGGTACCTTAGGTACCAAGGACATAAGTACCCCAGAGGCCTACCTCGGGCTGCAGCATGTGTTATGCTACCCCTGGGAAGCCTTCCAAAATGACACCACAGGACTGCTACTGCAGCCTGGGTAAGGTGGTGCATGCACTCTTTACTTATATATAGGTTACCTATATCTACCTTAAGTCACTACACACATAAACCTACCAGTCACCTCTATGGCAGGCTTTATCAATCCTGAAGGCAGGGTGCTGGGTTTTGGGTGAGAGGGTGCCACTGCATGAGCAGGGCCCCTCTGCAGCCTTTTGAACCTATTCTCTGGGGCTGTTCTGTGATGCAGCCATACCATATGCTCTTAAGTGCATTATAACCTCGCTGTAAATGCTAACTTTGGAATGGCTGCACGGAAACGTGTCATGTTTGGTATCAAACACTTTGGAATCATACACCCCCGGCAGTCCTGGTGGTGGGGGTATGATTCCACCCTCCTAGAGGGTAGACATGTGCACACCGGTATACCCGGTACCAGTTTAAAAGAGCCCTGGCATCACAAAATGGATGCTGCAGCCACAGACACAAGCCTGGCCTCCGGCTGCTTGCTGAAACTCCGGCAAGGGAGGCCTGGACAATAGGTTTCCTTAAAAATTATAAAATGTGAATCTATTGATCATAAAAAATATAAGGAAAAAAGAAAAAAATCAAATGAAATAAAAAGATATGAATTTTTATAAGATATCAGACCCGTGTATGTGTTGTATTTAGATCCATGTTTTGAGAGCTGCGTTCTGTATCCTTATGCACTAAGCCTGGTGCTCTGTTCCCCTTTTTTCCAAATCAATAGGTTTCCTGTCACAGGGAGGTGTAACCACCTCCCAGACTGGCTGTAGTGCATTGGGGCTGGGCGGCTGCATTCCAAGAGTGCTTTGAAGTCTGCACTGAGGGCACATTTGGTATCCCTGTGCATAGCCCCGTTCAAACCGGTTGCAGGAGCTACCAGCCCCTGCTCTGGCACAAAACTGAACAAAGAAAATGGGTGTAGCCACCCCTCTTTCCAAACCCTCCCATTGTTGGGTCCCAAGAGTAAGTCCAACCCCTTCCTTGGGTATAGGAAAGGAACCCCTTGCTACAGGACTTTAGATTACAACTGGATGCAACTCTGCTACAAAAATCCCGGAACTTCGACGATCTACACTAGATGACTGAAGAATCTCCTTTGGAGTAAAGGAGTTACTCCCCTGCTTGGCAGGCACCAAACAAACATCTGACCGGTTTGCATCTCCGAAGCTCCCGTCGGACTCTGAAGTATTTGCAACACCAGAGGTGGATTTCCAGACTTCCCCGAAACCGACCTGCGCCCCCATCAAAGCTGAGAACCATAGCTTTTGTGGGTAACATGTAACCAGAACCCCTGGACACTATGCACATTTGCAAGGGCATTAGCATCTCAACGTCCCTTGAGGCTTTGCACTGGGTTACTTGTAGCCAGATCCCGAGGACCTTTTCCACCAAAGAATGCTGGGCTACACTCCATAAGTATTCCGTGAGCCGGCCCTTTGTGTTTTCGCTCGAGGTACTTTCACGATCCCTGATCCGTCGACTGGTGGGTCCCTGAGAAGTTAACTTTGACTTTCATTGGGTTTCCCTGGTTGCTTCAGACATGCCTTGACTCTCCACCACTTGGTGAGTCCCTCGGACTATGCTGGTCTACACTGACACATTTCTTGTTTTTCTGCGTGGGTTGCTGTTGCGAAGGCTTGTTGGGTCCAATCCGGTCACCGCTGCCGCAGCACTCGACATCCTATGTAGGACAGCTCAAATCCAGCCCCTGTTCATCGTTGGCGCCTCCTGGTCCTCGTGGCTGCATAGTCAAGCTCCACCTCTTCAACCTGAAATTGCCCGACATCGGTGGGCCTTTGTTCATCGCGCCCCTGGTCACTGGTAAGTGACCCAGACTCTGTCCCTTCTGCTTTCAGGTTCCTCTTATCTTCAAACCAGGCTTGGATCACACCGAGCACTTCTCTTCTCGACGGCAGCAGCACTTTGCAGCAGATCGCCATTGAAATCAACGACGATTCCCTACCAAAAGACACCTATGTACCCGGCATCCCTGGGTGAGGTAACTCGAGTACTCAGGTGCTCCTGTGGGTGTTGGCCCTAGAACCCCTTAAGTCTAAAGGGGTTCTAGGGCCTCTCCTAAGTGTCCTTAATATTTAAATTTCCAACTGTGACTTTCCCCATAGAAGCTAACGGTGATTTGTGGCTGTGTTCTCACACTGCACGTTTCCCCTGTGGGTCCCCTGTGTCACTACCTTGGGAGGTTCCTTATGGTCCCTGTGATTCTACAGGCTCTAGGCCTTGTGTCTAGTCAAGTCGTGGTTCTTATACCACTTTCTTAATGTATGGTTTGGTACGCCCCTAGGGCTCAACGTATATTGTGGTAATTTACTGTGTTATATTAAGTGTAACATATGTGCTTTGACCTCTAGCCTCATAAAGAGACTATTAGGGTATGTTTGGAATAAATACATATATGTTATATATATACCTGGTGTGGTTCCCCTGTCATTTAGCCATTCAAGAGATTATAGACTGGTAAAGCAAGCTGCTTTACTGTCCTTCAAGACTGCAGGTTGCCCTCAATAGCTACCACTAGGATAGCTTTCAAATAAGGTTGTCTTTAACCTATTACCTCTAAGGCATTGTTTGGACAGCTGCAAGGTGCCCACTATAACTATTGGACAGCATATGCCAGGCCAACTTCTCACAATAGGTACATACCACATATGTTATGTACTGTGCTTGATATTGCTACTGTGCCACTATGTGTAGAATTATTTTGTCTTACTGTTTTGCTAAGAGTATAATGTTACAATAGTCTTATTTTTTCTTCTTGATATAGCTACTCCTTCCAAAGGGAAACCAGACATGAAGGAGTCGACAGCCATGGCCCGGCTTCGGAAGCTGGAGGCCATACAAACAGAATATTGGCGAATGGTTGGTCTGGCGGAGGAGGAGGAGGCGGAGGCGGCAGCAGCTGCAGCCTCCTCCAATGCCCCGGGCCCCAGCCAGCTCCCTCCAGTGTTATGGCATTGCCGTCTGGCAGCCGCCCGCCGCCACACTGCTGTATCTAGGACTACTGCCCCCCTATGGATGCAATTGCGTACTGAAGCATTGCGTGGCCCACCTAGAGGAGCGAATTAATGTCCTAGAGAGGCGAGCCCACCGATGAGTTGAGACCCTGTTTGATTGCCCCTTTTTATTACTTCTTTTGGTGGGTGGGAATTGGGGTTTATTATGGACATGGACAATTGGTTGGTCTTTTTAGTTTCGGACATTGGTTGGGGATAGAGAGAGGGGTGGGTCAAGTGTTGTTATGGGATTTTTTACATGGTTTATTTTTGTTATGGGGTTAAATTATATTTATACTTTACATACGGTGTTGTTAATGTTGTTTGGGTGGGGTTACTGTTTTACGTCACACTGTTTCCTTGCTGCTGCAGGGCTACATCCAGTGTTTGATATAAATAATCGTCTGACTTTGTGAGACACAAAAAGATAGATGCGGTACCCCTCACTGAGTGACTTGTCCTACTAGTACTGTCAGTCTCTCCTCCTAGTCCAAGCATTCTTCAACAGGACTCAATGGGTGTGTGAATTAATGAAAAAATGTCCATTATTAATTATGTCTCCCCCAAACTTCTTCTATTACCTGTGCTTGCTGTTTAACTTAGGGACAGCAATGGCTGCATGGTGATGATGGTTTGGTTGTGGTAGTATTAGAAGACACTGGTAGTAGCATTTGCAAAAAAAGAAAATGAGACAGTCAGTCGCCTGAGAGAGACTGTGGAAGGAGTAGTAGAACAAAGTACAGCACAGAACTTATTGCCAAACAATAATATGCCAAAATAAAATATAACATAATGGTGGCGGGGATAGCCTAATACAACAAATTACAAACTGTAGTTGTGTCGAGTCACTCGACTAGGCCTACACTCGACACAAGCGTAACCGTTAGTGCTGTGTAGGAGGATGACAACAAATCTAATCGATGCCGGCAATTAATGATGATGGATTAGGTTCCTTTTGAAACCAAATTTACCTTGCAAATATACTGATCATGGGTGGGGAAGCAGAAGAAGATCCTCATCCTGCCTTGAAATCGAATTAGTGTTGCTTTTGCCACATCCGCCCCAGCAAGCGTGTGATCAATTATTATGGTACATTTAATTTAGTCACACCTCAATAACTCACACTGCCTGGGGGAAGAGGGTTAGGGTTTGATGAATGGTTGGGAAGTGGGTTTGGGGAAAGGTTGACAAAGAAAAACACTACGCATGGACAAACATCAAAACACAATCTTGGCAGACAACTATATCCATACATCTGTTAAGGGAGAAAAGGAAATGCATGATGATGATATTGATAACTTGATGGTTAATGATAAGCAGTACTTACTAACTACTACTAGACAATTAGACAGTACAGGGCAACAGTATATTATGCAATGTGCCTTGCCTGTCTGCCCTCAGAGAGACCCAAATTACATACAGTTTTTGTTTTGTTTTACAGCACTTACTTTTAAAGAGAGCAAAGACAATTTAAAAATAGCTGTAGGGATGAATTATAAGCAGAGAGCAAACATAATAACAACACACAGTCGTAATGATTGAAGATAAAAAATTAATCAAATTATTTAAAAGATGATGAATGTTGATACTGTTACTGTATGTTGTTATCCTGGTCAAATTGAGGAGTTGCATCTCGGCATTCATCTTGGTTCTCCCTTCCATGGACCCTCCGTCCATCAATCTTGGGTGACGTCACTGCCTGCCTGGTGGATGGTGATTGGTAAGGTAAGTGTAAGTTGTTTTTCCCAGTATAGCACAGGGTGAGGGCCAGCCTGTATTTGTAGATGGAAAAACAAAAGAGATATTGAAAAATCAAGGAGAAAAAAATACATAAATTATGGTGGAGTGCACTTTCAGTGGCGGCATGGATTCATAATGTCTACTCTGTTTCCAAACATTAACCTAAATCAACAACAGGACAGAGCAGTCCCACGGCACCCCTGATCCTTCCTCTATTTAGCGTAGATTTTTTGAGAGAGGCAGACAAAGCACATATACAGCAACATAGTTTTTTTACAAATTAAGTGACTTAGGCCTGGATGTAGGTAATTCCCATTTACAGACTCTTAAATACCAAATTTTACCGATTCGGTATTTAAGAGTCTGTAAATGGGAAGGGGGCAGATGTAGGTAATTTTAAAATCTGAATTACCGAATCCGTAAAATTCGGTATTTACCGATTCTGTAAATACAGAATCGGTATTTCCCATTGATTCCTATGGGCTTTGAAGCCCATGGGAATCAATGGGAAATACTGATTCTGTATTTACAGAATCGGTAAATACCGAATCCTGCAAGGGTGCAGGGGGTGTCTCTTTGACATCCTTTAGCACCCCAAGTACAGGCTTGTGTGACATGTGGCACACATACATGCCCTAAGGGCATGTCTGTGTGTCACATTCCACAGGTGTGCATGCACAGATGTGCATGCACACCAGAATTCGGTATTTTACCACACAATAGGATTGTGTGGTAAAATACCGACTCTTAAGGGCCTGTGGCACTGTAAAGTGTGCCACCTACATTTGTAATTACAGAATCTGTATATTTACCGATTCAGTAATTTACCGATTCGGTAATTTTACCGAATCGGTAAATATACCGATTCTGTAATTTTAAGCCCCCTACATCTGAATACCCTAATACCGGTCGGAAACGGCCAAAATCGGCTGTTTCCGACCGGTATTAGGGCTCCTACATCTGGCCCTAAATCATTGCATCGCTGTCAGTCATACCACTGCACTTGACTGGACTCCACCACTACACAGACATGTAGGTCTGCTGTGGTTGTTGTTGACTTGTTTACCTTTTATGCCATCCAGGTTGTGGAGCTTCTTTTTAGCCCCACTGCCAGTGGCGACAGCCTTTGTTTAAATTGCATTTGCATCATTCTCTTCTCATATGTTTGTTTGTTCAACATTTTTAAACCAATCTGTAACTCTCTTTTTTACTCCTTTTTTCTCAATTGATTGACCTCCTTCATTCATCCCCAAGCAAGGGAATGCAATTTTCTAAGTTTCTCATGCTTTGGTGGGCCATAAGAACCTCTCTCCCCAAAACACGCGCTGACGCATGGTTCTTTGTTTGAGCAGTTTATTTTTATCCTCCAATGCATTTCGAACCCATACAAGGGTTCTTCGTCAGGGAAAACTGTCAATAAATAAACAGAAACACGCATTTACAATTGCTTGCTTTTCAATATTTACAATCAGATAAACATCACATTGTCGCTATTATTTCGGTGCAGTACACTCACTAATGGGGATACTGTTCATAAAACTCGACCTTTGTAATAGTATTAGTGTATTCAAATGTGTTTCACTCTATTCGTACCTGCCAAACACGATCTCTGCCTTTGCTGCAAGGTGACAAGATCAGGTTCAGCGAGCAAGTTCATCTAACAAAAAAGTCGAGTGAAAACGTTTTGAGAATGTATTTATTGGTTATTGAATTTACAATGCGATTGAAATTCTTTTTCAATATTGAGTAATTAGTCATGGTGATGTATAAATTGTTCAGTCTAGTCACGGCTTTTGAAGGAGGATTATGGGAAATGTAGGCAGCTTTCAACTACTAGTGGATGATTTGATATCACAGACGAGCGGGCGGGTCTTAGTAATCAGTGAGGGAGTGTCCCGTCAGCGCGTGTTTTGGGGAGAGAGGTTCTTATGGCCCACCAAAGCATGAGAAACTTAGAAAATTGCATTCCCTTGCTTGGGGATGAATGAAGGAGGTCAATCAATTGAGAAAAAAGGAGTAAAAAAGAGAGTTACAGATTGGTTTAAAAATGTTGAACAAACAAACATATGAGAAGAGAATGATGCAAATGCAATTTAAACAAAGGCTGTCGCCACTGGCAGTGGGGCTAAAAAGAAGCTCCACAACCTGGATGTTCATATTTGTCACATGCTGGTGGGTTTGGCATGTTTAGCAGTGAGCACGCCGCACGAGGAGAAGACTGAGATGAAACAGAGTTTAAAACTTTTTGATGAATGAACAGGTGTGCAACCCATTACTTAGATAAAACGTCCATTTTCAGACCCCTTGGGGTTAGCACCCACAGAAAACGAGGTGAAAGACAAACACACAATTTAACTTTTTTGAACTCCGCAAGCAAGGTGACAAGATCAGGTTCAGCGAGCAAGTTCATCTAACAAAAAAGTCGAGTGAAAACGTTTTGAGAATGTATTTATTGGTTATTGAATTTACAATGCGATTGAAATTCTTTTTCAATATCGAGTAATTAGTCATGGTGATGTATAAATTGTTCAGTCTAGTCACGGCTTTTGAAGGAGGATTATGGGAAATGTAGGCAGCTTTCAACTACTAGTGGATGATTTGATATCACAGACGAGCGGGCGGGTCTTAGTAATCAGTGAGGGAGTGTCCCATTTAAACAACAGGGAGTACAGCTGAAGGCAACGCTTCGAGCACCATGAGAGCAAAGGCAGAGATCGTGTTTGGCAGGTACGAATAGAGTGAAACACTGGAAAAATGGGAGAGAAATAATGAAGGAGACGAGGGTACAGAGTAATTATTCACAGAAGAAAGTTGAGATCAGGTTGTAAACAGGATGATACTGTGGTGTGAATAAGGGGCAAAGAGCAGACGTCGAGTTTTGAAAGATAGAGATGATGTGAGACCCGTTAGTGATTTAATTAGCTGAGAGGAACTGGGCATTTGAATACACTAATACTATTACAAAGGTCGAGTTTTATGAACAGTATCCCCATTAGTGAGTGTACTGCACCGAAATAATAGCGACAATGTGATGTTTATCTGATTGTAAATATTGAAAAGCAAGCAATTGTAAATGCGTGTTTCTGTTTATTTATTGACAGTTTTCCCTGACGAAGAACCCTTGTATGGGTTCGAAATGCATTGGAGGATAAAAATAAACTGCTCAAACAAAGAACCATGCGTCAGCGCGTGTTTTGGGGAGAGAGGTTCTTATGGCCCACCAAAGCATGAGAAACTTAGAAAATTGCATTCCCTTGCCTGGGGATGAATGAAGGAGGTCAATCAATTGAGAAAAAAGGAGTAAAAAATAGAGTTACAGATTGGTTTAAAAATGTTGAACAAACAAACATATGAGAAGAGAATGATGCAAATGCAATTTAAACAAAGGCTGTCGCCACTGGCAGTGGGGCTAAAGAGAAGCTCCACAACCTGGATGTTCATATTTGTCACATGCTGGTGGGTTTGGCATGTTTAGCAGTGAGCACGCCGCACGAGGAGAAGACTGAGATGAAACAGAGTTTAAAACTTTTTGATGAATGAACAGGTGTGCAACCCATTACTTAGATAAAACGTACCTTTTATGCCACTCATGAAACACCCTGACATCTCATCAATCATCTCCGATCCTACTCAGTGACGGCAAATATATTATGTCACTGTGGTCATCATCATGGTATTGTCCAACTTAGTTTGCAGTGTACAGAGTGAGTCCACATTCCATATTCAAAATGCAATGGATCGGTCTGCAGTAGAAGTACAATTTTGTTATTAAAAAAAACAAGAAGGGAAACGTTGACCTGAGTTACTTTTAGTGTGTAGATTAAATAATACTACACAATGAATTCACTTCATGCACAACAAACAGCAACACAAATCACTCAGTCAGCGTCCAATGCATGCCATCATTCATTACCTGTTCCTTCTCAACTTAAGTTAAGTTAAGGGGCAGTCTCTCTCGGCTCGGAAAGGAGGATACCTATAGTTGTCATCATGTTCCCCTTATTTTGGAGGGACTCAACGAGGCAACATTATCTATCTTCTTCTATTCTACATCCAATCATCATCTGGCATGAGGGAAATGTATTTAGGGTGAGTCAGGAGGATGGAGGAGCAGGAATCGGAGGAGTGGACTTCAGTGAAATGCAGACAGCTGCAATTGCAATTTGGCAATAAAAAGACTAGAAGACGGTGGTGAAGGATTTGTTGTGATTTGAAGTGTTGGCCCAGAAAGATAGACACATACAAATAAAAGTAAATAAGGAAGGAACAAAAAAGTAAGAAGTTCAAGCCTAGTTGTCAGGGAAGTATAGCTCGTCCTCAAACACTGAGGGTTCAACCAGAAGTAGGTAATCATCGTCTAACACACTATTTCTGTCACCTAAGTTGCTGTCCTCATCTTCCTGCATTGGTCCATGTATTGTGTAATTCAGTGGCATAAAGTGCTTATTTATTTTGATCATGGTTAACCTCTCCACATTTTTGGGCGAGAGACTGGTCATTTTCACTGTTACAGTGGTACTAGCAGCACTGAAAACACATTCAGACGACACACTTGTGACAGGGCAAACCAGATAGTTTATCACTATCCTGCTGAGCACTGGCCATTAGTACCATTTCCCATACCAATACCACAATACATACGGCCCCTCGCGGCGGGATGCCTGGCTTTCACCTTGTGGATACCCTGCCGGGGTATCTCATAGGGGAATACCAGGACGGGTTCCCTAAGCAAGCGCCTTGATACCTTCGGGTGATACGTGCGCTATATAAGTCGCAATACATTTACATTTACATTTACAATGGGTTTTGATCAATGTAGACCTCTGTTGGGTTATCCAGATAGGCCTGGACCATCCGTTCAATGTTCAGGGGTGCTACACTTTGTTTATCCTCTTTTATCTTTGCATCAGCCCTGGACCTAGCAAGCCCTTGCTGTAAATACCAATCCTGTGCAGATTTTACTGGGGCTGATGATGCGGTTCTTGGTGATGTTGTCGATAGTGTTGGTGACCGCTCTGAGCCAAACGCACTGCCCTCAGGCTCTGAAGTGGAACTTGTTGCTGAATGTCCTGCTGCAGTACTTGTTGTGGGCCTTTAATTGCCAGCGTTCATTTTCAAAGTAAGTACCCACCTCAGCTATCCAACTTTTGTACCGGGTAACGTCCACTTCTGAAAAAGGAATTAATGTCGTACTGTTCAGTGCCAATTTGTACTGTGGATCCAGAATTGTGGCACAAATGTAATGTTTTTCTGTCATATTCTTAGTTTGCACCCTTGTATTTTCAGCTAAACAATGGGATAAGCTCTCCACCAACTCATATGCTACATTTTTTTCCTCCACACCTATGTACGCTTCGGACACCTCCTTCAGCTGTTTCTGTAACATGTGCAACAATGGGATAGCTTGGCCCATAGTACAGTCCTCATCTCGAATGGAAGAAGCATCTCTGTCAGGCATTTAACTAGGCACCATCGGTCCATCTGAAGGGTCATGCCTTTCACAGTAGCATCTCCCCTTTGCATAACATATTCATTGATTGGTCTGTACTGCTCAAACGGATGGTCAAGCATGTAATAGGTTGAGTTCCAACGTGTTGCCACCTCCAAGATGAGTGCTTTGACTGGCATTCTATATTCATGTTGAATGATCCTCAGCTGCTTTGGGGCATAACAAGAATGGCTAAAATGTGTGCATATTCTTCAGCAGGTGGTCAGTAAGTTGTTGACTATGGCTTCTTTTTTCAGAATGGCTTGACCAATAATGTTAATGCAGTGCGCCAAACACAGGACCCTGAAATAGGCACCATCCTCCATGGCCTTAATTACATGACTGCCATTATCCGTGGCAACAAAACCAATGTTAAGCCCTCTTGGGTGCAGCCCTTCAAAGACCTTGCGGTTAAATGCTTCCAAAATGTTTGCAGCAGTATTTCTCCATGGCGAACATGGCTACCGTTGCATGTTTCTGAGTGGCATTAAAAATCTCAGCTTTGTAATCAGCACCTGTTTCAGATATCTTTTCTCTAACTCCCACAAAAAAGATCCAGTGTGCAGTGATGCACATGTAATCAGTGGCTAGGCACCTGGTCCACATGTCTATTGTCAGGTGGATATTGTGAACAGCACACTACTGCAAAGCTTGTCCAAGCAATTCCAGTACAGCGTGATGTAGTGCTGGTGAAACAGGACCGCCTGGGCTCCTTCCATTTAGGGCAGATGGCTGACACAATTTTAAGGAAACCCATCCCTTCCACAAAATAAAAAGGGAGAAAGTCCAACGCTAACATTTTAGCCAGCCTTGCGTCGTACAAACGTGCCGTCGGGTGGATGTTTTTTTAGATGACTTGTTTGGCCTCTGTTATCATAGTTCTTACCAAGCTTACCCTGCCTTATAGAGTGTTGACGAATTGAGCATATTGCAATGTTCTCCTCTGTACTACCAACTGAAAAGAAGTCCCAAACTGGGAAGGTGTACTTTCTGGTGCTGCTGGAGGTGCCACCTCCAATGCCAGATTTACTGGAGGGTGGGCATGGAATTTGACTGTGCACTTAAGGTACCACTACCTACTGAGGTTGTGGTTGAACTTGATGTAGGTCCCTGTCGGGCTTTAGCAAATGCAAATATGGAAGCTGGAGGTGGTGTTACCTGTCTTAGTAGTATACGTGCTACATCCCTTGCAGCGATTTTAGATAGGGGAATAATGTTGGTCTACATCTCCTCTGTGCCGGGAGTGATGTTCAGGATGACTGGCTTGTCATCATCATCATCCCCTTCTACTACATCTACCTCCATAACACTAAGGCTTTATGGAACCTTCCTTTTCACTAGTCTTCTCTTGTGGCATGCATCACTCTCAGACTGAACTGGTGGATTCCAAGTGGCATCTAGATCATCAGAAGCAGGGCCTGAAGAAGAAGTTGATGGACTAACCCTCCTTCTCCTTGCTGGGGACCAGGAAGACAATGGATCTTCTGAAAGAGTGGCGTGCTCCTCTTCGTCTGCAGGAAGCTCGATTTCC
The DNA here is from genome assembly GCF_964261635.1 of Lissotriton helveticus. Taxonomy (NCBI): domain Eukaryota; kingdom Metazoa; phylum Chordata; class Amphibia; order Caudata; family Salamandridae; genus Lissotriton; species Lissotriton helveticus. The sequence goes on along the minus strand of NC_136063.1, from coordinate 340,336,283 downwards.
TGAACTGCCCCTACTTCAGAAGGAACAACTACTATTGTGGGCTGTTGTTGCGGTTGTTGTTGTTGCGGCTTTTGCAGCCCATTTATCAGCTGAGTTTCCGCCTGTGTTGATTGGGTATTCCTTTGCGATAATGACATTTCAACATTACTGCTCGTTGGTAGACTGGCTACCTCTGCGACAATCATGGGCTTGGGCCTAGGTTGGTGGGGTGGGCCCGCTGATGCGGAGGTGCTGCTCCAAGCTTGGTCCCCGGACACCATTGCTGTAGGTGTAATTTTTTGTTTCTCAAAAACATCGAGGGCAGCACACCAGTCTTGGCAAGTGCCACTTCCTGCTTCTGTTCCTTCTTCACACTGGCAACTTTCTTGGTACTGGAGGATCTGGTAACTTTCTTTGGGGCCATCTTCTTCAGATGTCAGCAGGACGCTGTTGCACAAGTTGAAGAGATGTCTGTGGCCACACGTCACGTGACGTTGTGCACAGCAGGACTTCTTTCTGGCAGTACAACGGGTGATGATGACACCTCCTCCTCTGTCTTTTCGTGCACCTAAGAGCAAAGAAGCCAGGAGAAGAACATCAGCGAAATGTTGCATTTGTTGTTTTGCTTCAATTACTACTAGTACAAACAAATATAATATATAACTTAGTGTTTAGTGGTCACACTTGTTAGTGTTATATCATTACATTTTAGTAACTCAGTTTAAGTTATAAAAAAAGTATATAACAGTTTAGCCATTTGTGAGACTTTGACAACAATGGCTTTTATGGTATACTGTGTACACTCAGGAAGGATAGGAAAGAAGAAAAACAAAAATACAAATGTAATGGAAGTGGAAACTGTTTGGCATTAAATTATTTGCTCATCACATCATTCAGGGAGCCGCAGCTGGCAAAGGGGATGGATGGAAGCAGTAAGACAAGAGGAACATAGGAAAGACATGCAGGCCTATGGCAAAAGCACACTGCCTGGCTTCAAAATGGCCACCCGCCACATGGCCAGGCCCACAACAACAAGAAGCCTAGGCCAAAAAGGAACAAAGGAAACATATGCTGGCCTATATGGCAAAAGTAGCACACTTATAACTACCACCACAAAATGGCCACTAGCCACATGGACACTCACAGTCACAAGCAACAAGCAGGAGGCCTGGAAAACAATAAACTGAAACAGGCCTATAATGGCAAGGCAAAGGAGGTATGCTAAATACCACTGCTTTAATGAAATAAAAATTGCAAAAACGAAAATCCACAGGGCTAAACAAGGTGTGCAAGGTATACAACAAACACACCACACACAACAAAGGCATTTCTTTAACACACAACAAAAAAGTGAAATACCCCCAAAAACTCATCTTGCAATTCAATCCAATGCCATACATGCCCTAAATGATGTTTAAATTCAACAGCAAACACAGAAACAGTTGTTTCATGCACCCATGACTACCTCTGAGCCTATTGGATGAAAGGCCTGTTGGCAGACGAGGCCACAAGCTAGCAAAAGCACACTGCCTGGCTTTAAAATAGCTGCCAGCCACATGGCCAGGCCCAAAACAACAACGAGAAAGCGAAGACAGACAATGCAGGCCTATGGCAAAAGCACACTGCCTGGCTTCAAAATGGCCACCAGCCACATGGCCAGGCCCACAACAACAAGAAGCCTAGGCTAAAAAGGAACAAAGGAAACACATGCCAGCCTATATGGCAAAAGCAGCAGACTTGTATAACTACCACCTCAAAATGGCCACCAGTCACATGGGCACTCACAGTTACAAGCAACAAGTAGGAAGCCTGGAAAACAATGAACTGAAACAGGCCGATAATAGCCAGGCAAAGGAGGCATGCTAAACAACACAGCTTTAATGCAATGAAATGCAAAAACGAAAATCCACAGAGCTAAACAAGGTGTGCAAGGAAGTTACATAACACACCACAGACACACAACAATGGCATTTATTTAACACAAACCCAAAAACTGAAATATTCCCAAAAATACACATTTTGCACTTTAATCCAATTCCATCCATGACCTAAATGATGTTTAAAATAAATTCAACACACACCAAATGAACAGTTCTTTCATCATGCACCCATGACTAGCTGTGGGCCTACTTGCTACCCACGATACATTTTATAAAAAAATTATGAAAAGTACCAAAATTGTAGCTGCAGCAACTGCAATGCCCCAATCAAACACACAACAACACCAACTTACTTGTAAACTCTCAAATCCAAAAGTCCTCAAATCCAATGATATATAATGCAGCAGACACAAAGAGTGATCCTTCCAGCACCAAATCCAAATGAAAAATTAACAGGAGATAGACAAAGCACTGGGAGGAGCTTGCTGGACAGGAACAGGAAGTTGGAGAATCTCCCAAAAAAAAGTTTTAAAAAAAAGGTCTCCTTGCACAAAAAAATATAGCCAAATGTCAATCTGAGGAGTTTTTTCATCCAAATCATAGTTTTATGCTGCTTGAGATATTATTCTTCTCCAGATTGCAAATTTTGATGTTCGGCATCACAAGCTTCACCAAACTTCCGCCGGATGTCCGATGGCGCATCCGAATGACGTGTTCATTCACGCACACTCTTGCTGTGTCTGTTGGCGCGGTGAATGACATGTTCGCGATCACATACTCTCGCAGGATCGCCCGGCAGGCTACCGAAATCTCGTGGCGCACGCGAACACATAGGAAAACTCAGCGGCGAATGCAGGGATCCCGATAAGTCGCTATTGCGCGCACAAAAACACATTTTTAAAGTACGTACAAGGAAATATTTTCACTACGCCGAGGATCGCGGAATTTCCGGTAACTCCGCGTTGTCCGCAGAATGTGGAATTGACACAATTCCGCAAATTCCTTGAGCGGAGTGGATTTTACTGCCCAGGGTTACCTTTGAGAAAACTCAGACTTTCTCCACCTTTGACTAGTTTCTGAAGAACGTGAGACAAGAAAGGATTTGGAGACACAGGCCCAAGGGTGACACACTGTGTTTGCCTCATCTAAGCACACCTCAAGAAACAGGGAGGCGAGAGAAGTGTGCTCAGTGCACTAGATGGTGAGGAGGTGATAGACGTATTCTTTCTTTTTCTTCCTATCAAATTAATTTTGTACCACCCTTGTCTGTTTAAGCTTATAATGCACGGAGGCCCGATGTAGTGTGTTATTTAAGCAAGTAAACTTCTCCTCTAAGGTGTTAATATACACAGAAATGCTATGAGTGTCTGTAGACCTGTCAGGCACACATCAATGCTTACTGCTACTAAGGTCTTTATGTGCCAATGAAGCTCATCCCTCTAACAGGCCCAACCGCGCACCCTTACTCATAAACATAAGAGGGAGCAGCAACTGAAGTGCCCAACCAAATTGAACTAAAGTGAAAGAAAATTACTCATGGATCATTACTGGCCTTTTTTGAGAAAAGCAAATCGCCCACCTGCCTGAGCAGACAGGGACCAATAGCATCATATCTAACTACCACTCCCTCCTTATCCATTCATAAAGGAGAACACTGTGACTTGAACATGCCTTCAACTCCTTCCTTCACAAAAACACATTCTAGGATTTTTTTCTCATGTGACCCTGTATCCAAAGGTCATCATTAAGAAGGATTTGACAAAATCAACATGCCCTCGTTTGGAGCCCCTTATACCCACTTCCCGCATCACACTCCTTCAACTCATGACTCGGCCACACCCAGATTCAATTCAGAATGTTTCACCTTTGCCCTCTACAGAATGAAGACTGCAATGATTGTGCATACTATTGAAACACAACGAAAGAAAGACGCAAATAAGGAATGGATAACAGCATACTGCTGTAACAAGCTTGGGACCTGATAACGAGTAGTATAATAATGAAGCAGATGGCTGTTGGGGAGTGTTTTGGGGTGTAATAAGTAATTCCCTTGCTGATTTGGTGAGCACAACCGCTATATAAGTGCATACGTTTGAACGCCAGATGGATTGATTAGAGACGTTAGCATCTTACATTATATTGATAGCGGCAACATTGGGCAAGATAAACTTCCAAGCAAATTGGGGCAAGGGAGAAATGTAATACAGAATTTCTAAATGCTCACACTCTTTGACACTAGGAAAATTGGCAATGTTTCCCGAAATAATGATCACCCTTGCTACTGACCTCAAACAATAAATGACCATTGGAAGAAAACCTAAAGTTAAATGCATTAAAGTTGCTGGCCAGCGAAATATGTAACCGGGAGCTGGTTCCATCTGACCCCGACCGAAAATCTAACACATACAAAATAGAATCCTACCAAATATTAAAACTGTGCAAGAAAAATGAAAACAATAGTAAATAAAATAAATTGGATTTAAAGGAGAACCAGGCTCTTGCAAGGCAAGGACTCAACCACTCTTATTTCTCCAGTTTTCTGTTTGAAACACAAGGACTTGGAAATGCTGACGAACCCTACTGAGCAAAAACACTACTGTGATCCAAAGGCATTACGAGTAAACACCACAATAAACCGTATGTGCATGCCAATGAAGGAGACCGCAAAGGAGCAATGAACAACTCCTGTTATTGCAAAATAGTCAAACAACAATCACATGTCCATACAAAGTCAACAATTCCCTTATAAAAAATTTGTTACACTTAATACTCGGATCATCATAACTCCTAGCATCCAAGCCCCAGGAAAGACAACACAATGGAAGTCCTAGAATTATCCCTTGTAGCTCCATTGTTACTGGTAGAATACGAAGCTGGGGTCGGGCAGAGGGCAACTGAAATGACAACATGAGCTCAAAGAAGGTGAATCGCTGATGCTTCTCTCTTGGCAAAACATAATCTGCCACCAAACCATCCACTTAGAATGCCCGGTTCCTCACCTTTAATATTCATTACTCCGAGTCCTGGTCTTCCCGTCCCATTCCCTAACTGTGAGCAGCTCGTCTGCTAGAATACGAAGCTGGGCTCGGGCAGAGGGCAACTGAAATGACAACATGAGCTCAAAGAAGGTGAATCGCTGATGCTTCTCTCTTGGCAAAACATAATCTGCCACCAAACCATCCAGTTAGAATGCCCGGTTCCTCACCTTTAATATTCATTACTCCTAGTCCTGGTCTTCCCGTCCCATTCCCTAACTGTGAGCAGCTCATCTGCTCCACAGAAACCCTATACCTAGCAGAGCAGTAACACTTACCCCAACATGGCGCCACCTAGTCGGTGTGCAAAAAGGGGGAAGTGCTTCACGAAGAGATCCTGAGAATACCAAAGAAACGCGGACAAGAAAATCAAACACAAAACAATCACCTGAAAACAAAAACAGGGAGGAAGGGAAGGGCTCAGGAATGGAACAGGAAGACCAGGATTCGGAGTAATGAATATTACCGGTGTGTAACTGGGCATTACCTCCTCGTACGTCTTCCCATACCATTCCTTAATAGTGAGACCATACCCAAGCGCAGGGGATTGTATGAAAAAATGACCATAAATTACAGCATAAAACAGGTCCATTTAATAATAAAGAAAGCAGTAAAAATTACAAATTGTGTACAGCAGGCAAAACATGAGCGCCAAAGGCAGCCAAGGCCGCCATCCCCAACTGAAGACAGTAATAGGAAACAAAGTAATGGGGAGAGGCCCACTTGGCAGAACTACAAATGTCACGCAAGGAGGCACCCTTAAACATGGCCGCGGAGGAAAAGACACGCCATGTGGACGTACCCTGGACAGAAGAAGGGAGAGGACAGCAGGCAGATTCATAAGCCAAAATACCAGCACACTTCACCCAACGAGTGAAAGGGGACAAGAGGACAAAGGTCTTTCCCAGAGAGACCGTACATAACAAATAAGGAATCTACCTTCCGAAAAGCACTGGTCTGAACCAGATAGATGCGGAGAGCCCGCAACACATTCAAAGAACGCAGAATCTCGTCCTCAGCGGAGATGGGGTCATGGAAAAAACAGGAAGGACAATATCCTCCTGACAGTGGAAAGAAGACAAAACCGTGGTCAGAAAAAAATGACTAGGACGGAGAATCACCTTGTCAGAGCAAAACCGCAAAAAAAGAGGAGGAAGCCATCAAAGCACCAAGCTCAACAACCCACCGCCCAGAAGAAACAGCCACCAAAAAAAAGAACCTGTGCTGTAAGGTCAACAGAGAGCAAAGGCTCAAAAGGGGGGCCAGTCAAGGCCTGCAGGACCAAGGGAAGATCCCAGGCCAGAACATGAGTGCTTGAAACAGGACGCTGTATCAAAACATCTCTGCAAAAGGCGAGCCACCAAGGTGGAGACAGAAGCCACAGAAGAACCCCGAAAGGCAAGATTGGCATCCCACAGAGCACAGAGAGTGGAGACAGCCAGATCCATGACAAACCCGTCACGCAAAAAGGCCATTGCCCGCACAGCAGCACAGGAGGAGGAAGAGAGACCCTTCCCCAGGCACCAGGAGGTAAAGTGCTTCCACTGTCGTCCATAAGATCTCAGAGTGGAGGGCCAATGAGACAATTGGATGTTCTGTGCCACCTCGAGAGAACAACCCTGTACCAGAAAACCTAACCTCTCAAGTGCCATACCCCCAGCCGGAGGCGATGCAGAGAGGACACGCTGAGAAAAAGAGCATGCAGCAGATAGGAAAACAGTGGAAACTGCCAATGGGCGCACACCAACAAGTCCAGAAGAAGGGGAAACCACGGCCACCTGGACCACTTCAGCACAACCAGAAGAACTGCCGCCCGATCCACCCGGAGGACCCTGGGAATCAAGGCAAAGTGCAAGAAGGTAAACAGGAGACCCAGGGGCCACGGAACAGAGAGAGCATTGATCACCCAGGACAGCTGAGAAGGAACAAGGCTGCAAAAATGAGGAAGAGGGCAGAGTCCTCGAAGGCAAAGAGATCCGGCCAAGGAAGGCCGAACTGGGAGCAAATCCAATTGAACAGAAGAGAGGACAGAAACAAGGTCACCGAAGAAGGAAACAGCCAGCTCAGCAACTCCACAGGCCCATTCTCCCTCCCTGGAAGATATACAGCTGTCAGAAAAAGGAGATTCCGCTCAGATCATAGACTGATCCTCCTGGAAAGGAGAAACAGAGACTGCACATACCCCCCTGCTGATTCACATAAGCGCAAATAACCTGGTTGTCGGTCTGAACGGAGACAGCATGGCTCAGAAGGAGGGGAGCAAACCACAGAAGGGCCAACCAAACCGCCATCAACTCACTCCAATTCGATGACTTATAGAGCCTCGAACTGAGACCACCGACCCTCAGTCTTGGAAACCGCCAGAACTGCACCCCATCCATGGCACTGACATTGAGCATGTACACCACCATGGTCAGAGAAGGAAGAAGGTCGAAACCATTGGGGATATTCCGAGGGGACAGCCACCACTGAAGAGCACCCCAAATCCCTAGAGACACAGAAATCAGTGCGTTGTAGCCTTGATAGGCAGGATCCCAGTGGGCCTGAATGTGATGCAGGAGGGGATACAAATGGAGACGGGTCCAAGGAAGGAGCTGCAGATTGGAAGCCATCTTCCTTGACTCCACAACCAGAGCCAGGCAGACACCTGCGACTGAGACAGAACCCACAAAAGATGCTTGATCAAAGTCAACTGACTCTCCTGGGAGAGGAACACCATCCCAGATCCATTTGGAAGAGAGCCCCCAGTCTGGGGGGGGGCAGTAGGGAGGACTTCCTGTGATTGATAAGAAACCCATAGGACTCCAGGAAATGACACACCTGGTCCACATCCTTCTGTGCCTGAGAGAAAGCAGGAGAAAAAATCAACCATTCATCAAAGTTGGGAAAAACTTGCAGACTCTTGGAATGGAGAATAGCCAACAGAGGTGGGAAGAGCTATGAAAAAACCCTCAGCGCCGATGAAAGCCCGAAAGGAAGCACTTGATATTGAAAGTGCTGGGAATCCACAGCAAAGCGCAGAAACCGCTGATCTGCAGGATGGACGGGCACGTGCAGATAGGCATCCATCGGGTCAAGGGAGGCAAGAAAGCACCCCGGTAGCACGAGTTACTGAAATGATGACAAGGAATGTAGAGATTGACCCTCTTTAGATCCAACAAAGGGCGCAAGTCCGTCGTATCCTTCTTGAAGAGCAGGAAGAGGACAGAATAACAATCCAGCCCCCCTCTCCTTCACTATAGTAGCCTTCTCCAAGAGAAGTCAAACGCCCTCCAGCAAGGCTGCCTGCCTCAAAGGATGATTCGGTAGAGGAGTCTCCCAGAACACCGGAGGAGGAGGAGAGAAGAACTTGTTTCGGTAACCGGAGGACATTGTTTGGACCACCCAGGCATCAGGAAGACTCAGCCAGCGATGACAAAGAAGCGAAGGCGATCCCCAAATGGAAAGGGCGGAAAGTCATTGCTGTGGTGAAGGAGCAGGGGCAGAACCACCGGATTGGGCCCGGGGCTTGGCTCCACCAGGGCCCCCCCAGACATGACCCCTGGATCAATTGGGCTGCTGAGCACCCCTGGCGGAAGGAAAGGTAAAAGCACGGTGATAACCAAACAAACGCCCCTAAGAAGGAGGGTGAAGGGAGCCACAAGCTTACAATTCTCAGCCAACTGCTTGACCAAGTCCTCCAGCTGGGGCCTAAACACCTTGGAACCGACGCAAACGGCAATTTAAGCAGGACAGACTTCTGATCCGACTCCGCTTCCAAAACCTCATCCAGACATGACGATGAGCAGCAATAGAAGCCCCAGAAGCAGCTGCCGCCGCACATGAATTATTAAAGGAAAGGCCAGAGAGGCATAGCACCTGCAGTTCCATGAGAGCCAAGAGAGAGGAGGCATCCTCCACCTCATGCAACAGAAGAGCCAGGGCCTGGAAATCCTTTAATAGGGACTGCACCATATAGTTGGAGTAGGTCATAGCCCGGACAGCAAAGTTGGTAGCAGCATAGGAACGCTTCATAGCTCACTACACCTTCTTATCGACAGAATCAGAAGGAAAGGCTCCCACCGCAACTGACTCGTTTATAAGGAAACAAAGTCCTGTGGCACCCGTTCTCTCACGCAAGCAGGAAACACCCGGCCTCCACACATAGGAGCCAGCCAGGCGGGGAACACCCATCGAGGAGGCACAAATGCAAACAAGCAAGGGACGCTCTGTGCCGCAGCCCGGAAACCAGAGGGCCCGTACCCACTGAAGCAGGGTATGTAGGTACAAGAAGCATCACTGCCTGCGAAGCACGCAAGTACAGGAGCGCAAGGCCACACTGACTAAACACCTGCTAAAACCTTGGGGTCAGTGAAACATGTGAAGTACGCATCGCAGTTTAAAACATTTATGAAATTGCCACAGTGTACACTTTGCCAGCATTCAACTAGATAAGGCAAAAAAGTGGCAGCTGGAGCAGGCCGTAGAAACAGTAGTAAAAACAAAATAAACACTTACCCAACCTCCCACTCTGCTAGGCACACCAAAACTGACAAAGGCAGAAACAAAGGAACGGGATGTCTTCGTGACACACTTCCCCCTTTATGCACACTGACTAGGTGGCACCATGTTGGGGGAAGTGTTACAGCTCTGCTAGGTATAGGGTTTCTGTGGAGCAATAGAGCTGCTCACTGTTAAGGAATGGGATGGGAAGACGGACAAGGAGGTAATAGGAAGAGCGCTTGATAAGCCCACCACCAGACTAGCAGCACAACAAGACCATTTTTACCCAGAATGCTCTTTGTGACAGATAGTAGACACCTTAATTAGAGGGAACAGAGTCAAAATAATGATTCCTGAATTTGAACAATACCCCCAGGTGCTAAAGGATAGATCTTCAACTACTACCTTCTTAAAAAACACAAATGAAACAAATAGGTTGATCATCACTCCTTGTAGCTAAGGGACAGGAAGCTCATTCCACTCTAAATAACCCTAAATTAACAATTAAGACATGCTCAATAAATAATGAGAAGAGGTCCCCAGCCTCAAATATTGGCCTTAATGAATTGCTTTTAAAAATGTGACACTTTGAAAACAGACACACCCTAAAATACTGAGTCAAATAGACTCCAATGACATTATCTACTAACAAGAGCCATTGATCCAGCAACCCTTTTTTGTTGATCAGGTTCCTTGAATTCTTAAACCCAGCAGGATAAAAAAATAAATACTGGACCATGCCTCTGGGAGCTTTTTATTTCATGCACACAACATTCTTGTATATAATGGATAAACAACTTGCTGCCATACATTATAAGGATATTGCAAGTAATTTAGGAGTTCCATAACCATATAGAGGGACAAGGGCAAAGGCTGAGGTCCTTTATAAGGTTATGGACCGCCAAGGTGACTTGCAGTATACTTAATATGTAATTCAGGGGGTACTTTATCCAATATAATACATGGTTTCACCATCATCTTTCCCAGTGCAAAATTAAACACATCAAAAACCTGTTTGATATTTGTTGCAAACATATATTAGAACCAGTTCAATAAAAGTCATTTAAAAAAATAAAAAAGTGGCAGTAGCACGGAATGTGTTTAAGCATGCAGAAAGGTTATAGCTTTTCTCTTTCCAAGGGGTGCACAAAATACGTTTTTTTCTTTGCTTATCAATGTAAGCTATTAAAATAGGGCAGAAGAAAGGCAAGCATTGTTTCTTGTTGCTTTAAACAGCTGTTTCAATAATGCTCTGTGACCTGACCTGCCTTTCACCTCGACTGTTGGTTCTTGCATCTGGCATTGTGATTTCAGAATTCAACTGTAATAACTTATAATAGCCGAGGTATGACTTATTTGCTTTACAATTTGAAAGTGAGTGTGTCAGTTGTCACCAAATATAATGAAATCAAAGATTCACATTTATACAAAGATTACAGAATCCCAAGTATTATAACTTACATAAAAACTGTGATGGAAGGTAACTTTGAGCTGATAGTAAAATTCAGAATGACTCACAGCTGAAAGTGACTACAGGAATACTTATTTCATCTCTGCTTCCAGCCAGAGAAAAGAGAAAACAGGCTCACAATTGATGACCTCTTTCACATTCTTTGGGCTTTTGCTATTGAACTGTCAAATCTAGGCTGACTAAATCCTATATTAAATACATTTCTCTTTGCAGACTTGAACTACTCTCAAAACTGTAATCATTTTAGTTAGAAATACTTTTTCTAACACATAGCTATCAATCATAATTGCACTTATTATGAAAATTAGACATCATTGGGAGACTCAACTTAGTGAAATATCCAATTGATTACTGGTCATTTTCAATAGCCTCAAGTTCCCTTATCCTTGTCCCATTCATCACTAATGAGATGTATACCACTCAAAAGACAGAAAAAAACGAGAAGAATGCGAGAAGTACATACCCCTCCCATAACACTGGTGCCTATATAGACAATATTTACACAGCAATCCTCCTGGTCTTTTTTCTGTCTCATGTGACGAGATGGACGAGAAGATGGCTGGGCTTTGGTGGCCGAAAAGCTTGGTTCTTCCCTTCCTTTTCATCAGGGTGGTATGGAAAGGGAGCCTGATGCCACTCCCAGTGTTCACGACTCATGGTAGAGAGGAATGGAGAGCTGGGGACTGTGGGTAAGGCCGGTAGGCATCCTCCTATTTCCTTCCTGGTTGCCCATATGTGCATGCCTGCACATGTCATGGTTGAGCTGTCTTCCTGGTTGCCTTAGGCACATGCGTGAGGTCTGGGGAGCAGTGCATGCATATTTGGAGTTTTTTCCTCTTCCGCTGGAAGGAGGGGAGTTAAATGACATCCAGTGCAGGTAAGCCTGCATAGTGGTTTGTGTCTTCATCCCTGTGGCTGATGGAAGAGGGAACCTCTGGCCGGAATCGTGGTTGGTGCTTTTTCTGCACTGTCTGAAGCATGGGAAAGAATTCACATAGGATGATGCATGTCACTTCCACAGACTCTTCTTCTTCATCTCCCTCTGCAAAGAGCCACTCTGAAAGTAAAAAGGAGAGTTTAAGATGCCTTATTAGGGAGAATTTATTGGAATGGAAACCTTGCAAGGAGATGAGGAAGGGCTCTCAGAGGTTTCACTCTCCTGTCTCCTCAGATACTTAGGAGGAGGTTCAGGTATCAGAGGAACATAGGGGTAAATGCATTATAAAAGAGATGTTACATGAGCATCTGGACCATGTGAAAGAGAATAAGGGGTCCCAAGAGGAGGGGCCTAACAACACTACAGCTTCTGGCTTACTGCACCAATTTCAGAGTGCAAAGGAGGGTGATTTTTCTATGCGTCCTTTTATTTTGGCGGTCCTAATGAGGGAATAGTATGACCCCAATAAAATCATACAACCTCCTTTTTTTATGACAAAGTTGTACCCCCCTAATGAAATCTATGAGAGTTTGCCTGATTCAAAGGTGATTGATTCTTTAGTTACCAGTCGGGTGGGTGGAGTCTCCTTGACTGAGTATGATATTATAAAGGATGCTACTGACAAAAAGGTAGCCTGTGCTCTCAGAAAAGTTGGTTTTGGTGCTCATTTGGCACTTTGTGCTGGGATTTATGGCTCATATGCTTCCCAATCATTGATTTTGGATGTTAAACAATTGTTCAGCGTAGTGGAGGATTCATCAGACTGTTCTTCTCTTTTATAACATACTAAACATCAAGGGGAATATATGTCTGGCATTGTCTTTGATGGGGCTTTGGGCCAAGGTTTTGTCTGGGGGAGGACTGCATTGCAGGCAAGCATGCTCTGATTCTGAAAGATTAATGCACAGATTATGCACAGAAAGCCTTGGTGTCAAGGTTACCTTTTCAGGGGACCCAGTTGTTTGGTTTGGAGTTGAAGGCGAAGCTATTTAAATTATTTAAAGACAAGAAGCATTCCTCCTCTTAAAACAGCTTTCGTGGAGAAACAGGAGATGCCAAAGAGGTCCCTTTGTTGTAATTTAGCAGTGATTAGGTTAAGCAGTAGCAGAAGACATCTTGTATTTAGAGACATTCTTGTCCGTTGTGTGGAATCCATTTTGTATTTCTGACAGCCATTTTGTTTGCCATGTGCTCACCATGTGCTCTGTCCTACCTTCCTGTTAACTGCTCTTGAAATCTGCCTAGAGACGAGATATGTTTAGCCTCTTCTGCTTCGCACATGCTCCGTTGAGCTTACAGCTGTCCCCAAGTAGTAACTGTCAGGATGTGTCCACCAGAATTAGCTAACTGTCAGCCCCTCCCACTTGTTGCCAGCACACTTTCCGTATGACCTTATATGTATTTAAAAACCAGCATTCTGTACTTGTATTGCCTTCATTTGAGCCCCTCTGTGGGTATAAAAGGACCAAGCTCCTTCCAGTCAGTGTGCTACTTCATGCATTACCGAAGGGTGCTGTGTGAATGTAGTTCCACCTCATGAGGTTTAATAAACTCTGTCTTTTCTATTCCAGTTTCTGTGCCAACTTCTTCCTATTGGCCTGAGGACTCTGTGCAGAGAAGGACGAATCCCTTGCACTGGTAGGCCTTGCTGGGGCTCACCACCAAACCTTTGGAGTCAACAACATCTTCATACACCTCAGAGAAAGATCAACCCTAAGAGGGGGGAGGGGCAAAAGAAAGCCAAAGCTACAACAAAGACATGCTCCTGACTATTGTGACTTCCTCAGGATTTGTGGTTGGAGGTAGACTTCACCACTTTTTGGGCTCATGAGAGGCATATATGTCTGACAAATGAGTGCTACAGAAAATCAAAGATGATTACAAGATTGAATTTATATCTACCTGAGAAGTCAGGAGTAAGGCCAACTTCCTTGGGCTTAGAATGATATGAAACAGATGTATACAGGAACAACACGTGCCTATACCACGCATGCCTTTACAATGCAGACTTTACCATGAAATTACCATTACCACGCATGTCTTTACCATACGTCATTACCACGAATGTACATGGAGGTGATCCAGTGAAAGGCCTGGGATAGACACATCCCAGTCAACAAAAATTTCAAATGGGCCCATATACACGTTCAAGTTTCCTGGTTGTTTCGCTGGGGGTCAAGTTTTGTAATTCACTTTGATCTTGATTAGATATCCCACTGTAGACGCAAATTTATTACTGAGAAAATGTAATCAACATCTAACTAATCTTCACAGATCAACACTCTTCCTTTGGTCGATGGACCATTCGTTGACTAGTTGATGGTGATATTAACAATTAACTAACTAACTTATGGATCTTAGTGAAATAACCACAGACTCTGGGTAAGATTCTATTAAATGTATGCAAATCTCAGTCACAAATGATCGCTCATTTACTACAAATTCACAGTGCAAACTCCATCAACTTTCATGGAAGAGAAAATTCATTTAGCAATACATTCAATTGACAGAATCATTCAACAAATCGATGCATTAAGAGTGGATAGATGAAGAGACAAAAGGCATAATAAATCATTCATTTGCAAAAGATATGCAAATTTAAGACAGAATAATAGTTACCCAAAGGTGGTAATGGGAAACCCAGCCCTCTGGCCAAAGGACTGGTGGAGGTCCCCTGATTAAGAATCAGGAGACAAAGACTATAGGACAGGCTCAGGACAGGGCAATACTTACTAATCTACTACACAGACCAGACGCACCAGGGCACATCCCTCTCTTACACTCTCTCCCTCCTCGATATTCTTCCGGAATCTTCAATCTAATCAGGTTTCTTTCAGAGATGAATCTTCCCAGTCTGTTTTCTCCTTCCTCAGCAGCGGTAGTTCTTGCCTCTCTCACTCTCTCTTGCACTCGTGCTTGTCTCGCCTCGCCTACATGCAGACAACTCTTACATTTTAAGTCACTCTAGTTATAGTCTTCTTTTCTGCATCTCCCACCCTCAAAAGTTACAAATCTTGATGAACTGCGAACTCTGATTGGCAGGGACAGGGGAGTTGTCATCACCTCATGCTGACATGTTTAATTTCTTAATAAACTCTTTTGTCTAGCAAACCCTTCCCCTTTAGCTCATACATTATTCCGTGTTATTTCCTTTCTCATATATTTATTGTTGCAAATCAGACACATCTTGTATGCTGTTCACAGTCGAGAAGAGGTTTCACACAGCTATTGTCCTTGACTCTTGACAGTCTGTCAGCGACACGGTCAGCCGGTCACATGATGATTCCACTGCGCAGACTTAGGTTGCCTCCATTTTCATCACCATCTTTTTCCCTTGTATGCCACATTAGGCCTAAACGTACACTATTAATAAAGGAATCATAAACCGATATTAATTTCTCAAATATGAGGTTTTCACTGTTCACCACCCACTTCTACTCTCTCCCATGTTATTTTCTCTTTCTTTAAGCGAAAGCATTAGCAGCAACAGCTCTCTTTAAATTCAGGTAAGCATATGCCAGGCACGCTGTGCCTCAAGACCTAAAGTTAGTAATTCCTGTGCATGCGTGAGAGTTTTTCATCTCAAACGGGTTAGTCACGTTGTTATCTATGTCATTCTGGTTTGCACATGTGCAAAAGCATTTTCCAGTTTAAAGGGGGTTTTAGTCACATTGCATTTTATTCTTCATTAATTAAGCATGCAGAAAGCTCTTTCCCTGTATGTAAATGTTGTGCATATGCTGTTAGTTTTCTATACTATTTTTACCAATTAGTACTGTTAATGGGAGATTGCTCTGAGCAAGTTTCGTTTTCTTGAACCCTTGCTCCATCAGAGGTAAATTATAAGTACTATTTCCACACATACACTTACCATGCATATCACTACCACACTAACATTTACCATGGGTAAATGTTGTAAAATACAATTAAAATAAATAGTATTAAATAATAATCATGATAAATATCAAAATGTGTTGTGCATTTCCATACACAATAAAAGTTTACCATGCATTAGGCTGCAATACAATGCAGCACAGTGCAAAAATATTTCCAACATACCTGTGCCGTGCACCCCTGGATAGCCAATGTAATGCTGCGTAAATCACAAAAAAATGTCATATAGCACAGTAAAGCTGGGCAAACCAAGGCAGCACTATAACATTGTTCCCTACATTTTCTAAATTGAAAAGTTAAAATTTAAAATACATCTCAACATTTTCCAAACAGTTTTATTTTTGTTTTTTTTTTATTGGAATTTACTGCAAACAATGATGCAAAGGTAAAGGAAAAAGGAAAAAGAGGAAAACCAAGGAAAATGTTTACAATCACAGTGCTACATCAATGGAAAACAACTTATATTATCTGTAACAAGATACAGCACTTAGTGACTGCATAAATAATGGGGGAACATTTGCTTCCTCCGGGGCATTGTAAACCAATCAATGAACATCTAATGCTTCTGTATTTCATGCATACGAGGCAAGGTACAAACCAAAAATAAATATATATATAGGTATTAACAGAAAAGTGTGCAAAAGGTTCCTAAGAGCGAGATCATAACCTAGCCCCTCTCCTTAAGACAAGCTCCTTCACTCACACTTGCCCATCCCCCTCCGGCTAAGTAGCTTAGATACAGGCCACATTAAAGCTTTGGGCGTTTCTGAGGGGGGAGTAGTTCACTTTACAATTCAGACTGCGTATTACAATATATCATGTCTTTTGACCGGGCCCATCTCATCGCTATTCTGCACTTAGAAATCAGCAGAACCATGTCAACTCATCGGCATACATATTTCCGCAGCTGCCTGGAGTGACCTAGGAGCACCAATAGCGGGTCCAGTGGCAGTGGCAAGCCAATAATTTCACTCAGCTTTTGGAATATTAATCTCCAGAAATTAGCTATATCGGGGCATAGCAGGCAACATTCATGAACCTCGCTGGGTTAGTTCTACATCGCTCACACTCAGCAGGCTCTCGGAGGCCATATTGGTGCAGCCTAACTGTCTTGTAGAAGATTTTGTTGAGGAAATTGAAGTGTATGAGGCGATGTCTTCCATTCAAGGAGAGAGGCTGCGTGACCTTACAACAATATCACCAGGTGGTGTCATTGAGGGCCTCCCTAAGATCATTTTGCCATTCGAGCTATGTCTACGGTAGTCCTGTACTGTATTATGAATGCTGGAGACTATCTTATAGGGGGAGTCTGCATGCAGTAGAAAAGAGAATGTAGCCGCCTCAGGCGGCTCCCACACCTCTTCGACTAGTAATCTCTGGTAGTAAAACCTTACAAGCGGAGTGTAATCATGTCCCTCGGCTTCAATTTTGGTCCACCCACGATCCCTACCGTCTGAGAACAAGTCTCCAATTTTGGTGATATTGAATGTCTCTAATGCGTGAGCCACCTCCCTCTCCCTACAAATCGGCAACCATCAGCACCACTCCACCAGAGTGAAGGGGGAGTACAGGATGATGTCTGCCTCCCTCTTCAACAAGTTGTGCCACACATGTACTGTAGTATGTACAGAATCCAAGATGCCAGTAGGTCTAGATGGAGCCTGGAATAGTAGTGTTTTAAGGGGGGCCGGCGCTACCTTTTCAATCTGCAGATGTGGCAGGCCATCTTGCTGGTGGACCCAATGGTAAGCATGTGAACATTGCGCCACACAGTAGTATAATTCTAAATCCGGAGCACCAGCCCCCCATGGAGTATGGTAGTGTGTCCCACTTGGCACAAGCTTGTTTGCCAGCCCAGGCTAACTTCACAAAATGTGATCTGAGTGCTCTGAAGAACTGTGTGGGGAGCAGTATTGGTACATTTAGAAACAGGAATAAGAATCTTGGTAGCACTAGCATTTTCATCAGAGAGATGCGGCCTAAAAGTGACAAGGGAAAACGGATCCAGCATTCCACCCCGTCTTCAAATTCGGCAATTCCTTTGCCATAATTCTCACTAAATACCATCTCAAAGTTCGTATGAACTTGGATACCCAAGTAGCGCTCCGTTTCAGTTTCACCACAATAGCAGGTAATCTAGATCGACAGGCTGCATGGCCGGCATTAGGGGGAAAATAGTAGATTTAGACCAATTGAGGCCAGTAAGCTTACTATATCTCACCACTTCCCTCCACAACCGGTGACAAATTGGACTCTGGGTCTCTGATATTTAAAAAGGTATCATCAGCATAGATAGTACAATATGGTTATATCATGGGAAGCCGTAATATTCTCTGAGGGCGCAGGACCGGGGTTCCGCTATTCAAGCATACAGCAAGGGTGATAGGGCCAACCCTGGCGAGTGCCTCTTGAAATCTCGATTGGGGCAGTACTGGAGTCCCCAACCCTGATCCCAGCTGTAGGGATTTGTATAGGTGCCCAACAAGTAGCAGGAAGACATTAGCCACACCTATCCATTTTTTGCCAATAGTATGAAGGTCCATTCAACAGAATCAAAAGCCTTTTCTGCGTCCAGGAAGACCGCAGCAGATTTGATCTCCGGCTTAGTGGGATGTATTGCACCAAACATGGTCTGCAGATTCTGTACAAGTTACGACCCGGGACAAACCCTGCTTGCTCATGTCAAACCATAAGAGGCACCAGGGGGGGCAAGTGGTTAGCCAAGATTTCAGTGAATACTTTGGTGTCTACCTTGAGTAAGGACAATGGCTTAAAAGATAGGCATTCATCGGGGGGTTTGCCTGGTTTTAATAGCGTTAATATTAAGGCTTCTCCCATAGAGGGAGGCATCTCCCCCTTCGCGCCCATATCTTCAAACAGGGGCATTAAGTGTGCAATAAGGAGCTCCTTAAATTCCTTGTAGATTACCACTGTAAGGGCGTCTTATCCAGGCGAACTGCCAGCGCGCTGTGTCTTCAAAGCAGAAACAATTTCCCTAGAGTCCAGCTGCCTCATGAGATAGTCTGTGTTTGTCTGCCAGCCATGGCAAACTAATGTGCTCTAGGTATTCTAGAATTGCTGCCCCATCGGCAGCCATTCTAGAGCAGCACAAGTCTGAATAGTACTGGCTAAATCTCTCTGCGATTTACACTGCAACCCTTAGCAGCACACCTGTCGCAGCGCACAGTTCCATCACACCAGACGACTTCCTTCTATCCTACAGCAGGGCATCTAAGACAAAGCCAGGTTGTTCCCCCTCACCATAAGTTCTGGCAAACGCATACTTAGCTATATGTTTGGCCTCACTGTCAGCAGTATCTGCCTCTCAAAAATTGGAGAACCCCAGAATGCTTAGATGCATCGCCATTTTGCCATGCCGCGCGCCCAATGTAATTTGTTTTATATACTTATTTATTTACTTAACTCAATTCGGCTGAATGCCGGACTTTACACCCCCCACTCTGCTCCTCCCCCGTCCCGCCTCACCACCCAGCAGCACTCCTTCGAGGAGCCACCACTGCTGTGATCGCAAAACACACCTCTAAAACTCCCCCACCCACTCCATGCAATCCCCAACTTAGCATAGACAAATTACCTCTCCTTCCCTCACATTTGAAAACAAACATTTACTATATCAATTAGAGAAGTTCTCTGGCATAACGCCATACAGTGAGTGACACACAGGGGCGGATGTTGACACTTCACCGCAAAAATGCACTACCGTAATAGAAGTTAGACATTGCCATCTGAGCACATCTAGTACATCTAACCAATGACAACTGGCAGGGTCTCAAAAGTGCAGGGGCAGCCCGACACCCCTCCCCCGATGACCCCCCCCATCAGGACAAGCAAGATAACACACAGCCATCTACTGGTCTGATAACCCAATGTCTGTCACAATAAGCGCAAGGCGCAGTTCCCAGCATCTGCCACCTGTAGTGCGCGTTGGAAACCAGCCCCAGGTCGACCTACCCTTTTGAAGTACCACCCTGTCAATCTTGCTCTTCCAAGTCACCACTGGTCACCTTGGCCAGATCATCTGAGTCTCTGCTCCGCTCGTCAGATTTGGTGTAGTCCTTTAGGGATTTCGGCTGGGATTTGGGGGCCATAAAAATCTTTGATTTGCCATTCATGGTAACCCGCAACCTGGTCGGGTATAGCATTGCATACAACAAGCTGTGTTCCCACAGCCGGCATTTCAAAGGAACAAACTGCCTTCTGGCTTCCTGCACCCTCATAGTGAAGTCTGAGATAAGCAAAATCGAGGAGCCCTTAAATTGTAGGTCACTTCTCTCTTTGGTGTGCCTCAACGCAGCATTCCTGTCCCTATAATTTAGTAGTTTGGCAATTACAGGATGTGCCAGCACACCAGGGAGGCGCCTGGGGACAAGGTATCAATGGGCACGCTTACGCACAAACATGGCAGAAAAGTTGTCACAGCTCAGGAGCGTAACCAGGAGCTTCTCTATGAATGTCTCCATGTTGCCCAGGGCGGTAGATTCTGGAAGGTCTGTTATGCCAATATTAAATCTCCTCGATCTAGCCTCCAAGTCCTGTGCCTTGACTTGCAGAGCAGTGAGGAGTGTCCCCATCTGATTTTGGGCATTGTCCGTCTCCGAATGAGCCTCTTCCACTTCTGTGGCTCAGTCATATCCAAATGCTCTGCATGTTTATCGAGCTGCTCAGACATTTGGTCCATGCGATAGGCCAGCAAGTCGATTTTGACATCTATTGTGGACAGACTCTTCTGCATTGCAGCCAATATTTGGCATATGTCTCCAGCAGTCTCCCTGTGCATTGACTTACGCTGCTCAAATTGCAGTTTGGCCCGCGTTTTGTCCTCCTTGCCCATGGTACAAGATAGGCCAAGACATGCTGTTCCAACCCCAAGGCCCTTAGTCGCTGGGCATCCAGCACAGACTAGTACAGGGCCAGAGAGCTGTTCTCCCTTGCCTCTGGTATAGGCTCCAAGCCAAATCAGGAGGCCCCTGTCAGGTCGGGAGCAGCTGGCACAAGCACCCCAGATGGCCGAGTAGCGAGGCGCAAGGGGGGAAGAATCTCTCTTGAGCCACCAACAGAACACAGCAATGTGTAGCTATGAATTAGCAGATATGTAAGATCTCCAGAGTCCACCCCGGCTTCAACTCTTTAGCAAAGTGCCTCCCTCATACCCCACAGAGTATGGCTTATCTCCGCCATTCCTCAATGCAGGGTTGCAATCATCAGCCAGAAGTGACTGGTTTCACCACGTGACTTGGAATTCCAGTGTTGCTGCATGTGTTTCTTTGTCTCTGCTAAAATGTTGTGCTGGGTTGCCAGGCCCCTGCACCTAGCTGCCTCTGGGCAGCTCCAGAGGTGGCAGACGGTGCACTCTCCTACAGAGCCATGCCTCTCCCTGGTCCTCCGGTCAATGCAAGGGTCCCGCTCAGCATGGCGCAGGACCCACACAGCTTGCGCTGCCGCAGCACGGCCAGGCAAACGGCCTACTCTGCACCCTACTGGGTGCGGAGGAGCTGTCACAGGTCTTCTGGCAGACTCTCTCCTGCCGGCAAGGGCTCATGCCACAGCTCGAAATGCCTCCAAGGTGGCAGCCACTGCCAGTCCCAGAGATTGCCATGAGCGACAGGCGACCTACCTCCTGAGAAGTGGTGGTCCGACCAGGCCGCTGACTCCCGGTCACAGCAGGCAACCATGCCCAGTCGTCACCGACGTTAGGCTGCTCCAGCAGGCCGTGACAGGCCCTGCATGTCCACCACGCCTCAGCACTCTTCAGCCACCCTGAGGGGGTCAACAGCTGCACCGGCAGGCGGTGCTCGCAAATACTCTCTAGGTCATAGTACGAGCAAATGATTTACTGCTCGGATGTCAGGATTCCTGTCGAATAGTTACGATGGCTTGTGGAGCTTGCTGAAAATGTGTCTATCTTGAGTGTAGGAAAGCTCTGCCCCTTCATTGTCCAAACAGTTCATGTAACATTTTAACACGTTCAACAGTTGCACATTATTCTTTCTTTCATTTCAACAAATGTAATCTCCCTTGTCCCCAACCAAGATGTCTAACACATACTGTGAAGGACATAAATGCGTTTTATTCAACAAACATTTTTTAAGCACGCTACATACCAGTGAGGGTTTCAAGGCTCTGGTGGGGGGAAGGGTTGCTGCTACTGATCGAAGAGCAAGGTGGGAGAAGGATCTGGCACCGGCGGTTATTCTTCGGATGCGGGGGACTGTGGCGAGGGCAAGGCCGGCAGAGCGGAGCTTGCGGGTAGGGGCGTAGAAGCTCAGTCGTCTGTTGAGGTGCGCTGGGCCGGCGTTGTGAAGGGCCTTGTGTGCGTGGATGAGGAACTTGAAGGTTATCCTCTTGTTGCCGGGGAGCCAGTGTAAGTCTCTCAGGTGGAGTGTGATGTGCAGTGGTAGGCCCTTAGGTTTGTTTTCCGCATTACTGGTTCTGTGACTGTTATTTTTCCCCTGCTTGTTGCCTTGTTGCTTGCTGCCTTGTTTCTTGCTGCCTTGTCGCTCTGTTGCCTTTGCCTGTGCTTGTTCCCCTCCCTCACCGGTCCTGCTGCTGCGTCCCCTGTGGCCCCACCCCCTGTATCTAGCGTTCCTTGTTGTTTTTATATTATTGTGAATTACATCTCTGTGCCTTTTTGTACTGTATTGCATTCGCATATCTGTGCCCTTTTTTCCACCGCTGTACCCTCACCGTCCTCCCCCTGTGTGTCCCGCCGCTGCTCCTCCCTTCCACCTCCCCCTCTTAAGGCAGCCGCTACGCTACTCTACCAATTACTTAGCACATAGAAGGTGCTAAACAGTGACTAGGAGTCAAATTTACTATTCTAACTCCACCAAGTACTTATCTCAGGGATGGTGCTGGACAGCGGCTGGGGGGCAAAATTGTTATTCTAACTCTGTTGGGAGTCTTCCCTCAGGGAAGGCTCTGGACAGTGACTGGGCCGTAAAATTACTACTCTAACTCCACCAAGTAAATACCTCTGGGAAGATGCTGGACAATGAATTGGGCAAAATTACTAGGCTAATTCTGCTGGGGACTTACCTCAGGGAAGGTGCTGGATAGTAACTTGGGGCAAAATTACGATTCTAATTCTGCCGAGTGCTTACCTCAGAGGACGTACTGGACAGCGACTGGGGGGCAACATTACTGATCATTGTCTGGCAGGTACTTACCTCAGGGAGGGTGCCAAGCAGTAGCTGGGGGGCAAAATTACTATTCTAACTCGGCCCGCTCTTACTTCAGGGAAGGTGCTGGTCAGTGCCTGGTGGCAAAATTACTATTCTAACTCCACGAAGTACTCACCTCAGGGAGGGTACTGGGCAGTGATGGGGGGGCAACATTTTATTCTAACTCTGCCAGGGACTTACATCAGATAAGGTGGTGGACAGTGACTGGGCAAAAATGACTTTTTTTACTCAGTTCTGTATTTACCTCAGAGCAGGTACTGGACTGTGATTGAGGGACAACATTACTATCATATTTCCGCTGGGTGCTTAACTCAGGGTAGATACTGGACAGTAACTAGGGGCAAAAATAGTGTTCTAACTACACTGAGTTCTTACCTCAGGGCAGTTATTGTACAGTAACTAGGGGCAAGAGTACTATTCTTACTCTACCAGAAACTTACCTCAGGGAAGGTGCTGGGCAGTGACTGGGGGAAAAATAATTATTCTAACTCAGCTGTGCACTTACCTCAGGGAAGGTGCTGGACAGTGAATGGGGGCAAAATTACTATTCTATCCCTGCTGGGTACTTACCGCAGGGAAACTCAAGGAAGGTGCTGAACAGTGGAAGGGGAGCAAAGTTAATATTGTAAATCTGCCGGGTACTTAACTCAGGGAAGGTGCTGGACATTGCCTGGGGCAAATCAACTATTATAACTCTGCCAAGTACTTTACACAGAGATTGTGCTAAACCATGACTAGGTGTCAAAATTACTATTCTAACTCTGGCGGGTACCTACTTCAGGAAAGGTGCTGGACAGTGACCGAGGGGCAACATTACTATTGTAACTCTGCTGGGTACTTACCTTAGGGAACGTGCTGGACAGTGATGAGGAGAAAAAAGCACTGTTCTAACTCAGCCGAGTACTTACCATGGGGAAGGTGCTGGACAGTGAATGGGGTAACAATTTCTATCCAAACTCTCCCGGAGATTTACCTCAGGGAAAATCCTGGACAGTGACCTGGGGCAAAATTATCATTCGGACTTGGTTGGGCACTTACCACAGGGAAGGTTCTGGAAAGTGACTGGGGGCAGAATTACTATTTAACTGCGCCTGGTACTTACCTCTGGAAAGACACTGGAGAGTGACTAAGGGGCAACATTACTATTCTAAGTATGCTAGGTACTTACTTCAGGGGTGCTGGTGAACAATGACTGGGAGGGCCAAATTACTATTCTAACTCCACGGGGTATTTACCTCAGGGGTTGCTGCTGAACAGTGACCCAAGGGACGAAATTACTATTCTAACTCTGCTGAGTACTTACCTCAGGGAGGGTGCTGGACAGTGGTTGGATGGGCAGCATTTGTATTCTAACTCCACCAGGGACTTACCTCTGGAAAGGTTCTGGACAGTGAATTGGGGTAAAATTACTCTTTTAACTCTGCAAGGGCAGGTACTGGATGGTGCAAAAGTCACTCAAAACAATGTACCAACGGAAGACCATAGGCACTGTACCACACTCTAGGCTTCAGCAAATTAGGGTCCCGTGCACTGCTATTCCAGTACCTTCCGTTCTTTGGCACTACTGTCCAGCACAAGTTAATACCACATGTGGAAAGGTGCACTCAGGAAATCTTTTTTCTTATTCCTTATTTACTTCAAATCGATAAATGTAAGAATAACATCTAGCCAACGCGCTTCATTCAAAACTTCTCTTTTGAAATTTGTCAGGGCTCATATACGTCATATTTAAAACAGTCACATCTCTGATTGGAGTTATTGGGCCATGTACCAATCCAATCGGTATGGAATTAAGAAGAGCTCTATCCCTCTTATATACAGATCATTTTAAATCTAAATGTTTTTTCAAAATATTGTCCGCTAGTGCGGTCATGAGGGTGAATAGCCCAAAGCTGGCAACTTGATACGTATCATAGGCCATCTCCAAAGGGTCCAACAAATAGGTATTGGACCCTGTAGAGATGGCCTAGGATATGTATTACTCAATAAGAGATGTGACTGTTTTAAATTCGACATATATGAGTCCTGACAAATTTAAAAAAAGATGTTGTGAATGAAACACATTGGTTGGATGTTCTTCTTACATTTATTGATTTAAAGTGAAGAAACATTGCATTGAACTTTTATGGATCAGAATGATTTCCCAAGTGCACCTTTCCACATGTGATATTAAGAGGTACTGGACAGGGATGTATGACGTTACAACGCATACTTTTACAACGCCTACCTTTACAATGCATTTTTTACAACGCAAGATCCATTACAACGCATTCCATTACAATGCATGCATTTACAACGAATATTTAAAAACTACCTTTACAACGCATTCCATTACATCGCATACTACCTTTACAACGCATACCATTACAACGCATAACATTACATTGCATATAAGGTAAGTGTTGGATAGTGTAGGGGTAAAAATTACTATTCAAACTCCAGGGGGTGCAACAGTAGGGTAAGTGTTGGATAGTGTAGGGGTAAAAATTACTATTCTAACTCCAGGGGGTGCAACAGTAGGGTAAGTGTTGGATAGTGTAGGGGTACTATGTGTTGTAATGCTATGCGTTGTAATGGTATGCATTGTAATGACTGCATTGTAATGACATGCGTTGTAGTGGTGTGCGTTGTAGTGTCATGCGTTGTAATGGTTGCATTGTAAATGCATGTGTTGTAACGGATGTTGCGTTGTAAAAGTTTTGTTGTAATGGTAGTGCGTTGTAAAGGTTGTTTCCCACTGGACAGTGATCTAGAGGGAAAAATTACTATTCTATTTCCACCTTGTACTCACCTCAGCGAAGATACTGGACATTGACTGGAGGAAAAATTACTATTCAAACTCCACTGAGTACTTACCTCAGGGCAGGTACTGGACAGTGATGGGGAAAGATAACTATTCTTACTCCACCAGGTATTTACCTCAGGAAGGTGCTGGACAGTGGCTGGGGGCAAAATTACAATTCTAACTCGGCCAGGTTGTTAACTCGGAGAAAGTGCTAGACGGTGAGTGGGGGCAAAAGTACAATTCTAACATGGCTGAGTACTTACCTCAGGGAAGGTTCTGGACAGTGAATGGAGCAAAATTACTCTCCTAAGTCTACTGGGAACTTACCTCAGAGAAGGTGCTGGACAGTGACTTGGGGCAAAATTACTATTCTAACTCCATCAACTGCATTCTTCAGGAAAGGTGCTGGATAGTGAATGGGGTAAAATTTCTTTCTAACTCTGACCGGGACTTAAATCAGGGAAAGTGCTGGACAGTGACCTGGGGCAAAATTACTATTCTCACTCCACTGGCTACTTACCTCAGGGAATGTGCTGTGCAGTGACTAGGGCAACATTACTATTCTAACTTTGTCAGGTACTTACCTCAGGGAAGTTGCTGGATAGTGACTTGAGGCAAAATTACTATTCTAACTCTGCCAGAAACTTACCTCAGGGAAGGTGATGAACAGTGACTTGCATGGCAAAGTTAATATTCTAAATCTGCCAAGATCACACCTCAAGAAAGATGCTGAACAGTGATTAGGGGCAAAATTACTATTCTGACTTCACTGGGTACTTACCTCAGGGAAGGTGCTGGATTGTGACTGGGACCAACAATTACTATCATAATTTCATCAGGTCCTTACTTCAGGGGAGATGCTGACAGTAACAGTGGGCAACACTACTTTTCTATCTCTCCGAGAACTTACCTCAGCAAAGGTACAGGACTTTGCCTGAGGCCAAATTACTATTTTGGCTCCACCGGGTACTTACCTCAGGGAAGGTTCTGGACAGTGATTGGGGAAAAATTATTATTCTAACTTTTGAGCTGTTTTTCCTTTTCACAAACCTTCAAAGCAAAAAAGACATTGAAGGAGAATATAAAGTGCAAACAACCCAAAATCATAGTCTATCTTTGGAAAAAACTCAACAGTACACAGATAAGTTGTCCTTTAAAAAACACAAAATGCAAAGAAAGCAGTACCAAAACAAAACAACAATTATTGTACCTTTTTTCCCTACTGAATTAAAATAGAAACCAGAAAATCAGAACAAGTTACCTCAGAATTTTCAAGACCACATTGCAACAGAGAAAAAATATACCAGATAATATTTTATTTTTAAAAATACAAATTTTCAAACCTAACAACTGTCTTTCCACAGAATACAACCAATAGCACTGAACGTTCTCTCTTTTTCTAGAGAAAAACTAACCTTTTTTCCCTTTCAACAGACTGTCTTAAATAGTCATCCAAATCATTTTCCTTAGCAGACAAATTGCTGTCAACGAAAATCTCCATAGTTTTAGACCATTGAATTCACAAAAAACTATTTTCTTTTTTTTCTACAGAGAACTGAAACATGGAAAAACCCAAAACTGGCTAACTATATTTAATCATAGTGAGGAAGCCAACTGTTGAAGCATGTTGACTATATTTATTGTAAGGAGAGATTAACTGAGCCCAAGAGCCATTAGAGGTGTGTGCCACATTTTTCATTCCATTGAAAAGGCAGAGCAGTTACTCTAGGTGACACTGCTGAAAGTACCACAGAGCATAACTACTCTGTCTCTGCAACGGAGAGCAAAGTGACGGAGAACATCCAACAACTGAAAATGCTAGCATCTACCTCCAATTAACCCTGTGGCTCAGGGCCAGATGTAGGAGCCCAAATACCGGTCGGTAACGGCCGATTTCGGCCGTTACCGACCGGTATTTAAGAATTGGCATGTAGGGGGCCAATTTTACCGAATCGGTAAAATACAGAATCGGTATTTTTACCGATTCGGTAACTTGCAGATGTAGGTG
Organism: Lissotriton helveticus; assembly: GCF_964261635.1. Lineage (NCBI taxonomy): Eukaryota > Metazoa > Chordata > Amphibia > Caudata > Salamandridae > Lissotriton > Lissotriton helveticus. Next base: position 340,308,610 of record NC_136063.1, on the reverse strand, counting down.
GGACTCTTCAGAGTCCCAAAGGCCTTACAGAATAGGTATTTTACCACCCAATCCAATTGGGTGGTAAAATACCGAATCCAGGTGTGCATGCACATGTGTGCATGCACACCTATGCCATGTGACAGACAGACATGCCCTTAGGGCATGTCTGTGTGCCAAATGGCACACATGCCTGTATTCGGGGTGCTAGAGGGTGTCAAAGTGACACCCCCTGCACCCTTACTGAAATCGGTAATTACCAAATCGGTAAATACCAATTCGGTATTGTCCATTGATTCCTATGGGCTTCAAGGCCCATAGGAATCAATGGGCAATACCGAATCGGTATTTACCGATTCGGTAAATACCGATTTTTACAGATTCGGTAATTCAATTACCGAATCTACCTAAATCTCCCTCCTTCATATTTACCGATTCATAAATACCGAATCGGTAAAATTCGGTATTTATGAATCGGTAAATACGATTTTCCTACATCTGGCCCTCAGTTTTGAGGCAGGTAGCCCAAAACATCCTCCTGCACACTGCTAGTAGTATGCCCACTGTACCCATTATAAGGAGAATGGCTCAGGGGTAAAAACAGGTGAGTAAACCAGAGAGAATAACACCCCAAGCATACTTTTATACTAATGAAGCTTACCCTACTATATGACAATGAACACTCTCCCAAACAAATACTAATCATTAGCACAACCCATAACTTCATAACTCTTGAAAATACTGAAACTTGGATTATGAATGTAACTTTTAAGTCAATACCCATTTCATTTACACACATTTACAGTATTCATGCTGACATAAACATCACAACTGTCCCATTGGTGTACAGCTTTCTCCGTGATAAGCACTCCTGAACTTACACTGATTGTCTATCAGTAATAAAATGCAAAACTGTGAATAAAAGTCCTGGGAAAATTATAATTAATTTTGAATTACAGATGATTAATACTATTACTAAAATTTACCCTGACACCCAAGTCCAAGAATATTTGTTCCACTTTTCCCCGGCCTATTGGCGAAACATTCAAAAGTTATTCTTAGCTAAGGATTACATATCAAGCAGTAAACTACAGTATACGTCGAAGAACAGTTTTGTGTTTTGTACCTCATGAGTATGTGAATGTGTTCTACACATTAATTACAGAATCTGAATAATTTGCATACAAAGAGGAAAAATGGGCTCCTCTCCCAACTGATTTTGAGGACACTTGGATTGGCTATGTAAACGGGTTGGGGCACACAAGGAGTCAAGGTTTCTCATTGACTGGTGGAACTGTTACTCAACCTGCTTATAGATGGGTGCAACAACAAAGAATATCATAGAAGGATGGCACAATTCATTTAACTAATCTATCAGAAGATCTCACCCTAACTATTATCATTTCCTGTAAAATTTGAAGAAAGAACAAAGTTTTCAGGAAATGGCGCAACCATTGGCAGGAAGTCTGAATCTTCGTATTTCTAAAAAACAGTAAAAACATGTCTAAGAGTCTATTGGCAAAAATCCATCAACTGCCATTGATGGGCCCTTCAGACTACCTAGGCAATATTGCATGCATCTTACACTCCTAACAATAACTAATAACCTCTAGAATTACTTGCCTATTTTAATAACATTTTCAAATGTAATTGGCATTTTTGTAGATGTTTTCAATGAAATTAAACCATAGTTTGTGTTCCTACCTGAGGTTGTCTTCTTTCTTCGACTTTTGGTGAAATTTCCTAAAACCTTTCACCAAGGGGCTGATTATGATAGAGGGCAGTCTGACCACCACCTGCTTTCAAAGTTCTCCTTTACACCGTGGCTTGTGCTGCGTCACAGGAAACGGGGCGCAGCACAAGCTGCTGTGAAAAGGAGCACTTCCTACACATCCATAGACTGTGTACCATGCACCAAGTGGTGCATGACACAGAGTGCATGGAGGTGAATAGGGGGCACTACATGTACCCCCTGGGCCACTTTATAGTGGTCTAGGACCGATGGCGGCCCTGTTTGTTCTGACAGCCTTTTTTATGGCTGTCTTTCTGACACAAAAAGGCTGTCAGAAAGGAATCTTGTAATCTCGACAGCAGAGCCTGCCTTGGCACCGTCTCCATTTGGGATTACCAATCTGACTGCTGCCCAGTCGGTAATAGATGATCCTGTCATAGATGGCGGTCTTTCCCCTGACCACTTAGGACCAGATTACAAGTTTGACGGATGGTGTACTCCATCACAAACTTGATGGATATCGAGTCTCCCCTATTACAAGTTCCATTATGTTCCATTGGCTCCAATGGAACTCGTAATAGAGCAGACGGTATATCCATCAGGTTTGTGATGGAGTAATTCATCTGCCAAACTTGTAATCAGGTACTAAGGTTCCAACAGGCTGCACTGAAATGTGCCGGCTGGACTGAAGGCCAGTCAGCAGTCAGACCGACACCGACAGTTAATAAACATTTGCAAAATAATATGCAATGTCAAAAATAAGATCCCCAAAACACGTACTGCAGTAATCCATCCACAAAACAGTTTATCCATCAACAACGTGGTCATGGTCTTCAAAATCCACACACAGTTAAAAACTAAACAACAAAAACAAATTAAATGTTGCTAATATTTCGAATATGTTTGAAAAAGATGTACTCATTTTTTTCAAACCTGTTTTAAACCTAAGTTGAAAGAAAAACAACTGTCTCAATATGCACATACAAACACAACATTCATGGGCATGTAAAAGTGGTTAAACCAACTATGACATTTTTAGTGTATAACATCGAACTACCTCCCACAGTCTCACCTCACAATAAGCTTAACTACCAATATGTTTAAAAAGTAAAGTACATTTTTCTCACCTGAGCGCAGGACTTCATTGCATCTGATCTTGAACATAACCCTCCACCAACTGTAGAAACAGATGCAAAAATGTTTACCTCAAGCCTAAAAGTAAAAAGAAAAAATAACAAATTTTGCCCACTAAAGTCAATGGGAAACCATGGGAAAATGCTTTATGCACTATTTAAAATATTTGTTATATATTTTGTAAGATAAGTTCTCTTTTAAAGTATTTATAAGAAAAAATCACATTATTAAAACCTATTTAAATAAATATTTTAACTAATAAATCTGGTGTGGTATTTATCTTTGACAATAAAATTATTAAAAAAGGTTTACATATTTTACAAGTTACTTCTAGTTTTAGTAAAATTCAGGGTTATAATAAATGTATACTATATTAATGCTTGAATATTAACAATCGGGTGTTAAAATTAATCCATGAGTCTTAATAGACTTCCAAACCCAGTATCCCTTTATCCATTGCATCCTGTCCCAAAATGTTTATTTTGCAGTTTACAAATATTTAAAACAAATATTAAATATTCTCTGAAGCTAATGTTTAAACATTAAAACCCAGGTATTAAAATTAATATCTGAGTATTAATTCTCTTACCCATCCTTCCTTGCATCCCGTCCCTAAAGGTTTTTGTTCCTTTAAAAAAATATTTCATTAAATAACTATACTATTAAATATCCTATGAATTAATAAATTAATGTTTAGACTTTAATACTCAGGTATTGAAATTAATAATAATGTAAATTATTTTATAAAATTATATAACATATATGAAAACCCAATTAATATCACATCTATTTATTTTTTTCCCAAAACATGACAGCATATTAAAACAGACACCTTAGATATACTTCCCCATATAATTGCCCAATAATGTTTGTTAAAATATAAATGTATCTACAAAAAAACATTACATACATTTGAATATACCAATAAACTTACACAATAATGCATATGTAAATTATATGTGGTAAAGGCATTAATGTTAGATGCATATACTAATAAAGCATGGCAAAGGCATGCGTGGTAATGACACACATGGAAATGGCATATGTGTAGTAATGACTTGCTTGATAATGGCATATGCAATGTAATGACTGTGGTAAGTGTTCTGCCTGGTAAAGATTGCATGATAATTGATGTTTCCCATATGAAATTTTTGTCTTTGTCTCAAGTTGTGGAGTACCTGCTGGAGAACGAGGCCACATTGAGAGTTCCCTCATCTGAGAAAGGAAAGGGGTACAACTCAATGGTCTTTCTGGTGTAGAAATACAGAAGTGCTGTTCAGATGCTTTTGGATCAATCCCTCAAGAGGTTTTTGTGAATTCTACCTTCCCCTTCAAAATGGAGACTTTGTAGCCGGTGATTCCTCTGGTAGTCAGGAATCCTTTCATGTGCACGCTGGACCTACTGGATGCTTATTATCATGTGCTGATTCACCCCCATGAAGTTCTGTATCAAGGAACACCATTTTTAATTCCAGGTACTACAGTTTGGGCCCAAGATTGCCCGCTAAGTATTGACAAAGTTAGTGGCTCCCTTGATTGCCTTGTTCCATCTGCAAGGGATTTGAAGCTATCCATACTTGGACAACTAGTACCTACACACCTCATCTCAAGCCCAGGTGCTTCAAGAGATGTCTGCAATGTGCACTTGCATTAAAAGCCACAGTTTCCGTCTTGCTGCGGGGATTTTTAAGAAGGTGTCCACACTGGGCTTGACATTTATAGGTAACAGATTCCATATGGATCTCAACAAAGTCTTCCTTCCGGAGTCACCGGTACCAACCTCACAGACTCTGGCTCTCCAAGGTTTAACAGTCAGTCCCTTTCTGTAAGAAGATAGTTAAATCTTCTGGGGCATGTGGCAGTGGGAAACATCCTTTACAACGCGGTGTTTACACCGCGCGACGTTTACGACGCAGCCATTACAACGCAAATCATTACTATGACTTGCGCTGGATGGCGCTCTTACTTAAGGAATAGTTTGATTTTCTATTCCAACACCTTCCCTACTGTTACGTGGGCTGGAGTTGTAATAAAAAATTCAATTAATCCACAATCCAGCGCCCTCCAACGCAAGTTGTTGTAACGACTTGCGATGTCAAAACCGCGTTGTAAAGTACCGCGATCAAAATGATCGCATTGTAATGACGTACATCCGTTTGTTTGCTTATGGACTAATCTCTGCACTGTATATAATTGCAATTTATTTGAATTATTATACATATGTGATTGTCTTTTGGTGTGTCTAACCAATTTTTTGTTTGATTCTTTGTTGTAAATTTGTAAATGTGTGCATTTGTAGATACTGTATATATGAACCTTTTGAATTGACAGTGGTTTTGTTTGTGCTTGTGTTTCAAAAAATTGCTGATAAATGTAAAAAAGAAAAATAAACTTGTTTGGAAAATTAAATCCAGTGGTCACATGGTACAGATTGACTGTGTGTCTGGGGAATTGTTTCACGAATAATCCTGTCCAGCCACCTTGTTCTGTTTTTCCTATTGTTGAGATCCGGGTTGGTCAGATGTAGGATCCGATACCTTTACTGTTTCACAGTACATCCGTGGCAGCAGCTGTCTTCACAGTAGCTTGGACCAGGTTTTATCGCTGACTGTTTTTGACTCATCTGCATTGCTGGTGGTGCTCAGCTTCAGGAAGCTTCAGCATCATTGGTCCAGTGACTCTGGACATGCGGAGAGAGATAGTGGTGAATGGATCCCTCACATCTGTCCAAAAGGATGTTTCTCTACCAGGATTCCCGACAGTACTCCAACACATGCCAATTACTTCGGCTGGGGTGCCACTTTAAAAAGACAGTCAGTTCAGGCCAGGTGGTCTCTTCTTGAGAGCAGACACTCCTGGAGAGATCCCATGACTGGGTTCAGAATGGTCATCAGCTTCCAGCAGGTGTTAGATGGTTTTAATACGGTTGTCAGGACAGATAATTTGGTGGCAGTGGCGTGTCTAATCATCCAGGGGGTTTATGGGTTGAAGTCCCTACATCTGGTGGTGGTTCAGCTGTTCAAGTGGGCAGAGTGCCATCTGGTGTCCCTTCTAGTGGGTCACATCAGGGGTGGGAAATGTGGTGGTGGATCCACTCAGCAGCGTGTTTCCATCCTCCCAGGAGATATCCTTGACCATTTACATTTTTCAAAAGATCTGCTCATGCTTTGGAATGTCATGTCTGGATCTGGTGTGACAATACTCAGCTTCCCCTCTTTTAGACCAGGGTTCCTCAGGAGGGGGCTTGGGGCTTGGATATGTTGATGATCATATCTTCTGTATGCTTTTCCTCCAATATCTCTAATTCCCAAGTTGTTGGTCATGATATTGCGGGTACACAGAGAGATGGGCCTGTTTGTCCTTTTTGGCCATGTTGGGCGTGGTTTCCACTCCTGAAATCCCTAGCAGTTCAGCATCCTGGTTTCTCCCGGTCTCTCCATCTCCACAGAAGTTATCCCGTGGTCTTTCAGTCCAGAGGCTTCATCTCCTGGTGTGGAAGTTAAGAGATGGGAAGAGTCTTCCTAGACACTTAGCCGTTGCCATCCAGCAGTCTAGAAAGCCACCTTGACATTGTGTGGTCAACATTGGGACAGTTTTCAAAAGTGGTGTATCCCCTTGAATTTCCCACCTTTGAACTGCACTTTAAATCATGTTCATCAGTTTCTTTGAAAAATATCTGTCTGTTTATACATTGAGAGCCCAGTACAAAAATTGTTAGAGACTTTCAAGCTTCGTGGAGTCAGAGGATCTGGTAGCTCAGTTGTTCCATTTTCAGACCTTTTGTTTTACCTTTGTATCTTTCTTGGATTTGCCCTTAACTGTGAGAGCGCTAGGTTTCCTTTTGAACCCCTGGAAACAGTAGATGTTTCATTCTTGACTCTGAAGATGGTCTTCCTTGTGGCCATCCCATTGGTGACTTGGAGAGTTGGGTAGGACACCCTTTCTTTCTTTCAGATAGGTCATCATTGTGTTGAGGTAAAACCCCTCTCGTGTGCCTAAAGTCACTTCTCAATTTCAGTGTGTAAAGAGAGGGAGGAACCCTGATGCTAAGAAAAGGGACAGGGTAGTGCAATAAAGAAAAACAAGTGAGTCCCTCATCAAAATGTAATAAGTGTATGCATCATGTGCTGGACAAGTAACTGTGCAGTGCAGTTCAAAATTAAGGTTATCTCAAATACATAAAACAATCAATCAAATACAAAGTCACTTAAAAACAATTGGACAAGCTATTGTCACAGTATCAAAAAACTGTATTACAATTAAAACATTATGGTCACATGTTGGTATAAAAACATCCAATTTTTTAAATACATTGTTATATATATATATACAACACAAGAAAACTACACAAAGGTCGACGCAGCATCTCGGTGAGATGTATCTCTTTCACCTTCTTCAGAACCGAGTTTTCTAAGTACTGAGAGACAATTTATTATTACTATTGAACAAAAACATCTGATTTAAAAAATTGGGACTAACAAACATACAAGTGACTGTTAATATACATTATACTGCATTTAGTTAAACAATATTCTACAACACATGATCCAAAAAATTGTAGGGCAGTATCTAATATCATGACCTACCTAAAAGTGTCTTCACATTTAATATACTTGAAACGAAAAGGTAAAAGGATTTCTTCCATAGTGTTTATTATTGATAATAGAAACCTAAAAAGAGGTAAGGAGTTGAATTTATCACAAAGGAATAGCAAATGTTTCACTATTCAGAATCAAGTTCCTCATTGCATACCTTAAAATTGGTAACCACTATATGAGGATTGCGTTTGTTGGAGCCACCGGTCACTCGGGTTAAATATTAAAACATGAATACCTAGGTAAAACAATAAAATTAACAATAAAATCTGCTACGAAGTCTGCTCCATTTAAAACACACTCCATATAAAGTGGAGCTTACCATATCTAAACTGATACGTCCATAGAACAACAAGTATGCCAAGACTTGAGATAGACTTTCAAGTTTTGTGCGACTAGATTCACAACTTATGGTAAAGCCGGAACTCTAAAATGCAATTCTGAAAATGGCACTTTCGAAAGTTAGCATTTTGTTATTTAAGCCATTTGGTGCCTGCTGCCTGTCTCTGATCACATCTGGGGTGGGGGATAGTTGGGCTTTTTGTATTCCCCCTCGACAACCACACACAATTGGAGCTTAGGTGTGACTTGGTGGGCCCTTCTGGTAGGATGGGAGGGAGGAGTTACACCCAGCCTTACTTATACCTGGATAGGCTGTCGTCTGTCCCCACACAAAGGGGTGCATACTCCTCTGTAAAGAGTCTAGAGCCAGTGCAGGAAAGGAGGACCCCTTCACACTTCAAAGGCAAGTCTTTGAAGTCTCCCCCACTTCGAAGGCACAACCGGGTGTAAGTACTGGACCTCAGATACCACCATTTTTTTACACTTCTGGACCTGTGAAGACTCTGCCAGGAAGAAAGACTGCTCTGCTGCTGAGGGACTGCCACAACGCTTGACTGCCATTTTTCTGGACTCCTGCCTTGCTGTGCTGCCCTGTTGCTTGCTGTTCCCCTGCCTTGTTGAGAAGGATTGGGCCTGCATCCCTTGAACCCATCTGTCTTGGGGCTGGAAATCACGTCACCAGCAATGAAGGGATGGCAAGGCAATGGGCAACTGGAAACATGCCCAACTAGAATGTTAAGCACCTTAGTCCATGTTATCAACACTGGTGTCAATGTCTACTCTGTAAACTGGCTCTCCCCATGTCCAGAGCATACATCACACTTACTGGATAACCTGATTTACCCATCCCCCTCATTGGGTGTCATTACCTCTGCTTGAATCTAAGACACACTAATGTGGTGAGCACTATGAAAGTTAATAGGTCAATAAAATAAATATACAGAAATTGGAAAAATTACGGAGCGTGGAAAAAGGAAGTAAGAGCAAATAAGAGGAGACAAATTGGAAGGTGAAACAAAGAGAAGAACAGCATGATGGTTATGATTAATTTAATCTTGCCCATCTAAAGATCGATTGCAATTTGGACATTACTTTAAGCGACTAATCTCAGAAGGAAAAAGGTTGGTCAGAAAAAGGTGGGTGGGAAAAATCCCTATACTTTACCAGAGAGAGATATTGCATTCGAGGCAGAGATCTCTGCATGGTAAAGTATATGGAGAATCAAAAAATATATTTAACTCAATAATGAATATTACAAATATTGTTATGTTAAATATTAACATAAATGTATTTTCTGTGGTTAGTTTAAATGTAAAACAAAATAGAAAAAATCCTACAGCGCTAATAAATAAATGTTCTAGATATACCTAGAAATAGAAATATATTAAAATGAAGCGAAAATATGTTTCTGAAGTTTAAATGAAAAAAAATAAGCTCCCATCTGAAGATTTTTTTTTTGCCTTGTACATGAATAATTTTAAAAAGTGATTTGTGGAATTAATTAAAATGAATGTAATTTTTAAAATAAAATTAATGTTACATTATGATTTATATTAAAAGTAGGTTATTGAATGTTTTATAATTAAATGGTAAATATGTAAAATAGCACCACAAAGACATCCTTGCGGGCCAACTACCCCTCCTATTACCTCTAGTAAGTCCCAAACAGCAGGATTGCTGAGATCTGATTGCAGGGCATGCCCCCTTTCTCCACCACTCTGCAAACACGCCTCCTGGTGCACTTCTAGTTGGAGGATGAAGTCCCCTTGGCTCTTGAGGGCCTATGGGGGACAACTAGCCCTCCCTGTCGTCTTCAGGGAGACCCACACAGCTCGATTGCAGAGAGGTGGTCAAAGGCCATGCCCCCTTTATACACCACTCTGCAAACATGCCTCCTAGAGCTCTACTGGTTGGGGAAATAGTAAACTTTAGTCCTGAGAGCTTCAGTAGTAAATAGGAATTCAATCCCAAACCAGTAGTGCACCTGGAGGGGCGTTTGCTGAATGGTAGAGGTAGGGGACGTGGCCTTCAAGTCCTCTCATTACTCCTACTGTCTGGGACTTATGAAAAGCCATAAGTTCTTTTCTCTCTTTACACGAGGAACAGTGGTCAGGTTAAGATTGGCTGAGTGGAGGGGCCATGAAGGTTGATACAAGGATAGAAAACCTGGCAGAATGGGGGTATCCTGGGAGAGTAAGATGTTCTGGATGGTACTCAAGGTCTTAAAGCACACTTGTTTCTCTGCAGAGAGTCTACTGATCACTGGCATTTTAACTCCTAGGTATAGAATGTTGAATAGTCTAACTAGGATATGATTGCTATTTGAATGATGGTCTGCTGAGTGCAAAGATCAAAAAACCCAATGGGTTTGAGACCTCGCAAGAGTCCAAAACACATGCCTGCTACCGATTTCGTGTGTGCTTCAAAGTTTAAGGTGCTGTCCACCCAAATGCCTTAATTTTTTACAGCAGTCTTGGGCTGAGGGGGAAGCCCAAGGGAGGAGGGCCACCAGTGGTCACCCCAGGAGTTGGTGCCCTTTCCTAATAGGAGGATATCAATTGTGCTCATATTCAGACGTAAAGAGTTGGCCTCTATAGACTCTGTGACAGCAAGCATTCACCTTTGAAACTTGCCAGTTCTGACATGTTTTTTTCAGAAAAGGAGAGCATGCGTTGGGTGTCATCTGCATAAGACACCAGTGCAAGCCACACATTTTTCACCAACCTGGGCTAAATGTTCAATGTAAATTGTTAGAAATGGGGGTCTCTAGTTGGTAATGTTTTGCACTGTTGTCCAGTGTCCACAGATGCAATTGATGCTGGTTTTGTCATGATGAATATGAGCAGCTCTCAAGTTGAAAAAAATTCCAAGAAGAAAAAGTTCCACCATTTGTATGTAGTCGTGTAATGGGCTGCACTATACTAGTAGGGTAAACCAATCACTGTATGTAAGGGACAAATGGAAGTCTATATCCTCACCGCTGACCACCAATGTTAGAAATGGGGGCTCTAGTTGGCAATGGTGTGCATCTTTGTCCAAGTAGGGACCCTTCTTCCTAGACAGAGTAAGGGGAATACACTTCTAAAATAACCTATGCTCCCCCCTTGGTAGCTTGGCATGTGCAGACAGGCTTATCTCAGAGGCAGTGTGTAAAGCATATGTGCACACATACAGTAATACAGTGAAAACACTACAAATGGACACCACACCAGTTTAGAAAAATAAGTAATCTTTATCTAAACCATACAAGACCAAAATGACAAAAAACCACAACACTGTAATCAAAATATGACTTTAAAATGGTAGAAACAGTTATGTCCATAGCAAACTATAAATGCAACACTTTCAACACAAAGTACCATAGATGCATCAAAATCCTAAAAAAACACAGCCCCAGGGCAGGTGATGCATCAGTTCCTTGAGCGTAGGAAGGTGATGAGTCAGTTCCATACTCCAGGGGAGGTGATACATCGGTTCCTTCCTGTGCTGGGATGTGATGCATTGGTTTCTTACTGCGGCCCCAGCATTGTTGTTGACTTTGCGCCCCGGTGCGATGCATGAGGATCTGGGATGCGTCACTTCTTGATGCGGTTTCTGCAACAGCGCTGCATTGATTTCTTCTGGCACAGTCCCATGATGCGTTGGTTCTTCCAGCCGCACAGCAGGGGCTGCGTCAGAATCGGTGCAGTGATCTCGGCCTGCCTTTGTAGATCGATGCACTCGATGCGTTGTGCGATTATTTCTCAAGCAACGGGCAGGTGCTGCATCGGTTTCTTCAGCGAGGCGTCCGAAATAGGTGCGGATGTGTTGCTCTTCTCCTCATTATGTTTCTTTTCCAGCTCCCAACAGCAGGAACAACCTCCAGAGGCCCAGAACAGCAAGAGGCACCACTTGGCAGATCAGAACTCTCAGCAAGGGGGTTTAGGAGAGCTGGAGGTGAAGTCTTTGTATCCCTGATTCTTCAAAACAGGAGGCAAGATTGACCTCAAGCACTTGGAGATCTTCCTCAAGCAGGGGACACACCTGTCCTTTCCCTGGTAGAAACAATCACTGAAGGCCAACCCCAGACAGCACACAGCACAGGGGTGGTACTTCTCCTTCAGTTTCTCTAGCTCTTTTCCTTGGCAACAGATCCTCTTGAATTCAAGAAGTAATCTAAAGGTCTGGGTCTGGGCTCCCCTTTTTATAGCACATAGTCCTTTGATCTCTGGTGATATAGAAGCTCTTTGCCCAGCCAAAACCAGTTCTGTCCTCTCTGGTGCAGCATTTTGGCAGGAGATGGAGACAGCATTGTTCTTGGCAGACCAGGCCCATTCAGGTGTGAAAGAAATCTCCTCCCCCTACTCTGAATGCAGCCCAGGTCTAATCAACCCAGCCGTGACTCATCCTGGAAAGGTAGGACTCACCCCCCCGCCCCCAAGTGGCTGTCTGAACAGAAGGCACATCCCCAGCCCTTGTCACTCGAAAGCCAGACAGTCAATACACAATCCAGCAGAGGCACACAGGATGGCTAAGCAAGAAAATACCTACTTTCAGAAAGTGGTATTTTCAAACACAGAATGTAGAAATCATCCTTACTAAAATATGTATCTTTGAATTCTGAGTTCAGGCATACTAAACTTTACCATCCTATCTTGCCCCAATGGTAAGTTATATTTATAAGATGTTATAAATGAACTCCCATTCTATCTTATGGGTAATGTAGGCTTTCAACAATGAAAAACAAAATTGGCAGTATTTCACTATCAGGACATGCCACACAAATCAGGACATGTCTTACCTTTCACAATACACTGCACCCTGCCCACAGGGGTACGTGGGCCTACCTGAGTGGTGACTCACATGTACGAAGAATGAAGGTTAGGGCCTGGCAAGTGATTTGCCAGGTCTACGAGGCAGTACCAAACTTCGCACAGACACTGCAGTGGCATGTCTGAGTTACATTTACAAAAAGTCAAAGTTTGTGTGGCACACTAGTTACTCTCCTTTGTTCCAGAATTGTATTAAACAAGTTGGGTTCTATAGGGTGCAGGTAGGTATCACCCTCTGACCTGGGGGTGTAATAGTACAGTTTTGGATTGCGATTTAAGACGTAAACACCGTCCCCACTCAGCACATCTTTTTAGGGGTTACACAAACCCTTAACTTTACAATCTTTCAAATCAACTTTTAAATCTTTTCTTGAAAATTCTCCTTTTTATTGCTTTCCATGTCACAATGTTACATCACATTTGTGAACTGATTTTTAATCATTTTTCTTCATATGAAAAGAATATTTTTTATCTGTGACATTTTTGGTTCAAATGGAATGTATTCCCATATTCCCGATGCATTTCCGGAAAAAGCCCTTCTTCAGGGGAATAATTCAACAAAATTACGAAGACGAATTTCAGTATCGGTGAACACAGAGCTCAGCTCCAAATATATAACAATCTTTCGTTATCAGTGTAGTTAGTCCTACGATGCTCCCTGTATCACAATCATTAAAAGTGAACACCCCCGCTGGCGTGGAAATGTTGGTTTATCTCTCTTTTTGTAATATATAGCAAATGTTTGATCATGTTCTGAGTAGATGCAGTGCTGGTTGGGAAGGGATCGGTCTCCTGAATCAAAGAATATATATGATTTGTTTCCTCCAGTGAAAAACCTAAAGTTTCTGCACGATTCTCAGTAATATTCGCAATTTCTTTGTTAGACATAGTTGCACAGTAGGTGCTCACACACAATATTTTTAGGTCAGTGAGTCAAAACAGAAAGTCAAAGTTCTTGTGGAGCACTAGTTACTCTCCTTTGTTTCAGAATTGTACTCAACAAGTTCAGTTCTATAGGGTGCAGGTAGGTATCACCCTCTGACCTGAGGGTGTAATAGTACAGTTTTGGATTGCGCTGTTTAAGATGTAAACAGTGTCCCCATTCAGCGCATCTTTTTAGCGGTTAAACAAACCCTTTGCTTTAAAATCTTTCTAATCAACTTTTTAAATCTTTCCTTGAAAATTCTCCTTTTTATTGCTTTCCATGTCACAATGTTACATCACATTTGTGAACTAATTTTTAATCATTCCTCTTCATATGAAAATAATGTTTTTCATCTGTTACACAGCATTTGATGTACAGGCCCTGGACACACACAGTGCACTGTACTAGGGACTTAACAGTGAACCAAAGAAGCCAATTATGGAAACACCAATCCATGACAACAATTTACAGAGGGGGTACTTGCATTTTGGCACTGAACAGCAGAGACAAAGTACCCAAAGCCTCTAGACTAGCAAAAATGATGTCCAACACACAGTAAAAAAACATGACTTTGACTGTGTCTGCCCACCACCGTAATGGAAAACGGGACTGACTGCCAGAGGTGCAGCGGTGCAGCGGTCCCACAGGGCCAATTAAAATGCGACCGCCACCCTGGCGGTCACATCCCATGTCTTTTACATTGCGGCGGGCGGTGCTGTATGCAGCACACACCGCAATGTAAAAGTTGCCTGTTGTGCATTGGCATGCACAACGTGACAGGCACCGCACGGTGCCTGCCACCATGAGCATGCTAATGAAGGGGGGACCATGGGTACCCACCAAGTGCAGCCAGCCACCTCCCCATCCTCCCGGGGCCCCACAACAGGCCCCCAAAGCCATTTACTGTATGCCTTTCCAAGGTGGAGTCTCCGCCATGGAAAGGCATACGCACCGCATACATCATAATATAGATGGCGGTGCCTGCAAGGCACCGCCACCATATTGTGTGCCTTTTCCTCCTGGCCGGCAATCCGACTGGCGGCTAAGCGGCGGATAGACTTTCCATCCGCCACTGTACCCACTGCCATGCTATTTTGGCGGTGGGTGAATGGGCTTGTGATGGCGGGCGGATCGCAACCTCCCGGCCGGCAGTGGTGATCCGCCCGCCATCGTAATGACCCCCTTATTGGTTATTTTTATGTTGTCATATGCTCAATGTGTGACCTCTGCTTTCCAAATCATAAGGTGTTTTGTTTGTTTCCCACCTTCATTTTTCTTTTTTCTTTTACTTTTTTCAATATTAATGAGATTGTGCTATTACTTCATCAGTGCTGTCATAAAAATGATTTGACTTCTATGCTTACATTTGTATGTATATTTTGTTGGAAGGGACCGCGTGATGCTCTATAAATAACTATACCCATGGTCCCTGACATATTCTTGGGTTTCCTTGTCTATGAAAATACATTAATCTAAAGTGCAACAGAGTTGCTCTGTAACCACAAGAAGTGTAGTGTCTGTGCTATGCTCTAACAGCCTCCTCCTGGGCCTGTCTCTTATTGGTTTCCCCGGACCAATCAGACAAAGGCAGGTCTCGTCAATGAAGTCTGCACAGTTTGAGCACAAAACAGGTGCAATATAGAACAAGGAAATTCTCACCAAATACCTCAAGTTCAAAGTCGTTAAAACAAATGAAGAACACTTAAAAGTAGTTATGCATGGTCCTAGGCAAAATAGCAGTGTTAATATGTGAACTGGCTGTCAGTCCCGAGACCTGCAGGAAATAGCTGGGAGCGCTCCAACAGGCTCTACTCAGGGCCAATTTCTGATTGGTTACCCTTGAACCAATCAGAGCAAGGCAGGTCTTGTCAATGAAGTCTGCAAAGTTTGAACACAAAGCAGGTGTGGTAGTGAACAATAAACTGTTCCCCAAATCCCCTGATGGAGCAAGGACTCGGAGTAAAGAGACTTGCTCAAAGGCAATCCTCTCGTAATAACTCATGTCATACTAATTATTGTATTGTGTAATTAATGTGCACCACATTTCAAATATCAAGAATAAGAGAATCTTGCCTACATGTCTTATTAACAAGTAACTTGAGTGAAATCTGAAAATGGCAGCTAACAAGGGAAATTGTGTTGCGCATGCGTCAACTTCGTCTAAATAGTGATGACAAGCTTTTGCTTGGAGGGAATTTGCTGCACTTGCGCATACACCTCCAAAATGACGTCCGCCTGAAACTCACATGCTAAGCATCTGTTTTGCTGAAACTAATAAACACTATTTTACTAACTGCTAATGTGGAATTAGCATTTATAAGTAAATGGGATTAGAGTAGAGATAGGTGGTATACAGTGAAATCATTTTAGTTTGAAACTAATATACATTTTCTTGACTTTCCTATTAGTTCGTATTTGGATGTTCTGAAAGAGACTGTGGTCTATATCCCAAGTGACCAGTTACACATGCACAGTTAAGTGAGCCAGAAGTCGCACTGTCATCATTGAATGCCATCCAGGAAAAGAAACAGCAACATACCCTGGGAACCATCCTGATATCCTGTGAAAAGGAAGAAAATAATATCAAATGTATACATTGTGATGAATACAATTGTGAATACAGGAGGTAATGAAGATTTTTGAATAAAGATTAGGCGGAGGGATCACTAGACAATGAACTAAAGAAAATCGACTGAAACCTGACATGGTATGATGATTATCCCAGTTGCCTGTCCAATCAGAATTAGGGATTCTATGAGATTGAAACATTAAGGGGTGGTACATGGCATTAGAAGAGTATAATTGAGGTAGTTTAGTTAATTAGACAGAACCGAGAGACCGAAATGCTGCAGAGCTGGGGATGCTGTCGGAGTATCGAGCGAAAGCTGAAGAAGAATCTTATTGCAGATTTATAATTTAAGCCAAATAATTAGAAGATCTCGGAAGAATCGAGGAGGAAGATAGTGTCAGAGAGGGGTGCGACGCAGGCTTCGGATCTAGGAGAGGTCACCTTATCCTTTCCTGAAACCTGTCCTGAAAACTGAAGCCTTTGTTTCCTATCCTTTCCCGGGGATTTTTTTCCAACTCCTTGGCTAAGAGGTCGGTTCTCACACCATTCTAGGTAACTATAATGTGCTGTAGTTTTAATTTGTGCTGCTCTTTCTCTATCCTTTCATTTCCAAGTAACGTCGTTTAAAGCCCTATTAATTTAAATATTTTCCTTCCATGGGTGACGGAGACCGTTCTGTACTTTGATTTTGGCTCACATGAATTTCATAAAATAAACATTTAAGAAACAATCCAGAGTGTGTGGTTATTTCCATTGCAAAGAAAGTAGATTTTATTTCATGTCATTTCACCATCAACGGGTTCAACTAATGGTCCATTGACCAGAGGAAAGAACTTTTTGATCTGTGAAAGATTTGGCTAGAAGTGTTAGATAACTAAATCTCAGACGAAAATTATAAAATTTACCCAAGTGGAATAAACTGGCCTGTGTGAATTAATGAGTGTTTATGAGCCCAAGGTGAGTATGAGGTATTAGAGTATCTGAGGCAGGTTTACCGCTGGATCACCCCCAGGGGCAAGGCAGTTCGATTAAAACAAATTAGGAACACTTCAAAACAGTTATGCAGAGTCCCAGGTGAAATAACAGCTTTAATACGGGAACTGGTGCATCCGTGCTGCTCCCTGCCTGAAATGCGCAGGGAGTTCTAACAGGCTTCTCCTGGGCTCGTCTCTGATTGGTTCTCCAATAGCACCAGGTAAGGAGAAGAAGAGAGAATATTAAGTGACAAGCATGATAGAAGCATGAATGAAATAAAGAAAAAAGTAAGAGGCCATGAGAAAGCAACAAATGGGCAAGAAACATTGGGCCAGATGTAGGTGGCCCAATACCGGTCGGTAACGGCCGAAATTACCAAATTTCGGCCGTTACCGACCGGTATTTGGCATTTGGGATGTAGGTGGCCTAAATTGGAAATTCGGGCATTTACCGATTCGGTATTTTAAGGAATCAGTAAATTACCGATTCCTTAAAATACCCAATCGGTAAATTACTGAATTTGCAATGTAGGGAGCACTCAAATGAGTGCTTTTCCCATTTTAGGATTCGTTATTTACCACCAACTATAAATTGGTGGTAAATAAGGAATACCTTTGAAAATGCAAATCAGTGCATTTTCAACTGTGCCATGTGGCAGACATACATGCCCTTAGGGTATGTATTTGTGCCACATATGAACACAAGCACGATTCAGGGGTGCAACAGGGTGTCAAAGTGACACCCTGGCACCCTTGAATGTGTCCCCCATTTTCCGAATCGGTATTTACAGATTCGGTAATTGCCATTCATTCCTATGGGCCTCCAGGACCATAGGAATGAAGGCCAATTACTGAATCGGTAAATACCGATTCGGTAATTTTTACCGAATTTTTTGCTAAATAGCATTTACCGATTCTAAAATACCGAATCGGTAAAATTCGGTATTTTAGAATCGGTAAATACTATTTACCTACATCTGGCCTCAGTTGGAAAAGTAGAAAAGGGGAAAAGAAAAAAATAAGGAAAAGCCTCAACACCGCTGGCAACGGTCAGTCTAAGCACGTTGGAAGTACTTTAGCTTTTTGGAGTTACTTGCCTAATGCCCCTTCTTAATTATCAGAAAGACATTTCATGAAAAACTACGAAAATGATGCTGCAAAATTAGCTATTTGGCCATTTTTGAAGGAATAAGGTCCAAATTTGCTAAGAGTTTGCGTTGCCCTTCCATCAAGAAAAGTTATGCAACGCAAGCCCTTAAGTCAGATTTCCTAAGCCATGCAAAGCCACCTTACGTGGCCCTGCATGGCTTAGTGAATCTAGAGTAATGCAAGGCAGCATAAGTTGCATCTTTGCTTTAATCTGTGTTGGGAAGACGATCCATAGGTGGAAAGTGAGCATTCCCATACATCCACCCATTAATTGTGGGGCATAACCAGATTGACTAAGAATAGCAAACTGGAAATGCGTCAAAATTGTACTCCATCCCAATAGAGGCGTAACAAGGAGAAATATGTTTATTTCTCTGTGTTATTTACTCTTTCTATATGTGCCGCATTCTGAAGCACACGCAGAAAGAAGAACATGCCTCTAAGGTTTTTTTTTGTGCAGGAAGGCCCTTGCTGGACAAATACAATCCTTCCCGTAATGCAGGCAAGCACCATGGTGCAAGGGTGCCTCCATTGGCGCTAGACAGTGCTCACTGCACCAGTGCAGAATGGGAGCAGGAATGAGAGAAATCTAAGTAAATCTGGCATATTTCTTCACTGTCCATATGACAAAGTGCAGCGCTGGGAGTTGTCTTGCTCTGTTGCTCCAAATGTTACTCAATTTCGGCCTAAATTCTTGGGGCCTCATTTATGAGGCCGTGCGTCACTTTTACGCCGCCGGTGCGTCACTTTTTGTGACGCACCAGCAGCGCAAATAATGTGCCTTGTTGCACCATATTTACAAAGTGACGCATCTAGGTAGATGCGTCACTTTGTAAACCCCTGCGCCACATTATAGCTGCGCCAGGTATAATGTATGCAGGGGGGGCGTTCTCCCGCAAAAAGACTCGTAGAAGTGGCGCAGTGAAATCTATGAGATTTCACTGCGTCACTTCTAGGACGCCGTTGCGTCAAAATCTTGCGCCTGCCTCACAGCAGGCGTAAGACTGACGCAAGCCCTTTCACATGGGGCTTGCCCCATGTGAAAGGAAGCATTGCTGGAGTTGCGTCACTTTTGTGACACACTCCAGCAATGCGTCACTTTTGCGCTTACAGATACGTCAGAAATACTGACGTATCTGTAACTCCTTGCGACATGATGCGTCATACTGTAAATATGACGCATCAGGTATGTCGCAAGGAGTGCGCACTGAGAAGTGACGCATCGCTGCTTTCACGCAGCGATGCGTCACTTTTCATAAATGAGGTCCATGGGGTCTGAATATTATGGTGGGCTGACCACCACCACCAGGCTGTCAGTGGTGGTCTGCCTGCCAACATCCCCTCGGTCTGACTGCCTGATTACAATACCGGCAGACGGACTCACAGCGGTCAGGAAGAAGGCAGCTGCCTCTGCCAGGATCAGTGTTGCTGACGGGTTGGGGTCAGATTCATAGTCCCGAATGGAGGTGGTGCCAAGGCGGGCAACACCGTTGGAATTACGAAATCCCTTTCCAACAGCCATTTCATGCTGGGAAGACAGCCATGAAAAGGTTGTTGGACATTACACTTGGGGGCCCCAAGCAGGAACCCCGTCTGTCGTGGGCCACTATAAAGTGACCCATGGGTCACATGTAGGTCCTCCACGGACCTCCATGCACCTTTTCACGCGCCGCAGCAGAAGCTGCCATGAAACAGAGACTTTGCAAAAGCCAGCCATGTGGTCACATCGTAATGTGGCGGCTTGACAGCCACCTACTTATCCGGCAGTCTCCTGACCACCGCGATAGCGGGCGGCGATCCAACCGCCCACTACCCTAATCAGGCCCTTAGTATGAGAACACCTTTTCAGCATTAACACCCCCTCCTGAACACTTCAAGGGAAGGTGGGACTCAATTGCCTCACTCAGTACGTTCTGTAGAAGTTTTGTTGAACGTGGCTGGCATTTTATTTTCGGGCTAGTCCTTTGTTATCAAATCTGTGTGACCTACACAAACACTCCTCTTTGTAGCCATTTTTTCATTGCACGGTTACATTGGCATGGGAAAGGAAAGTCTCGATATTTCATAATCTTACGTTTAAATCTATTTATGCATTGCAACATAATGTGAAACATATAAATAGCGAGATTCTCCAGTCTGCCCCTTTGTTTCAATTCCTCTTAATACGATTTATATCCTTTTATTTTTTGCTGATGTTAAAATAGCTTCAGGGGCAATGGATGTTGAAATCCAGGGCTCGTTGCTATAAATTATGCTTAAGCATTAAAATAATATTTAAAATTTTAATAGCTAATAAATGTCAGATTCTGAGTTTGGTGACTTTTTTCTTAAGGTCATTTTGATCCCTGAGACAGTTTAAAAATATTAATGTCTCTTAAAGGGTATCTAAATTAATTATTATAAAGATCGACGGGAATGTTTAGATGTTATCCTGATCAAAGTCTTTTCATGGTTAGGATTTTGAAAAGAGGCACCTTTTGCCAATAGTAAGAGCATTGTAGATTTGTAAGACAATTTGATCTTTTAAAAACTTTAACTGTACAGATTGTTCCCCTTTAAAGGTCAACATGTACTTCAGACCACAATCAGTGATGTAACATGCATTTTAAAAGAACAAAGTGACAATGTGGCAACCATATGAAATGTGCTATATAGGCGTCTCCTAACAAATATTGCAGATAGGCAGAATGTAATGGCCCGATTACTTACCAGTAATCCTCATTGAGTGGGGAGGTGTGGTGCAGCGGCCTGGGCAGCTGACTTCAGGGCACAGGGTTCACAGTTTGATCCCTGGCTCCGGCGGCAGCTCAGCACCAAGTGACTCTGGCCAATAGCTCACATGGGGGCAGATCTACAAGAAAGTGCCGCAGCGTGGCACCGCAAGCCCTTTGGCTGCGCCACACTTCGGCACTTTCAGAGCACAGGAGTGTGACATATTTACAAGGATAGGTTGAATTCCTGTGCTCTCCCCTGCGCTGACGCACAAACAGTTGCCAAGTGTCGGCGCAGGCACCCTTGCGCCATGGTGCAAGGATGCCTGCGCCATGGGGAGATTGTTTTTGTGCAGGAAGGGGCACCTTCCTGCCCAAAAACATCACTAAAGGCTTGCTGTAGAAAGCAGCACACATTGAAAGAGGATAAAATGAGGAGAAATGAAGACATTTCTCCTCGTTGCGCCTCCCTACGCCACCTCTAGGGTGGCGTAGGATTCAGACTAATCTCCAGATTTACGATTTCTCGTAAATCTGGAGATGTGTTTTGTTCCATGGGTGTTGCGTGGGAACACCCACAGCAACACCCATGGAACGCCCCTTCAACGCAAAGGGCTGCGTGCGAAGGGGCCATATTTACAAGGAGAGGAAAAGACACGCAGGGTGGCTTTTCCTGTCCTTGTAAATAAGGAGGAACCCCCTGCACCACCAGTATGTCATGAAAAGAGATGTACTGGTGGCGCAGGGGGCTTGTAAATCTGCCCACGACGGCCCCCAGTGCCTTGAGACCCGTAAGGGTGAATAGTTTGCGCTTTACAAATACGGATTTATTTCATTTATTTCATTACTCTAACTTGGACTTCCTTGTTCCAGTCATTACGTAATGGCGCTAGACCTCACCCACGAGACAGGCACTTTTAGGAAAAGTAAAGTACTTCCTTTAAAAAAGTTTTTTAAATAATGTTGGCCCCTCCCCTTTCCTTTGCATTTGGGACCCACAGAACTTAACAAGCATCTTGCTTTGGTTGTCTCTGCTAGAGGCACGACTCCCATATCCACTTTTTCCAGTGAGAGGGAATGTGTGAATACTTCATTGTAATGTTGTTTTTCCCCATAATGTAGGTATGCATTATGTCTGTGCATTAAATCATTTCTGGGACCTGCTATATTTGCTTGAGGGTTATGCTGAGTCAGAGCTGGGCATGTGACAAGATGAAAAGATGTATAAGTATGAGTAGTCCGTCAGCATGCCATAGTCCCTCTGTCCTATGTAGGTGCTCCGAAAGGACTGAGACAAAAGATACATAGGAGGCAGTAATACACAAATGATTTTTAAAGTTGAGTCCTTGGATGGTTCATGATTTAAGAGAGGTGAATCCTCCTATGGATCGTGATGCGTCTCCTCTCTCCCTCACCAAAGGCATTCATTTGCATCTTGCTGTCTTAATGGTTATATAAGGAATTTAATGTGCAGTGTGAGCTCTTAAAATAATAAATAAAACGATCTGCATGCATAATGTATTCTATGTGGTTTTGTTATATGTTATAATTTATAAACAAACGTATTTAAGTGAACACAGGGCACATTAAGCTAATATGTGAAGTGAGCTAAACTAACATCACAATGGCTTTGAGGTCATTGACCTAGCTATAATCCTCAGTAAAGTGTCTTCAAACATTTAGTCAGTTGGGAGTTCAACAGTGATGTCATCAATTAGTTAAGGCGCAAGATGCTAATAACATGTAACCTGACCTTGGACCTGCAATAATTGCATGAGAGGGTCATATATATTAGGAAATGAGTTTCAAATAACCTTTTGTAACAACAATATTTTTTTGCTGGCAAGGCATAAATAATATTATTTGTGTTACCCGGAAACCGGTCCTAGGATGCTTGTTTACGGTTCTAGGAAGATCTGGCTTGGCAGTTCGGGCTGGACTGTTCCCATTAGGCAGAATGTCAAGACTGATTTGCATTTAGCTGGGTCTGAACAGAGGTGGCGAAGTGAGCTAAAGAATGGTGCTGGATTCAACCCAGATCTGTGACTGGGGGAGAGTGTCTGAAAAGTTTTAGCACTCTGTCCATCATCTCCTTGTGTTTGATAAATAATATTAGAACATTGGAGTCTTCGGAGCTCCATTACAAACTGTGGAGTGCTCTGGACTTTTAATGTCCGGTAGAAACCCGGTGCTCCAACATTCCAATGTTTGTTCACAATTGCTGTGAACAAAAAGGCTTCACGGAACTCAAAGGGAACTTCAGTCCCCTTGAGCTCTGTGAGACCTTTGTTTTACAAAATAGAACATTTCGCCCTTTCGGGTCGGAATGTTCTAATAGCCTTAGAGCCCTTTGTAGTGGGCTCTACCAGCCATTGAAGGCCTGATCCCTTATTAAATCCGCTCGCCTTCGGCTCGAGCCTTAAACACCGGAGCGAGCCTTTCAACAGATAGAGCCCTCTGTGGTGGGCTCTTAGGCTATATATGAGCATTAGAATATTGAGAGTTCTATTGAAGACAATGGAGAAGCTCTGGGCTTATAATGACTGGTGTAAGCCTTTTGCTCCAACATTCCAATGTTTGTCTTTCTATTTATCCTTGAGACTCCCTGAGTCAGTGTAATGTTCTAATAGCCTTACAGCCCTTCTACCTCAGGCTATAGTGGTTGATAACATCCTTCACCCTTGTGATATCCAATCCAAATGTTCTCTGTCTTTCAATTATGTGATCTATATTTGGGAGCAAAGTAAAGTGTTGTTTAATTCCAGCAAGTGAATGAAACATGTCTTGCCAGCTTTTACAAAGGAAACAGCCTCACAAATGAGGAAGAAACCATTTTTTGGGCTCGAGGACTGAATCCCCTGTCCTAAAAAAAGGTTTAAAAAAACATATTAGGGAGCAGGGTAGGGACCAGATCTGGTGACCAGTGCTCTTTTTCACTGATATCTCTCTTGAGACCTAAGCAACAGAGACAGTAATGTGTATGTCATGATGCTCACCCCCTTGCAATTCCATCCATTGCTTAGTTGACATTTAAGTAATGTCTCTGTTCTTAACCCTCTTTTGCATCTAGGAAATTGTAACCTTCAACCTCCGCCCTTCGGATGTGATATTGAGAACCACTACATCATTAAAGCTCTGCCTTCCATTCTTCAACAGTTATTGGCCATAAAGCTATAACTTTAGGTATTCTGACATTTTGTATTTAGCTTCAAAACAGCATGACCTTGCAAGTCACGTTCCCTTCAGTATCCCTGGTATTCTACCCCATTTAGATTTGCTGTGTCCAAGACACTGTTAGAAGTTGGTCTATTTTCATGCATGTAGCATGTCTCAGAACATTGATGCATCTGCTTTATATGTATGGCATTTTTAGTTATTACTTTGCAGTCATGATCTCCTAATTTTTTTTCCTCACAAACACAGTGTTTTTTCTTTATTCTTTTTTTATATTGTCTATGGTAGTTACGGGATTTGCGCCATATCCTGGGATTATATATGTATATATATATCTCAGTATTGATCGGGATAGTTCGAAGCAAAACATTCACAGTCACTCTGGTTTCAACTCAAACTACTGATTTTAATAAGTATGTTATTCATAAGATTGTTTAGAAAATATTAGCTGCGGGCATACATATCATGTACTCATGTGTTTTTTTGTGTCCCTTTTAGTGGATGCTGTGACGTCTTCCTGATTTAGGCAGTCCAGCCAAAACAGGCATAGTGTCAATACGCCATCAGCCTTTTTGTTTAAAAATCTGAGCCACTCACATTATGAACTGAATTGTTGCATGATGGCTCAATGAATTTATACATTGTGTATTCAGTCATCAGATGTGCCTTGGATTAGCACACTGAATAGGACCAAATGAATTATAACTACCCTATTACATGAATGTATAATCTTATGCATAGACTATTGTGCGGGACATTGTTCAAGACAATCATGTTTTATGATGGTGATGATTTCACATTTTTTAAACATTGTTATATAATATATTAAACATATTTTTGTGATAATAAAATTGGTGGTCTTCCAAATCATTAGATGCCATTTAATTACAGTGTTTACTATCTGTCAGTTTGCATATTGTATGCCAGTACTTTCTGTATATATTGTTTCTTAAATACACGTGGCAGTTTAAAACTGAAAGTACAGACACTGTAGTGGCAGGCCTGAGACACATGTGCAGGGCTAACCATGTGAGTGGCACAACAAGTGCAACAAGCCCACTAGTAGCATATGATTTACAGGTCCAGGTATACTCAATGCTTTTACTAGGGACAGTAAACCAAATACGCCAATCAGGGATAACCAATCATAATCACATTTTACGCAGAGAGCATATGCACTTTAGCACTGATTAGCAGTGGTAAAGTGCCCTGAGTCCTATAGCCAAAATACAGGGTTACAAAAATAGCAGGCCAATTGTTTTGGGGATTGACCTGCAAAAAGGGCCAGGTGAAACATAAGGGACCCCATTCTCCAGGACGCTGCTGTTGTCCTGCCCATGGGAAGGGAAGTTTGATGTGCCTCCCACCCACTCTTGCTGCCACATGGAATAGCTCTTGTCTGGTGGGAGTAGAAAAAACCTGCTACCATCAGGTGGGATTAATGCTGGTTCCTGCTGCACCCACGTTGGTGCTGGGAGGAGAGCCAGCGGGGCTGCAGGAGGGGTTGCAGTGTTGCATAAACTACGACTTTGGCATAGTTCTACAAGTCTTGCTTTCCCACACTCTGGAGACATAAGTGAACTCTATTCAATGCACCGGGGCCTATTGTGAAAGACAGGGTATTGTAGCCCCACAGAACCCTATCCCGTACAGTGTTGAAATAGGTGTGAAGGCAATGTCCCAGGCAGAGAGAACACATGCACTTCAGAAGCTGTCCTCCGAGACTTGGCTTTATCAGCACTGAGAAAATGGAGCATCTTCAAAGTGTGCCGGCACTCGCAGGCGATAATCTGGGACAAGATCCTCTCTATCAAGTGGAAGCATGGTGATCCTTATATGCTAAATATTATCAGGATAGAAATTATGACATAAGAGAATGTTAATTTAGACTACACTATTTTTTAATATATGTCTAGACTTGTTGTTGTTTGACTTAGACATGGTTATACCACTTGCCCAGATAAATGTTGCAGCAGCTGTTATATCTATGTCATCTCCCAGATGGCCTGATGCTTTCATAGTTCTTAGAAATATAAGGTCAGACAACATCTGCTTCAATTGGCAGAAATCACAATGATTATGCATTCAGGGAGAAATATGGCAACCTCCATGATGAAAAATGGTGACAGGGTTCCTCCTGCAGCCCTCAACATTGCTGAAGTTGTGGGGTGCTCTGGGTGGACACTTTGGTGTCCCCAATATTTAAAAAAAATAAAGATGGATGACTCCTGTGCTTGTAGGGTTCCAGCAGGGCCATGGGGTACCCCGGGTAGACATTAGGGCACACAGAATTTGAAAAAATTGTATTGGCGGCTCCTACGAGGGTCAATTGAATGAAGCTGTTTACAGGAAGCCAGCAAAACTTTAAAAAAACACCGCACCCCAAAATATATGATAAATACACAAAAAGTTGAATACTAAATGAGTGGCACGATTTATTATTCACTGCTTGTTGGAAATGGCCCTTTTTGCCGGGTTATCCCTCAACTTTTTGCTTTTTCCTCCTATTTTTTCCTGACCTGTGTGTGTTGGTTTTAGGACTCTGGGCACTTTGCCACTACTAATCAGTGCTAAAGTGCATATGCTCTCTGTGTAATCTATGTTATGGATTGGAGTTTCCATGATTGGCTTATTTGATTTATGTGTCAGTTCCTAGTAAAGTGCACTTTGAGTGCCAGGGCCTATAAATCAAATGCTGTTGGTGGGCTGTAGCACTGGATTGTGCCACCCACGTAAAAAGCCCGTAAAGTGTAACTCTGACCTGTCACTGCAGAGCCTGTGCCCAGCCTGGGGCTGCAATGTCAACTTGGCATTTGCATACACTTGCAAATCCCTAAAGCTTCCCTTTTCTACATGTGAGTCACCCCTAATGTAGGCCCAAGGTACCCCGTGGGCAGGGTGCGTAGTAGGTAAAAGGCAGGACATGCCCAGGTGTGTGTGTGGCATGTCCTGGTAGTGAATTACAGCCTACTTTGTTTTTCACTATTGCAAGGCTACCTGTTCTGAGTAGGCCAGACTGGGCAGTTTGATCATTACATCCTATGATCCTAACTGACTCAGGGAACGTGGTAGAAATTCGAGTTTAGTATGCCTGAACTCAGAACGATAAAATACGTCTTTTAGTGAAGTTGGTTTCAACTTTCTGTGTTTGAAAATGCCACTTTTATAAAGCTGCATTTTCTGACCTAACCATCCAGTCTGCCTCTGCGAGCATGTGTATTTGCTGTCTGGTTTATGAGTGACAGGGCTGGGGGGAGACAGGGTGATTAAGCCAGGCTGAATAGGCACATCTACACCTAGATGGGTGGGAGGAGTAGCGCCTATGTCTGAATAGGGCTGAGATCACCTTCCACAATGCTGGCTCCACCTCCTGTGGTGCATCTGAGGATCCTGGCCCACACTGACAAAGAAAGAAGGTGCACCCTGGCAGAATGTGCCCCGAACTCGTTTGAACTAGGTCCAGGCCCCTCTGCCTTCAGAGGACAAAGGATTTGCTGGTATAAATATTGGGGCCAAGACCCCAGAGATTTAGATTGCTTCTGAACTAAGGAACCTGCCAGGAAGAAGGACCGGAAAGCTGGAGGAGAAGTACTGCCCCTATGCTGTGTGTTGAGGGGTTGGCCTGCAGTGGTTGCTTCTGTCTTGAGTAGGGAAAAGACTGGACTGTGCTTTCATCAGCCTGCTGTTAAAATTTTCTCCAAGGGCTGGAAGTAGATTTTGCCTCCTGTTAGAAGTCTCAGGGATAGAAAAGACTTCAGAGATCTCACTGGAATCATGGAACCTGCCAAGAAGAAGAGATGGAAGAGCTGCCAGGAGGAGTACTGCCCCTTTGCTGTGTTGTTGCTTTGTGGGGTTGGCCTGCAGCTGCTGCTTCTGCCTTGGGCAGTGAAAGGACTGGACTGAACTTTCTCTACTTGTGCTGAGTATCACCAAGGGCATAAACCAAGCTGGCCTCCTGTTAAGAAGTCTCAGGGACTGCAAAGACTTCACCAACCTCTGGGTACCGCCTGTAGAACCGTTGTTTCAGTTGCCTCAGAGGAGAGTGAACCGCGACCGACTCTGTCATCTGACTCCGACACTGGCCTTGTGTCCTGAAGGCACTGCAACGAAGCACCATCTCGCCCTGCACCGCCCGCCTCGATCTCACCAACGCCGTCCTAGACGATCGCCACCGAGCCGTTGCTCGCATTGCATCAAGGGGCACCGAATCCTGCAAAGCCTCACTTCACTCCGCTAGCCTGGGCTCACTGACACGGTCACTGCTGACTCGACACCTGTGACTGCCTTGTCACGTACAACTATCCGGCTTGGCCCGCACCAATTCCCGCCAACCGGCTCTGTCGCTGCATTGCAACTTGCCAGCACTGCATCGAGCACTGTCTCGCCCTGCACCACCCACCTTGGTCTCACCAACGCCTTCTGGACGATCGTCACCAAGCAGCTGCTCACACCGCATTGAGGGACACCACCCCATGCACCGCTGCCACTTTGGTTTGCAACCGCGACTGATGCCAAGACTGGCTCGCACCTCCGTGAGAGTCACACTAAGAAAGGAACTGTGAACGATTCTGTCCCACTGTTGCTGGCCCGTACCGACGCGGTCAGCTAGAACTGTGAGACTCTGTTGTTTTCAGTATCGCAGTAGACTCGGACCGATTTACCGACTCGTACGAACTGTGTTTTCAATGTAATTTTGCCATTTAAAAGACATCTGGCGAAGCAACTATTTTTAAAGTACTGTATTGTGGATTTTTATTGTATTTGGTCTTGTTTGAGTATATAAAAATATTGGATATTTTTATAAACTCGTGTGGTGTCCGTTTGTAGTGCTTACACTGTATTACTGTTGGTTATGTGCAAACACTTTACACATTGCCTCTGAGATAAGCCTGACTGCTCATGCCAAGCTACCAATGTGGTGAGCAGGGATAATTTTAGGAATGTAACTCCCTTATCCTGACTAGAGTGATGGTTTCTGCCTGGCTTTAGTGCAAACCTTAGCCAACCAAAAATCCCATTTCTAACACTGCTCCAGGCAAGGAGCACCATAAATTCCCTGAAAGAGTTTTTCTAGGCACCAAAAAGCATTTTTTAATGATTGCAGCAGTCCACAGAAGAATTACAAGAAGAGCAAAGAAAGCCTCCTAGAGCATGAAATCCATGACTATAGGAGAACTTACCATATTTTTTAAAGCATGTTAATATGCTGACCACTCCATAAAGCCAGTAAGCGCAGTTTTTATATCTTGATGCTTTGATCCTTTGAAAATATCAGTAAGTCTGCCCTACTTAAAATGACACCCTTAATATTGCAACATCATGTTGTCAGCCATGGGAACCTGCAGAGGTTTAGCACACTACACCTAACCCATCCCGTGCACTGGCACCGAAAGCAAGGGCCTGCTCCCAGCCCCAGTCTGTGCGCAGTAGAGGGTTGTGTGCCAATGGGGTGTTAGTCGCAGGCTCTAGGCAGAGGTCAGGCCCTGCACCCAACTCCACGGTGATCACAGCCAAAATTTGTGGACACTGGTGGGATTGGCCATAGCACCACACTGTGCAGTGCAAAAGGCATTGGATGCCAGTGGTGGAGTTGGGCACAGGGCCTGGCCACAGTCCAGGCCCTGCTTGCAATCCCTTACAGTGCATGGCTGAAGGTCAAATGCTGTACACAGCAGGGGTTTGGCAACAGCAGGGTTCACTCACCATTGCCTACCTCAATCATCCAGAGCATCTGTAAGCCCAATGCTCTTCACTTATACAGGTCTCATACCATCCAACATGAAAAATAAACACCCTGTGGGCTTTCAGCATATTATCAATTGCTTTTTATGTATTCTAAAATCTTTTGTGAACAACTGCCTAGACACTGTTATTATCCACATGCCATGCCTTGGTTTTAACGATTTTTATTTCATTTACATTCTTGGGGTCTCCATGTCTTTATTTTCTCAGGTCCTTTTTTGCTGTGTGAGGTCTGGCTCAGTTGTACTCACTCCTATTCATTTGTGATTTCTGTTCAATCTTAAATATCACATGTTCTCGAACCTCTACGAAAGAAAGCTGTTATTCATTATAAATGCTGATAGGACGTTTACTGGAATAAATGCATGCCTAAAAGCAGTGTATTGTCTCCACATTGCTGTTGCCTAAAGGTGTCAAGAACAGGTCTTCTTGGCACTGGTTATACTTTCTTCTTGGTGTGTAGGGACAGCCTACTATGTCCAGAAACAACCCCAGACTGAAATGAAATTAGAATTCTAGAGTTTCCCCAAAAACAACATCCAGCCGGAAGGAAAAAACTGGAGGTCAGAAAAACCTTTCAAAATGTCATGCCAAGTAGCAAGGTGAAACGCAAGGAGTAAACAAGGCAGGAATTGGAGAAGGCAGAGAGATTCCAAGATTCTAGTAAGTGAGCAATCAAGTAAGCACAATTGCGATGCACCTGTTGTACCGTGTCTTCTCTCCATTCTGCATTCATAGCTCTCGTGCTTCTGCGGCCTGTGGGCGCGAAGGCAATGCTATGCCTTGTCACCGCTCTTACGCCCCTGCATTTTGCGAGCGCCAGAACTGACTTGCCTTCTTTCTTTTATTGTTGATATTCAAACATGCGTGTGCGCGCAGATGCTTCCTATCTGCGTGCAGTTGAATGTTTGCCTTTGAAATGTGGAAGGTTTATTTATTGTTCAGCACATGGCAGTTAGCTCAGTTTTACCTTCTGTCGTGTGCTTGATGTCACGGTGCTGTGGACTCCTTGTATTTTGGATGTAACTTGGAATAAATACTTTTTCTACTTACCTGTGTTTGGATGTTTCAATTTAAACTTTCGGATATCATTTCCTGCAGATTCCCACACCACAGCAACTTGATCCAAAAGAAGTTTCCTTTTGATAGTACCAAATAAAAAGTGGATTAATCTGATCTCGTGCGTATCCGTGATGCCCGTTTGAATGGAGAGGCCGTGATTGTTCCGACTTGTGTCCGATTATTGAAGGGCTTATATTAATTGCCTTTGCCCATGGAAAGTACATTGAAACGCATCGGGTTGGCGTTTATCGACCCTGGACGCCCACTCCTTTTGGATGGGATGTTTTCGCCATCCTGAAGCCACATGAGATGAAAGTGAAGTTTGCTCCGTCGGGATTCTGCAAATAGTCCGGCCCTTTGAGGCCAGTGTACGTATTTGAAACCTGGTGTGCCTCATTTTTATAAAAAAAAAATCGATATCTTGTCCCACCATGCCACTGTATACCCCCGCCCTGATGAAGGTGTAGCTCCGTTGGGGGCTGTACACCGAAACGCGTGTCGGCGTCTTATCTATCTGGGGACCACCTGACTGATCTGGTGTTCATTCTCTGTTGATTGTATTCTATCTACCATTATCAGATCAGCTTTTGGTTGTGATATATCTGTGGATTTATGTGCTGTGTGCGATATGAGCTGTATGTATTCTGGTATGTATGCTGGTATGAAAGTGTTGTTTTGCATGTGGGAATATTGTGATGATGTTATTGGTCTATTTTTATATTGAATAATTTATGTGATGTTATAAATATGTACTGAAAATTTTTTGTTTTATTATTGTAATACCATTTCTATACTTTTGTACTCATGTTTTGAGGTTATTCGTTGTGGTTCAGGGGTTTGTATAATCATGTAAGGACCGCTTTTAGGCCTATATTTGAGCATTATTGACAGGTATTTCCCTTTCTTTATGTATTTTGCATTTTCCTCGCTTACCTGCCTTGAATTGATCGGGGGTCCCCCTTCTTTTTACTATTTCGCCATCATACCAGCTCTTGGTTAGCTTGGCCAGTGCAATTTGGGACGGACCATTGTTCCATAGCAGACTACGTACCGTCGATTCATTGGAAGCAAAATAGTGAGGCGGAACAAGGTGCAGAGTGTTCTGTAGTGCATATAAGAAGTGGGGTAGAGCCATCATTTTGTACAGAGCTGCCAGTCCCAAGCGTGTAAGAGGGAGAGCTTTCCAACGCTGGACGTCAGCTTTGAGAAACAGCAGGTGGGCAGCAAGTTATGCTTATTGAAGACATCTGCGTCCATCATGATGTATATGCCCAGGTAACGAATGCCCTCAGTCACAATTTTAGCCCCACAAACCAATGGGAGAAGGGGGGGACGGCCACTGAAGATATATTTAAGGGACTGATCCCAATTGATGGTATCGCTGAAGTATTTTTGAAAGAGGGTGCAGATACGGAGGACATTATTAATTGAAAATTTGGTACAGCAGAATATTGTCAGCGTAGAGGGACACCAAGTCTTTCCAGTATGCTGCCCAATTAAGTCCTCGAATCATAGGATCGCCTCTAAGCCATATCGCAAGAGGTTCAAGCGCCAGAGCAAAGAGCAAGGGAGACAGTAGGCACCACTGAATTGTGCCCCGTCCCAACTCAAAAGCTGCTGACCTACTCCCATTTACCGCAAAGCGCCAGAGGTTTCAAATAATGAAGCCGCGCCCATGCTAAAAACTGGCTGCTAAAACCGTACCTCTCCAGGGCAGCAGGAAGGAAGGGCCATTCAAACCAGTCAAATGCCATCTTGGCGACCAAGACTGAGTCTTCTTGTATTGTGGCAGCTCGTCCTAGCACTCGAAACAAGCGACACAAGTTAAGTGCAGTATTTGTGGTTGGCATAAAGTCATTTTGATCTGAATGTATCAATTTATGAAGATGGGGAAAAGCAATGAGCCAGGAACTTAGCCAACATTTTGACCTCAGGGTCTAGATGTGAGATGGGTAGGTGTGAAGAGAATCGGTCAGGGGGTTTTCCTTGTTTATGGATGACAACTATATTGGCCAGCCGCTGCGTAACCAGAAGAACACCTTCGTGCACACTAGCGTTGTACATACGCCGGAGGAAAGGGGCGATGTGTTATGTCACCGCTTTATAAAGTTTGATAGGGAGCCCACTGGGTCCCATGGCATTACCGGATTGTAGGGAGGAAATAGCCTTAGAAATTTCATCGACTGTTAGCGCCCCATCGAGATTTGCTATTTCCTGCGAGTCCAAGCTCGGCAGCGGCAAAGTAGCTAGCAGCTCAGCCGCCTCCTCCTGTGTGGTAGTAGACGTCGGAGAGTACATCTGGCTAAAATAAGAGGCAAAGGCGTTTGCAATACCAGCTCTATCATGACGTATGGCCTCACCTTCATCCATAACTTCAGCCACCCATCTATTAGCCAGGTCCCTCCTATCAAGTCAAGCCTACAACTTGCTAGCTTTATCGCCGATATCATAGATGCTATGTTGAGAGGCCTTATAGTAGTCCCTTGCCGCATTGCTCAATATATATTTGTACTCTTTTTCCTTGATAGCCAACTTGTGCGACGTCTCTGCTGACACACCCAACACTAAGTCACGTTCAAGGGTTGTAAGCTCAGCCTCAATAGTTTCCAGTTGGAGATGCTTTTCTTTCTTGTGTCCCGCTACGGCCATCACCCCACACCCGCGGACCATTGTTTTAAAGGCCTCCCATAATATCACATCGGATTGAATCGACCCATCGTTCTCTAAGAAGTATTGTTTGGTGACCTGTGTCAATTTAGAGCAAATGTCATGAATTTTAAGATACCAAGGGCTGGGGAAACTATCTCGGTAGTTAGAGGCGGGTGTACCACCATAACAGGTGACAATAGGCGAGTGGTCAGAAATACCTCTAGGTAAGAAGGCCAATTTAGAAAATAGGGGAAGTTGATCAGCCTTGCAGAAAAAGTAGTCAATACGCAACAAACTCCTGTGCACACCAGAGTGGAAGGTGTATTGCTTTTCCACCGTTTACATACCAGCCAAACGTCGATGATTCCAAGGGCCCTCAGAAACCCAGACAAACACTTCTCCGCCGGATCATTCAGACGCGTGAACATGTAGTCCAGTAACCCATCCAACGCTGCATTACAGTCGTCACCCAGAAGCATGTCTCCAGCAGGCATTCCCAACAGATGTGGACCCAGATCACTCAGGGTGGAGAAGTTTAGCCTAGGGGGATATATAAGAATACAACGTTGAACAATTTCCCTCCCAGGTCCCCGAGACTGAAACAAATCGGCCCAGTGGGTCACGCGCAACATTTCGAATTTGAAAAGGAATGGCACTGCACACCAAGATACCCACCCCCTCGAGCCTCTTGTTTACCCGGCAT
The DNA here is from genome assembly GCF_964261635.1 of Lissotriton helveticus. Lineage (NCBI taxonomy): Eukaryota > Metazoa > Chordata > Amphibia > Caudata > Salamandridae > Lissotriton > Lissotriton helveticus. The sequence goes on along the minus strand of NC_136063.1, from coordinate 340,274,359 downwards.
AGGTGACAAGTTTATATCCCCATCTATTAATCGCACAATAGGTGGGGCCTTGAATGTGAGTCTCTTGAAGGAGCACCAGGTCAGGCGACTGTCCTTTCAGATATTGCAGCACAATACCCCTCTTAATCCTATCCCCAAGACAGTTAATGTTCCAGGAGAGCAGCTTAAGACGGCCCAATGGCAGACCCACGTGCTCATCCGCACTCATAGTGTAAGATGGGATGGGGACAACCAGGCCCCCCTGAGCTGAGAGATGGTACCAACCGCACAGAAGTTCCCCTGGTGAAAATTGCTGCACAGTTAATAAACATTCTTACACATGAGGAAAAAAAGCACCCACACTAATTATCTGTCATAGCAAAAGAATGCCCACATCATGGTATATGTGAAGATTGGCCACTAAAAAGAGACTGCTGAAACCAAAAATTTAAAAACCTAATAAAAACACACACTCAAACCCCCAAACCCACTATACCCTGCCCTGCTCCCTACCTCCCTACCTCCCTGCAACTTGGACGTAGAACTGCCCACCTCCCAACTATGCAGAGTGCCTATGAACCCAAAAACAAAGAGACTATATATATGGGGGAACGCTACTCAAAGTAGGCAGCACAAGAACACCGCCCATTATTGACATTCGTTCTCCCCCAGTTCAAACTCATATGCTTGCTCCATATCAAACGGTTCAACAGTCTTCTTATCATAGCAATTCAGCTCCCCGTTTCAACATCAAATCACCCCCACCCTCGCACCCCACTCCCCCCCGGATCTCAACCAACCACACTTAAAGAAAGATAACGCCACTAAATTATTATAACTGGCAAATAGTCTACCCAGGCCGATGGAACTCGTTTCAATGCGAATCAGCGCAGTAGGCTACCCCAGGCTCATGTGGTACCCCCAAAACCGGGGTATTGTTCACTCCAGCAGGATCTCAGGGGCATCAAGTTTCTTCAGAGCAAGGATCCACAGCTGGGGAAGGAATGCCTCTGAGCCTCCGCTGATCTCCAACTCTCTTGAAAGGGAATCTTGTGCACTTTACAGTTGCTGTGAAGGCGCCCCCACATCAAAGACACTTTTGGGGCTAAATACTGTGTCTCTGACCCCCTAAAATGAGACACACTGAATGTCAAACTGAACCTCTTTCAGAAGGACTGCTTTGTTGCTTAAAGGACTCATCTTTAGACTGCAGACTTGAAAGGCCTTTGTTTCTCTTGTGTTGTCTTGCTGCCTGCTGCTCATTGACTCTGCTGAAGGAGAGCTGGACTATGTCTTCCCTCCAAGTTATCTCAAGACTCAGGATTATCAAAGTCTCTAGCCCTGCTCCTGTGCCTGGCTCACTGGACGTGGCCTAGATAGATGCAACATGGATTTTAATGTATCTTCTGACAGTGTGTAACAGAACAGGGGTATAAACTGGTTGCGGGAGTAACTTAGACATATTGAACAGCAGCCACTACTGCAGCTTGGTGATCGACACATCCCCTCGAGTGCATGGCTGCATACCTCAGCCAACCAGGAATCTAACAATGGATAGGAATTTCTAACAATGTGTCTCCACATAAGGGATCCACTCTAATAGACAAAAAATATTATCAACAAACATTGGAAGATCCTCAAATCTGGTCAATTAAAATATAAAAAACAATGTTTTCCTTGAAACAGGCCTATCCCACGAAGACCACCTTATATACACAAGTTTGAGAGAAAGTACTCCTGACACTGATATCAGAACGTTGTAAAATCTGCCACCTGCAACAGGCTACTATCCCTGTGGCCAATGTAATGTGTGCCATGTCACTGAAAGGAGGAAGACTGGATGTAGGTTTGCAGACACCATGGATTATCAAAACCACACAAACTATAACACAACAAAAGTGGTATACATGATTACTTGGAGTTGCAATTTAAAATATATAGGAATGACAACCAGGAACATTAGTACCAGAATAAATAAAAACAATAGCACATTCTGATGCACACAAATGAGTACAAAGTTGGTGAGACAATTTGTGGATAACAGACACATAGAGGAGGACTTAAAGTGGTTTATAGTTGACAAATTAATTACACTGGGGCAAACACAGAATCAAAACTATTGTACCTGGAACAGCAATGGATTCATTACTTAGAGACCAGCTTGCAAGTACTCAACAATAAAATCAGTTGGGACCAATTATGCAATTGAAAAATATTTTAGATCTGAGTAAAACACCTATCGAGAACCATCATGGAATATAGAACAGAAAAAACAGTAACAGAATTTACTGACAGTCCATGAATGGTTAATAACTAACACACTTCTTTGATAATGTAGATGGGCAGGCTTTCTGGCCTATTATTAGGTGAAGTACTACCATTAAATGATGCAACAATGGTTACAAGAGAAGAAGGACCAGCCTGCAATGATAAGTTATTGACTATGCTTCCAATTAGTTAGTATTCCTATTTTCTTTGGGAATAAATGGATAATTCCCCAGTTGATCATTACGTGAAATATTGCCAAACAACACTACATGAGGGGTGGAACATGACAATGTACTTGAACTTAAGTAGCATTGGTGGTTCTGACAGAGGGATTCCAGCATAAACTTCAGAAATAAGCCATCCTTTATGATCTTAATTTATTGAAGGTGCTGCTAACTAACCTCAACTGTATGATCACACCAAAATGGAAGGTTCTCACTTCCAAAGACAATCAATGTGAATACGAATATTCAACCGGAATCATAACATTCCTGTTGTGCTATATAAGTGTTACTAGAGGAAATATCACCACTGGATGTCAATGTTTCTACTGTGAGAACTCACAGATGCTCTGTCTCCACCCTGCGCAAAATAATTTCACAACAAAGAGGAGAATAACAGCATATCTAAGTGATGTTTTGAGTTCCCCATTACACACTAGACATGAATATATGCACAGATCACATACATGATGATACCTTAGGTATTACACTAGCTGGCTTTGTGCTTTCTGCAGACAAATGGCAACTGAATGTCTGCAACCATCACTTAGGCATCAGGGTAAGTTTTATCTCCAACTCGATCAAAAGCATTCCACAATACAGACAAAATATCAGCACTTTGAAGTGGTATCGGATATAAGCTCTAGCCCCATTCCAAATGTAATCATCCAAGATTATTTGAGCAATGATTGTCAGTGTTTTATGCTCACACAATGTGGTGATTGTGGTGTCTGTAAATAAGTGGCTTCCTGTACTTGCATACATATACTCTGCAGTGATCACAGATATTCATTTTACAGGTTTCAAATTATGATTGAAGACTAAGTTGTGAGACCTTTTGCCTCATTTAGCAGCTTGATCGGAATTTGGTAGACAGGGAGCTTACATCTAAGCCCTGATGAAGGCTGTTTGACCCATAGGGGTAATGATACGGCCAAACATGTTGGCTCTACATATATAACATAAACATAAGAGACTAGTGGATAGAGGAAACATTATATATTGTTTACTATCCATTTCTCTAGCTATTAATCATTCCTGGGTTACTCAACTAATAGATTATCGAGTACCACTTTATCAAGAAGTCCAGGGCCACAGTGATTGTACTACACCTACCACGGTGTGGATAGGTCACCTATGATGAAGCATGCCATAATGCAAGTTGGTGAGGTGACCTATCCAAATATGTTTGGTGCCTGTGGAGTGTTGAATAGGGCCGAACAATATTTGCCACTCTATTCCTCAGCATTTATAGTGGAAGTTCTATTATAAAAGGAAAACAAAAGTGGGGAGGGAGCTAGAGGTACATAGGAAGAACTGAGAAAAGGGAGCCTGTCACATTACTTTTGTTTGCAGACCTTTTTAATATTGTTTTTCCCTATGTGAACTACAATTGACAATAGAAAGAGACAATAAAGCAGTGTAACAAACTAAGTACTGGAAGGAGTGCCTGAATACATTGCAGCCACTGACAATTGCTTGGAATGCATGCTGGACCTTAATTTTTAGCTCGCATAGTGGACCTCTCTAGGCAAAAAACGGCCATACGAAAATACATCTTGATCCTCATCAAACAGGTACATTCCTGCCTGAACAGGAAAGGCCATTGGTTTGTTTTTCTCCTACAAACAACATGGTGACAGGAGGAATGCTTGAATTGAAGTGAGCCATAATGAAGGGTTCACGCTAAACTGCATGTCTATGCGTAGAATGGCATTGGCCATTAGTAGTAATGGGGTAATCCTGTGTCCTTCAGAACGTGGGTATATATGATATGTATAGGAGTGGTTCTGTCGGGAGTGAGACAATTCCTTTGCTCAATATATCTAATATTTCAAAAACTTTTTAATCACATACATTACAGACTTTAAGTAGGATTTGTCGAATATGTTTCAACCAAACTTTTCAAGAATCAAATTAGGATAAATAGAACACACCACAGAAGAAAAAATTGTTTGTCAAAAATGACGATTGTATTGTATGGATATGATATTTACATTATAAACACACAACAGAGTAGACCAGGTCAATAAACGGTGTGTGACCATACCAGTACTGTGAAACAATTGGATGCATGTATGAACCAATGATGTTGATAAATGCGAAACACATATTATTGTGAAAAACATAAACTAGAACAATTTCCATCAGTCCACCATACAAGTGGAATTCTCGTCATGTGGAAATTGTTAATCGTACCATGCCGCATCCGACCTAGTAGTGTCGGTGCGGGGATGGCTAGCACTAATCTTCCTAGAACATTTGTCATCGACTAGTTTGAAATAAAGTGCAGTGCTCAAATAATAATAATGTTTAAAATTAACTACACAGATCCTGGAAAATGTTTAAACAGAAAACTATGTGTTAAAGGTTAAAAACACGCTGGGTGGTAAGACCACCCTGTAGCGCTATGCACAATGGTGCATGGTACGATTAACAATTTCCACATGACGAGAATTCCACTTGTATGGTGGACTGATGGAAATTGTTCTAGTTTATGTTTTTCACAATAATATGTGTTTCGCATTTATCAACATCATTGGTTCATACATGCATCCAATTGTTTCACAGTACTGGTATGGTCACACACCGTTTATTGACCTGGTCTACTCTGTTGTGTGTTTATAATCTTGTCAGTAGGGGATCGAGCAGACAGGTCGTTTATTTCCCTGGACCCCCCACACTTTTTGTTTTTTATATTTATATGATATTTACATGTCAATTCATATGGCTGTCAATGAGGCGATACAATCTACGGCAATAACGTGAATAAAGTGCAGGAAAAGTGCATACGATTAGCCTTCTTCAAACTTTTTCAGACAAAGTATTTGTAAATCAATGTTCTTTATGCATGCAGAGTCAACCAGTCCTCGCCGCCAATCTGTAATGGTGTGACAGCCATATATAATGTACAGGAGGCAAGCTGTGTTTATTACAATGGATTTATTGCAGAGACAGCTATCCAACACTGCTTGCACTCAGCACTTCTTCAACGACTGAGCAACAATTTCAACAACTTGAAAAGTAACATTCGATATGTGGTTATGACCACATACATTATATTTTAATTACATTCTACATTCTACTACGTCACTACATATCAGTGGAGCACTTTGAAGAACTGCTTGAAAAGCCCATGCTACAGTCTCTACAAGATATACAGCCAGCTGACTAGAACTTGACAATCAACTGTAGTAAACCAACCAAGGAAAAAATACAGCAAGCTATCTAACATCTGAGAAATGGGAAGGCAGCAGGACTTGACAACATTACTTAAGAGGCACTGCAGACAGACATTGAAACATCAGTAGACGTGCATTATCCCATTTTTGGAAGGATTTAGGAAGCGGGAAAGGTGCCATCAGACTGGAAGGAGGGATATCTCATCAATATCCCCAAGAATAATGACCAGAGTGTTACTGTATAAACTACACAGGGATAACTCTTCTTACAATCCCAGGCAAAGTGTTCAACAGAGTCACCCTAAACAGAATGAAGGAACAAGTCAACACTCAATGTTAGATCCTCAACAGACCAGATTTCAAAACTGTACCTCATCATTGAGCAGTCAATGGAATGAAACTCCTCCTTCTTTGTCAACTTTATTGACTATGAGAAGGCATTCAACAACATGGATAGAGACCCTTTGGAAACTCCTCTACCACTGCGGTGTGCCAGATGAACTCATAAGAATCATCAGGAACTCTTACAAGGGAATGACCTGCAAAATAGTCCATGGAGGACAACTCATGGAAGCCTTCAAAGTAAAGACTTGAGTCCACCCTTTAACCTCCTGCTAGCCATAGTCTGGATCAGGAAGACATCCAGAAGAAGGAGAAGAAATGGGATTTGATGGATACCCTTGGATGCAGTCCAATGACCTGGACAGTTCAGACGGTTTGGCTCTACTCTCCCATACCCATCTGCAGATACAAAAGAAGACTGACAAAGTGGCAGCCAAATCAGCCCAACATGGCCTCAACATCAACAGAGGAAAACCAAGATCCTGAAGGCTAAGACAGTCAGCACAATTGCAGTCATTCTTGCAGAGTTTAAGGCCTTCACCTACCTGGTCAGTGTCAAAGACAAAACGGGCAGCACAGACCCCAGCCTCAAGAAAAGTATTGGCAAAGCAAGGGCTGCCTTCATTCAGCTTGAGAAGATCTGGAGCTCCAGGGACCTAACTCTGCAAACCAACATCAGGCTTTTTAACACCAGCGTTCCTTCTATATGGAGAAAAAACTTGGAGGACAACAGTGACCACACCAATAGAGTACAGACCTTCATCAACACCTGTCTGAGGAAAATCCTACAAATGTGTTGCCCAAACACCATTAATAACAATGACCTATTGCAGCAGACTTTCCAACTCCCTGCTCGTAAAGAAATCATGGAAAGATTTTTGATAGGTCACACCCTCCGCAAGTCTGCATCAAACACCACCAAGCAAGCCCTCACCTGGAACCCTTAAGGACAAAGAAAAACAGGAAGGCCAATAAACACCTGGAGTTGAGGCCATGAGGCTGACTGCAAGAAATGGTTTACACGTGGAGTCTGATTGAAAGAAAAGCCCAGGACAGAGATAGCCCATTCCTCACGAGAGGTAGTAGGCAAACCTTTTCTAAGTTAAGCTTATCTGCTCTGTGACGTAACTACCAAGGTTACTGAAATAGTTTCACCTGACAAGTTTGCAGACTTATTTTTTGTGGTAGGCACTCATCCTTCCCGATTTATCACCCATTTTCTACAGTGACTAGCCTCTGAGGAAGTTGAAAGGCTGATTAGTTCTTAGAGAGAGGTTATGTCAGCTGCCATAGGTTTGATTGGTGAATATGAAACGTTATGACAAAGGCAGAAATCCTGACTTATTTATGTGAAAAAAACACGTGTTAAAGAAAATAGAAGTTTATGGGTAGATTGCTATTCCAAGGTTTTAAAGCCAATAGATACGGTTGTGTTTCATTGAGTCTTATAGGTTAATGAACTGCCATAGGCAAGGGTTATAATGTTGGTCACACTCTCTGAAAAACCTTGGCTGTAGAAGGTTTGCACTTTGATAATCCTTGTCCATCTTTCTTAGTAGGGTGTGCATATAGTTTCACAAGTATATATTTGTACATATTCATAATTTTTGGAGTGTATGCCTGATGTATGCGTTGTGGGAAGCTTAAGCACAATACAGCAGGCCTCAAGTGGTTGAGGTGACAAATCAATGGTAAAGGGTAAAGGCCTCATTGGTTCATTGGTGAAAGGTATGTTAGATGTCCTGGACCCTATATCGAATCTGTCTGAATAAATGCCAGCAGTCCTGACATATTTTTGTGAAAAGTGCATTCAAATGCCAACAGGGTGGATTAGTATCATGATTTTAAGTTTGTAGGCAGGTATTTTTCACATGCAATATCACAGATTACTGTTGTTGACAAAGGAATTGGTTACCCCCGTTAGACCTGACATTGTTCGCACGGTATTCCCCCAACACTCTGCCTTCACCCCTCCTGTTTTGCTGAATCTGTTTTTGTTGGCTTTAGGACTCTGCACACGTTTCCACTCCTATACCTAATTGGCACATTTAATGTACTTGTAAGTAAATGGTACTACATGTATAAAGGGCCTTTAAATTAACTGATACTAATGAGCCTGCAGTACCCATTGAGCCACCCGATAAATTAAACATTTAAAACATATCTCAGGCCTGCCACTGCAACCTCTAGTACAGTTTTGACCTAGCAAAATAAACTTTCTGCCAGGCTTAAACCTTCTTTTTTAACACATATAAATAACTCCTAAGGTTGGCCCACAAAGGCTAATGGAGCAGGGCGCATATTATTTAAAAAGTAGTATATGTGTACTTATGTTTTACATGTCCTGGCAATAAAAAACTCCTAGTAAGTGCTAACTTTTAATTTTACTACCCCTTAGTTACGCAACCTTTTTTTTGTGCGAACTGACACCACCATTAAACTGAAATACCCGGGTCGCAGGTAATCGACTGCGCTGTTGTTTTCTAACCATTTGATTCAGCAAGTGGTCATGTTTAGAGGGACATGCTCTGGACATACACAACTCTGCTGTGAGTCCTGGCTCATGTGCCACTTTGTAATCTTGTGAATGTATATGTTAAATCATTCATAGGGCCCAGTCACACCTGTTTTTATGACCCTTTGACATGTGTTTGTCTAACCTTCTTTATCTAGGTAAGAAGTACATATTTTAAAAGGAGAAGTTCCCGATCCTTGCTTATTAAGCAATGTCACTGCTCAAATGATGGGACTACTGGCTATTATATTCAATATCACAACAGTACACTCTATATTAAGCGAGTTTCAGGTTATATTTGATGAATTGGGCAATCTGAAGGATAAAACCTTTACTTTACACATAAATGAAACAGTGTAACCTATAGCGCAAATACACCGGAGAGTTCCATTACATTTTAAAGCTAATGTAGAAGAAGAGAACTTTTGCTACTCCAGCAAGATAGCATCGAACCAGCAGCTAAGCCAACACCTTGCGTGTCTTTAATGGTGGTAGTTCCTGAAAAAAATACAGACCAGTTCCACATTTGTGTAGATATAAGACTACCAAATACAGCAATAGAGAGAGAAAGACATCCAAGACCGCAAATACATTATATGGTTACCAGTTTATATGGAGCAACAGTATTTCCTTAGAGATTGATCAAGATACATAAAGAAATGTTCTACACAACTGGGTTTGTTTAGTTCTAAAATATTTACTTTTGGATTTTGTTCAGTAGCATAGATCCTTCAATAAATTATAAAGAATGATATTAGGCCAGTGAGAAACTCAATGAACTATAGTAAATGTGTACTGGTATTTGGAAAAACAGAACATGGACATGATCAAGCTTTTAAGAAAGTATGTCAAGAATTTATGAAAGCTGGACTCAAATTAAATCCAGATAAATGTGAAATCAGCAAGACAGAACTACCTTTCTATGGACATATATTCACGAGTAAAGGACCCCTTGAAAGTACGTTGCTGTGGAGGTGCCCTTTTGGTGGTGCGGGAGCCTAGTGGGGTCCTTCCAGCCTTGGGGGCCCATTGCCTTCCTGGCCTGGTTTGCTGCTTCCCTCGGGGTTCGGCCCTTCTGGGGTTTCGAGCCTGGAAACACCCTCATTGACCAGCACCCTGCGTGGTCGCCCTGGGGCTCTGCGGTGAGGACCCACTCCAGTCCCTCTTCACTTCGTCTCTGAAGGCGTGACTGCGCCGAAGACCATCATGCCACTGAGTCAAGGTACATGGGTTCTACTCATTTTGGGCGTCGTCCCTGGTCCACGGTCCCCCATTCATTGCAGTAGAGCCCGACTGCCAGTGTGCTCTCTCCTCTGCCCGGCACCCCATTTGAGGATTCTGATTCTGTCTCCAGCCGCTGCGGGCTCTGGATGCCGCATCATCTGTTCTGGGGTGGGCACCAGCGGGGCTTTACCATGGCCTACAAAGGGATCTACCGAGGTTTATATAAAACTTAATATATACAAAAATAAGATAAAATAAAGACAATATAGCATCAACAGCAAATGTAAGATATTTTGTTCTAGAACTGCATACTGAGCTAATTAGTAGATTTCAGTCCTGTGGGAGTAGGTGCCATTCTTAAACCTGGAAAGGAAACTCACAGATATGTAGTGTCACACGCCAATAAATGCCTGACTGATATAGAAGACAAATATTCGCTGCCCGAGAATGAAAGATTGGCTATGGTTTGGGTTTGTGAGTATTATCATGATTTCTCAAATGGAACTTTTTTGTGAAAGTCACAGACCATCAAATATTGATAGCTACTTTTGGAAATCATAAAGCACAGACAACTCTTCACATTGAAAGGGGGGGTATAAGGTTAATGGATTATCCCTTTAAAACTATTCACAAACCAGGAAAGGAATATATTTAGAAAATTATTTGTCCAGACATCCAATTGGTATGAATAAGAAACAAGTGAATGAAGTTGTGGAGTGTGTATGTTTCATAATCAAATCGGTAATACCCGAAACAATCTCAGAAATAGAATGTATCCATGAGTCTATGAAAGATAATACTCAGGCAGAGGTAAGGCAAATAATAACTACAAATGAACAGAAGCACATAAATGTTACAATACATTTTCAACCTGGAATAAACAAAAGAGATATACTTACGTTCGGAAAAGTACAAACTGGGTTAACAATAACTTTATCTGGTATTCTCTTAAGAGGTAATACAATAGTTATCCCATGTAAATTGCAAAATCATGTAATTAATCTAGCACATAAAAGTCATAAAGGGATACCAAAAAAAGTATTTTATGTTAAAACGTGTGGTTTCCAAGACTTGACAGTCAAGAAGCAGAGGTTATACAAGCCTGTCACTTAAGTCAGTGCACTCCAAGAGAAAGGAATGTTGATGAACTACACATGTCTATGCTTCCAGATGCTGTATGTTCTGAATTAGCATTTTATATTTATGGCCCATTAGATTCTGGACAATATTTGTTTGTTATAGTTGATGAATATTCTAGATTTTCAATTGTAAAAATTATCCCATCTACCTCTGCATCTGTGGTACTTCCCATTTTAGATTACATATTCTCCAAATTATATTGAAGATAGGTAATGGACCACCTTTCAATTATAATGAGTTTTGCAAATTCCTTGAATATATGGAAGTAGTAAATTAAATATTTTCCCCACTTTGGCCACAACCTAATGGAATAGTAGAAAGGTTGATTGGCACCATAAAAAAGTCTATTTAGAGAGCCAAATCATCACAAAATTCCATAAATCAAGCTTTGTGTCAGGTTTTAAGTGATTATAAGAATCCACCTCATACATCAAAAGAAAAATATCCTTCAGTATTGTTATTTGGGCAAGCCAGGCAAACATGCCTGGCACAGGTACCATTGAATCCTCTTGAAGAATAGGATACATTTGCAAAGAGGGATAAAATAATGAAAGTAAAATTTAAATAATATGCAGATCAAAGGAAAAACATTGAAGACAAAAGTTATCAAGTTGGAGATCTTGTATTAGTGGAACAAAGTCAATTAAGGAAATATGCAAGTAGATTTCATCCATTATCACTGGAAATAACAAAAATACAAGGATCGGCAGTTACTGCATAGAATGGCAATAGAACAACAGTGAGAAGCAAAGACAAATTTGAAGAAATTCATCAGCCCAGTTCAATAACTTGAATGACAATACGATCAAAGACAACAAGAAAACATCTCTGTAATGGAGGGTGAATCAATTGAATGTGATGCAAAGAAAGTGATTGTGAATCATTCACAATAACAAGAAACTTAAGAAACCACAAAGACTAATTGAACAATGAAAATCCATGTATTTATTTATTTGTGTATTTATTTGATTTACAAATGAAACCAGTAGGGTTAGGATATCTAGTGATGTACTAGAATGTAGTTGAAATAGAATGTATTTGTTCATAACCACATATGGAATGTTACTTTTCAAGTTGTCATAGTTTTTGAAGTCATTTGAGAATCACTGTGGACAAGCAATGTTGAAAGAGCTGTCTCTGCAATAAATCCAGTTAAACAGACAATGCTTGCTTCCTGTAGCTTATACACAGATAACACGCTGTTACGCCATCTTTGTTGTTGGCCTTCATTACCCATGGTTGTCTTCTCAGCTTTGTCGTTAACAGGTCTTTCTGGCTTGCTGTGTCTGTGAGAGAGTTTACTTGTTATGTCGTGCAATTCTTTCAAGTTTCCATGGCTTGTTGCTTAATGGGCTTCTGTGACAAGACGATCAATGAATCTTTGCATGGCTGCTCTTAAGGCTCTTTTTGATTCCTTGTTGGTTTTGGTGTATTAGCCTTGAACTTTTGCTTTTTCTGCTGTCATCCATCGGGAGTTGACTGCAGCTTTCTTTTGCTTTCCCACTCGGATTTTGCAATGAGTCTCAATGAAAATTCATTTTTATGCTTGTGTTTCTTAGGATCCAGTACCTCTTTGCATGTTGATGTCACTGTTTCTTTGATATTCTCCGTCTGGCTTTGTACTGGGTCTCTGGTGTCCTCTAGATCTTGCAGTACTTGAAACTTGTAACTGGGGGTGACTATGCTCCTTTGAAAAGGGTGGCGTTATATGGATGGTGCTGGTTTGTTGGTTACATACATGCTTTCTTCAGCTTTAATCTGGCTTCAAGAAGGTCTGATGCTACATCCGCTCCTCTCATCACTTTCACATCCTGCAGGGACCACCAGAACTTATTGGCTCGCAGATATGGTAAATCTGATTCTCTGTGGATGCCAACGCATCAGAACCACCTAAAGAACCTTTATTCACAACAGAATCCTCGCAAACGCCAACAACTCCAAGAAGCTCTTCAGCATCACCCAGGAATTCACCAAGCCCACCAGCAAAGCCATGGACATCACCCCTTCCCAGGACCTCTGCGACAGGCTTGGATCCTACTCCCACCTAAAGATCAAAAATCTTTACAACAACTTCAATGACCAGACTCCTGACTCAACTACCACCCCGCCCCGACAGCAACAGACAACCCTCCATCTCCTCCTAGACCCCAGTCACAACTGATGAGACCACCTTGACGATGAAAGGCATCCACTCAGGGCATCCTACACACCCCTGACCACCCCACCTCTATCTCAAGGCCTCCGCCCACACCAGGCCAGAATTAAGATGCACCATCAACACCACCTTCAAGCCCGGCACCTTCCCTGATGACTGGAAACGTGCAGAAGTCAGACCCCTCATGAAGAAACCATCCGCAAATCCCACAGACCTCAAGAAGTACTGGCCCATTTTGCTCCTCCCCTTCGCAACAAAAGTCACAGAAAAAACAGACAATGCACAACTAACCAGGTTCCTAGATGACAACGCCATCCTCGACCCCTCTCAATCTCGGTTCTGCCGCAACTACGGCACCGAGACCACACTACTCACTGCCACAGATGACATCCACACCATCTTTGGCCAAGTCCACGCCACAGCCCTGATTCTACTCGACCTTTCAGCAGCATTCAACACCATCTCCCACCACACAGTTGCAGCCAGACTACACCCCGCTGGCATACAAGGAACCACCCTCGACTGGATCTACTTGTTCTCCACTGGCAGGAACCAGAGGATCAGACTGCCAACCTTCCTCTCCGAACCCACAGAAATTTACTGCGGAGTAACCCAGGGATCATCGCTCAGCCCTACCCTTTTCAACATCTAGATGGCCCCCTTGGCTGCCATTGTCAGACAGCAGGCCTCAACATAGAGCCGTACGCCTCTCCCTCACCAAGGACCCCACCACCACCAGACACAGTTTCTAGGAAGGAATGCAAGAAGTCACATCCTGGATGAGCAACATGCTGCCTGAAGCTCAACTCAGAGAAGACAGAAATCCTCATCCTCGGTTCTCCCCGCTTCAGCATGGAACAACACCTGGTGGCCCATTGCCCTCAGCACCCCTCCCACCCCCACGGACCATGCCAGAAACCTCAGCTTTGTACTTGTCTCCTCAATCTCCATGAACCGACAGGTCAATGCCTTCACCTCCATCTGTTTCAACACCCTCTACATCCTCCGCTAGACAGTCAAGACAGTCATGCCAGTCAAGGAAGACAGTCACCCATTCCCTCATAACCAGCAAGCTCAACTACGCCGGCATCAATAAGTCTCTACTCTGCAAGCTCTGTCTGATACAGAACACTGCTGCCAGACTCATCCTCAGCCTTCCCTGACATGAACACATCAGCCAACACCTACATAACCTTCACTGGCTCCCTGTTGAAAAGAGAATCACCTTTAAAATACTCACCCATGACTACAAATCCCTCCATAACAATGGACCCCAATACCTCAACGAGAGAATCACTTTCCATGCACCAAAGAAAAACCTCCGATCCACCAACCATGCCCTTGCCAAAACCCCACGGATACACAGAGCCAGAACAGTGGAAAAAGCTTTCTCCTACATCGCAGCCAAGACCTGGAACGAGCTCCGGATCAACATCAGATGCGCCCCCTCCCTGAACACTTTCAGGAAGGTCCTCAAGACCTGAATCTTCGACTGAACAGAGCTGCAGATCCCCTCCCCCCTTCTCCTTGATTCCCTCGCAGGTGAGGTACACGCTTACAATTCCCCTGAATGATTGATTATGTTTACTTCACCCCTGAAGAAGTCATTGTTTATCCCGAAAAGCATTGGGAACATCTTGTGAGAGAAGAAGGATTCTGTCCATATATTATTTATCGAAAATATGAAGTGTTAATGTTGTATACGCAGTTACCTAAGTAAATTGATATGATTATGTATGAGCGGAGAGGCATCTGCAGAGAATAAAAACATTATAGTGGTATTTTGACATATGAATGCATTTGTAAATAGCACATATTTGTTTAAAACAGTGGTTAAAATTGTATAATTTTGTTGGAATGTCCTATTCAAGCAGTGCGGCCAGGGTCGGTCAAGTGCATCGTTATTACACTTGTGATTTAGTCAATGGTCTGATGACACCTATGTTGCTTTGTGTATTCTTTTGTGTGGGAATACACTAATGCCTATCACCAGACTGTTCAGGGCATGGAGACATGCGAGCCTTTCACCATTCTAGTTCATTTTGCCAAGGTCATGGATGCTGATGACTTCTTTGTACCAAGTGTTGTTGTTTCCAATCTTGCCACTGAGTATAGTGATGTCTCTCTCAAAGCATTTCTCCAGGATGGACAGGAGTCTGTTGAAAAACTGTTCTTTTACATCTTCTTTGCTATCAGTTGTAAGTGCATATTACTGGATAACAGTCATGTTGATCCTCATTTTCTTTGTGTGGAAGGGCGCTCAAATGATTCTAGGACCTTGGGTTCCCCATCCAATCAGTGCTATGTTGGCTGCTGGCATTAGGATCAGTGCTACTCCCTGAGTATGTGGGGCGTTCTCTATCTCATGTCCATAATGCAGCAGCCTTCCTCCTGGAGCCAGTATTTTCTGTTCAGCCTGGGTTTATCGCTTCTTGTAAAATGAGATCTAAAGTGTGGCGAAATACATGCCTAGGCCATCCCACACTCAAAGCATGATTGAAATCACAGAAAATGCCTCTAAGCTCCATGGCTGCTTTATTATTGACTTGTTCTTGTGGACATTAAAATCACCTAAAGCAAAGTAGTTAGAATTGGTATTGGTTTAAGATTATTTATTTATTAGGAAGATGCCAGTTTCGGTAACTGAGCATAAATGTCCTTGTAAATGACTTGATAAAGGTCTGAAATACTATTCTAACAGTCATACCTGTTATTTTACCCAGCACATACTAGAATACAAATGCACAAATAAATCAGAAAGCACTAGCAGTCAGAGAATATTCCACATACCACATATTTCAAAATACCACATAGTTCCTTGGTTTACAAATCAAGTGTTAAATTACAATGTGGGAAGCCAGGATAGTTCTATTAGTTACAGTCTGCACTAAATAGTCAGACGAGCAAGAGAACTGTTAAGTTACAGTTTGAGTTTTATTTTGCTCACACATTATAATTTCCATTGGTGTTTCCAAAAGGGATCAAGATTTGCATTTCAATGACAGTTTTCCTCAATGTATATATTAAATATAAGCACACTGTGGCATTGAACATCTACAAGTACAATGTACATATTGAATTGACCATCTAGACACAGTCAACTCCCTTCCAGTTTTAGATAATCCATTAATAAACAAAGTATCAAGGAAAGAAAATAGCTTCAACCCACTTCTTTGATGTGTTAATCACAGGACCAAATATTCACTCAAAAGCAAAAAAACAACATTTAAATCAATTTGTTTTTTTCAAACACCTTCATGTTGAGACATTAAAATATTCTCGTGTTCCTTCATTTGTAGCTATTACAAAATATAATTTAGGTGGTTTGTTATTTTAAATGCCACTAGTATAAAGGGTACATGACACGTTTTTATACTGGGTAAAAGGCTATGGGGCACATGCATCAAGCATTTTACCGGTCACAAATGGAACTGCATTCGCAAAATAAGTAGTTGCAATCTTTGCGATTACCTAATTTGTGAATGCAGTTAGGGAATCGCAATATGCGATTCCCAAAATGCGATGCAGGTAGTAATTCCAAAATGTGACTTTGCATTTAGGAATCGCAAATTACCATCAACTTGCCGCGTGTGCACACTTACCTTTATTGGGCAGGGGGGCCTTAGGCCCCCTAGCACCCTTGCTATTGCATTTGCAATTTGCGATTGCCAATTTGGTAATCACTAATTGGGAATGCATTCCCTAATAGCGAATCGCAATTTGTGATTTGCTAATTTGGAATGTTAAGGATTCGCAAAAATATTTGCAAATGCTTTATGCATAGGCATTTGTGATTACCAAATAGCAAATCCTTAAAATTTGCTAATGTAATTTTAGAATTATAAAGATTATTTCTATATATGAGTCTAGTTGTAAATTACATATTGGAAATGACTTGCAATTTTTAAAAGTGTACATTGAATAAGGTATAGTACTACTAAAAACCTTAATTCCTGCCTAAAGTATCCTCATGGCAAGTCATTCCTATTTCCACCAGCATGCCTTTAGTATCTTAGTCCTTGGTTTATTGTTTAAATAGGTCACATATAATATGCAAAGTCCTTTCTTGGGTTGCAGTTTTGATGTAGCATTGATAGATATGATATATATGACCATAGTGTTGTGCTAAAATACATTATCTATAACGCTTTTCTGATCTGCACTGCCCTTTCATCCTGTGTGGACAGCGGATTCCTGCCCCGAGAGCCTGTTCCTGACTCGAACACCATTTTGCAGCGAGGGGTGCTGGGCTGAACTGGTGTCTGGTTCGAGCGCTGGTGAGGAGCAAAGGGGAAGAGCTGCAGGGCTGCGAGCAACAGCAGGGACTCCAACTACCAGGAGTCCCTGCACGGCCAATAGTCTACACCTGGCCCGCTCTCCCTGCAAGCCCCGCACCCCAGCAAACGGACTTTTAAATCCCTACCTGTTTCCTGCACCGGTGGGACGCTTTTCTGATCTGCACTGCCCTTTCATCCTGTGTGGACAGCGGATTCCTGCCCCGAGAGCCTGTTCCTGACTCGAACACCATTTTGCAGCGATGGGTGCTGGGCTGAACTGGTGTCTGGTTCGAGCGCTGGTGAGGAGCAAAGGGGAAGAGCTGCAGGGCTGCGAGCAACAGCAGGGACTCCAACTACCAGGAGTCCCTGCACGGCCAATAGTCTACACCTGGCCCGCTCTCCCTGCAAGCCCTGCCCCCCAGCGAACGGACTTTTAAATCCCTACCTGTTTCCTGCACCGGTGGGACGCTTTTCTGATCTGCACTGCCCTTTCATCCTGTGTGGACAGCGGATTCCTGCCCCGAGAGCCTGTTCCTGACTCGAACACCATTTTGCAGCGAGGGGTGCTGGGCTGAACTGGTGTCTGGTTCGAGCGCTGGTGAGGAGCAAAGGGGAAGAGATGCAGGGCTGAGAGCAACAGCAGGGACTCCAACTACCAGGAGTCCCTGCACGGCCAATAGTCTACACCTGGCCCGCTCTCCCTGCAAGCCCCGCCCCCCAGCGAATGGACTTTTAACTCCCTACCTGTTTCCTGCACCAGTGGGACGCTTTTCTGATCTGCACTGCCCTTTCATCCTGTGTGGACAGCTGATTCCTGCCCCGAGAGCCTGTTCCTGACTCGAACACCATTTTGCAGCGAGGGGTGCTGGGCTGAACTGGTGTCTGGTTCGAGCGCTGGTGAGGAGCAAAGGGGAAGAGCTGCAGGGCTGCGAGCAACAGCAGGGACTCCAACTACCAGGAGTCCCTGCACGGCCAATAGTCTACACCTGGCCCGCTCTCCCTGCAAGCCCCGCCCCCCAGCGAACGGACTTTTAAATCCCTACCTGTTTCCTGCACCGGTGGGACGCTTTTCTGATCTGCACTGCCCTTTCATCCTGTGTGGACAGCGGATTCCTGCCCCGAGAGCCTGTTCCTGACTCGAACACCATTTTACAGCGAGGGGTGCTGGGCTGAACTGGTGTCTGGTTCGAGCGCTGGTGAGGAGCAAAGGGGAAGAGTTGCAGGGCTGCGAGCAACAGCAGGGACTCCAACTACCAGGAGTCGCTGCACGGCCAATAGTCTACACCTGGCCCACTCTCCCTGCAAGCCCCGCCCCCCAGCGCGTCACTTCCCTCATAATTCCAACACCATCCACCGCTGCGCGGGAGCGCGTGGGAGCGTCCCGGGAGAAGCACGGGACAAGGGCGGGACCGTCTGTGGCCGCCAGGGGCCGCAGGAGGCCGGGCTGGGCCCGCTCTCTTTTGCCTGTATTTCTTTGATTTCGCACGGACTTTGATATAGGTTCTGGACATGCCATCACCGGCTCTCGTGGGAACACCAGCGAAGGTGGGAGGAGGTAAAAATTGAACTTTGGATAATTACTTCACACGGGCACAGGGCGAGGGGGATAAGGAAACCTCTTTGGAGAAGCGTAGGGCGGAGCGTCGCCGCTCTATTGAGAATATGAAAAATAGACCTCTTTGTGATATTACTCCTTATCCTATCTCCCAAGAGGGAGGTTCCTTTAACGTTAGCCAGGATTCATCATCCCAAGAAAGCGTCCCTCTACTATTGCGGGAAAGTACTCCCAACCTTTGCCCATTCACTGAACAGACCTCTGATGTTATCTCCCTCCCCAGTCCTAGGAGTATGGCTGTTGACCTAGTCACTGAAATGCCCCCTGTAGTTAAAACAAGAAAAACCAAGCCAAAGCAAATAGTTGTGGCAGAGGTGCATGGCCCTCCACCAAATAAGCATAGAAGGAAGTTGAGGGGAGGGCAGGGCAAGACCAAAATCCCCCATTCCGATTTCGGAAAAGCACCTAAGCCCCTTCCTACTTCTGATAGGATAACATTGAATATGCATAATGCTACTCCTGCTAAGGACACTTATACTAACATCGTTGATTCTATTAGCGTCCAAGGGGATAATCTATCTAATATATCATCCCCTGTTACTTCTATGGGGAATATAGAATTCTTACTCAGATCACTGCTTCTGCCCATTAGCGAGAGCCTGAAGAAAGTAGAGATCAGACTCACTATTTTGGAGGCAACCATAAGCAGCCTGAAAACCTCGGCTAACAAACAGAGCCGACCCCTCGAGCCTAATCCCCCAACTAAAACTCCCCTTAACACTCAAAACCCTTCAATTAATGCGGGACCTTCCTCGGGTACTGCTGCTGTCCCCTTCCTGCAGCCACTCATGGCCAACTTAGCGCCAATACCACCCAGCAAACCCAATACTCCATTTTTACAATCAGTGGGTCCAGTTCCCCTTGGCATAGCCCCTGGCATAACCTTTGGGGATATACCCAATGATAGTATTGTTCCCCTATTCCCTGAGAAGTCTGCTCCCAGACCACGGAGACCCGACTTGCCGCCTGAGGCTAATAGCCTTACAGTGGTTTTGGCGGGTGCTCCCCCTCTTGAAGTGGGAGAAGGTGAGAACTTTCACTCACTCAAAAGGAAAATCATTAAATGGTTGAATTGGAACAGACCCCTCCCGGTCCATCTCAACAATGAAATTATCATGGTTAGAAGGGTACCTTGGCTTGGGAAAACTAGAAAATCAATAATAGGGGATTGTATTATGGTGACCTTCCGGGACCCTAGGACAGTATTACACATATGTGCTGGGTCAAACAGATCTCCTGATTCCACCATACAGACTTTGCCAGTGTCTTTTTTCTTTCCCCCTACTCGTATGTATCATGATCCAGTACAAGGCAATTGGACGAGGGTTGAACGGAGATCTAGATACCCGGGGTATGCTGCACGACCGGTTTATCACCCTCCGGAGACACCCTTCTATGACTCTAACCGATTTAATTGTCTTGCTGGATTGGATGGGGTTGATTGACTGATCGCACCCCCTGATCTAAACCCTGTGAATTCTGACAAAGCCTTTGGTGAACCATCTGATCCAGACCCACTCACCTCTGACATTGGTCCGGGTGTATCATCTGGTATTAGTTCCCCTTTTGCTCCCACTATTGTAATCCCTTCCGCCGCTGCTCCGGCGTATCTGAGACTAATCTGGTGGAATGTGGCTGGCCTAGCTAATAAGCTGGACAAACAAGACTGGGTTACTTATATTGAGTCTGGGGATGTTTGCATGTTTCAGGAGACCTGGGCAAGGGAAGAATATATTCAGCAGGGCTACCTGTCATTTTCTATCCCGGCTAGGTGGGAGGGTAAGGGCCTCCCCTCAGGTGGACTTACAACCTGGGTGGCGTCCCACCTTGGGTGCCAGGCTTCACGCCTACCGGTGCCATCGGATGACATTTTAGTGGTCCTATTGGCTTGGCCAAATCTAGGGAAACTTGCCTTGATAAATATCTACTCTAAGCCTGTGGGAGTTTCGCGAGAATCTTCCACCATAGATGAGCTCTCAGCTTATTTATGTGACATTCCAAGGGGCACCCCCTATGTAGTGGGAGGGGATCTAAATTCTCATTTTGAGCCACTGTCTGGTCTTCTAGAGGTATTTCCCATGGAAGAAGAGCTCAGGTGGTCACTACCCCCTGTAGTAGCACCTCCCCCGAAGGCATGGACACCTCTAGCAATCCAGATTACTGCCCTAACCTTAAAGCATGGAATCAGAGCTTGCAACGGGCGTACTAAGTCTGATATACCAAGCAAACCCACGTACAATAGAGTGGGAAGAGAGTCCCGCTTGGATTAAGCCCTTGTACAGCTAGCGAATTGGTCATCCATTCTGGACTTTAGGGTTACTGAGAGACTAGACAGCGATCACAATGCCCTAGAACTAGATCTCACCCACCCTGTTATAGAAGCCTCTATTACAACTAAGGAGGAGAACAAACCTGAACTTCTACTGGGTAACAACAGGAGAAGAATCAGGTGGGAAAAATTAGTCACGAGTCAAGTGAAACTCCCGAGGCTCTACGCAGGATTAATTCCAATATTGGAAAAGGTGGGAGATTTAGCTAATGATGTGAGCAATAAAGATTCCCACAATAAATTATATCAGGCACATGAGGACCTTATAAAGGGAGCGGCATTTGAGCTCTTTAGCAAGGTACAGAATTCTAGGAGGGGGCAACAACACAAATCCTCCTGGTACAATGCAGCTTGCAGGAAGGCAAAGGGAGAACTTCTTAGAAGTATCAAAGAGGGTATAGGCGGAGAGAAGCTACGTGAAAGTAGACGGGCATATAAAAAATTAGTTGCTCATGCCAAAACTGAATGGGAGGAGGGCCAATGGGAGGAGCTTACTAGCGCCCTCGTAACAAGAGACTACCGAATGTTTTGGCGAGTAGTAAATGGGGGATCGGGGAGCCTCCATTCGGCAATAGAGCCAAATATTGCAGCAGGGGCGTGGCAGGCACATTTTCAGTCACTTTATAGTCCAGAGCAGGGAGAAACCATGATTGCAGTCGGTAATGGACCGGCAGAGTATGGCGGGGACTTGATCACAGTGGGGGAGGTTAGGGCAGCAATTGCAGGTCTGGCATCGGGGAGGGCGCCAGGATTGGACGGTCTCCCCGGGGACCTGTTCAAGCAGGAGCCCGATATTTGGGCCCCCTACCTTGCTACTGTATTTAATGCAGTCCTGCATGGCATGGAAATTCCGAGTACTTGGCTGGGGGCAGAGGTGGTTCCTATATTCAAGAAGGGCTCGCCTCTGCTCCCAGCCAACTACAGACCAATCAGTCTAATTGACGTGCCCCAGAAGCTTTTTGGTAGGATATTGTTGAATCGCCTCCAGGACTGGGTGGAGGAAACTAACACCCTCAGTCCATACCAGGCGGGCTTCAGGAAGGGAGTCTCCACAGTGGACCAGGTCTTTCGTTTGAACATTATCTACTGGAGGACAGCGATATTCGAAGGCGGCAGCATGTACACCATATTTGTGGACTTGCGGGCCGCCTTCGACCTGGTGCCCAGAGGGAAACTCTGGAGTGTTCTGGCCGAGATGGGGCTCCCCCCGGACATTCTGGCAATTTTACAGAGATTGCATCAGAACAACTATGCCCGGGTTAGGTGCGGGAAGCTTGGGGAACTAACGGACAGATTCCCCGTTGATAGAGAAGTTAGGCAGGGTTGTGTATTGGCACCGACCCTGTTCTGCCTCTTTGTCAACGGGGTAATCGCCCATCTCAATGGCATTGAATACACTGATGCTCCAAAATTGAACGGCAGCAGGGTACCTGCAATTATGTTTGCAGATGATACCCTGCTGCTGTCCAAAACCCCTATGGGGATACAGAGGATCCTTGATTCTTTTGCGGCTTTCTGCACGGAAAGGGGGTTGGAGATCAATGCTATGAAAACTAAGTTTATGGTCTTGACCCAACCCAAAGATCACGCCCGAACCCCTTGCTGGGATCATCACGTTTAGAGAGAGTCTCCACCTTTGAATATCTGGGTGTAACGCTAAATGAAACCATGTCCTGGGGAACACACCAGACTAGGGCAAACCTCAAATTAGTGCAGACCACAGGTGGCAGCGTACGGATGATGAAAAGTTCCACATATCGACCACTGGGTTATCCAGATCTATAAGGCACAGGCCAGGGGTGCCATCACATATGGGGCGGAACTGTGGGGCCATACATCTGCCCACAATTTGTCTATAACAGAGAACAAATTTATTAAACAGCTAGTTGCACTCCCGTCTAGTACAGCGCTCCTCCCTCTGAGGATGGACTTGGGCCTGAGACCCATAGCAGACGAATAGGGCCTCAGACCCATAGCCTTCTGGCGAAGGTTATGGAGCAGTGAGGAACTTTTTACCTACAGGGCAGAACTGAGGGAGTTTCTAACCCACTCCAAAGCCATACAGATTCCCTGGATAAAATATATAAAAAAGTCCTGTATGAGAATGGGGTTCCCAGACCTATGGTCCGATCCAGCTAATGCGTCACTTAGGATCCCACGAAGAGTCTTGGCCAATGCTTATTATGAGCAGAAACTGGCTATGGTTTTAGATCGCCAGGGCGAGGGGTCATTAACATCTGTATTTACACAATGCAAGGATTTCTACAGGCTGGAGAGGGTTCTGGACGGGATGACTCCTGTGCTGGCCAGGAAGCTATTTCTCCAATGGAGATATGGCACACTGCCCTTGCGGTTATACACTAGCTCCTGGTCAACACCGCCCTCCACCAAGCAATGTCCGGCATGCACCTGTGCTGAGGAAAGCGACCTACATGTGGTCTTGTTTTGTCCAACTTACAAGGCTGCTAGGAAATACTGGCTTTTACCACTTATCAGAAACTTTGGTTGTAGGGAAAACCTCCCGATGTATAGAATTTTAAAAACTGATGTCTCGGGACCAACGGTGTTTGCACTAGCCAAATTCCTCACAAATGTCTGGCATACTCGCACCCGTATTTTAAAGTCGCAGTTGACCACTTAACTATAAGAATATGAATTTTAATGTATGGCCTTTTATTGTACATTTCCGATGGTTTTATATTGTACTATATGTGTTTTTACTGTATATCTTTGATGGTCAAATGGGCCGAAATAAAGATTGAAATGAATTTTCAAATATGCCTAGCCTGTCCTACTCAAATGTTACCTAAGATCTTGACAGGACATCTTGTGGTTTCCAGAGTTGCTCTGCGAAAATTCCAGCAGTAGTAGAGCTGCAGGTATAATTGGTTTATAGTTAAAATATAGGTTTTCATGCTCATTTCCAGTGTTACACATTTTGTTTTTTGCAACAGTGCCTTAACACTATTAAATAGTCATGCCGGTCTGTTTGCCTGCCCTGCCCCTGGTGACCGAGGTGTGATGCGAGTGAAGAGAGGCGACGCAGGAGTGCCATAATTCCATTGAGGTGTCCCGCTTTGCAGGAGTCTCCATTTTGCCGGTTTGTTTGCCTGCCCTGCCCCTGGAGACAGGGTGTGTTGAGAGTGAGGAGAGGGGGCACAGGAGCGCCATAAATTCCATTGAGGAGTCCCCCAGCACAGGAGCCTCCATCATGCCGGTCTGTCTGGCTGGACTGCCCCTGGTGAGGGGAGTGTAACGGGAGTGAAAAGAGGCGGCGCAGGAGCACCATAAATTCCATTGAGGCGTCCCACAGCACTAGATGTGCACGGGCAATGACTTGGCCAAGACAGGCTCGCCTTAGCCCGTCCTAGACTGGAGAAGGCAGGGCTGGGCTATCCCTCTTTCCTCTGAAGCTGGGATCACGCGATCTTGGAGTTGGGGCTGCAGTGCTTCTGGAATTGCTGAGTGGCCTGCAGGGGCTTTTCTGTTGACTGCTGTACTTGTTTGTCTATAGCCCCGGTGGGAATATATGTCCCGGGCTATCTGGTCTGTTTTACAGTTATCATTTCTTACCGTGCATGGGGTTTAATTACATTTGCCATTTGTCAATTTGGATCAGTATAATACCTTTTTTTGCCCTGCACAAGATTTCAGCATGAGAAGAGCTAGTGGGAGTCTTATCATATTTGTGGAGCTAGATTTTTGCAAGGATGTGCAGATCTTCAAGTGGAACTATTGGGTGTTTCAGGGAACAAAATTGCATATTGAGAGCCTCCACTTGGGAGAATCAATTTCTATAACATGAAGCGGGTAAGGGCTGGCCTTCGAATATTAATGCTCTAAATAGTGCCTTAGACTCCTTAAAGGGTGAGGGTCTTGGGTATATGAACCTTATTTTAGTGGGTGATTTTAATTGTCTCCTATGTTCATTTTTCCTACAGGTTGCTATTACACAGCAATGTCTGCTCGTAGAGGACTTGCACATAGAGCATACCATGGAAGGGGATGAGCAAAAGAATCTCTTATTTACCCATAACTTAGTACACACCCTGGACCACTAGAAGGGAAGCTGAAACCTCGAAAGTATTTCACATCGTTGAATTTACACGCATTCCAAGATTCATGGCTTCTTGAGAAAGGGCAATTCTGGCCCGAAATGCATCGGAGCACCGTTCCAAATAAATATATGCTGTTAAAACAATGGATTAAGAAATCAAATGAAAAATGAAAAAATGAAAATTTGATGAACACTTAATAAATATACTTTAAAACAAAGTGGAGTCTGTCTTTTGACAAACCTCAGTGGAGTGCCCACAGCAGGGATGTGTACATAATCTATGAACACACTCATCTCTAATACTTTTAGCGTAAACCGACGGTTACGCCACCTGCAGGAGCACCCCCACATAAATAAAACTCAATCAACCACCTAATAAAATACAAATTAAACTCAGCTGTGCACCGCACCTACCAAACCTTCAGACATGCGGCAGTCCCACCACTGCAATTAGTGGCGGGCACCCCTTTGACTTTTGAAGTTGCGGGTGGAGCTGCTGGCTGCAGCACCGCACGCAATGTCAAAAATGTCAACAGCATTTCCCTGCACTATGTGGCAGGCACCACTCGGTGCCTGCCACATGGTACATGGAAATGAGAGGGGTACCATGGGCACCCGGTAGAGCAGCGACACCCCCCCATGGGGGCCTGCAACAGGCCCCAAACCCAATCCCCTCCAGCCTTTCCACGGAGGCATCGCCGCCATGGCAAGGCCTTTGCTTACCCACATCCTGATTTGGCGGACGGTGCCTGCTAGGCACTGCCATCATTTCAGGTGCCCTGCACCCTCGCTAGGAGGTCAGGACAATTGTCTTTGGCGGTGAAGTGGTGGACGGACTTTCCATCTGCAGCGGTACCCAATGACATCCTAATTTGGCGGTGGGTAATGCGCTTCATGGTGGCAGAAGGACCGCCTGCCCGGCCATGGCTGTCCTTCCGTCATCACAATGACCCCATAGCCTTTGTGGACCTTACGTCCGCGTTTGATCGCATCAACGAGACTAAACTATGGGATATCTTAATCTCCCTGGGAGTGGAATCTTCTATTGTCCATCTACTCATATCACTTCATGCCCAGATGACTGCAACAGTGAGATGTACCCCTGGGGGGAACTCACTAACCATTTTAACTGCATGAGGGGAGTGCGCCAAGGCTGTATTTTAGCTCCATTTTTATTTTCTGTATATATTAATGGTCTCAAGGCGGCTCTATGGGCACTTTAGTCAGATTCCCGTAGAGTGGGAAGGAGAGCCTTGCCAGTCTTACTTTATGCTGACGATGTAGTGCTTATTGCCCCTACGGGCCGGGTATTGCAGACTTTAATAGATGGTTGCATTTCTTTTATGGACAGGCTGGACCTGTAGGTTAATTTGACTAAGTCATATGTATTCAGTGGCTGGGTGGTGGAGGCCTCAAATGAAAAGTTTGAAAGCTGGCCATCATATTGTGTCTAAGGTTTCAGCTTCCCTCTACCTAGGAGTGTTATTTGATGACCCCCTACAGAGGAGAGGCTTTTTTGATGGGAAGCACATCGAGCTGAATAAATCCGCGGGGGCCATCACCAGCTTTGCCAGTAGATTGGGTTCATGGGCACCGGAAGTTATCTTAAAACTGTATAAATCCAAGACTATTGTAAAAGTTGCATATGGTGGTGAGGTGTGGGGGTATATCCCCTATCATAGTTTACAGGTGGCTGAAAATACGATTTTAACGCGGAAACTGCATGTCTGCCAAGGTGCACCAGCTTGGTCTGTCCATTAAGAGCTAGGGGTGGATTATTTGGTAGATCAAGTGGCAAAAAAACTATTACTTTGCTGGATAAATATCTGGTCAAGTGAAGATAAGGGTTTAAACTGATTGATTTTAGGGGATTGTTTGGCCATGAATCAGGGCTTTTAAATTCAATGGATAGGTAATATCAAGGAAACTGCACGGGCCATAAGATGGCCAGACTTTTTTTGCACATGACACTTTATGCTCTGGGGATTTGAACAGCACAACAGAGGTATACTATAAATTTGTCCCTGCCCAGCGTGAAAATACTGAGCTTAGTAAACCCTCAGTGAGGACTTAGGCAATGTTGAAGTCTGAGCCAGGTATGGAACCACACCTTAGAGTACTTTCTAGCACCCATTATAGATGTTTTATTTTGCGCTTTAGATTTAACCAACTCACCTTCTTTTAGCCTCACCAGTGGGAATTTTTATCTCATCCCAAAGAGGTCCCTGTGGCTGCGATCTTGGATCTCCATAGGATATGCTTCATTTTGTTTTACTGTGTGAATTATTATAAGTACCAAGAAAATGATTCTTCCTGCCCTTACTTAAGACCTTGAAGCTTAGACAGGCAAAAGTGGCACTTTTGCATTTATAGCTGATACCAAACCCCCATACACTCTTTGTTGTGATCAGTTTTTTGACGGCAGCCTACAGATCTTGGTTATCAAGGATAGATTGAACCCTATTGATTTGTATTTATGAGGCTAATATTGGCAGGATGGAGTACATAGCCGTAGATTTGTGGGGTCCTTGGTATCTTGCTTCGTTTTAACTTGTTGTGTACTTTTACCTGTTTGTAGTGATTTTTATAACTGTTTTATTGTATCTTTTTATGGATGTGTTTTCATCCGTATAATGAAAGAATTGTTATTATTATTATTATTATTAACAATAATAATAATAATATTAATAATAATAATAATGAATAATATTAATGAATACGTCTTATTTTTATCAAACAAAAAGTAAAGTCTGGTATTATTTTGTTTTGAGTAGGTCACTCAGCCAATGTTGCCAATCTAAATAGTTAAACATGAACACATTTTATTTAGTGCCATACATGTAAAAATGTTTGTGACACAAATCCTTCAGCAGAAATATTGTGTGGCATAGGCAAGGACATTATAATGCTTGAACTCCTGTCAGTGATATGTCAGGAGGTCTGAAGTACTCTATCTACTGAATCTAGCAGTCTGGACTAATAAGACACTCCAAGCCACTTAACAGTTTCCCACTCTTGAAGGTACAGGGAAATAACAAAGTACAAATGTTTTTTATTTAACACAGATGCAACTTCATAATTGTACCTTCCATTAACTCTGTTGGGTGCCCGGCTGTAGCGATGTTTGCTTTCAAAATGTTTTGAAAAATATCTATACACCTCCAATGGAACACTTAAGAATTGTTACATTAAAAATAGATAATATACATTGTTGGGGAGAATAATATTAAAATCGTATAGGGGACTTATTTTGATTTTATTAAAAGCAATAAGAAACAACGTCATCTAGGGCTCGATGTACAAAGCCTTTTTTGGTAGCAAATGGATGGATAAGCATAATTGGACCATTTGCGAATGTAAAAAGTCATTTTCAAATGTACAAAGCCCTAATTGTGATTCCGTAACCTGTTAGTGAATCACAATTTGGGTTTGCAAATCAGTTTTTGGAAGGGGCGTGTTTAGGGTGTCCCTTTCAAGTGCCGATTTGCATTGGTATGTAGAAATGCTTTGGGACCGAAATGCGGTCGCAAAACATTTGCACTTTACTGCCAACTCAAAGTTTGTAGTAACTCATTCTCAAATTGAAGGGGTCCCCAAAGGTTGGTTACCATATTATTATTCATGAGGTAGGTCTGTTTGAAACCCACTCCGAATCACTATTTAAGGAATAGGGACTAAATAATCACTTTGTACATTAGTGATAGCGTTTACCTAACAGCGATTCGCAAAAAATCGTTATTTGGTAATCACTTTCTGTATTGTTTGTACATCTAGCCCCTAGACTTTGAAATCATGGATGCCTAATGAACCTCAGTCTATGCCCTTCACAATGATGAATAATTCAGTCTAACATTTTTATAAATCACCTAAAATGTCCACATTGTTACCTCTTCCTACATTGTTTATGTATGACACATACCAAGCAGTGTGTATTTTCCCAGTCCTGCACTATTTCATGGTCTTTGCAAAGCCATTGTCTTGCATTCCATTGTATTTGAATTGGCCTTGCTTGATTCTTAGGCAATAAAAACAATAGATATCAATGTTCTCCAAGGGTATATTTATTTTGTATGGCTTCAATGTTCTTCATTTTTAACACATTTTTACATTTAATGTTTAGTATTTTTAATGTACATGAAATGTCATCCTACAGAATAATATTTATGAGTCCATAAGACAACGTGTTTATATTAATTATGGCTGTGTGATGCTTGCCATAGTTATCAATGTGTGGTGATTCCCTTAGGTTATTGCAATAAAGACTTCATCCTGACAATCATATTAATATTTTATTAAAGTATCTAATCATCAGCCCAAATTTTATTCCAAAGTAAGTTACGCATTCAAATCAACTGGGAAACATAATTTGTAAAAACACATGATTATGAGTCCCATTTTATAGCTACATTTTATTGTTGTTTTGAATTGATTTAAACATATTGGGGCCGATTCACAGAACTAATCTGAGACAAAATCCTAAACTTACTATTTTTGGTATTCACAGAAGGCATTTAGTAGTGGGAAAGTCAGGGGGGCATATTATCAAGGGATTTATCTCTGCTTTTTTGGCTTTAAAAGCCAAGAAAGGGGAGATAAAATTATCTCCCTATTACCTAGCTGTCGCTTAGCGACAGCTCGTAGGAGATAGCGACTATCTTGGGCCCCGCTTTGCATGTCAGAGATATTTATCACTAATGACATGCAAAGTGGGCGTGCCAAGATGTTAGCGACTAGAAACAGTCGCTAACATCGCTATCTCCTATTACCAACTTTTGGAGATATTTGCGCTAAGCGCGAATATCACCAAAAGCTAACACCTTAGCCATGTTATCTAATGGGAGGTGGATAACATAGCTAAGAGCATTAGCTCGGTAATGCATGAATATCACTGACTTTACAGCAATATTCATGAATTTCGGCAGATTTTTATTGCTTAGGAGATAAACCTTGATAATAGCAAGGCTCCTAAGCGATAAAAATCGCCGCAACACAGCGATAAAATTATTGCCGCTAAGCCAACATAGCAATAATTATCGCTAGTTGTTGGTAATATGCCCCAGGATTCCTAACTTTACTACTACTAAATGCCTTTTGTGAATACCTAAAGTCGTACAGTTTGGATTTGGTCTCAGATTACTTTTGTGAATCGGGCCCATAGATAGTTACAACAAAAGTATTGATTTTTTTAATAATACTAAAAGTATTACACACAAATGAACTCAACAAACTCAACCTAACTGTAACTTATAAAACCTACTCTAAAATACTAAGCTTATAAAACACACTATTCTAAATATACCAATAAAAAACAGGTATGTATACAATTAAAGTCCTGGCTCTTTCTTCTACGAATTCCTAAAATCTCCAACCTACACTAAAATCTAAATACACATAAAACAATGTATACGAACAGATATATTCACAAACACCTATTAAACATTAGATCCTCTCCAATTCCAATATGTATACAATCTACATACTATGCTACAATCGAAAACCCCCAGAATATACCTACCTCTCCCTCATCCAAAAGCAATATGATTAAGCTGCTGCAAATTAGTTCACAAAGTCCTTATACAATTTTAAAGTTGCTAGCCTCGTTTTACCCATGCAGCACAACTTTAATTCTTCTGAGTTTGTCCATGCTATGATTAAGCGTTCAAGGGTGGAAAGACTGCAATCAATTCATATCACAAACTCATTCATTTGTTAGTGACTTTGTACTGTTTTTATTCTTTTCTGGCTTTTTGAGGGCTTGAGTAAAGTAAAGTCCACATTTGTAAAGTGCACAATCACCCGTAAGGGTCTCTAGGCGCTGGGGGCCGTCGGGAAGATTAAGCGAGCTATTGCCCAGAGTCACATGGTGCTGGGCTAACCTGCCGCCGGAGCCGGGGATCGAACCGTGGTCCCCAGATTCCAGCGCCAGTCGCCCTGGCCGCGGCGCCACACCTCTCCCTTGAGGGGGAGATAGCGCAGGTGGGATGGCGCTGCTGCTGGTGGGGAATGTGCTGCTGGAGGTGGCATTGCTGGAGGTGCTGGTGCTACAACACTGTTGTGTACGCTGCTATTTCGACCCTTGCAGCTCTCTAATCTTCTTTAGTGTAGCTTAAAGACGTTTTCTGTTAGTATTTCAAGGTATCACTAATCTGTATTATGAGCAGCTTTTATCATATACATATTTTAAAACACATATATGTATGTTTACTGATTGCATTATACATAAAAGCATTAATAATGTCTTTATCAATATGTTAATTTCATACTACATTTCTTTGGGGGGGAATTAACAAGCCTTTATTTGTATGTTGTAATATAAAAAAAACTGCTTAAAAATGTACCTAATTAAAACAATGTATACCTTACTTTGTCATATAAAGTATATGCACATGCCCCTTATGTTGCTGTTCTTTGTCCTGGCTAAAAGTCGTGAAAGGTGCATTCACTAATTTTGAATTTAATTCTTATTGGAGGTGACATATGTGTTAAATAACTTATACGATTTGTTTGTGTACCATTAAGAATTATGTAATGAAATCCTAGGCCATGATTCTTAGTCAGTTTGTGCTGGGTTTGCATTTCTTTTGTAACAGAAACCCAACACAAAGTGCAATATTGTCATATACTATCTAATACAAATCTGGATTTGCATTGAATAGTTGTCCAAAATGATGCCAAGTTAGACTTTGTGCTGCCTTGCACTGGTTTACATTAGGAGGCACTTCCATGGGTAAATAATGAATGTTTATATGCATACACCTATGGATGTAGCAAAAAATTCCTATCTGCAAAAAATTGTAGAATGGGGTTTCCACCTAAATGCTACACGTCCTAGAGGCAGGTGCAAAGATAACAAAAATTTAATTTCTCCCTATTTTTCACACTTTTAAGGTGTACTGAATTGTACTGCAGACATATAAAGCATGATTTATAGGTATGTATGTTAGGGTAAAGAATACAAACATTATTACATGCAGAACACATACACAATTGCACTACATCGCAAGGGTGTGTGTGTTGAGGCCTAGCAGCCAAAAGTGCATTAATGCAGTGAGAGAACAAAGTGGGTCTGCATCTTCCTAGATATGTAAAAACAACAGTTGATGGACAGAATGTCGAACAATATCATACATTCACCCCAGTACAGAGATCAGGCCCCAAATCCATCGTTCTTTTGCACTCCACACCACCCCAGTTCAGACATGGCCATATGCAAATCAGCCTTGACCCTGTGCCTCATGGGAACAGTCCAGCCCGAACTGCCAAGCCATGTCTTTCCTAGACCGGAATCAAGCATCCTAGGACCGGTTTCTGGCTATCAGCCGTCATCAGCCAGGATAGCTTGACTCCAGTGGTGTGGAGAGCATGGGACTCACGTCTGAGCATACCCATCCCACTCGGGGTGACAAATGCAAAAACAAGAGTTGATGGACAGAATGTGGAACAATGTCATACATTCACCCCAGTACAGAGATCTGGGCCTAAATCCATCATTCTTTTGCACTCCACACCACCCCAGTTCATCCTAGATATTTTGCAGTTCTAGCACAGCAACATCAGTTTCTGCACCACATATAATAACGTAACCATCAATATCGACAACAATGTGCCTATATCTATGCCTGCCACGGGCAGGAGAACAGATGATGGAGAAATGGGGGATGTTAATCTGTAACATGCCCAGTTGGATATCAATGAGAACCGAAATAAGACTGCTGTATTCATTTTGTATATGTGCATTAACCTGACAACGCTGCATGTATGGTGTACTTGCTGTCATAATTCTTTCAATAAAAAGATATGATAATAATAGCAATGTGCCTATGTAATGGAAAATCAAAATTTGCTGCTGTGTCTGTGTATTGAAATGTACCTATTGATTGTATAGTACTGTAATTATGACAGTCCGTCACACACTTTCAAATGATAACCTCTCTACCATATTCCTAAAATTGTGGTCTAACAACATATATTTGCATTTCTATATGTAGGATATTTATTTGTTTAAGGATGTGTGTCAACACTTATTGGTATGTGTGTTAATTAGAGCATACTCCTGTGAGATGATAAAAGCATTACTGCTGTCATAGTCATTACATTAAAGTCTATGAGACCGATTCACAAAGGCAATCTGAGACAAAAGTCTAATTTTACGACTTTTGGTATTCACAGAGGTCATTTGCAAATCATATCTGTACTTCCGCAGTCGGGCTGGAATCTCCACACCCAGGCCGTACTCTGCACTTCGGCAGTGCTCACCGGCTCAGGCCGGATGAAGTGTAATCAATGGGCCAGAATATAATTTTTTTTACAAAAAGGAACATTTGGAACTTGTGATAAATGGTAGAGGAGGTCATGAAAATCAGTTTGGGCAGGGAAAAGAGTGTGGCAGAACCCTACATCAAATCCCAGGAAAGTTTGCTCCTTTGCATCATGGTGCATGCAGTCCATGATTTGCTCTACCCTCAGTGTTGACTGACAATACAGTCAACACTAAGGGGAGACCATGTCAGTCAACACTGAGGGGAGAGCATGTCAGTCAACTCTGAAGGGTGAGAAAATCATGGAGTGCATGTACCATCATGCAAAGGAGAAAATGTTTCTGGCAATATATCAATATGTATATTTAAATGCTCATGAAAAATGATCTATATGCTCTAATAAAAATATAAACATTTGTGAAAGATATGACAATAGAACTGTACAGTAAAAATAACTGTGATTGTTCTGCTTCGCTCTCTTAGCGACCAAAAATATTGTTCTCATGCTAAACTCATTAATTTATACAAGTATCAATCAATCAATCATGGGGTTTAAAGCACGCTACTCAGCCATGAGGGTCTCAAGGCCCTTGGGGAAGGGGGGGTGCAGCTCCGGTTTAGTCGAAGATCCAGGTCTTAAGGTTCTTCCTGAAGGTGTGAAGAGTAGAAGAGCGTCTGATGTTGACTGAGTTCTGTGGATGCCTGGAGTTTCTGCTAGGGCGAAGGCGGAGGAGCAAAGGCTCCTTTTGGGTACGTGGAAGGTGACTCTTTCGTTGAGGTATTTGGGTCCGATATTGTGTAGGGATTCGTAGGCATGGGTGAGTAGATTGAAGGTAACTCTCTTCTCAACAGGGAGCCAGTGGAGGTCTTGCAGGTGTTGGGCGATGTGCTCATGTCGTGGGATTTTGAGTACGATTTTGACCATGTTGTTCTGGATGGTCTGGAATTTGCGTAGCAGGGATTTGTTGATTCCAGCATAGAGGGCGTTTCTGTAGTCCAGTCTGCTTGTCACAAGTGTGTGAGTGATGGTCTTTCTGGCTTTGGGGGATCCACTTGAAGGTCTTGCAGAGAATGGGGAGGGTGTTGAAGCAGGTGGAGGCGATGGCGATGAAATGTCGTGTCACGGTGAGGGAGTAGTCAAGTATGATGCCGAGGTTCTGGGCGAGGTCCGTGGGCCACCAGGTGTTGTCCCAAGCTGAGGGGGTGTGTCCAAGGATGAAGACTTCTGTCTTCTACGACTTGAGCTTCAGACAGCTTCCGGTCATCCAAGCTGCAACGTCTTTCATTCCTTCTTGGAAGCTGAGTCTGGTGGTTTCGGGGTCCTTTGTGAGGGAGAAGATGAGCTGGGTGTCGTCAGCGTGGGATACTATGCTGAGTCCATGCTGTTTGACAATGGCAGCGAGGGTGGCCATGTAGATGTTGAAAAGCATGGGACTGAGCGATGATCCTTGTGGTACTCCGCACTTGCTCTCTGTGGGTTCGGAGAGGAAAAGCGGGAGTCTGATCCTTTGGGTTCTGCCGGCGAGGAGCGAGTGGAGCCAGTTGAGGGCGGTACCCTGAATTCCAGCATCATGGAGTCTGGCTGCGAGGGTGCGGTGGGAGACGGTGTTAAAGGCTGCGAAGAGGTCGAGTAGGATGAGGGCTGTGGTGTGGCCTTGGGCGAGGAGCATGAGAATGTCATCTATGGTGGTGTGGAGGGTGGTCTCAATGCTGTGGTTGATGCAGAATCCGGATTGGGAGGGGTCGAGGATGGAGTTCTCTTTGATGAAGCTTGTCAGCTGGGCATTCACAATCTTTTCAGTGACTTTGGCTGTGAAGGGGAGAAGAGAGTTGGGTCAGTAGTTCTTCAGGCCCATCAGGTCTACAGAGGGTTTCATGAGGAGGGGCTTGACTTCTGCGCGTTTCCAGTAATCAGGGAAAGTGCCGGATTTTAAAGTGGCATTGATGGTGCATTGTAGCTCGGGTGCTATGGCAGTGGTGGCTCTGTGGAAGTTGTGCGGAGGGCAGGGGTCCATGGGGGCTCCTGAGGGAGTGTTCTTCATGGTTGTGGCAGTATTTTTGGTGGTGACCAGGCTACAGGTGGTGATGGTGGGACAGCTGTCATCACAGGAGGGAAGGTTGGTTTCTGGAGTCTGTGCACTGAAGTTGTCATAGAGGGCCTTGATTTTCCAGTGGAAGCTGGAGCCAAGCTTGTTGCAGAGGTCCTGGGAGGGAGTGATGTCCGTCGCTTTGTAGGGGGGGTTTGGTTAATTGCTGGATGATGTTGAAGAGTTCTTTAGAGTTTCTGGAGTTGGTGAGGATCTTGTTTCGGATGAAGGTCTTCTTTGTAGATCTTATGCATTGGTGGTATTCTGTCATGGTGTTCTTGTAGGTGGTCAGGTCTTCCGTAGTTTTGCTGTTTCTCCATAGCTTTTTGAGACATCTGCAGGCACGTCTGGCTTCTTGGAGGTCGGTGGTGAATCAGGTGGCATTCAGGGGGTGTTGTCTGTCATGCTGCGGAGGGGTGTGAGCTTGTCTGCGCAGTTGGTGATCCAGCAGTGTAGTTCCTTGGCTGCAGAGTTGGCGTCGGTCGAGGCAGTTGGGTGGTCGCGGGTGAGGGTGGAGTTGAGGTTCTCCTCTGTGACCTTGTTCCAGTTCCTTCACAGAGGGCAAGGAATGGTTTTGAGAGCAGTGGCAGTGTTGAAAGAGGAGTGTATGCAGTGGTGGTCCATCCAGAGGGGCTGCGTGGTTTTGCTGAAGCAGATGTTGTTCCCACATTGCGAAGATGGGGTTGTGGGGGTGTCCTGCCTTGTGGGTAAGGGTAGTGAGGAGCTATTTAATTCTGATGTTGACAAGGTTTACCAGGAGTGTGTGGGAGTTGGGGTTGCTGAGGATGTCAACGTGAAAGTTCAGGTCTCCGATGAGTATGTAGTCCATGGAGGAGATGGCATGGGGTGCGATGAGGTCAGCAATGGTAGTGGCGAATGAGGCGCGGTATCTGAGGGGTCTGTAGGCAAGGGTGCCACAAAGAGTGGTTCTAGGGCTGGTCTGGATCTGGAAATGGAGGTGTTAGGTGGTGGCAGAGGAGTCGCTCGTGGTCAAGATGGAGAGTCTGAGGGAGCTCTTGTGTACGATGGTGAGTCCTCATTCTGAGCGGTCCTTCCTCTGGATCTTGTATCCTTCTGGGATGGCGGTTACGATGTCGGGAGCGGAGGAGGCATTGGTCCAGGTTTCCGTGAAGAAGGCGACATCTTGCGAGAGGGTGTCAAGGAGGTCCCAGATCTCTACGGCATGTCTGTGCAGGGACTGCATGTTGAGGAGGATGCACTTCAAGTATCACAACAAGGTAAACATAAGGGAAGGTAGACATTTACAAATCACCTATTGTTACATATATTTCGGTGAGTGACAAAATACAATTGAGCAGATATGATGTAAAAAATGTTTATTTTTAACTGTATTATTATAAAGATGAAGCAACACACAGCGTCATGTGGAAGCTGGAGGATTTTGAGAACCGCCAGTGGTGGAATAACCTAGGGCTACTAAGCATAGCTGAAAGTGCGGAGGGAGAAGACATTCAAGGGATTGTCCTGTGGCTGATGAAGGGGGCCTTCCCAGACGGACACATCGGGATTGGAACTCAGAGGTGCATAGAGTACACCGTTTCCCACTTATGCGAAGGGAAAAAAACAGGACAGAGCCATCAAAATGAGAATCCCAGGCCCATTTTGATCTTTTTGGGCAACTTCCTTCTGAGGCAGGCAGTTTTTGGTATGGTCAGACCAGAAGCCATACGCACAGCTGAGGGGCATACTTTTTTTTGTTAATCCAGATTTTTGCAAAAACAAACAACAGTAGAGAGAAGGTTAAGGCAATTAAATACTCCATTCCAGAAACTAGGTTGCAAAGTGTACCTAATGAGCCCTGCTTGTCTGAAGGTTATTCATAAGGGAATGATCAGGGTGTTCACCTCTGAAATCCAGCCTCAAGAGCACCTGAAGGAAATAGTCGGTGGAGGGAAATAGAGGATGGGACCCGCAGAGTTCATAGCTTTCCTGGTCTTAAGTCTATCTCTGTACCGATTCCCAGCTGTTAGGATTTCATGTCGTTTTCTAGTGTTTCTTTTCTTTTGCTTCTGGGGAGTGAGGGACCGCAATGTGTGACAGCAGGATGCGGGAGGCATCACAAGGGTCTTCGGACCTATTTTTCCCGGTTCGGGGGGGGGGAGGATAAGGGAAGGGTTGGATCCAAAATGATATATTTTTTTAATTAGAAGTGAAGATAATGCTGGTCACAGGGAATAGGAACAATTGGTACAATGTAAGCGGATATGTGGGTAAATGGGTAAGGGTGAGGTAAGGATTCCCTCTGTTAATATCTGCGTTTTAAATAATCCCCAGAAAAAATGTAGAAATATTGAGGAAATGCAATATTTAAAGGCAGATATTGGGTTTCTCTAGGAGACACACAAAGAAGCGAGTCCGCGGGAGGTTGCAGAACTGGCCGATTGTCAATTAATTGCCAGCACTTCACAAGGGACACGAGCACGAGGGGTAGCTATTATGGTCCAGAAAGGGAGAGTCAAGTTTCCACGATCAAGCTCTGACAAAATGGGGAGATAGGTTAATACCCAATGCGGTATGAATGAATGTTTGATTACTTTGCATTCGGTGTGCAGTTCAGTACTAGATGATCCAGGTTTGTTTGAATGGCTGAACACGAGCTAGTTGGATGGCTATTACCCCTAATAGTGTGTGGAGACTTATATATAAATATCAAATCTCAAGGAGGTCAGCTCGGGGAAAGATCATCCAAGGCCGTAAACCCAAGGTGTTTAAGTCTTTAGCACATTTATGTGCGCTACATGGATTATTGAATATTTGGGCTACACACAAACATGGAGACCCTGGCTATACAGTTTTTTCTGCCCCACATCAAGTTCATAATAGACTAGATTTTTTTTTGTATTCCTGGTGATTGCACAGATTGGTCAGATTTACAAGTATCCCAGAGTCATGTCCAATCGTAACCCACTCATCCTCGAAGTAACCATATAGGTTAATCCTCCCCCTATTGCACATTGGACTTTTGATAGGGCATTGCTTTCTGATAAAGGATATGTCCATCACATGAAGATTTGGATTCCCAGGTTTGTTGCGGAAAACAAAGGGAGTGCCCGACCTGATATTGTGTCGACACCCTTAAAGCTGGGATAAGGGGGGAGACATCTAGATATGGCTGGGCCATGCAGAGGAAGAACAAGAAATTAGAGCTGGACTGATATAGGGAATTAGCACAAGCCAAAAGTCAATAAATTGTGACCATTTCAACGGGAGACCTTGATAAAGCACAAGGCAGAGCCGCAGTGGGGAAATCTGCAATAACGGATCTCTTGGCTAGAAAGTCAGCTGGGAAATATATGGTCTTGCACAGTAAATTATATGAAAATAATGAAAGGGGGACATATATTAGCTCGGCACACATGGAAGAGGGTTGTTCAGGGGCACATCTCAGAAATAAGGGATCCTATCTTTGACCTAATCTCTGATCCTACAGCAGTCTGCTCGTCATTTCAGAGGTTTTATCAGCAATAATATACCAAAGATACCCGCTATGAAGATAAAGAAGTGGCAGAATATCTTATGGGTTTGCCTTTTGGAGGGATTAACTCTGAAGGAGATAGAGCTTCTTGAGGTTCCGATATTGGAGGATAAAGTAAGGGAGGGGAGTTCATTCTCTACCAACAGGGAAAGCGGTTGGAACTGACTTAATCGGGGGAATTTTGTAAAATCTTTTGCCCCTGGTTAAATGAGGTTATGAGGGGGATTATCATGAGTGCCCAATCAGGGGGGGGGAGCTCCAGATTCTTGGAGGTCGGCTAACATTCCCAAAAAAGGACGAACCCACTAATGAGCTTGACTCCTATTGTCCTATCACGCTGATCAACAGTGATATTAAGATATACACCAAACTTATAGCTAATAGTTTGGCTAGGGTGGTCAAGAGATTGGTTTCCCCTGCTCAGCATGGCTTTGTTCCTGGCCATATTATGACCGATCATATTCGTCTGATGATTGCATTGTTTGATGCCTCAAAGAATTATGGAGACCCTATGGCTTTTATTTTGTTGGAAGGAGAGAAAGCCTTTGATAGGGTCTCATTGCCTTTTTTATTGGCTATAATAGATATAAATGGCCTAGGCAGAGACTTTATTAAGGCCATTCAGATGATGTACTGAAACCCAGTCGCTAGGGTTGTCACAAAGGGAGGTATGTCTGATCCGATTGCGATTGGTCGCGGAACTCTACAATGGTCCCCAAGCTCTCCCTTACTATTTGCTTTGTATATTGACCCTTTCATTTGGAAGATCAACCAGAATAATAAGATCGCAGCAATGAATAATAAAGGGGGGGGCACAAAGATAATAGCATATGCTGATGACCCCTAACCCTGCGGAGGCCCTGGGAGAAATTGAAAGGGAAGCTATCCGTTTTGGACAGATCTCCGGATATCTACGTCATCAAAGTAAAACCCAAATTGTGATAAATAGTTCAGTGCCGTTCGATGAGTATTGGGTAGCTCTTAGGCGAGATATCTTGGGGTAGATGTAACAGCAGATATGGAGAATGTTGTTGAAATAAACCTTGGTCCATTGCTTCGGAAGTTTAACATTGACTTTGCCTGAATGAATAACTTAAAACTCACATTAATGGGGAGAAGCAACGTGATTAAAATGATATTCCTCCCCAGAATTTTGTATTTTTTAGAGCCATTCCATTAGAGGCGGAACATTTTTTGTTCAAATCCCTAAATCAGATGACTTCCTGCCTTTTGTGGGCCTCCCCCGAAGGGCTTTACAATTCTTGAGATCGAGCGGGCTGAGCAGTTCCTAATTTCCAATTGTATTATTGGGCATCTATGCTACATCAGATGGCGGCCCTCTTAACAAGCATTAGAGTGGGTTTAGAGGGGGGAATCGTTTTTTATTTATGAATTAGTAATGAGCATTGAAGCAAGAGGATGTCTTTTGTAACAGATTGAATATGGCTATTTAAAAAAGGTCAGAAGCAAAGTTTTTATGGGCGCATTCAAGGTATGGACAACTGTACGGAAAATATTTGGATTAGGTCGGGGGAATAGCTATACTCCTCTCTATGATAATGACTTACTCTCCGATCATTTCAAAGATCGATACATGAAACAGTGGGACTAGATGGGGTTGAGGAGGATAGGCAACCTGATAGATGAAGGAGGAATTTTATCCTTTGATACAATTAAGCATAGGTCAGGGATTGGTAATACCCACTTTTTCAAGCATCTGCAAGTAAGGGATTTTTTTAGTCAAAAGTCAGGGGGAAAGCTGTTTTTTGTCGTGGACACTCGTTGATTAACTGTTGAAATCTCACCCTTCATTAGCTATTCTGTATAAATTCTGTATAAATTATTAAATAAAGAAATGGTGGATGATCTGACTCATCACACGGCTTGCTGGTCAGGGCTTCTGGGACTGGAGAATGCGAGGATTCCTTATATTTGTCTCAGACATGATTTATTGCTGCTAATTTACAGATACACTGTTACAAAACTTGGTTTAGTCTTTACATCACCCCATTGAAGATTGTAAAGTGGGGTGTATCTACAGGCACACATCGTCCACGATGTGGATGCTTTGCTACCCATCTCACTCCCATGTTCGCAATTTATCCTAAGCTTGATACTCTGAAAGCAGATATCGGTAAACTACTTGAAGCACAGATGGGTTTTCGGGTAGCTCTATCTCCTAGTTTAATGATCTTAGCAGTGAGTGAACTGGAAATCTCTTGGCGGCAACAGACTTTTTTGTTTATCACTATGACTATCCTGTTTGGCCACAGCTTGGCTGGATCCCGAACCTCATCTGGGCAACAGTGTTTGGGGAAACTTATCGATATATCGCTCTAAAATGTCAGTTTACGAACTTTGGAGACGCAATGCTCAGAAATGGGGCATGGACATCTGGGCTCCAATTAGCCAGTGGATCAAAAGGGTGGCAGAATAGTTATTCAATCAACTCAAACTAAGGAGCACTCTTTTGCGGGCTCAAGGGTCTGAAAAAAATGTAGAGCTATGAATTTGAGTCTGAATTTGATTTCCTATCCACTGGTGTTTGTATATATCTTGGGTTTTCTTTTTTTTCCTTTTTTTCCCTGTGTGTCGTTTTTCTTTTAGTAGTACCTGAACTATATCTTTTCTGTTTTTTCTCTGTTTTGCTCTGTAATACATTCTAGCAAATTGGATCCAATGCAGGGGAGGGGGTGGGGAGGGCAGGGATGGCTGGGGAGAGCTATTTTTTTTCTTTCTGTGCCCATATAATGTATTGGAAAAGAAAAACGTTCATCTTGTGTGATGAAATTAAGATTCTTTTTTTTAAAAAAGGAAGCTTTATATAGGAAACGTATTGAAAAAATATACAAAGTAAAATGAAAACTGGACTGCAGTTGGAATGTTAAAAGGTCGCATGATGAAAAGGGCAGTTTGAATTTTATAACTGGCCAAGAACACTTTACTGAGGTTTTCTAAGCTACCGAGTGATTCAAAGTAGTGATTTCTACATATTCTTCCATCTGATGATCATCATGCTCCTCCCTGGGTGTTTGAGGATCAGGCGAGGGAAAACAGGGAGTCAATGATGATTCACCTGTGGAAAAAGCTGTAGAATGCATGGTAACTTAAAACATCAGAGAGGAAACTGAAGGCTAGACTGAAATCTCTGGAAAGGATCTTCTGCGATTGTAAAGCAGTGACAATATTCCTATCGAGAACACTCATCACAAAGATGAACAAGCCTACCTTGCACTCCAGTCCATGGTGGAATGATTGAAGGGAGGAATAGATTATTTCTAGCTGCTTTGCTCTGTCACCACTATGAGAAGGAAAGGACTGGTGAAGGGCAGTGTCCCTATCCCCAAATGTACCTCTTTCACCAGGCATGACTTTGTTCTCAGTACTTTTCTCTTGAAGCTTACTTAAGATTCATCATCAACGTCGACAAGATGATGCTGAGTAGACGTTGACTGGATTAAAGTGTGTCATGGTTTAATGGGAGACACTGCAACATTGTCATCCCTTGCCAAGATGGAAGAATTGTCCAAAACATCTATAAGCTACGCCAATGTATCCTCATACAAGGAGGGCAAGGCAGTGTTGAAGGCAGCAAATACATAATTGTTTAACTTTTCCTCAGAAGATGGATCTTGAGCCACCGAAATGTAGCAATGAGAAAATTCATGCGCTTACATTTTTAAAATTATTTGAAACATCATAAAGAGATTTGCAAAAGCACAAACTATTTATCACTAATTTCCTGAATTATTCATAACATAGACCAAACTAAAAATGAGAAAAATACAAGATTACACATAGAAATACAAAGGAGTATGACATGGTATGTGCAGTTGAAAAAGAGTACAGCCAGAGCTATGTATGTTAGGTTTCTAACTATGATGGTATAGACGGTTAGCTACTGAAAGG
The DNA here is from genome assembly GCF_964261635.1 of Lissotriton helveticus. Taxonomy (NCBI): domain Eukaryota; kingdom Metazoa; phylum Chordata; class Amphibia; order Caudata; family Salamandridae; genus Lissotriton; species Lissotriton helveticus. The sequence continues at coordinate 340,231,305 of NC_136063.1, read as the reverse complement.
GTATTTTAAATCAAAGGATGCTAGACCAATGCAACATGATGAACACATTTAAAAGTAACTTACAAATAACTCAGGTGCAATGTAATATTAGAACACAATGGTTTAAGTTATTCACAAATATTTGCTCAAAGTACATCAATGGAATAACAGATTCAACCTTGAACGACTTTATGTTGGAAAACATAATTTTAACAGAGTAACTTTCAATAACATTGGCCTCTCATGGGTGTATTCTTCAGCAATGTTCAAGCTTTGGAAAACTTGTGCTTAGCTGATAAGATTATTAAAATATATACTAGTTTTAGGGACCTGTGAACACATATTAGTATTCGTAAACATGTAAGAGGAAATTTAATATTTTGAATACAAAACTGCAATTTTGAATTCAGTTTGCAGTAACTACTTCTACTTAATATATAGAGCTACTAGCAGAATGTGGCATCATGTCTAATTCTAGGAAAATATATTAACAACTAAAGGCCTACATTTTAGAACATATCGCTTTTCAGTTAGGCTCATTGGCCACCAAGGAGCAGGTATTGTTGTGGTATTACGTAGGCCCGGGAACAAACACCTTGAGTTTACATGCTCACATTTATAGTTAACTATCACTTTAAACAATGACTTTAAACACAAATTTGCTTGCTCGCCTGTATGGGATAATGTTCTCAGAAAATGATTTGTTTACACTTCCACTTCTTCATTGGCACATTAACAGTCCTTGGAACAATTTGTACATGGACTAGGTACACTGCACAAAATTTCATTTTTTGTTGTCTGTTCGGTGACAGCTCTGGGAGGGTTGAATCAGGAATGACAGCCGGACCAAAGCTAAGGCACATAACAAGTAGGTCCAGTTCATTATATAAACAACACCAAGCATTCATTTAGGCAGAAGAGCATTTTGATGGGCTGTAGAGGTCACCACATGCCAGAAATCTAGCCCAGCAGAATCCGATCTTTTTCCTGAGGACAGCAGCCTGTTCTACACCAGACTGGTTATCAGATGACATACACCCACAGGTAAATTGAGAGTTAGACCGCTCTAAAGTATTCTGGCAGAACCACACACCCTATGCTTTATAGGTAGGAGTAAAATAATATGTATTCATATAATTCAGTGCAAATACACAAAGGTTGAATTGTTCTTTCTGTTCTCCATTCTGCCAACATTGGTAACATTGTATTGCTTCCTTCTATTAATCATTGCAGAACACAAGCTTTACAAAAGAATTCAATTGTTTAAATAAATATTTGAAATGCCAATTTGTGTACTTCTTATGGCTCCCCTTTGGACATGCCTGTGTGAACAATGAAAGGGTAGGTATGTTTCCACAATTTTCTTGAAGAATCAGGGTTGTCATGTTCTGAGGCTGCAGACACCATCCAGTACCGTGTAAGGTTTAGAGGGCTATGTGGCACACTACGAGCTGGCCGGGAATTACAACTTTGGCAGTACACCAGCATTTCGCATAAATACCATTAGCTGATCAGGTACGTGAACTATGAAAAATTATTGCCGACACATATAAAGCAATCGGTTGAGATTATTTGGGAGCCAGACCTAATAAACCAGAACTTAAGGGGAATTCTGTAATGGATAACTCGAAACAGGCACAAGAGTCTTCTAAAAATCGCAAAGATAGTAAAAAAATAAGGAAAATGCCCAAACGTACAGCCCTTCTGAAACAGTAGGAACCATACAACAGTATCAGGATCAGGAAGACATTTTAGAAATGCATTCAAAGAACACTGTTGTAAATGGTGCATGAACAGGGAAATGATAAACATACTATTACCTTTGCACCTTGCTTATTATCAAGAGAAATCTGATTTACTTTGATGAAAAAAACAAAAAGATTTTACTAGTGTGAATATACACATTCTAGAACCTGGACTTTATATTATTTTAGCATCACTAAAAAAAATATTTGCATATTTATTGACAACACAATCTAGTAAATACCTAAATAAATAGCAATAAAATAATATGCAAAAGCATACCTTTCAATTATATTTGTTAAATTATATTTGTTTTAATGTACATTATGGAAACTGACAATTACTACAAGTATCTCTATGTTGGTAAATCTGAAAGGAAAAAAAATTGCTATGCTTTACACTTAGGGGTCGATTCTGATGTCGTTCAGAAGGGCTCTGAATAGGTTTCGGGTTTGAATCCGATCTGGGACCCTTGTTTCTGACCAAATTGTACACACTTCCTAACAACCAATTGCAATGCCACTTTAACCCGTTAGGGCTGTCCGAATCAGTTTCAAAAGGCATTCGGACAGGTAGCGTCTTTCGGAGACGAGTCATACAGCTCTATGGACTCAGTTTCCAAGCAAGCGAGTACGATGACCGATTCGAACAGCTGCTGGAATCTGTCTTTGGGGGCCCATAGCAGGCCCCCCTTCACCCGGGGCCTTCTGAATCAGGCCCATGGGGATACCCAAGGGACCCTCTTTTCCAACCATGCACAGTGTGGCAGGCACCATGGTGTGCCCGCCGCAAGGGGCAAGGTTTTTCCAAGCCACCCCTTCCTTCAATGGGAGCCTGTGCTCTTGTTCGGTACCCTTGCTCCCGTTAAAGTCAATGGGAGTCTGACCGAATCGTATTAGGAAGCATCCGCATACATCCAAATCACTTAGTCAGGCTCACCTGAGCTGAGTCGTCCGGCAAGCATTCTGCTTTCGAACAACATCAGAATCAACCTCTTATTCTGAGATTTGGATAAGATCTCCTGATGGGCAATGTCTGTGTTCTCGACTACGGGAGCCACCTCAGGTCCAATGACTGCTGCCATCTGCTTCTGCAATGGGGTCAGGTTTTCATGAATGTCTGTAACTCCCCCTGTTATTTCAGCCGTCAGCTTTCTTGCCAGTTCATCTTAGTCCTGCACGTGTAATCATGCCATCGTTCCTTGCATTGTACTAAAGTCCTGTGTGTTGGTGCTATTGCATTAATTTTGTCAACATTTGCACTCCACAAAAATTCCTACTAAAATAATGGTAATTTTAAGGTGACAAAGATTATTTTCTTGATTTGTCACATCAGAAATCAAAAATTAATTGTCCTCTTTGGTAAAATCAACTTTTCTCTTCCTGCTACCCTCCAAGACATACTCCCTTCAATGCAAAGAGTCTCATTTCGTGTGCCTTCATCCTGTCTCATCATGTTGAAAGTGTGGAAATGGAGTAGGAGATTGGCTTTGCTTTTTGTAGTGAAAAGCAATACAAATGCCTCTTGTGTGATGCAACTCATTTCGTGTGCCTTCATCCTGCCTCATCATGTTGAAAGTGTGGAAATGGAGTAGGAGATTGGCTTTGCTTTTTGTAGTGAAAAGCAATACAAATGCCTCTTGTGTGATGCAACTCTGCCTTGCAGCATGCAAGAGGCATTTGTGTCACACAAGGACAAGTTGCTTTATGTCTCGTTTAGCTACAGTGACTTTGCATCATGGTTGCATTGTGGTTCCAAAATGGAAGACCATATTGTAAACACAGTGCATGTATGAGGCAAATAGGTTGAATAACACTGTGCAAATTTCGTTGACTGAACACCGCGCTGCGTCAGTTTTTGTAAATCTGGGCATAAGTTGCTGAGGGGCTTAGTTACAAGCATCCTGCTTCGCCAGTGTGTCACTTTTTGTGAAACACCGATGGTGCATTTTACCGCCCCATATTTACAAGGACACAAAAAGCAACTCTGTGTGGCTCTTCCTTTCCTTGTAAAAATGACCCCTTTACAAGCAGCACTTTGGGTGAAATGGGCATTTCATAGGTGTTGCTGTGGGTATAGCCCTGCATCACCCACAGAAACTGACATTTCCAGATTCATGAGATATCGTAAACCTCGAAATGTGCTGAATGCTATGCCTCCCAGGGTAGGTGTGGGAAGGCGCAAAGATGAGAAATGTACTCATTTTGCCTTGTTTTTTTCGTCTTTCTATTCATTCTGCAGCACACTTTGAAGAAGTAAATCACCCCTTGTGATTGTTTATGTGCAGGATGGTGTCCCGTCCTGCACATAAACAATCATTGAAAAAATTCAGTTTTTCTACTTCTAAGCTTGCTGTATTAAGCAGCACACATAGAAGTATAAAAATGCCATTTCAGATTGTTTATGTGCCGGAAGGGACACCGTCCTGCATATGAACAATCATGCCCGTGACACAGGCACCCTTGCACCATGGTGTAAGGGTGCCTGCATCGGCGCATGGCAGCTAATGGTGCGCCAGCATAGGGGAGAGCAAAGGGATCCATCATATTGTTGTAGGTATGACGCATCCCTGTACTTTGGAATTAATGGTACGCCAGTGCAGGGGAGATCAAAGGGATCCATCATATCATTGTAGATATGACGCATCCCTGTACTTTGGAATTAACGGTGCACCAGCGCAGGGGAGAGCAAAGGGATCCATCATATCGTTGTAGATATGACGCATCCCTGTACTTTGGAATTAATGCAGCACAAGTCAGCCAAATGGATTGCGGAAACGCTCGGAGTTAATTCTTTGTACATAAGGCCCTGATTCCCTAAGCTTATGAGGTTTTTCAAAACTGGAATGTAAGACTAAATTAAATCTTTGTCTTGCCAATATTTCCGATAAGGAAAAAGGACACCTCAGTTAAATGAACTGTCGACCATTCATAGGTTTGAAATTCCCATTCCTGCAATGCACTTGTTTCATGCTATATTAGGTAAGTTAGGGCAGAAAATTCGTTCCGCTCACGAAATGTGCTAATTTTTAGCAATTTCTCGATCCACGAATCGCGCAACATTGCCCAAAAATCCGCAATTCGCGAGTTGGCGGATTTTTTTTCCTTGTTCACGCTACAAAAAAAAATCTTGTGTGAGCGGCATTGACAAACCTTGATTCTGCGTTCGCTGATGAGTTTTCCTCCCTGTTCGCGTGCGCTGCGAGATTTTGGTAGCTGGCCGAGCGACGCCGCGATCACGAACACGTCATTGCGACCCGAAACAGGAAATTGAGAACGCGAACACGTCATTGCGACCCGAAACAGGAAATTGCGAACGCAAACACGTCATTGCGACCCGAAACAGGAAAAAGGCATCGCAAGCAGGCTGGTTAAGTGGAAACAACATGTTCGGGACCGTTGCGACCGCATGCGCAAGTTCTCGTTCCCGAACTGGTAAAAAAATCCCACAAACTCGCAAAAAAAACTATTCGCAAGCTCGCGGAATTTGGTGGATTTTTGCGATTCGCGATTACGAATTTGCGCAAATTCGCTTATCGCAAATTAGCAAATTCCGCCCATGCTTAATATTAGGTTAGCAGTGTGTGGCTAAATGTACGCTATTTGTATTTACGTTGTGCAACTCACTGAGTTATCTCTGTGAAGTACAAAGCTTCAGTTAGCAAGTTTGACTCCATTTTATATTTCGTAATCCCTATTATACTGCTTAGGCTGTCCCTGAACTTGACCTTCTAATTCAGTATTGTTAGTCTCAGCAGAACACTGTACTTTATTATTATTTTCTTTCCTGTTGAAGGCTGCTTCTGGACTCACTAATGAATAGGCCATTCTGCCCTTGCATACCTAATCGAGTGTTTAGCTTCTGCTCCCACATAAGGAGACGCTGAGATCCAGCGCCGTAGCCTTGAATCGCAGATAACATGTACTGATCTGGCAGGTGGTAGCTCATCCTACTGTGCATCATTGTTCATGTTCGGCCCAGGCCAGTAGTTTTCCCTTGTGGGCGTAGTTGGAGGCTTCTCGGGAGGAATTATTACTCACTGTGGTCTGTTGTGGGCTCAGTCCCTTGGCAGACATCTTAGGGTGCATGTCATGATGGACTCCTCAGCAGAGTATTGCCTATAAACTAAGTGTTTGTATTCTCTACTGTCTGACCGACTCTTCATTCTTGGGAAGGCCTAGCAGGTGGTTATAAGTAACCCGGGTGGCCCCTAAGGGCCACTTCTTTCAGTTGGCACCCAAACAGGGACCCCACAAGGTGATTTGCTGCCTCGGGGTACGTCTGGATGGTCGGTCGGATTTGGGCACCCCACATGATCAAGGTTGGTTCTCGCAGCTGCCCCACCCGTATGATCGCACGACTCCTCATCTAGTGGTCACTGGCTGGGGTCCTGAGAAAGCGGAACCTTGGAGTTGAACGTTTGGTCTGAAGTGTCGGCAGTAGAGAATAATTTGACTCGACCTGAGTGCACCAGGTGAGTGATTTGATTCTTGGGAAAATGTCAGCATTCTTTTGCGACACAAGCCTGCGGGCTGTGTTTGATACGGTCAACTGACTGTCTTGGTGCTGTACTTAGACTGCCTTTCTTGAACGGCACAAGCTGAGGGGCTGTGTCTTGGTGCGGTCTTTTCACACCCTTTTTAAAAGACACAGAGTGTTTGTTTACAGTCAGCCAGGCTAATTGGTAATTTGGTCTTCTCACGAAAAGATCTGAGGATAGAGCGTGTCTTCTTGAATTTGGTGCAGTCTCCAGACTGTCGTGGGTGGTTTTTGGCCCATTTTGGGTTTGTTCTGACCACATTTTTCTTGTCATTTTTCGTTCTATTATTTTCGTTGGTGTTATACTCGTTTGTTGGGGACAGCGTATGTGTCTTATATCAAGATGCTTTGTTTAAGTAAGTTAGGAAGTTTGGGATGTCGATGTTGTTCTACTGATGCTCGATTGGAAGTGAGCCAGCCTGCGCTTCTGGAGGGTTCTCCAAATTTCCACGGTATTGGCCCTAATACGTTTAGCACGTTGTGGCATAAATATACGAGGGACAATGCTGAGTTATAATTTCCACTTACCGGTTTGTTTAATGAACAAGAATTACATTTCTTGCAGGACAAATTGTTCGCTAAAAAGAGCAGGCAGTCGATGTTTGATTCTCGAAGGGTGTGGCAGAGAGAAGCAAAGCATCACCATATGAGAGCAGTGAAAGAGGTTTGAGAGAGACAGACGCAAACTATAACACAGAAAGTAGTAGCCTATGAAAGGGAAAAGATAGGAAAGGGCATAGAATGCGCAGATAGAAAGTTTTGGTTACAGACAAATAAATGTTATGTTACTAGAGAGGAATGTGATGATTTTGTTGAAGAGCTATTGGATTCTTGCCCTCCTCCACCTTATGCCACTGTACGGATATACCCAACAGTCCCGACATCTCAGTCCTTGGCCCCTAGTCTTTCTGTTTCTAGCACTACCGCCCCTGCCCCACTCCCTTCTCCTCTACCCACGCCAGTCACAGCGGTGGGTGCTGTTACCTCTCCCGCCCTGTCTGTTGGCTCCGTATCGAATGCTACTCCCCTTTTCGCCCATACAACCCTGTCTCCCTACATGATGGTACCTCTCTTTGAATCTGCTCTTTCCCCTGTGAGCGTGGCATCCCAAGCACTGTCGAATGTCGAGGTGAAGTGGGAAGCAGCACGAGACCGCTAGAAGAAAGTGTTGGTGCATTCTGCTGTGGGTGATGAGAAAAGCAAATGTGACGAATCAGGCAGCTAGGTGGGCTCCGAACTCATTTAATAGCATGGAGGATGTTTGGAGTGTGAAGAAAGATTATGAGCCATTCATACAGCAGCATGCTCTTAAGCATATGTCGGCCACCCTAATCGGACTGTGGGAGCAGTGTTTTCAGGGTGTTGCACCACAAATCATCTATGACATACGGGCCAGGGTAAATGCTACAGGTATGGCCCCAATGAGGTTTTCAGCAATGTAACAACATTAGTGGGTTACCGAGACAGATTGCTCCAGAAGGTTCTGATGATAGGGACACAGCATTTCATGAGGGAGGTTCATCCCATTTACTACCCTGAAATACCAGTTCTGCGTGACTCCACAGACACTGTGATTAGACCACGATACGACGCTCGATTTCAGGAACAGTGGATCTATACTACTTGGAAGAGGAGTGAGGTCCTACCCTTAAAGAACCAGCTGCCAGACCCACAGAAAAACCCTACTGCATATTATAAAGAATTGACGGAGGCGGCCTCCTCCACAGTGATGACGTTAGCCGATATTGAATTGTTCTTCGGTCTGTTGGCACCGGTGGATTTATGAAGGTAGGTTCATACGCAGAATGATGCACTGAAGTTGGGTGGCACGTGGGATGAGATCATGGCTTGGGATAAGGAGCGTAAGCCCGGCGACAAGCTGAAAGCAGAGCACCTAGCTTTGTGAGGACGTATCATACTTACATGCACTCATTTATCCCGCCAAAGAGAGTGGACTGGGATAAGTTGACTGCATGTCATCAGAAGAGTGACAAAAGTGTGTTGGATTTCTTTACTAGATTTGAAGGTGTGTTCTTACATTTTAGTGGTCAGGACCTGTCATAGGAGGGTGGTGTTTATTTGTTTGTTAACAAATTTGTCACTAACTTGCTTCCCGAGATGGCAACCCGGTTGCAGGCTTCGGAAAGCACTTGGACGACCTCATCCCCATCAGTGATTTTGAGTCTGGCACACTACTACGAACATAGAGCGAATGAGGACAAGAAAAGGTTCTGAAGATGAGGATATTGATGCAGCAATTTACGAGGGGAGGTAGAAGAGGAAGAGGTACGGTTCGTCCCCACGGCTACCCCAGTCTAACAGGGGTGTTGCTTCAAGTGTGCCCCTCGGACTCAATCAATGTGCATACTGTAAGCAGGAGGGACATAGGCGGAATGAGTGTCTGGAGTTGGTGCAGAAAGGTGAGGCCCGTGAGGTTGGGGTTTTTGAAGACGTGGGCGAGGAGGAGGAGGCCGAGATGGGATGCAGTCAGAGGATACATCACACAATAAGCAGAGCTGGTACTATTTTGACGACCCCCGAAGTCGGCAGTACTACCACGATGACTATGACATGGATGAGGTGACTGGGTTTTCTCACAGCTAGGTTAGCCAAGGACAGGGTAAGGGACCACTGCCGGTGCCTATATATCAGCACAGACTCCACATAACTGCTGATTTACAGGGTACGACCAAAATATTTTTAGTTGATACAGGGGCTATGAATAGCTCTGTTTCCTGTTCACTGGTCCCGGGGGCAGCTCCCTCTGGCCAAAATAATGTTTCGATGGGTGTCTCAGGTGTGCCGGTTGTTAGTCCACTTTACAAACCCCTTGCCCTCACTATTGGCCCCTATACGGTTGACTCACCATTTTTACTGATGTCAAATAGTGGAGAGAATTTGCAGGGATTGGATTTGTTGAAAAGATTGCATGAGACAATTTTTTGGTCTCCATACGGTGTTTACATGACCATTGGACTGTAAAGTGGTCCGAGCCAAGCAATGCCATGCAAAAGAGACCCCTTCCCCGCTGAGCCTAACGATGTGCCACTACTCTGTGGGCTTCAGGAAACACGGATGTGGGGTTACTCCAGATCCCACCGGTCTCTATACAGATTAAGGACAATGCCATGCTGCCTTGAATTGCCCAATACAAGATATCCAAGGCAGGAGAAAAGACCCTATTGAAAATAATCCAGGATTGGGTAAGTCTGGTGTGGTTGAGGAGACATTGGCAAATGAGTTTAATAGCCCTATCCTCCCTATTCTCAAATGGCACCCTTGGATTCTTCTGATGCTAATCCTGATGTTTACCGCTTTGTAATAGACCTTAGAGCGGTGAACAAAATAGTGGTTCCCCATTACCCTGTGGTTCCAGATATTACAACAATGTTGACAATCATTCCCTCGTCAGCAAAATTATTTTCTGTCATTGATTTAAAGAATGCTTTCTTCAGCATCCCGATCCATACGGATAGTAGACATCTGTTTGGATTCTCAATAGCCGGCAGAAGCTTTAGATTCTGCCATACTCCACAAGGCTATACTGAAAGTCCTAGTATCTACAGTCAAGGCTTGAAAGCTCAATTGGACTCTTTGACACTTCATCCGGTAATGTGCTATTGCAGTACGCTGATGACCTCCTTGTGGCTTCAGATACTGAAGATGGTCGTAAAGATGCCACAGTTAAATTATTGTTACATTAGGCACACGATGGCCAGACTGTGTCACTTTCAAAATTTCAATATTGTGGACAGGAGGTCACTTTATTTAGGTCACCTACTGTCGAGGGAGGGGCAGAGACTAACACCTGAACGTATAGCTGCTATTGCTAATATGCCTGTTCCTAAGACCCAACGTGAGGTACGAACGTTCATTGGGATAACTTTGTATTCTCTGCACTGAATCCCTAATTACTCCTTACTAACAAAACCCCTTCTTTACCTGACCACCAAAGATGTGCATGAACCCCTTCCTAGGACACCTGCATGACAGCAGGCTTTTGAGCAATTTAAGGTTGCGCTTTGCTCTGCTTCTGTGCTTGGTACTCCTGATTACCAGAAGCCTTTTGTGCTCTACGTGCATGAGGCGGACGGTTGCTCTCTTTCTTTTGTAACACAGGGTTTTGGTGGTAAGCAGAGACCCTGCGCCTATTTCTCTACTATTCTTGATAACGTTGCCAGAGTAATTTTCTGTTAAAACATTTAAACTCTGATGAGAAAATAATGAATATGGATCGCAATCTGAACAGGAGGCATAAACTAAGTCATGAAATTGACTGGGAAATTAATATAACAAAAATTCAAGTATCTAAACTAATATCAAAACAATAAGATGGGGCACCAGGTCCCAACTGTATTCTGTTTGCCCTTTATAAGGAAGAACGGGATCAGAACATCTCACAGAAGCTTTTAAAGAAGTAGCACAGACATGGACAATACCCGAACTTGGAGAGAGTCGCTAATATACCCTATTTATAAGAAAGGAAATTGGGGCCATTGGGCAAAGGATAACCAGATACTCCTGCCTAATCAAACAGGATTTATTATAGGACTTGGAACTACTACAAACATATTAACCTTATCAGTATTAATGGATAAAACTATCTTAATGAAGCAACCATTGTATTTGTGCTTTGTCGATTTTAGGCTTTTGATTGTGTGCACCGACAACTTCTGTGGAGAAAACTGCCGGAGCAAGAAATCCCAGAGCCACTGTTAAATTAATTCTACTATTGTATACTGACACCTGGGTTAGAGTGTGGATGGGAGATGGCTTGACACTAACAAAGGAAATCTTAATGACAGCAGGACTAAAGCACATGTGTGTACTGGCCCCTTTACTTTTTAATCTGTTTTTATCTGATCTTACAAATGCACTAAAATTAAATAAATGTACACCCGCCTAAACTAGCCAACAAACAAATATCTAATTTGCTGTACGCAGATGATGTCATCCTTCTAAGCCAAACAAAAGTGGGATTACAACTGCTAATAGATTGAATATTATTTTATTTTAAAAAATGGGATATTGATAAACGAAACAAAGACTAAAGTTATGGTGATTACTAAAAATTCAAGACTAAAACATGAATTCAAATGGATTCTGGAGAAAGTCCAATTAGAACACGTAGAATCATACAAATACCTGGGAGTTTTATTTAATGATCATGGACATTTTCTCTAACAAAAAATGGACATTCAAAGGAAAGCAAATGCCCTGACAGCATCATTAGGTGATCTGACTTTCTGCCCTTCTTAAAGGTTATATCAGCAAAACTGCTGCCTACCTTAACATATGGTAGTGAGGCTCTAATTGGGAAAGACACTGTGATCATTAATAATGCGGTCCAAAAACCTTTAAAACTCTCTTTTATCTGCCTAACAACGCATCCCCAGTGCAAATAAGGCTGGAGTTTGCTCTAACTAACCAGTTATATGCAAAAAAGATAAATTTACTAAGGTATAAAATAGAATAAATAAAGACCATGAAAACCAAATGTCCGAACTATTATGGCAGGAAATAAGTGAACACAGGAAATCACAGGCCTGGAAATACTTAAATGCAGTGCTAGAAGAATTTGATGTAATGCAAATATGGTGGACTACAATAACCTCCAAATCGTTCTAAAAAGCAATCAATAAAACAACAAACCATCTATCGCTGGTAAGAGATAAAGACATACTAGCAAAAAGAAAACACACATGGCCAATAGTGAATGGGTTTCCAAAAAAGAAGGTACACGCATACTTAGAAACTCCATGGTCGTTGAAAAATAAACAAATCTTCACAAAGCAAGTTTTGGTTTATTACTGGGCCTATGTCATCTTCCACCGTGGATAAAGTCAGAAGAGGACACACAATGTAGGCTATGTAAATCAGGAGAGGAGAACATTATCCACCTTCTGTGTCTCTGCCCAGAACTGGAAATTGAAAGAAAAACCATACTTAAGAAACTTCTCAATGCCCGAGGAGTAAGGACATGTAGGCAAGCTTTGATAATATGTCTGCACTCCGATGATATACTTATGAATTCTGCTTTTGGAAAGTTTTTAGTAAATAGGAACAAAAGGAGAAGAGCACAATTGAAAACCTATAAGTACTGTATGATATATATTGAAATGTAATATGAAATGGATTTTATCAAATGTAACTCAGTGAAAACATAATGCAATTTTTATTCTTGTTTTAACTGTTTTATATTGGATTATTATATGTGTATTGCCTCATTGAAAGATTTTAATTTATCAAACAATAAAGAATAAATAATAAATAAATAATAATAATGCTAACGTTGCCAGAGCTCTCCCGAGCTGCCTGAGAGCTGCCGTGGTGGCGGCAGTTTCTATCAGACAATTGGCAGGGCTCGTCCTTGATACTGATCTCACAGTAATGGTATCCCATGCTGTGGACACGCTTTTGAACAAGACAAAAATGCAGCACCTCACTAGTGCGCGCCACACTGGATATGAGCTAACATTGCTTTCTCTGGACGGGTAGACCTGACTGATGTTCCCTTATCTGATGCTCAAGGGTAACTATATGTCGATGGCTCTTGTTTCAAACTACCAGATGGCACTACCTCCTCAGTTTACGCAATTACAATGTTACAATCAAACAATCAATCAGGAATTGTAAGCACGCTACTCACCCGTGAGGGTCTCAAGGTGCTGAGGGGTGGGGGTCCGCAGGTCTGTTTAACCAAAGAGCCAGGCCTTGAGGGTCTTCCTAAAGGTGTTCTGATTTCTGCCGGTAGGTCGTTCCAGGTCTTTGCAGCAATGTGAGAGAAGGATCTTCCGCCTGCTCGGGATCTGTGGATGTGTGGGGTTTCTGCCAGCGTGAGGTTGGAAGATCGGAGGTTTCTTTTGGGGACGTGGAAGTTGATTCTGTAGTTGAAGTATTAGGGTCTGTTGTTGTGTAGGCATTTGTAGCCGTGAGTAAGAATTTTGAAAAATGTGACTCTTTTCTCCATGGGGAGCCAGTGGAGACTTTTTAAGTGTTGACTGATGTGTTCGTGTCGGGGGATGCAGAGGACGAGTCTGGTGGCAGTATTCTGTATTATCTGGAGTTTGCGGAGTAGGAACTTGTTGATGCTGGCGTAGAGTGCAATTCCATAGTCCAGTCTGCTGACGATGAGTACGTGGGTGACTGTCTTCCTTGACTCAGGAGAGATCCACTTGAAGGACTTGCGGAGGATATTGAAGCAGCTGAAGGTGACGGCATTGACCTGTCGGTTCATGGTGAGGGATGAGTTGAGTACGATGCTGAGGTTCTTGGCGTGGTCTGAAGGTTACAACCTGTGGTTGAGACATCCCGTATCCCATATAAATCAGCCCAAGCTACAGAGCTGGTTGTCCTCCTAAGGGCTTGCGAGTTGAGTGAGGGACTGACTATTAATGTCTACATCGACAGCCAGTACGCCTTTTGGGTGGCCCATCATTTTGGGTGCCTATGGGCAGAGAGAGGGTTCTTGACTTCGTACGGACTGCGAATACAGAATGGCCCATTGATACATAGATTGCTGTCCGCATTGACACTTCCCGATAAGTTAGCAATAGTAAAATGTATCACCCATAAAGCCATCATAGATGATGTTGGGAGGGGAAATGCGTTTGCAGACTACACAGATAAGGAGACAGCTCGATCCGAGATGAAAAAGATGCAGTGGCAGGTCCCGCTAGGTGGGTTCCAGACAATCGAATGTTCGAGGACACATTGGAAAATGTCAGGGAAATTCAGGGTGAGGCAACCCTAGATGAATTGGCAATGTGGGATGAGAGAACAGGGCATCTGGATGAGGATGGATGTTGGACTGACTTGTCTGGGAAACAGATGGTTGCTCCCAAATGGATAGGTGCTCCCTGTTGTTACCATGGCCCATGGCCCAGCGCATATAAGTGCCAAAGGAATATGCAAGTTACTGGACCCAGTATGGCAGAATGATAATATCTCTAAGGTAGCCACACACCTAGTGAAGAATTGTATCATTTTTTTGAAGCGCAATCCTGGGAATGGTACTCTTATACCCGTTGGTAACTTTGCATTGCCTTCCTTCCCTTTCGAGGTTCTCCAGATGGATTTAATTGAAATGGAACTAGTGAATGACTTGAAGTATGTGCTAGTAGTTATTTGTGCATTCAGTAAATGGATTGAGGCTAACCCCACTAAAGAGAATACAGCTATGGTGACTGCGAAGGCACTCTTAAATGAGTTCCTCCCGCGCTACGGATTGCCACGCGTTATTTGGAGTGACAACTGAAGTCACTTCAATTCAAAAGTTATTGAATTGATGTGCAAGGGCTTGCATATTAAGCAGAGGTTTCATGCAGCGAACCACCCCCAGTCAGCAGGCTTGGTTAAGAAGTACAATGGTACTCTCAAGCTGAAACTAGCAAAGATTCAAGAAAGCACAGGATTGCGATGGCCAGATGCGTAACCCTTAACTTTATTATCTACCAGAGCGACAGCCCATTCTAGAACAGTGTTGTCCCAAATGAGGTGATCTCCAGATGCCCTGCTAATTTCTGGGGCGTCCTAAGACCCAAGTGCTTTTCTGAGATAGAGTACCTCCTGCTTGTAGACTGTTTATATGAGTTGTCTAAAGATCTTTGTTCTCATCACCAACAGATTCACGCCATGCTGCAGCCAGTACCAGAGGGGCCCGGCATCAAATACAGCCCGGAGATTTTGTGCTCGTCAAAAACTTTCAGCGGAGAAACTGTTTGGAGCTGAGGTGGAAGATACCCCGTCTTGTTCTTCTTGCCACCCACACAGCTGTGAAGCTTAAGGGCAGAAAACACTGGGTCTATGGACCACACGTGAAACAGATACCTCTACTGCTTCCATATGACCATTGGGTCCTCGACGGAATAGCTGATCAGGAAGGAGAGCAGGTGCCATCCTTTGTTCCCTTCTCTGATGCCCAATAGAGGGGGGTGCAGACAGATAAAAAAAGTGGTGCAGCCCTGTTCGAGGCGATCCCATCAAAATAAGGGCTGCCTCAGATAACTCTGTTTCCAATACACCGGAATCTGAGTCTCGATGCCCATTTGACCCTGAGTTTCTGCCCCTTTTTGTTGATGAGACAGTGCCTGGCATAACGAGGTACAACCTGCGGCCCCAAAAGGACTGTGCACCAGCCAAACAGTCCAGGATTTAGGGAAGGACTTGAGCTTAGGGTGCTGTTGCTGTGCCGAAGGTGCCTGTATTAGACTCGAGTAAGCTACACTGGTTCACTGCCCCGGACACTGGACAGGATAGTTGAGGGTACTTGCCCAGGAGCAAAGGTTATCTATCCTTAAAGAAGAGGATTTGTTTTTCTGTAAGGGCTGCAATCGCACAGCTCCCCCATGGGACCGCTTCATAGCACCATCGTTGATGAACAACAGACGCCTGCCAGTGAGGCTCTAGATGGACGCTGGGTGATTTGTGCCCCCCTGGTACTGTTGTTGCAATAGTGGCTCCTGCTTGTGATTTTCTTTCCTTGTGAGACATATAAGTTTCCTTTGAAGTTTTATATATCTATCCCTTAAGTCGTCCTATCCATGATGAGGAGCATCCCTGTGCATGCTTGGATAAGTACTACACCAGCCCCTACCGAACATACTTTTGGTACTTTAGCGCCTCACAAAGAAGAGCACCGGAAGTACTATAAGGACAATGTTTTTATTTAAATGTTGCACCAATTACATGCTGCTTATAATATGACAAAATGTTGGGTGTGTGGTTTGTTACCTTCTGTCTCGCATCGAAGTGAGAACTTGTTGCCTGTGCCCTTATCCTATGTTAATAGTTGTGAGGGATGGTTCACCTTACTTAGTTTGATCCGCTCATTCTCTCAAATGGACTCTTTGGAACAAAGAGGCACCAGTTCCCGTTCCTTGACAATGAATGTGTATTCCCAGCAGGTGGTCGGTTTGATTGAGTATTCTTTAATTCTTGCCTTGGGGCGGCAGATCAAGGTAGAAAGGCAAACATAACAGAGATGGATAGCGATAGGTTTTCGCAGTTCAATGTAACAGAATATTACCAATACTTCCAAGCCCGCAATGTCACAGATGATAAGCCCATACCCTGGCGATGGTAGACACACTGGCTCCTTTTTGTGTTCAAGGGGTGGGAGACAGAGGTGGGGACAGTATATGTATCACCACATCCATATTGAGAATGCCCAAAAGTCCGCTCTTGATCCCGCCACCTTATGTTTATTTTGTTGGTGGTGCTCATGTTTATATGTGGCTCCATGAGGGATGGTCCGGCCTGTGCTACCTTTCCTACCTTCTCCCCCTTGTTTATATAGCCCCTCCCAACTACAATAAAACTCATTGCCTACAGCGTAGAGATGTCCTAGCCTCCCGATTTAGGAGGATGATTAGTACAGATGATATTGGCCAGACTGGCACAACCTTGCAACAGTTTACTGATGCAATGAAAGGCATTCTACCCTTGTGGGGCCCTATGGCTAAAAGTCTCAATATTAGACGACTCACCCGGGTGGTGGAGGGGGTTATTAATATAAAGGCAGGAATACTGACCAACATTACAGTAGAGCTTCAGGCTACGAGACTCGTTGCTCTTCAAAACCTGATGGTTTTAGATGTTATTCTCGCAGATAGGGGTGGAGCTTGTCACGTCAGTTGCTGCGTGTACATTCCTGATCACGCCCCAATGTATATTCTGCCACACAGAAGCTCCACAAGCTTGCATCTGACATTCACCAAGATAACGGATCATGGTCCTTGACAGGGTGGTTCTGGGGTCTGCTGACTTTGTGGAGTTGGAAGATATTAATGGTCTTAATAGCTATCGCAGGGGTTAGCTTCCCATGTTGCCTATGTATTAATCGCCTCCCATCCTGTTGTGCCTATTGTATGAGCAAGCCCGCCCTTGCCCCTGAATTATCAGGACGTACTCATAAGGTCTCCACTATGATGATGCAGGATATCCAGGACATTATGCTCATTGACAAGGGCATTATCGAGTATTAAGTGGATTTTCATGCTAAGTGTGTTGCTTTATTTTCCCTCATGACATGAGTGCCTATCCATTTTCCTCTCTCCAATCTCAGAATTGTAAAGACCCTACCGGATAGCCGATAAAGCATTTAGCCTCTCATGCAATAAGGAGGGTCTGTTAGGTTTGAATTTCCCATTCCTGCAAGGCACTCGTTTTATGCTATATTAGGTTAGCAGTGTGTGGCTTAATGTACGCTATTTGGATTCACGTTGTGCAACCAACTTAGTAATCTCCGTAAAGTGCAAAGCTTCAGTTAGCAAGTGAGACTCCATTTTGTATTTCGTAATCCCTATTAGGCTGCTTATGCTGTGCCTGAACTAGGCCTTCTTATTCAGTAGTGCTTATCTCAGCAGAACACTGCACTTCATTATTATTTTCTCTCCTGTGCAAGGCTGCTTCTTAAGTCACTGAAGAATAGGCCATTCTGCCCTTGCATACCTTTCTGAGTGTGTAGCTTCTGCTCCCACGGTAAAAGACACTGAGATCGAGCGCCGTATCCTTGAATCGCAGATAACATCTACTCATCTGGCAGGTGGTAGCTCATTGCTTCATTGTTCATGTTCGTCCTAGGTCGGTAGTTTTCCATTGTGGGCGTGGTTGGAGGTTTCTCGGGAGGAATGATTACTCACTGTGGAATTTTGGAGGGTCTGTCCCTCAGCAGACATCTTAGGGTGCAGGTCATGATGGACTCCTCTGCAGAGTGTTGCTAATGAACTAACTGTTTGTATTCTCTACTGTCTGACCGACTCTTCATTTTTGGGCATTGCAGGTGGTTGTAAGAAACCCGGGGGGGCCCTAAGCGACACTTCCTTTACCATACCTCAGAGAAAGGTTGTGACTTCCTTTTGATCTTGTGATATTTTCAAGGAAGAGTACCACAACAATTATTCAGTCTTTAATTTAATATTAGAAAATGCTAACCAGCATTACAATTGATCATTTCCCCAGCAACAGATCTCAGTGTCTCCATTCTTAAGTGATAACATCTCATTGAAGAACACTGCACATCATCTTGAACAATTTATCGTCAGGCATTGTACACGGTTAAGGAGAATTGTATCTCCTTTCAGTGACTAATGACTTCAATTAATGCAATTACTGTGGATTTCTTGAGGAAGCTTTTCCAAAAGTCCAACGCAACAGCTCTCTACAAATCACTGATGCTTTGCAGAAGAAATACATGTTCAAAGCGCCTGCATTGCATACATTTTTTCATTGGTAAATAGCCTATCTAGGTTTGTTTCCTCATTACAAAAAACAAATAGGAGTCTGACTGACGTGCAGGGACTTTTCCTAAACAATTCTACATTTTTCCTTCCCATGTCCACCAAGTGCCACAACACTCCATTTAATAGGTTTGCACAAGTAGAGCCAGTGGAGGCTCCTTTTATAAGAGGCCCCATCGCATGGAAAATAATGAATTAGGATTAATTACAAAAAATCCAAAAGTTTAAAGGAGCACTGAAATCGGGTCAAGTGAAGGACGTATGGTCTAAATTAATCAACTCTAAATCAGATCATGAGCAAGATTCACAAAGGTCTTTGCATCAGCAAAGTCATCGCCTCCTACTTTACAAATTCTGAAACTTCAAGACACAATGAGCTTTGCAGTTTGTAATCAGAAAACTAATGGTGTTGTTTATAGTTTGGTGGTGTGCCCTCCTGATTTTGAGGTGTGTGTACTATCAGGCTTCAGGAAGAGTAGCCGCAACTGCTTCTGACTAGCACAGATATTGTATTGTATTGTAATTGCATTTATATATCACTTACTACCTCTGAAGAGGTGTTGAAGTGCTTTTTGGGTGAGTAGCACACAACTCCAGAAGTGGTGAATTAGTATAGTGAAATATGAAATTAATTTGAGTGGTGGACATGTTAGTCTGTTATTTGATTGAAAAGGAACAGTAGAGGGATAGGAGAGGGAATGGTCCAGAAAGTTCTTTCTGTATTTCTTTGGTGTTCATAGCAGTAGGAGGTGGGTTTGGATGAGTAAAGCGAAGGTGGAGGAAAGAGTTAGAGGGAAGGGTTTAGAAAGGCTTGTTTGGAAGATCTAAATAGTGAAAGAGTTATGAGATGATGCAAGGAGGGGTAGTGGAGGGAAGAGTCCAGAAAGGGTAATTTTGGGGATCATAGTAGTGATATGGGGTTGGGGATGAGTGAGAGAGTGGAGGTAGAGGATATACTGAGCGAGGTATAGGGTGATAAATAGGGTAGTGCATTGGAAAGAGTTGAAGAATGAGATTTGAGATAAGTCCGAGAGTGAGTTAGAAGATATATTGAAAGATATTGAGTGATAAATATGGGGTAGTGCATTGGATAAGCTGAATTAGAAGCAAAGTAATAAATATAAAGCTAGATCAGTACATTTAAGCTATATAAGTATAAGGAAGGTAATATATGTAGATTAAAGATATATTTAATATACTCAGACTTTCAAGTGTTGCTGTACTTTAAGTACATTTTTTGGGTAATTCAATAGTAAAGCAATTGTAGATAAATAATCATGATGAAAGATTTACTTATTTATGTAGTCACCGACAAACAAGCTAAAAATAGAATAATGTAAGTGTAAATAATATGAACATTTGTTAAGCAGAACCAACAGATATCTATGTATTTTATTTTACTATACACGCTTATACAAAGCAATACACCTATGTAGGCACACATATATAGTCAAAATAAATGCTGATATA
Organism: Lissotriton helveticus; assembly: GCF_964261635.1. Taxonomy (NCBI): domain Eukaryota; kingdom Metazoa; phylum Chordata; class Amphibia; order Caudata; family Salamandridae; genus Lissotriton; species Lissotriton helveticus. The sequence continues at coordinate 340,211,335 of NC_136063.1, read as the reverse complement.
CAGAGGCATATGCTGTATATTTATGTTTGAGAATGGTGGTTATGTGGGGAAGAGCCATCACTAGTTTTCTTCAAGATAAGGGGATTATCCATTGATCTTATGTTTGGGGGTAAAAAATTCCATAGTTTGGCTGCTTGAACAAAGAAGGATGTGTCATCTATGGTTTTATTTCCTGTATGGTGGGATTTTGAGGCGAGGTGCCAATTTACAGCGGATGTTTATTTGTTGAATGTATTTGTTGATTTTGTTCCTGATGAAAAGCGGTTATGTTCCATGTATCACTTTGTGGGTGCTACAAAGCAACTTTAATGTGGATCGTTTGGCAACCATTAACCATTGTAGGATTTTCAAGGCACGGGAGATGTGGGCTTGTGACTTTGTATATAAGAGTTGTTGGACAGTAGTTGAACAGCAGAGTTCTGAATCCATGGTAGTATTTTCATAGTTTGTTAAAGGTCATGGTAGAGGCTATTGGCGTAATCGAGTTTAAACATAACAAGAGAGATAGTAGCCTAGAGCTTGTGTGTAAATTCCAGGTGGGGGAAGGTGAATCACAGAGTTTTTATAGTAACAGAGCTTGATCTTGCTAGTTTGTCCACTTGGGTATTCATTGATAGCTTGGAGTTCATGGTAATTCCAAGGTTTCTTAGATACTTTCATACTTTAGGCAGTATTTCCAGATCATCGGGCCAGGCGTCAAGTGGGTCATAATTTTTCTAATCGCCAAATGTGAGTTTTTCTGTTTTGGGAGCATTCAATTTGAGATGGATCCATGTTATCCATTGATCCAGGGCTCTGAGACAACTGAAAATTAGTGAGTTTTCAATGTCTTTGGGGCTTCCCAATTTAAGGAGTATATGTGTGGCATCTGCATACTCATAGCATGTGATGTGAAACTGGGTGTGATGATAGAGCCTTGAGGGGCTTTTGTGAAGTACGATTTGGAAGAGAAAGGGGGGTATGAATGACATTGTTCTGGTGTGAAAGTAGGATGTGATCCAGTCTAGAACAGTCCCCTCTCTGCAGTCTTTGTATTAGAGTGTCATGGTCCACCTTGTCAAAGGCAGCTGAGAGGTCCAGGAGAAGTTGAGCAGTAACCATGTTGCACTCATCTGTGTTCTTAAGGTCATCCCAGATGGCAACGAGGGAAGATTTTGTGCATTTTCCAGAATGGAATCCTGTTTGGAAGACTGAAAGTAGGAAATTATCTTTAAAGAATTGTGACATCTGGGCAAATGCTGCTCTTTCTATCAGTTTGGCCAGGAATCGGTCTGTAGCTGTTGGGGTTAAGCGTGACCCCACAAGACAACACCCCCACTCCTCATCTGTCAGCTGCTACACTGGCTTGATCTTCAGGTGGGTTGTTGTGTGGTCAGCAGACACACCCTGGACACACTCTGGCACATAATCTCTTTGGAGGGCAGAAGGTTGCTGTGATATCAGAGGCAGTGGAAGCCCCCCTATAGATCCGTATAGATCTCTTGTTATTACCCCAGACACACTCTAGCATGTTATCTCTTTGGAGGGTTCTGCACAGACACGGGGGCGAGTAGAGAATTACTGTGAGACCAGAGCCAGGGGAAGCCCCCATAGATCCATATAGATCTCTTCTGATAATCCCAGACACACTCTGGCATGTTAACTCTTTGTAGGGCCCTGCACGGAAGATGGGGAAGAGAGTTACTGTGAGACCAGAGGCAGGTGAAGCCCCCTACAAAGTTACTGAGAAACCACAGGCAGGCTACAGCTTCCTATCGTTCCATACAGATCTTTCAAAATAATACGCACAGATTCAGACAGCTATACCAGGTAAGACTACCTTGATTTAAGCAGAGGCATGTCAGTAGTCACATTTAAGGTAACTTGTTCAACTGTTGTGTTGTAATTCTGTAGAATGCCTTGCTTGGGTGTAATTTTTTTAAGTTTGAAATGAAAATTTAAAATGTATTGACATAATATGAAATAGTGCAATAAATACAAAAATAGGGGACACAGTCTTAACTGTTTAATCTGTTAGATAATTTGAAAGAAAAGGAAATAAGGGGAAAAGGAGGAAAGGAGGAGGGAAGGGAAAAGAAATGATAAACATACAATATTACTCTTAGCATAACCACTTATGTAAATAGTAATAATTGTGAAAAAACATAATTAAGAAGCATACAAAATGAAGTAAGCAAGAATAAATAACAATAAAGAACATTTCATGGAGGTTTAGGTACTTCTTCAATACGGGGGTTATGGGTTTGTGATACATTTGCAGTAGTAATAGGTGACCACAAATGTTCTCATTTTTTAGCCAGGGATACAGGATGGACATATGCTGTATCTGATTAATCAAAGAGGACTAGCTTAAGTTGACCAAAGTGTTGCAGTACTCTAATTAGTTCTGTCACGGGCACCTTGTTGGTGTATTCATGAAGCCCTCACCCACCAACCTAGTTGGTGGCATGCTTCATCATCGGGCCCACCCAGTGACACCTAGTATGTCCCGGGTGTGCTACGACGCCTGATTACAGCGGAGCGGGTATATTGCTGAGAGTGCAGTGAGTGAGGTTGAGTGAGTTGTGATTTAAAACGGCTTGGTGGTGGTCCCAGTACCCGAGGGTAAATTAAATTTTAATAACTGGGCCGTCACCAGCGGTTAAAAGTAAGGCTACAGGACGCGTAAGGGTGGCGAGTTACTGCCCCCTGCGTCCTTCAGATGGTCGACATGTTTCAGCCAGTGCCTTAGAGTATTCTGGCTTTCCTCAGGACCGTTTTTTAAAAGGTGTGGTGAAATAAAACAGACTAAGTGTTGTGGTACAGACTATGTGATACACTCACTAAGGCGTTTTTCTATATGTGAGAGGGGGATGCCCTTCTCATGCATACCTGTACAAACAAACATTAAGGACAAGGACAAAACATTTATAGAGAGAGTCAGTAGTCAATTTAGACATATGGTCAACAATGCTTTGGTGGCCGGATCTATAGTGCAAGGTGAGAGGACTATAGTCGGCTAGGTGTGATGATACTGGTGGTGCCATCAGAGTGAAAATACGCGACTAATTAGGAGCGTGGTGTGGCTAAAACACGAAAATCACACTGTAAGGAGTTGACTTAGTGTGGCAGGGCGCAAGAAAATTGTTCTTACGCTTTGGGTTATTAGCCAAGGCTTCCTGGAGGGAAGCGGTAAGGGGATGACCTTATGGGAGAAAAAGAGATAGGCTGCAGGGGTTAGGGACCTGTAAGAAAAGAAGCGCTTACCCAGTTTGTTGTTTGGAGGCTTGTCAGGTTTGTCATACTCACAGTCTTTCTGGTCAGTGCCTGCCTTGTACCTGTTGTCCCGCCGTCGTCCTCCGGTAGAATGAGCCTGCCGACGTGTGGGCTTTTTATACTATGGTTAACAAGGTAATGATGAGCACCTGTGGGAATAGTCAGGGTGGAAAGACTACCCCTTTGTGTTGTTGCTGCTCATGTTCGTGGTTTGCACACTAGTCTCTCGTGCATGCTCAGTATGATAGTGCGATTGTTATGTTACTGCTCATGCTCATGATTTGCACACTAGTCTCTCGCACATGCTCAGTATGATAGCGTGATTCAGTGTATAGGAGGCACAGCTTTTTCTAGGCACTAAAAGGGAGCCTAAGCACATCCCACTGCAGCTTGCAATGGCAGTCAGTTGATGAATTAGACACAAACTTGGCTCCAAATGTTGCCCGCTGGGTCATAGCATTGGTGCTGCCCCCTAAGAACACACCACTGTTCATTGGTTGTACACCGGGCTGTCCACCGCATGAGCCCCCACCCACCTCACCACATACCAAACGCACTGAGAGAAGATGAGAAAGAACGAATGTCTCACAGGGCTAAAAAATAGCTTGTTCACTTTTCTAGTTTTTATGTTTTTTCAACTTCTATGGTAGGAATCATCTTTTCTAATGTAAATAATAGAGTACTGTTTGTTACAGCTTCTGTGGTGCAGGGGCCCGTGTGGTGCATTAAAGCCCAGGTTTCCCTCTCCTGAAGGTGTTTTCAGTTGGCTTTTACTTTACGCCATGCAGTGCAGAGGCCCGTGTGTTCTTGTATTTATAAGCAGTTGCAGCCAGTGCTGGGACCGCTTACCTTTGATTTGCTGGTTCCCCCTGCGAGTGAGTATGACATGGCAATCTGCCGTTTTAACTACGACAATGTGGAGCCGCAGGGAAACAGTATATGTTTCTGCACCCAATCAATCAATCAATCATGCCATTTGTATAGCGCACTACTCACCCGGGAGGGTCTCAAGGCGCTTGTGTGCTGCATAGCTAAATAGATATAAGATCCTAATTGCCAGACCGATTGGCATTGCCAATGCTTGATATTGTTATGATTGTCATGTGAACACGTGAAATGAAACAGTTACTCTAAATACTCTTCAACTGGGAAGGGTCACATCTGATTGAAAACACACTTATTCGCTGCTTAATGAGGAGAGGCAATCTTAGTGTTATGTTATGTGCTCGGAGTGTGTAGTCATTCTGCTGCTATAAAGTGTTGACATCTGTCGCTCTGGTATCATAATAATCCTGGGTATGCAGAATAGTTTGGTCCTGTAACTTCACTAGGAGAATGACTGAGGGGCTGGAGGTATGAGTGCCTCAGGTGCACAGGAGTGCAATTGATTGAAGGTCAGGAGGTGAGTATAAATGAGGGGCTGGGGAATATGAGCGAGGGGAAGGAGGTGAGTGTGACCCAGGGAAAAAGGGTGCGAGTGATTGAGAGACAGGATAGGAGAGTGAGGGAGATGTTCATGACTGAGGGGCCGGACGTGCGAGAGACCAAGTGGCAGGAGGTACGAATGACTGATGAGCAGAGGGTAAGAGTGACCAAGGAGCCGCAGGTATGATTGACCGTGGGAGGAGGTGTGGCTGTGTTAAAAGTGCTTGAGGGGCAGGAGGTGAGTGAGCGTGAGTGGGTCAGGGGGTGAGGTTTGAATGACCCCAGGTGAATGGAACTGCAGCCAGTCAGCTCACCTTTTTCACACATGTTAGAGAGCAAGGGGAAGTGGGAAGCACTAAAGAGATCTTTGGGAGTGGAATCCAAATAAACTCAACTCGGGCTCACTGTGTAGGTATTATCCAACTTGGCCCCATAACTGGCAAGTTTCTTTAAAAGCTAGGTTCTCACAGTGCTTAATTTGAGCCTGTGGTTTCCGGTGCTTGGCACTGGCATGCGTTTCTCAACAGCAGTGTTTGTGACAGTTTGCCACAAGGTGGCGCTGTCTCCCCACTTTAGAGATGACCCCAACAACAGTTATTTATTAATTCATTATGCATTCCAAACCATTCTTATAGCTTTGATGGACTAAAATAGTACAATTTGCCACACTTTTAGGGTTGTGATGGTTAGCAGTTCCGAGGGTACTGTTATTGGTAGCATGGCAGGGCCAATGTGTGGTGCAAATTGCAGAGGCCTCCTGACGAGAGCCCTGAAACTATTTTTTATTTTAACAAATTAAGCACAGCATAAACCTTTCTGTACACCCTACCAAGGGAAACAGCCAGCAAAGCCTTAATATACAGTGAAGGAGCAAGCAATTGTTTTCCTTGCTGATATATTGAAAACACGAAATATCCGGTGTTTACCCAGTAAGTTTTGTGAATTTGCTAATGAAAACAAAAAACGTCACTAACAGTCCCCGCACATGTGCTTGGTTAGAGTGCTTTGCTGTATGGCTGACATTAAAATGTGGGTCCCCTCCCCTGCAATAAAAAAGTCCCAGTAGCTGGCAGTGGATCTGGGATGGCACCACTGGATGAGAAGAGAGAGCGGCTTTCTGAGGTAATATTAAACGTCCGACCCTCTTTCCGGACAGGTTGAGTTTTAAGGAAACGCCTAAGCCAAAAAGGGTAACGATGGAGACGGTGAAATAAAAGATACTTCGAGTGATAGATGAGAATGTTTGTACACAATCTGTGTACTAGAAGAAATTGGAAAGCTGATAAAATGAGATCGTTGCAAGCGCATCAAGTATTTATCAGCCTCCCTCACTGCTTCAAGGTAAAACAGGAAAGAAAAGTCCACAACAGCGATATGCGATTGGATAATATCAACAGGTGACAGGCAGCAAATCCAGCCAATGCCTGACGGAGGCTCAGCCATGAGAAGCAAATTGCTGAAGGCAGATGACTTAAACTTCTTTCTGTATGCTGCACATCTATCATACATGATGTATGTATGTGTGTGTTGTGTGCATTGTGTGTATTTTGTCATTTTGCAGCAGTGCAAATGATCTATTGTATTATGGGGATGTCAAAAGTGACGTATTTGAGGTCACCTTTATCTGCCTATATGAAGTCAGATTCACTCATTCGGCGGGCTGGTTTTCAGACATTTGCCGGGGCTGCCTTCCGTTCCCAGCCCGGCCCTGAATACGCTCTGCTTTCCACTAGGAATGTTTCACATATCCTCTGCCATTTCAGATCAATATTCACGGCCATGTGGCAATTCTTATTGAATATTAATAACGCGAGAGTGGACTAGCCAGGAGGAGGTACGTCAACACAATTTGACTAAGACTGGTTTGAAGGACCTTGACCTTGAAGATTCTGAGAAGACTGACCTGAGAATTTCAAGAAAAAAGAAGCTTGTATTTTAAGAATCTTTGCAGTAACAGCCATGTACACAGCCGAGCAAGTTTTATATGTTGTTGTTCATGTAATAGGACTCCTAGGATGTAATAGGATTACACTCTGCGAACCACAAGTTAGTGCATTTACAATAGATGTTTTTAATTAAATAATATATTTAAATTAATGCAATAACAATTGAATTCATGTATGAGTGTGAGTGTGCGTTATATGCATGTAATAGATATTTATATCGTAATGTATGAATATTTTTTTCCGGAAACACATTATTGGACCAGAAGCTGCATCACAGATACGCCAGACTGTCCCACTCTGCACAAGTGTGTGCACCAGGCCCCGACTAAGACAGTGCACTATTTAGCAGCAAATGTGCTGCTCCCAGTGGAGGTGCGTACCCTCGCCAGTTCTGGGAACAGCAGTTTAGTGAAAGAAGGACTGGCTGTTTGAAGGCACGAGCACTATTTCACTGGAGGCCGCGGCCCACGCTCCGTTACAAAGGGACCAGGAATTCTCCTGCAGATGGGGCAGTGGGTGCTCCAGCCTGCCAGGGGGATGCTTGGAAGTCATTTGGGACCACCATTGCTTCACCCCAGAGGACTCCCAGGGAGTGCACTGACTGTACGCCTCTTCTCTATAGCGCATAGTACTGGAGCTCTTGATGACGTTTTTGCCTCTACAACACAGTCTAAAATGCGGCTTGGGCACAAGGACCAAAGATTCCCTCATTTACATGGCGCTTTACCACAGGCAGATCAGGACATGCTCCTTGGGATCATGCTGGTGCACATTTAGTTCTTCTGCTATTCATCTTACAGACGAGGCTTCTTTAATTCCATAGTACGTAGGGGTACAAGAGGTGGACACATATATTGGGGGGGCCCATGATGTGTTTTTCTAATACTGTCCCAATAGTACTAAGAAGAATGTTTCCATACATTTATTTCTGAATCTAAAACGTGAAAATTAATGTTGTTATCTTGATATGACAAACATAACTTGATAAATCTCTGTTTACCCCATTGCAGATTTATTGTTACAATCACTTTATAGGGAAGATCAATTTTTCACAACCTCCCTAATACTGTTTTATTACACAACACATATTTAACCCCTCATGTTCTAGCTGACTAATGATATCCAAGAGTAAACCAGAGGTCAGCCAAGACTTCTCTTGGTTTGCTCCTGTAATTCAAAATTAATTCAGAAATACAACAATAATATGTTACTGTCAGAAATTGAGTTTCTGTTTGACAAAGGTATGCACCCTGTCCAAGCCGTAGCCATAATCCTAGTCAGGGTAGCTAGATACACACTGAAAGATTACCTGTGCTCACCCTCTGGTAGATTGGCACAGAGCAGTCATGCTTATCTAAAGAGGCAGGGGCAGATTTACAAGTCCCTTGCGCCACCCGTACGTCACTTTTCCCATGTTAAAAATGATGCAAAAGTAGCTGGCGCAAGGGGCTCGTAAAAACGACCCGCATTGTGTAACGCACTTGTGTTATACACACACACACAGTAACAGAATGACTGCACCACGGAAAGACTCCACACAGGTGAATAAAAATGTATTATTATATTATAAACAAACAATACCAAAATGACAAAAATCCAATGTATAGAAGTGGAGATATTGAATTTTAAAAGAATAAAATATAATAAAGCGCTTAAAAAGCAAGTAGCTCTAAGAGATTACTTTATATCATGCTGGACCGTTGCCAAGTCAAAGTTCAAGTCGACCTTGTGGAAGTTCTAGCCGGGTACAGGACCCAAGCAGGCCTGGCGAGATGACCGACGGGAGAGGAGCTCACTGGGAGAGCTCCGCTAGCTGTGGGATCTATTAGCCAAATATCCCTGCTTTTAGTTCCATCAGACACCCCATTTTGGAATCAAACTATTGAAATTCATATCAAGAGTAATAGGAGCATTTTACGGAATTACCGAAGCTTAACTTGGCAGACTGCGGAATCCTGGGCTCATAGGACATCCCCTCCTAACGAGATGACGAGACAACGGTTGTCCAGGGACTAGGATGTCGCGACGGACATGGACAGTCTCCTCAGGATTGCAATTGCGGGGCTCGGCTGGCAGAGGGTGATCCTCCATCGTATGCTAGCACCCCCGCTTTGCCTTATGCTGAACTGGAGCGCTCCTGAGTGCGGGGTGCCTCCCCCCTCACCGACGACGGGCCAAGGACATCTACTGAACATCCTCGTGATTGTGGGTCTAACGAGCTGCCTGCAGACTGCGGGCTCTGGAGCTTCCTGTCGGAGCTGCCCTGGGAGCACTCAGGCGGTAGATACGCAGGCTGGAGGGAGCGGAGAAGTTTTCAACTGTGCAGTGATCTTCACGGAGCTGCGGGAGGCTTGCAGGCACCAGAACAGATCACCCGGAGCCAGAAGAGACATTTTCCGGCTTGAAGAAGGAGCACAGCAAGCAAGATTATGGCCACGGACTTCCTTCTCACCTTGCTGTGTTAAGGTAACGGTCTGGCACCCGTCCCTCCCCTACTCCTACTCCCGCCCTGGTTCTCTGCAGCGCGACGGTGCATGTAGGGTGACCCTTCTCTCTCCCTGCGAAACAGCCTCTGGTCCTCCTCTGGGCATCGGAGGTGGATGTCAGATCCGGATCAGGGTGGGGGCTGAGGACAGTGGACCTCCTGTGGGACGGGACACGTATCCAGAGGGTTGTGACTCTGGGGATTCCTCCCTGGGCTTGGGCAGCAAGAGAGGAAAATATCACAATTTTCCTCATTAGATATTAAAATGGCCGCAACTGGTTTAATGTAGGTAAAGGAATAACTTCCATAAGACACTATTCTACTGAAATAGAAAGAAGACTTCTGTGCCTCCTCCACAGAGCACTCAGAATGGCCACAGCAAATTACCATAGAAAAAGGACTACCACTCTGAGAATGTTCACCTGAAATAGAAAAATGACTATATCACTAGCTCTACACTAGTCAGTTAACTATATACCCAGCTTGGTCTGTATTACCTTTATCACAACCCTATTACCCTCTATGCACTCAAAATGGCCACAGCAAATTAACATAGAAAAAAATAAAAACCCACCTTGCTTAGACTTCTTTCTATAGGTCTATCCTCAGCTAATCTTGTGCCATCCACACTATGGAGCGTACCGGTAAATGCACCTATTCCGTCACTTATCCCCCTAACCTCTCTAAAAAAGCAGCCAAAGGCTTCAAACACAACTTTTTAAAATTGCATCCGGAAACCCCTATCTCTGACCCTTACTTCTCAATGGACAAAGGGCTCATTAAGAACGACATCATATTCCATACTAAAAGAAGAGCTCAATGGAGAAAAGCCTTTCTCACTCTCTTTAAGGTCTCTAACTTGAAGAAAACAGTGCACGGTTTCGCCTTATCTATCCTCCCCTCCCTATTCTTCAATGCAGCTGCCACCGTCAATATCTTTCATAATGGTATCATCCTAATCCAATCCATCAACCTCAAGTTGATCGATCACATTTTTCCGCTCATTAAGGAGAGAGAAACTCTACACACTCCTCCTCCCCATACATTCACTCTGATATCTTCAACTCCCAGCCGGCTCCCGAAGTAAGTCAGAATTCCCAGCTGACCCCATCCACCCGACATTATCTCTAGACCTCAAACACAACCCATCCAACACCACATTCCACCTTACAACCACCTCACGCCGTAACATCACCAATTCACTCACCATCCCTCCTCACCCTGCACTTTCTCCCCCTCCCTCCCCCCTCCCCTTTACTCCCAGCACCTCCCTTCAGCTTAAGAGCCCCACCTATACCACCTCGGATCCCAGCATTGACCCCCCCAAACCACTCACCCTGCTCGTCATAGCTTCCCCTCCCCCTCTCCTTTACTCACAGCTCCTCCCATTGGCCCATCTGCCCCACTCATAATCCCGCTGCTCTTGACACAGCCATATCTAAAGAAACTACTACAACGTCTACTCCCTCTGTCCACCCTTCCAATAACGAAACTATAACGCCTGACACAAAACTTGACCTGATATTATCAGCCCTTCAACAAGTCAAATCGGACATCCGAACCCTTCACAACCTTATTTTACAACAAACCAAGTCCACTTGCATTAAACAGGAATACAGTCCCTCCCCACACCCCAAGATCTATAGTCTTCCAGCAAACTCCCAAACGCATGGGTCTTCACGTTGGAGCACAGTTCCACACCCGAATGCCGTATCCCGCCCTATCAGGGGTTTAAACCTTCTATCTGACTAAGATCTAGGGGCCCTCCTCCGCTCTTATGAGCTACCCCACCTTCCTCATAGCACAGCACTTCCAGTTAGCCCCCAGTCAGACTCCCGAATACAATCTATTCCGATCAACACACATAGAGCCACCAGACTCAATTCCAGAGGCATTGTAGAAAAGAACCTCACTAGAATCCCCATCACAGCCAAACCCACCTCAGTATTCACCCACCCAAGTCTACCCTGTATCCTCCTTAATTGCAGGTCCGCCCCTAGACTTGCAGCCGATATAGCTGACCTATTTATCACGAATGAACCAGACATTTTGATCCTGACAGAAACTTTTCCCATCATGGACATTTTGCTACCCCCTAACTATGACATCACTAGACTAGACAGAACCGATAGGCCAGGCAGTGGGATAGCCTGCATACACCAGATCTGCCTAACAGTGACCAACTCCAATGCCCCAGCTTTATCATCTTGCAAATACCTCTGCTTAAACATCAACAACAACAACAAATAAATATGCTCCTTACACACCTTCTACCATCCCCCGGGAGATACCCTCCCTTTCCTAGAACACTTAATGGACATTCTAGCATCAAATGACAACCAACATATTAAGCAAATTTTCTTGGGGGACTTCAACCTTCACTGGGACGACCAGAACGACACAGGGGTAAACAGCCTCAAAGCCTTCCTCACGGACCTCAATCTCAACCAAATATGTAACAGCCTTACACATGGCAAGGGTGCAACTCTCGACCTAATAATCTTCAAAGCAGACTCCACACAGCTAGACTCGATACTCCCATGCGACTGGTCTGACCATCATCTCATTACATTCCAAGTCCTGGAAACCATCAAACGACTCCCCACACAACCCCTTAGAACTAAGATCTGGAAGAGAAACCTGAAAAACATAGTGTCTGACGTTACAGCCTCAGCTAACTCAAACCCTCTATGTCCCCCTGAATACCTGACCAATGTACAGGGACTGACAAATCACTACTTTTACACCATGAACAACCTGCTAGACAAAATGGCCCAGTTGCAACTGAAAAGAACCTCCTCTAAAGACTCAAAACAATGGTATGATGGGAGGCTAAATGATTACAGATGCTCTCTTAGAGTAATTGAATGACGCTGGAGAGCTACACCCTCAGCTGTCCTCCTCAAACTGCTAAGAACATACAGAAACGCTTATTTTAGAAAGATCAGAAAATCTAAAACTGATTTCTTCAGGTCTCAACTGGACCTAGCCAAGAACCGCTCCAAAAAGCTATACGATCTTTTCAAAGCCCAAACTAAGAGCCTGCCTAATGTTCTCAACACCAGCCAACTCTCTCTACCCATCTGTGATGAATGTGCTTCCTTCTTTGCCTATAAGACAGAATCGATAAAATCAGATCTACTCAAGGACCTAATATCTATCTCAGACTTGAAAAAGAGCTCATCACTGTCCCTGGCCGGTGCCCTAGCTAATGACCTCCCTTTATTTAATCTAAAAAATAATGCAACTTGGTCCCACTTCAACACTTACAGTAAAGACACCATATTAAAGATGCTAAACGCACTGAAAACCTCCAATCACCTCACAGACGCGCTCCCTGCGAACTACCTAAAAGACTTTATTCCTCCCTTACTACCCCTCTGGACCAAGATCATTAACACATCCCTCCTTCAAGGATCCATTCCAGACATCCTGTAAAGTGGGCAGATCTCGCCTATCCTAAAGAAAACCACTGTGGACCTCTCGGACCCTAATAGCTATCGACCGATCTCTAACATCCCTATGTTAGACAAACTCCTGGAAAAATGCGTTAACATGCAGCTGAACAGCCACATTGTTCGATTCAACTTGCAGGCTTCAGAGCAGGTCACAACACCAAATCAGCCATGACACAGGTATTAGACGACGCCCTAATAATCCTTGACCAAAATTAAGCCTAACTACTAATCCTACTCGACCTGTCATAAGCTGTTGACACTGTCAAACAGGACAACCTGCTTGATCTCTTGAAACACAGAATGGGAATGTCTGGAAATGTTTTTAACTGGTTTGCCTCTTTCCTCCAAAATAGATCCGAAAGATTCAAGGTCAACCATTCCCTGTCCAACCCCATGCCAGTCACATTAGGAGTTCCACAAGGCTCCTCCCTCTCACCCACCCTGTTCAACCTTTTCATGGAACATCTTACTGATCTTCTCAGCCTCACCAAGATACACTTCCACATGTATGCTGACGACACCCAAATATACATCAAGATCCCCTCACTGGGGGAACATCAAATCGCTCAACACCACCTTACAAAAATCCCAAATTAAGCTGGCCGAAAACCATTTGAAACTTAACTCCCTCAAAATGGAATTCCTTTTATTCGCTCCCTCTAACAAAACTCACACTATCCTCGATTGGATGAAACACCTAACAGCTCTCAAAGGTCAACCGCTCATTGTCGACTCAGCAAAATCTCTAGGGGTAATGCTGGACAGTAACCTTAACGTTGCAGAAACACATTAGTGCCTCAACAAAAGGTGCTAACTTCCACCTAAAGACCCTGCGAAAACTGAAACCCTTATTGCCCGCCTACGATTTCAAAGAAGCAGTGCAAGCTCTAGTAATCCCCTGTGTGGAATATGGAGCAGTACCCTTATGCGGCCTCCCAAGTTCATTGACAGCCCTGCTAAGAGCCACAATCAACTCAGCTGCGAGACTCATCACAGGCTCTAAGAGAAACAATCACATATCCCCAATCAATCAATCAATCAATCAAGACATTTATAGAGCGCACTACTCACCCGTAGGGTCTCAAGGCGCTAGGAGGGGGGGGGTGCCGTTACTGCTCGAACAGCCAGGTCTTGAGCTTCTTCCTGAAGGCGAGGTGGTCTTGGGTCAGGCACAGGTCGGTCGGGAGGGAGTTCCAGGTCTTGGCGGCCAGGTAGGAGAAGGACCTTCCTCCTGTTGTCGCTCTTCGGATGCGGGGGACGACGGCGAGGGCGTGGCTGGTTGATCTGAGGTGGCGCTTGGGAGCGTAGAAGTTGATTCGGTTGTTGAGGTAGCTCGGGCCTTGGTCGTGTAGGGCTTTGTGTGCGTGGGTGAGGAGACGGAAGGTGATTCTTTTGTTGACGGGGAGCCAGTGCAGGTCTCTCAGATGTCCGGAGATGTGGCTGTTTCGTGGGATGTCGAGGATGAGTCTGGCTGAGGCGTTCTGGATCCGAAGGAGTCTCTTCTGGAGCTTGGCGGTGGTTCCGGCGTAGAGGGCGTTGCCGTAGTCCGGTCGGCTAGTGACGAGGGCCTGGGTGACAGTCTTCCTGGTCTCGGTGGGGATCCACCAGAAGATCTTCCGTAGCATGCGTAGGATGTTGAAGCATGACGAGGAGACGGCGTTGACTTGTCTGGTCATGGAGAGGGAGGAGTCCAGGATGAAGCCCAGGTTGCGTGCGTGGTCCGTCGGTTTGGGTGCGGTGCCCAGGGCGGGGGGCCACCAGGAGTCGTCCCAGGCGGAGGGCGAGGAGCCCAGGATGAGGACCTCCGTCTTGTCTGAGTTCAGTTTCAGGCGGCTGGTCGTCATCCACTCGGCTACATCTCTCATCCCTTCGTGCAGGTTGGCTCTGGCGGCGGCGGGGTCGTTGGTCAGGGAGAGGATCAGCTGGGTGTCATCGGCGTAGGAGATTATGTTGAGGTTGTGTTGGCGTGCGATGGCCGCGAGGGGGCTCATGTAGACGTTGAAGAGGGTGGGACTCAACGAGGATCCTTGAGGGACGCCGCAGATGACTTCGGTGGCCTCTGACTTGTACGGTGGTAGGCGGACTCTCTGTGTTCTTCCGTCGAGGAAGGAGGTGATCCATTCCAGTGCCTTCTCCTGGATTCCGATGTTGCCGAGGCGCTGCACTAGGGTGCGGTGGCAGACAGTGTCGAAAGCCGCGGACAGGTCCAGGAGGATGAGGGCCGCTGTTTCTCCGTTGTCCATCAGGGTTCGGATGTCATCGGTGGCCGCGATGAGGGCGGTCTCGGTGCTGTGGTTGGCTCGGAAGCCAGACTGTGAGGGGTCGAGGGATCCATTCGTCTCGAGGAAGGCGGCCAGCTGTTTGTTGACGGTCTTTTCGATGACTTTGGCCGGGAACGGGAGGAGCGAGATGGGACGGTAATTCTTGAGTTCGGTGGGGTCCGCTGTAGGTTTCTTGAGAAGAGCGCTGAGTTCTGCGTGCTTCCAGCTCTCCGGGAAGGTGGCGGTGTCGAAGGAGGTGTTGATAATGTCCCGCAGGTGGGGTGCGATGACAGCGTCGGCCTTGTTGAAGATGTGGTGAGGGCAGGGGTCAGTCGGAGATCCGGAGTGGACGGAGTTCATTGTGCGGATGGTGTCTTCGGTGCTGATCGGAGTCCAGGCGCGGAGGGTGGTGGTGGGTGGAGTTGCTGCGGTTGTGGCGTGCGTTGGTTGGGTGCTGAAGCTGTTGTGTATGTCCGCGATCTTGTTGTGGAAGTAGGACGCGAGGGAGTTGCAGAGGTCTTGCGACGGGGTGATGTCGTTGTTTCCGGCGTTGGGGTTGGAGAGCTCTTTCACGATGTTGAAGAGTTCCTTGCAGTTGTGTGCGTTGTTGTCCAGCCGGTCCTTGTATGTGTTTTTCTTGGTGGCGCGGATCAGTTGGTGGTGTTTCCGGGAGGCGAGCTTGAGGGTGGTCATGTTGTCCGTTGTTGGTTCCCTTCTCCATACTTTCTCGAGGGCTCGGCAGTTCTTCTTGGAGCTCTTGAGTTCGTCGGTGAACCATGGGGTTTTTCTGCTGCCGGGTCTGCTGGGCGGGGTCCTCAGAGGGGCGAGTTCGTCCGCGCAGTTGCTGATCCACTTCGTGAGGTTGTCGGCGGCCTGGCTAGGGTTCGCTGTGCCGGCCGGAGGGTGCTGGCTCAGGGAGGCGGTGAGCTGGTTGGCTGTGATCTTGTTCCAGCTTCTTCGGGCAACCTGTTGCTGGTGGTGGTGGATCGTCGTTCTTTTGAAGGTGAAGTGGACGTAGCTGTGGTCCGTCCAGTGGAGTCCTGTTGCGTGGCTGAAGGCGATGTCTTTGCTGGATGAGAAGACGGCGTCGAGTGTGTGTCCGGCGAGGTGGGTGGGGGTGGACACCAGCTGCTTGAGTCCGAGGTTGGCGAGGTTGTCGAGCAGGGTGATGGTGTTGCGGTCGCTGTTGTTCTCCAGGTGGAAGTTGAGGTCCCCCAGGAGGATGTAGTCGGCGGAGGGGAGGGCATGCGGGCTGATGAAGTCGGCGATGTCCTCGCTGAATCGTGTGCGTGGTCCCGGGGGTCGGTAGATCAGGGTGCCTCTGAGGGTGGTCTTCGGGTCGGTGTGGATCTGGAAGTGCAGGTGTTCGGCGGTGGTTAGGGTGTCGTCGGTGTTGGTCGTGATGCGGATGGTGTCTCTGTGGATGATGGCGATGCCTCCTCCCGTCTGGTTGGCGGTGCGGTCCCTCCGGGTGATCTTGTAGCCCTCTGGGATGGCGATGGCGATGTCGGGCGCTGAGGAGGCGTTCATCCAGGTCTCCGTGAGGAAGGCGATGTCAGGGGCTGTGGTGTCGAGGAGGTTCCAGAGTTCGATGGCGTGTCTGTGGACGGAGCGGGTGTTGAGCAGGATGCACTTGAGGAGGTTGCTGCTGGTGTTAGGCTTGGCGGGTGTTGGTGCGGGGTTGGTCCGGATGCAGGTGAACTGACCTGAGAGCCCTCAACTGGCTACCTTTTGAAGCCAGAATTCATCTAAGAATCACTTGTATGACTCAGAAGGCCCTCTACCACAATGCCCTACATTACCTAGCTCAGAAACTGGTGCTCTCTGCGGGCAGCAGAGCCTCCAGGAGTGCCAAGACTCTTCTCCTACAATCTCAACGATTTGCCAAGAAAAAACGTATAACCGGTCCTTTTCTGGCATGCCTCCGAGGATATGGAACGCTTTGCCCAGTGAAACAAGAATTAACCCTTCCACTGCCTCCTTCAAAAGAGAAGTGAAAGCTATCCTCATGGCTAAATTCACGTGAACTCTATGTCTATTCACTGTATTTTATTATTTGTTGTGTTCTTTCGCTCCTATTTGTCCTTATGGTTTTTTTTGTGCTAACTGAGTACTTTTTTCTCTCGATTAAGAACTATGTATAACTTAGTCACATAGAATATTGTATACTATATGGTGCCTTCTACTCATGACTTGGAAAGCACTCTGATACTCGCAAAAGTCTTGTCCAGGTTATATAAAACCTTCAAAATAAAAAATAAATAAAATAAATTCCAAACAGTGAAATGTGTCAATCTTCTTCACGCAATGAAGGCGATGCGTCAGTTCCGAAGATGGATGTCAGAGTCAAGAGACATCAAGCAATGCACCAGATTCTGCCTCGTGATGGAGGGGATGCATTTATCTCAGCAAGCTGCAGTGACGGTGATCCACTGTCCCGTGTGTCGATCTCTGGAGGCAAAGTACTGGTTCCAATGTGATGAGATGATTTTACTCCTGCTACTGGATTGATGCGCCGGTACTGTTACACACAGGCAGGAGAGACTTTGATATCCCTGAGGCTCAAGCAATAGGGGGCAAGCCAACAAGCCCTTGGAGATCACTTAGAGGGAAGGCAAACTCCACTTCTCTGTCAACATAGTTAGAGAGCAGCAGGCAGCAGGGCAACAAACAGAAAAGCAGACCTTAGAGATCAGCAGTCCAGTTCAGTCCTTTAAGCAGCACAGCAGTCCGTCTGACAGAGGTTCATTACAATATTCAGAAGTGTCTGATTTGATGGGGTCAGAGACACAACACTTATACCCAAGAGTGTCTTTGTTGTGGGGGGTGACTTCAAAGCAGCTCACTGAAGAGCACTGTTTCCCTTTCAGTCCAGTCCTGTTTGCCAGACTATTTATGGGGGTAAATTAGCCCTTTGTGTGGGTACAGGACACTACCTATTCAAATGAAGTGGTTAGCCCCTCCCATCCTGCCCAGGCAAGGCAATCGGAATGCAGATGTATATAGATGGGTACTCAGACACACCTATCTATCCTGTATTGTGGCTGTCTAGAGGGAATGCAGAAACCGTAGCTGTCACCCACCCCAGACGTGTATTGGAGACTGGCTGTCAGACACACAGAATAGTAGTGCAGAGAAATACCCACTTTCTAAAAGATAAATTTCTAAAATAGTAATGTTAAATCCAAATTCACCAGTAAGAAGGATTTATCAATTCCATTCGAACCATATAAAACATTGAAAAGCTACTACACTATCTTCAGGATTGACAACTTAAAAGTGTATTAAGGATTTCCTAATACTAGCCTATGAGAAGAGTAGGCCTCACAGTATTGAAATACTAAATAGGCTGTCTGTCACTACCCGGACATGCAAAACATAAATGTACATGTCCTATCTTTTAATTACATGGCATCCTGCCCCTAGGGCTACCTAGGACCTACCTTAGGGGGAGACATGTAATAAAACGGATGTTTAAGTCTTGGCAAGTAGTTTTAAATGCCAAGTCAAAGTGACAGTACACTGCACACAAAGGCACTGCAGTGGCAGGCTTGTGGCAGGTTTGACAGACTAATTCTGTGGGTGGCACAATCAGTTCTGCAGGACACTAGTAGAATTTAATTTACGGGTCTTAGGTATATGGTATACAAGTACATTAAATAGGTCAGTCAGGTATACACAAGTAAATTAAATAGGTCAGTCAGGTATACGCAAATTACACATATGTTTAGAAGCAAATGCACTTCAGCACTGATTAGCAGTAGTAAAGTGCTCAGAGTTCTAAGGCCAACAAAAAGATTCAGCAAAATGTGGAGGCAAAAAGGAAAATGATTGGGGAAGACCTCCCTAAGGCTGACCACAGCAAAATCTTTGCTAATAATTTGTGTGAGGTGAAGTCTCAAGTGGTTTCTTATGCTCTTCAACTCCCTCAATAAAGGTAATCAATTCTAATTTGCACTCGGCAGTTCTGCTCATATGGACTATGCTATGCAAATGTAAGCATACGTTAAATATGTTTATCTTTAACCATGAGGATAGGACTGATTCACAAGGATTTAACTATCATTAGCTGTGGCTTATATTTGTAGTATTCTTGCCTTGCTTCTAAATACCAAGGCACTCATGGCTTACTACAGGCTTAGTCCTGAAATGCTGGAGTAAGACAATAGTACTATAACTGTAAGTCACTAAAATAAAAGTAAAAATAAATATACATATATATATAAATTCACTGAAAAAACCATAGGTTTCAGGTCTTATATAGTTATGAATTAGCATTTAAAAAAACCTTTGAAATTCACTGAAAAAACCATAGGTTTCAGGAGTTATATAGTTAGGAATTAGTTTTTAAAAAACCTTTGAAATTCACTCAAAAAACTATAAGTTTTAGTGGTGTTATAGTTAGCTGGACATTTTACTCATACAAAACCAATGAAATTGCTCCTATATAGTTAGTTGTACTAACTATATTTCGCGCACCCGCAATCCACTGCTGATGATGTCACATATTAGATCATTCATGACATGGTCAGTGACATCACTGATGACATCTCAAATGACATCTCAAATGACATCACTGATGACATCATCCAGTGAATGTGGTTTGCTTCGTTATTTAAATATGCATTATATATATAGCAATTTACATTGAAGAATGAGTGGATATATATAAATAAATATTTGGATGGAGGAGTTAGTAGCAGTGTAATTGACTGTTTACTTGACCAATTTATAATGTCTCACTAAATATAGTGGATAGTGACTAAACTGTGTGAATATCTGTATCACTTTGTCAGTTGTTGTGTTAACTGATTCTACAATTGGTTACTAGCTATGTGAAAGTCTATATTAGTTATTGATTAGTTAACTGAGTATTTGTATGGGAGTGTGAAAGTGTGTGTGGTTCGGTGGGGGGTGTGTGACTGTCCAAAGATGTGTGAATAGTTGATTCAGTAGATATATGAAGTTAAAACTACATGTTCTAACAGTTTGGGTGAGGGAATCTCTTTATGGGTGTTGTGATGAGCAAATATATTTCTCAAAGGTACAGGTCCAACAAACTAGAAAAATAAAAGGCAGTGTATGTGTCAGTTGTTGTATATAAATAAGTATACATAAGACGCAATGATTGTGTGAGTGACTGTATGGATAACTGTATACTTGTAATAATGACTTTATAATTCACTAAGTATGACTTACTATCTAAATGAATAGAAGAAGTGGTGTTTGTATAAGTGTTTTGCTAAGTAAATATGTAAGTATGATCCATTGTTTGCATAAGTGAGTAGGATGACTTCATATGTGAATAGGATGTGTGCTGTTGTTTAATGTCGATACAGATGTATAAGTATTTTTGATAGTGTTCTATTGTTCATTGACAACATGTATGAGTGAATCCATAGGTAAGTGATTAGATGTGTGTATACATCTATGAATCACTGAGTGGATTTTTAGATACTTGTATTGCTGTGACAATGGATTTAAATATGATACTCTGTATTTTACAAACAGTGATGAAAAATTGTAATAGTGTATGAAAAGGTGTATGTGATTGTCACGTGGATGATGTCATCAGTGATGTCATCAGTGATGTCATTTGAGATGTCATCAGTGATGTCACTGACCATGTCATGAATGATCTAATATGTGACATCATCAGCAGTGGATTGCGGGAGCGCAAAATATAGTTAGTACAACTAACTATATAGGAGCAATTTCATTGGTTTTGTATGAGTAAAATGTCCAGCTAACTATAACACCACTAAAACTTATAGTTTTTTGAGTGAATTTCAAAGGTTTTTTAAAAACTAATTCCTAACTATATAACTCCTGAAACCTATGGTTTTTTCAGTGAATTTCAAAGGTTTTTTTAAATGCTAATTCCTAACTATATAAGGCCTGAAACATAGGGTTTTTTCAGTGAATTTCAAAGGTTTTTTAAATGCTGATTCCTAACTATAAAAGGCCTGAAACCTATGGTTTTTTCAGTGAATTTCAAAGGTTTTTTAAATGCTAATTCCTAACTATATAAGGCCTGAAACCTATGGTTTTTTCAGTGAATTTCAAAGGTTTTTTAAATGCTAATTCCTAACTATATAAGGCCTGAAACCTATGGTTTTTTCAGTGTTTTTAAAAAAAAAAATGGATTGGTTAACTGGCTTATTAAGTGTATCTTAGTGAATACATATATTAACGAGCAATGTTTAAATATTTAAATATATGCATGAGTGATGTAATATGTGACGTCATCAGCAGTGCATTACAGACGTGCAAGTTATAGTGAGTCCAACTAACTATAACGTGGGAAATTCAATGGTTTTATGCGAGTAAAATTTCCAGCTAACTATAACTGGTGTGAAACCTATGGTTTTTTCAGTGAATTTCAAAAGTTTTTTAAATGCTACTTCCTAACTATAACTGGTGTGTAACCTATGGTTTTTTCAGTGAATATATATATATATAAAATTTCTATGGCAAAATGAAACCCCTCGTTTTGTTCCTTTTCAAATTAAATGTATTAAGTGTTACCACTTTATTCCAATCAAGATGACTTCAGGTGTGCCATACTTTTGTCATAAGTAAGACTGTTAGCGTTCTAGTTGTTCTTTAGAACACTCTGGGACATTCTGTCATTGGGCTATAGTTGGGCAACATCTGGCTGATATTTGGGCTACATTTGGGCTCTTTTGTCTCTGGTGGCCATCTTGGGAGACTGCATATCAGAATTTTTTTAATGAAATATAAGAGGATTTGAGAAGTCACTCGAAATGTGCCCTAATTTTTCTTTCTTCAGCACTAATCATAATTTCTGTGGCAAAATGAACCCCCTCATTTTGTTCCTTTGCAAATTAAATGTTTTAAGTGTTTACACTTTATTCCAATCAAGATGACTTCAGGTGTGCCATACTTTTGTCATAAGTAAGACTGTTAGCGCTCTAGTTGTTCTTTAGAACACTCTGGGACATTCTGTCATTGGGCTATAGTTGGGCTACATCTGGCTGATTTTCGGGCTACATTTGTTTTTTTTTGTCTCTGGTGGCCATCTTTGGGCTACATAGGGCTACATTGGGCTACATTGGGCTACATTGGGCTACATTTGGGCTCTAACATATATATAGCCCAATGTAGCCCAATATATATTTTTTCAAAGTTAATTTTCTTAACAACCACTGGAGCACATATCTTGAGACATAGCAAAGGCACATCGGGCTACCAGTCCCTACAATTTTGCCAAGTTTGGTGGAAAACCATTCAGCCGTTCGGGCTAAAAGTGAGTCCAACCGCCCTATGGAAATTAACATGGGAAAAACACGTTTTGGGACCCCCTTTTATCTCAACCCCCGCTTGACGAATCCCCCCCAAACTTTCAGGGAAGGAGCGGAGCGCCGCGAGGCAAAGTTAAGGAAAATTTCAGGAAGATTCCTCAGCCGGCGCCAAAGTTATTCCCAATAGAATGTCGCGATTTCCCTATGGAAAACAATCCTAACTATATATCGCCAGTAGGTATATATAGTTAGGATTGTTTTCCATAGGGAAATCGCAACATTCTATTGGGAATAACTTTGGCGCCGGTTGAGGAATCTTTCTGAAATTTTCCTTAACTTTGCCTCGCGACGCTCCGCTCCTTCACTGAAAGTTTGGGGGGATTCGTCAAGCGGGGGCCGAGATAAAAGGGGGGTCCCAAAACGTGTTTCCCCATGTTAATTTCCATAGGGCGGTTGGACTCACTTTTAGCCCGAACGGCTGAATGGTTTTCCACCAAACGTGGCAAAATTTTAGGGACTGGTAGCCCGATGTGCCTTTGCTATGTCTCAAGATATGTGCTCCAGTGGTTTTTACGAAAATTAACTTTGAAAAAATATATATTGGGCTACATTGGGCTATATATATGTTAGAGCCCAAATGTAGCCCAATGTAGCCCAATGTAGCCCAATGTAGCCCAAAGATGGCCATGAGAAACAGGGGGAGAAAGAGGATTAATGAGACTAGGTCGGCCTCCTTGGGTTGAGTACAGAACAGTGTGGATCCCACATGTAGGACCCTAGGACCTAGCTCAGCTATAGGTGTATGATTGCTTTGAATCAGTGTACCTTCCAGAAAGAAAAATTTCTTTCTAGTGTCCCCTCACTCACCGGGGTTTCCGCACGGTGACATGCTTCATCATTGGGGCCATCCCAGTTCTCTACGAAAAGGGGCGTGCTGCGACTCACGAACTACGCAGGAGCACTTGAGTGTGAATGACTATGTGTGGTGCAGAAAAAGTGGTGGAGTGGGTGTATGTGAGTATTAAAAATACCGTGCTTAGTGGGCCTAACTGTTTTATTGAGCTCCTATGCAGGTATATTAAAAGTGGGGTTAATGTCACTGTAGGGCAACCTATAATGTGATTGACTCAGTGATCGATATGGTCGACATGTTTCATGCTTCCCCTAGCATTTGCTTGGGACCATACAGGGACCAGCCCTGTATATGCCACTCCTAAATCCCAATTTTGGGAACAGTGATTTTACAACAATAAAATAGTGATTTTAGCATGCATTCATATTAGAAATACATACGTTCCTCTTAAATAGAAGGTGCTGAAAAATAAAGCATATCATTAATAACAAACCTTCCCTGTGGGAAGGCACACATGGTATATTCGCATGCCGCTCGCATTCTGTGCTTAGAAAGATGGTTTGCGCCATAATGGCGCGTGCAGGCTTACCAAACTTAGTCCAAAACGTTCTGGTGTATGTTCGTGAATTCACACAATTAAACAAGACAGGACTTAATGTGACCAAACACTTGACACACATAACATATAGTAGGTACACAGATAAAGGAAAAAGAGTCTCCAATAGTTACTTATTAAAGCGAAAAATGACACTTCATGGTCTCGCTGGGGGGTCAATTTCACTTACGGGACACACTGCTGTGAAACGATGAATATATACAATGTTTGTTAGGTCAATATCAATAAGGCCTTAGAGTTCGTAAATAGTTTCAAATTGCGCCATTTTCTGGACTGGCTTCGTCCTTATTCGATATTGCCTAACAAACATTGTCTACTATTCGTCCGTTTCACAGCAGTAGTGTACTTACCCCGTAACCGTGAAATTGACCCCCAGCGAGACCATGAACTGCGTTTTTGTAAGCCTCTGTCTCTGGACGGGGACGGAGACGCCCACCGGGACTAGACTGTTACACATGCGGCGGCCATCTTAGGAGTATGCCTTTGTCCGCGAGGGATGGAAATCGAAAACGGCTTATTTTCTCGGAATTGCCGAGAAATGGTAGTATTTCGAACTTTGTAAAGCGGAAAATACGGCCTTAGGTTACATATAAAACCTCAGGTCGCGTAATTAATTGTGCATTGTTTTAAATACGTTACCCTATAATTCAGAAAAATAGAAAAATACAAGGGGAGTAATTACAGATTTTATGAGTGGTTGTATCCACGGAAAAATTAATAATAATAGGTGGTGGTTTATATAGGGATTACTTTGTTGTTTCAGAAAAATATTATCAGTGGTTGTATCCACGAAGAAAACAATAGATAGTGGTTTACACAGGGATTCATTTGATTAATACTCTGTATTGGTCCGAATTAACAAGGAATCAATGGTGATAACGTTAGGGATTATAGTCAATGGTGGTTTCATTCGAGATATTCGAAGTTCACATTAAGTTGGGGAGCAATAGCTTGGAATAGGTTCAGTGTATCAGAAAAATTATTATCCAAACATTTCGATGTTTATTTGTGTGGGAAGAGAAAGTTCATATGAATGCACCCCAAGGGATGTCATCCTTCAAACCATGCGTATCTGTGCGTAGTTTGAACACCCATCTTTGTTCGCGCTCATGAAGAAACCGTTGGGGGTGTGATTCGTTTCAATGAAATGGTTGTCATTCTTGTAGTAGTCCTTTTGCACCTGATGGTGCTCCGATGCTCCACTATCCTGGTGCTCACCTTGCGTGTGGTCATTCCGATATAATGCAAATTGCAAGTGCAGGTGATCATATATACTACCCCACTTGTGTTGCAATTTGACATCTGTCTCAATTCCCATTTGGTTCCGTCATTAAAATTCACGCTCTTCGTGCTGGTTGTAAGGTGGCAAACACTGCAGTTATTACATGCATAGTGGCCCATGGGTAGAGTTTGCTGTCTGGCAGGAGGGTGATTGGATTTAGGACGAGTGTGGACCAAATGATCACGGAGGTTCCTGGCTCGACGGTGGCTGAACATTGGAACTGGTATAGTCAGTTCTCCACTGTTGACAATAGGCCAGTGCTTCTTCACTA